>NC_045976.1:27117230-27827230 GCF_010909765.2 Amblyraja radiata
CCTGTACCCGTCTAAATGCTTTTGAAATGTTGTGATTTGCCTCAACTTCCTCTCCTCCACAACTCCGCTGCCTCTATATACCTGCCTCCTTTGTGCAAATAGTTGCCCCTCAGATTCATATTTAATCTTTCTCTCATCTCAAAGATTATTGCCTCGTTTGAGTTGAAGAAAGGAACTGGCTAAATAAACAGAGCCTGAGTTTTAGATTATAAAAGGGACCATCGGAAATGTAGTAACCACTGATCAACAAAAGGATGTGTGCAATCAAAGCAATATTGTTTATTATGTACACACTGCAAAATGCTTCCACAATGGCTTTTACAGACTGTTCATGCCATTTGTGTTCTGGGTGAAGCTTCCTGCTTGACCAACCTGTATGCTTGTTACATGAGATTCATTTGCATAATTACACTGACAAACACGTCAGAAAAATCACATGTACTACTGCCTCAGTGACCCTCACCTTGAGCATGAACCAATCAAAAATTCCCGAATGCTGCAATTTTATGTCATCTAAATGATTTACACGGCACCAACTTTAAACTTGGTTCAGGCCATTTGCCAGAGCATGTCATTTCCATATCATTTTACCAACTCTCAATGTTGTTAAGAGTGTGCTATGGCTGGTTGCTTTATTATCTCTACTCCAAAGAAATTATGACTAAGGAAATCTAACGAGTTGACCAACCCAGCACTCTAATTAGTAAAAGGAGACATATGGCCAGTTTCCAGGCAAGGGCCCAGATTAAGTAAATATGAGTAATTAGCACAGCACTTGAGATTTACATCATCTTGCCCATCAAATAAAGACACTTAATTGCTGCACTTCTCATCCTTGCTTTAGACTGATTCTCTCCCCATTTCTCACCACAACCCTTCCACCTCTATATGAAATGTATGTGGTCAGGAAAAGTGAAGACATAATCATCTCCCCATGGGATACAAATTAAGTTTAAGGCTACCATCTGTGATTGAATGCCAGCTAAATTTAATCAGACAGGCACTTGGAAACTCAAAATAGTGATGCGAAAGTTTCACAAACCAGTTTAGACATTAACATTTCAGAATTAAAATTTTATTTAAGCTCACTTACTGACAATTATGATGGTACAGACCATGTTCAAAAAAGCAGTAGTAATGATCACTGATATGAGTCAGTAGTTTTGTCTTGCCAAATCTTACATCTTTCAAAAACAACACATGATGGTTCCACAACCAAATTCCACTTATTTCTGTATTGGGTGTGATCAATAGACTGTGGATCTAGCTGCATTGGTCAGAAAATGTTTCATGAAATAAGATCTGGTTGACAAAAAAGTTGCTCATCAGCAAGGCACAAAGTATTTGGACTAATTGTAATAATCCTTTACTGACTATTAGCTATCCAAGTCCAATTGCCTCTTACAAATGAAGAGGGTATATTTTAAAGAAAATCAAGGATAATGTAGCATGTCTGTTGACCAACATACAAGGATTAATGTTTAGTTATTTTATAAATGCCTTTTGTTACATTTAAAAATCAATGAAGTTTGCAACTCATTTAATGCTTATCTGTAGGTCAACAAACTAAAAATAAATTTTACATAAATTCGTCTGTACAGACAGTACATTTAACAATAATCTTGGCCTATGCCACTCAAATGCACAAAATAGCTCCAAGAATTGACAATTATTATTTATTTAGGTACCTGCTTTTAATCTGCATATTCTTTAGGACCTATGTAACAGCTTTAACAGTATAAAATCATATTGATAATGATTATGGTCCTGCATCGCAGTCAAAAAATGCATGCACTTTATACTTTGCTTTACATAACTGTATCTGACACAAGTTAGAAATAAATGCTAAAATTGGTCAAACATATACACAGGTGATACTAATTTAAAAAAAACATCTAAAAACCAGCAAAAAAAATATCTACAAAATTCAGTAAGTGACAACTTTTACCAAGACTTCATGAATACACTTTACATAGTCCCATCTTGCAGCAGTAAAAGATACGAGATGTAAATCTTTAGCATCTAATAACATAAAATTAATCACCTGAAAGAAACTAAAGTAAAAAATGACATTGATAAAAAAATGATAATGCCATGGACAGAAATAGTGGGGAAGTTGGTATCCTGTACAGCAGGAAGCATCTGAAACAGACTTAAAACTTGACCTCAAGTGTATGCTCAGAGAAACCGTTAAAAAAAAGACAAAATGTACTTCTGCAGGTCAAACTCAAAAGTACCTTTATTTCTGGTATAACTCACCAGAATTCTCCAATTTATTTTGTTTCGTTGTAAAAGGTCACCCATTCTGAAACATGGAGTCGATGTTTTTTGTGGAGCATATATTCTTACATTTTATTGACACTCCCCAGGTCACTGAAATTTTATTAACTGATCGTTTGATCAGTTTGATCTTTTCACTCTCCCATATGCCAAATGATGCTTTCCAAGAAATACATATACAAATGTCAAGTCTTACATACAAAAACACGTATTTTGTTTCAGTTAAAAGTGTATAAAATTTCACCATTACCTTTAAGGCAATGTAGAATAATGACAGTTAGTACTCTGCTGTAAGCAGCAGTGAACTGATTAAAACCTTTCTGAAATGGAGCATACATAGCAATGTGCTCAATCAATGAGTGAATGCAAATAAGGCGATCACAAGAACCCGTTAGGTTTTAACGCACTCATGCTACATTCTGCCAAGCATAATACCTTGCACAATTAACAAGGCATGCAGAATTAACAAAAGCTAGAAATGGAAATGTGTTGCTTATCTTCTTAAGCAAGCTAAGAGTACAAATTTTCCTCCTCTTAGAGACGCAATTCTAAAATAGAGGATTTTAGGGGGGAAAAAACCTGTAAAAGTCTTACAATAAACAATGCTACAGTTACAGGCATACAAACAAATGGGACACAAAATGCTCAAAGTACACTATTCTAATTACTTAGAAAATATTCAAGACAAACATAAATAAAGCTGTTATAACTGGCAAATTGTACAGTACTGGTCCTCCAAAGGGTACATCTTCCCTTACTTTAATCCAGAAGCAGGCGGGTTCGACTGAAGTTATTTTCAATCTGCAGCAAAATAAAATACAATCCTCCATTTAAAATAATAGAAAATTCTCTACAATTTTGTAATATTTGTGATATAGGAATAATTTTAACATTTACGTTTCCAGCTCAGTAAATAATTGCTTTTGGAAAGCACATTACATAAACAGGATAGCCGAATGCATTCCATGGTTTGTGACTCGCTTTGAAAATTTAATTGTTGTAATTTATCTATTAAGGAAATAAGTAGTGGATAATGGAGGATAACCCTCTCAAAACAAATACCATTAATGTAAAATTATGAAAGTTAGTTTGTTACTAAATTGATATTGTTTACACAAAAAAACTTTCATACTATTAATAGAGTTATTACGAGAAAATCTGTTGCCAATGAGTAGAAAACAAGCTACTCATAAAAGGCTTTAGCAATGGGTTCACTGTGAGATTAAGTACAAAATAAGGAGAAAATTATGCAACTTAAGACAATATAGAACTAAAGAGGCTAGAGGTTAAAATTAAGACGAGGAAGCTATATTTTTGAAGAATAAGTATGATTAAGATGTTAGAATTAGTTTGTTTAAGAAAGTGGATATAATTTGGCGGCTTGCAAGGAAAAGAGTAAAATTCTAGAGCAAGAATGATGGCTTTCAATTGAAACTAGACAATTACTATTGGGCAGCATGGTGGTGAAGCGGGAGAGCTACTGCCTTACAACGCCAGAGACCCGGGTTCGATCGATTCGGTTTCCTCCCACTCTCCAAAGACGTACAGGTGCGTAGGTTAATTGGCTTGGTATAAATGTAAAATTGTCCTTAGTGTGTGGAGGTTACTGTTAATGTGCAGGGATCGCTGGTCGGCACAGACTCGGTGGGCTGAAGGCCCTGTATCTCTAAACTAGAATTCTATAAACGGGTTTCCTATATCAGTATCGTTTCACAAATATCACAAGAAACCCATTGAAAATTCTACCCTGAAACTCTGAAGGGAAAAAAAAGACAACTTACCAATCCCTTCAACAGCTTTAAAACAGACCACAGTCCTTAAGTTATTCTTTATAATGACATCAGTGACTGCATCAAACACAAATTGCACATTTTGGTGTCTGTGGCACATGTGAAGTGGGTGTAGATTTCCTTAGTGTCCTTTCGTTTGTTCAAATCCTCAAATTGACATTGTATATAAGCTGCAGCCCTCTTCATAGGTGTTTGATCCTAAGTGAAAGGGTAAACAGAAGCTTAAAATATATCATTGTAAAATATTCATTTGCTGACAAAAGACCTCAACTGTGCTGTATGGATTATCTTTCTATCGATTCGAGCTTTCCAAATAACTCTTGTGTTTTAGAAGGAACTGCAGATGCTGGAAAATCAAAGGTACACAAAAAAGCTGGAGAACTCAGCGGGTGCAGCAGCATCTATGGAGTGAATGAAATAGGCAAACGTTTCGGGCCGACAAACCCTTCTTCAGACTGATAGGGGGTGGCGGGGAGAAGGAAGGAAAAAGGAGGAGGAGCCCGAGGGCTGGGGGATGGAGGAGACAGCCTGTTTTAGCAGGTTCTCACAAAAAATAAATTTTCTCACTGCGATCTTAGCCTTTTGCCCCAGAATTCTAAAAATATTGCTGTTTTCTGCCCTACCACCAGCCTTTGTCATTTCTATGCCCTAATTTTCAATTTAACATTATCCTTGCCTCTTTACCACAAATGTTGCCCCATTCCTGTGGTTTCTAATTGGGGAAGATTCCCACCAGTTTTATATTACCAACTGTTTGACTATCTGCCACTGTTAAACTTCTAATCTGTCCCAACTAATTTTTCTAGTGTACCCGAGACATTCCTCTTGCGTACCATTATAATTCCCCGTTAAATAAATTTGAGGAGAATGATTTGATCCTGTGTTCACAAACTGGACCTGGAATCCTATCATATTATGGTTATTACATCCAAGAGAATCTTTACCCACCAGATCTTATGAATTGGAGGCCTCCCAGGCCATTTCCTGGATGAGGAGACTCATTAAGTATGGCTGAACAGGTTGAATCTGTATATTTTGGACTTTACAAGACGGAGTAGTGATCTTATTTAAACATATTAAGATCGCAGTAGGACATGACAGGATATTTTTTTTTAGATGTTTTCACTAGTAGGAGAATATCAAATTCAAGATAAGGGGCATATATTATTTAAATCTTGAGTTACTAAAAACTATTTTTCCAGGGGTTGGTAAATCTCTGCCCCAGAAAGTTGTGGAGTTGTGCTCATTAGAAGTATATAAAGTGGCGATAAATTACTTTTTAGAAAGATCAGAGCTTTGAAAGATACTGGGATATAGCACAAAGGAATGAAGGCCTGGGAAAGAACAGCCATACCCAGTGAATGGCAGACCAGGCTCAAGGTGGTTGATTGGCCTACTCTTGCTACTATTTTCTTGTATTCACAGATAATGGACTGGTCACTTAAATTATCCAATTAATCAATGGTTACAGATCAAGTTAACAAACTGGTGACAATCTTGCATGACGAGATTAAACGCAAGCATTCTTAACAGTTAAAGGATTCATTTGAGACATCAAATATACTTTAAATCAGTTTTTTCATGCCATACAAAAGTACTACTATTACCTGCATATTCAGGAAAGCAAATTGTAGGGGGCTTCTTTTTATTTTCTCTTCAAAGAGATCTTTCTTATTCAAGAAGAGTATGATAGATGTGTCTGTGAACCATTTGTTGTTACAGATGCTATCAAATAGCTTCATGCTCTCGTGCATTCGGTTCTGTAGGATTACAATTATTAAAATTAGCATAATAATGATTATTTGACTCAGTCTGTGCAAATAATGTGGGCTCAATTCAATGCATTGTGGATAACAGCTGAACTTTCAAAAATGCTGTCTCTAAGATGAGTTATTTAAAACCTTTTGTCTACATCAGACGTGGGCATACAAATTCCCGTAGCAGTAGGAACACTATTGTTCATGTGTTAAAACCAATATTACTCCCTCATACCATCTCCAAATCAAACTCAAACCAAGATTTAACATGTCTTAACTCTTAACACTTGAACAAACTACCACTCCCCAAGCGCAACATTTAAAGTTTCAGTGTGGACTATTGTAACACCAAATTTCTACTGGAAATTGGTCACATGATCTTTTGTCTTCAAGCCAAGTATAATATCAAGTAACAACTGACATGAAGAAAAAATCTCAAATGAAAAAAAAATAAGAAAATAACAGGAACAAAATTGAAAAGAAACATTTATGCCCATGCTTCACTCCAAATAGGAAATATAACAGCAGTTTCTGTTGTAAAAGCATGATAACAATACTCCATGCACATTTTCCTCAGCATGCTTCAACTTCAGGAGCAGATTAGCTGTTTTAGTGACTAATTAAGCATTGGGCAGCTAATTAATTAGCTCAAAACAGGGTAAACATGGCTTCAGATTATCCCATTTAAGGATTCCTTTAGAATATTAAATGTGAGAATACGATTCATTTACTTACCATCTCCTCATCTTCTGCAAGAACAAGATCATAATCGCTGAGTGCCACACAAAATATGATGGCAGTTACACCTTCGAAACAATGGATCCACTTTTTGCGCTCAGACCTCTGACCTCCCACATCAAACATTCTAAGAAATACAAACATTTTATCATGATAAACATCTGAAGTAGTTAACTCTCAGATGGCATAGAAACCCATCAACATAGCCACGTGTAATTTGGAAAGATTTGTTTTTTCACCAATATATAATGGACATTTGCATTACACTTTGTGGCTGGTTAAATGATAGTCAATAGACAATAGACAAGAGACAATAGGTGCAGGAGCAGGCCATTCGGCCTTCGAGCCAGCACCGCCATTCAAGGTGATCATGGCTGATCATCCCCAATCAGTACCCCCGTTCTGCCTTCTCCCCATAACCCCTGACTCCGCTATCTTTTAAGAGCCCTATCTAGCTCTTCTCTTGAAAGCATCCAGAGAACCTGCCTCCACCGCCCTCCGAGGCAGAGAATTCCACAGACTCACCCACTCTCTGTGAGGACAACAGTGTTTCCTCGTCTCCATTCTAAATAGAACATAGAAATAGGTGCAGGAGGTAGGCCATTCGGGCCCTTCAAAGCCTGCACCGCCATTTCAATATGAGCATGGCTGATCACCATGGCTTACTCCTTTATTCTTAACTGTGGCCCCTGGCTCTGGACTACCCAACATCGGGAACATGTTTTCTCTGCCTCTATGTGTCCAGCCCTAAGAATCTTATATGTTTCAATGAGATCCCCTCTCTCATCCTTCTAAACTCCAGAGTGTACAAGCCTAGCTGCTCCATTCTCTCAGCATGACAGTCTCGCCATCCCGGGAATTAACATTGTAAACCTATGCTGAACTCCCTCAATAGCAAGAAGGTCCTTCCCTCAAATTAGGGGACCAAAACTGCACACAATACTCCAGGTGTGGGCTCACTAGGGCTCTGTACAACGCAGAAGGAATCTCTTTGCTCCTATATTCGATTCCTCTTGTTATAAAGGCCAACATCCCATTCGCTTTCTTCACTGCCTGCTGTACCTGCATGCTTACTTTCATAGGCTGATGTACAAGGATCCCCAGATCCCATTGTACTTCCCCTTTTCCCAACTTGACGCCATTTAGCTGGTAATCGCCTTCCTGTTTTTGCTACCAAAGTGGATAACCTCACAAAGTAGTTTCACATGCTTAAAAGTAATGCAGTCCTCACATCAACACACATTAAGAACAATTCAAGGGATTTGGGTTAGATGATCTGCAGAATCTGAAACCTATATTCACAGTCACAGCACTTCTAATCCAGCCATCAAATACTCAAGGATGCAACCCGAACGTAGGTGATGAGCATCTGAAGATACTATGGTAGTGTTGTTTAATCATTGTGGCAGTACAGTGCAGTTTAAAGGACTAGTAGCCAGAAATCTGAACTACTGATCCAGAGAGACAAGCTCTAAGCCCATTACTGTGGAATTTCAATTCATCACAAAACATCTGGAAATATGTAGCAACAAAAAAAATAACCTTTGTATTATAACTACCAGACTGGTATAAAAGCTGTTTAATTCACTAACATCCTTTGAGGAAGGAAATATGCTTTCCTGCCTTAAGTGGAATCTCATACTCACGAATGCAGTCAGCTATTTCTGCCTCCCGAGTTCAAGTTAGAGATGGGCAACAAATATTTGCATTGCCAGCAATGATCACATTTTGTGAATGAATGAGTAAATTTTTAGAATGCGTTTAATATTTGCAGCACTTTAACGAATACTACCAGTAAGGTCGTGTATTCATTTGAAATCAGTCTGTCAGAATTAGAACTTCACAGAAAACATTGAGTTTCCAATAATTACCTCTACCCTATCTGGTAGGTGCTAAACAATGGTTTAAGAATGGAATACAATGTTTCAATCTCATTTAATCGTTCCAAATGATCCTAACATCATGACATGCACCGCATTATTCGAATTGCTTTCCAAACTACTTATCAAATCAGAATGACTCATGGTTGGTGAAGTGGTTAAATTATGTGAAATCATTGAAGGAATTACAATACTTACTTAAAGTGCAGGTCCTTAAATGTGAAATGGGTTCTCCACAATGCCCGTTGTTTTAACTCTGGTCCTCAGTACATCTTGCTGAGTTGGAATGTAACTTGCTTGTGCCACCCCTGTCCAAATCATTCAGATAACCTGATAGCACAAAAATAAAAAAATAAAAATAAAAAATAAAAAGTGATTCTCAAATCTTTCTCATCACATTTAAGTCTATGTTACTGAAAGTACTATGGCCATTATTTAAATACTCATCTTACCAATGAACATGGCAAACCCCCATTAATTAGTTCGCCTCACATCAAACCTTATCATCATCTTGTAGCTATCTAGGAACTCCTTCATTGCAACTGCCAAATTCATTCAGAAATAAAACACCTTGGCAATTGTGCTTAGATTTAATGCTTCCCCAAAATGTTTTTTTTTAAGATGACTCAGAGCCCAAATAACATTTCCCAAATCAAATACTGCAAGCAGCCTGCTATAAACGACATAAGCTTGCTATGTTTAAGAAAGAACTGCAAATGCTGAAAAATCGAAGATAGACAAAAATGCTGGAGAAACTCAGCGGGTGAGGCAGCATCTATGGAGTGAAGGAATAGGGCGAAATTTCGGGTCGAGACCCTTCTTCAGACTGATGTGGGGGTGGGGAGCTGGAAGAAGAAAGGAAGAGGCGGAGAGACTGTGGGAGAGCTGGGAAGGGAGAGGAAAGAGGGAGAAAGCAAGGACTACCTGAATTGGAGAAGTCAATGTTCATATTGGAGTACTACACTACCTTCAAAATATTCACTTTTAATAGAGGATCTGAAATATCTATTTTAGTATCTATATCTCTCATACATCTTAGTTTAAATAGTTAGTGCTGAAGCAGGATTTTTTCCCCATATTTCCTGTGATTTCATAGCATACAATACTTACTATGCAGCAGAATCATTGAGGTGATATTCTCTAGACCTACTAAAGCAGGCCTGAACACCACTATCCTTCCAGAGTCGTTTGATTACTCCAGCAAGCTCCACTGTCATAAAACCTTCTTCAGCAGCACCAGCCAAAACGAACAACTGGCGAGCATCATCCTAAGGAAAATGTTGATGTTTATGATCAATAGGATTATCAAACATGTCCCTTAGTGAATTTACTAGGCTTCATTACTTTAAATTGAATGTTTTTTTGAACATCAAGATTAGCTGCTTATCAGTGAGGCGAATATCTTAAAAAGAATGTCTACACACCTTGCATAATAAATTAATCTAGGAGATTAACAGAATTCCTTTAAAGTGACACTAAACTGGTCAAAAGGTTTGTCACCCTAAGTTGTCAGGTCTTGAGCCATGGTTTCACTGAATGGCTTAGCATTGAAAAAGATAAATTATAACTTTTATAGAATTTAGAAGCAAAACAATGGTTTTACGAAGAATAATCACTGGTCATTACACCGAGGAACACCACATCAATACATATTCAAACCTTGGACAACCTTTGCAAAAAATGTAATTTGGAATCTTGATTGTTATACAAATTGGTACTCAAAACACTAACAAGCAGAGAACACTTATGGGACCTGAAATAATGAATATTATTTATCTTCCTACCACCATGAAGACGTCAATGAACAATCAAATAAAAAAATTACTCGAGTTTGGCCCATGGTTTTATCTACTAGTCACAGTACAACTTTACAAGAACAGTCTTGGATCCAACATGAAACCTAAAGAACGTAAAATGTCTCTACATTACTTACAGCTCTTGCAGAATCACCAAAGTCGATCTTCAGCCTTCCCATTGCTCGAATAATGGCAATAATGGACTGAATTGTGTTGCTGTAGACAACAGCTTTATATTGTTTGCATTCTTCTTCCGAATAACCAGCCTCATGTATAATCCTACAAGCAAAACAATCTACCATGATTTCTAAAATAGCCTATAAAACCCAAAGGAAAAGTCAATACCTTACAACATCATGATCTTCCCACCCCCACCCCACAAACACCCAGTGCCGAGCAAATACAATAGTGCTGTATACTTACTTCATTTGTTTAACAATGGTGCTTTTGCCAGATTCACCAGCACCTGCGAAGAAATAGAATATACTCAAATTAAGTTTATGTAAAACACAAAATTTCTGCTCACACCCCACAAACATTGGAACAGCACAAGAGTGGACGAGGTCTAATTAAAGTTAAATGCTTGCGATATTAAAGCTTTCATTCACATTTCCCCTTGGAAAAAAAAACAAGTACACAGAGACATTTAGAAGCCCTGCCCACATTCATGAAGTTAAACCAACAATTAAGGCATAACAATAAACTAAAAAAATTCCAGATAGGACTATAGTAAATTTTATTTTTAATATAACTTGGTGATGTTGGGCAGATTAGAAGCAGCAGATGGACCATTCTTTCCAATGTCAAAGCTGTGGGATCATATCTCAATAGTACAGATGTCATCTCCTACCAGGAGGAGACGACATTCAAGAGGAGTCTGTTGTCCTGACACCAGAGTGCCAGATCAGCCACCTCCTCCCGGTAGGCCTTCTCATCGTTATCGAAGATCAGGCCCACCACTACAGTGTCATCAGCAAACTTGATTATGGAGTCGGAGCTGAACCTGGCCACGCAGTCGTGTGTGTACAGGGAGTACAGTAGGGGGCTGAGGACACAACCCTGGGAGGATCCTGTGTTCAGCGTGAGGGTGTTCGATGCATGTCTTGCCATCTTGAGTACCTGGGGCCTGGCGGTGAGAAAGTCCAGGACCCAGACACACAGGGGAGTGTTAAGCCCCAGTTCCAGCAGCTTCTCAGCAAGTCTGGTGGAGACTATCATTTTGAAAGCTGAACTGAAGTCAATGAACAGCATCCTCACATAGCCCCCCCCTTCTGGCTGTCAAAGTGAGAGAGAGCGGTGTGCAGAACCTGGGAGACCGCATCGTCCGTGGATCTGTTTGGACGGTGTGCGAACTGTAGTGGGTCCATGTTGCGAGGGAGAAAGGCGCAGATGTGGTTCTTGATCAGCCTCTCAATGCATTTCATGACCACCGAGGTGAGGGCCATCGGTCGGTATTCATTCAAACAAGCTGGAGAGGCATTCTTTGGTACAGATACAATGATGGATCTTTTGAAGCAGGCAGGGACCACAGACTTGGCCAGGGAGAGGTTGAATATTGTGGTGTGCACTGGAGCTAGCTGTGTAGCACAAGACTTAAGTACTCGCCCAGATATACCATCTGGGCCTACAGCTCCTCACGTCGTGCTCGGACAATGAGAATGTGTGCACATCCCCAGCGGTGGACCTCCCTGGCCAGCACGCTAGCGGTGTTGTTAGCCGGCGAGCTAGGAGTGATGTTGCCCGTCTTGAATCTTATGTAGAAAGAGTTCAGGTCATCAGCTAGGGAGGTGCTGGCACTTCCGGTTGAGGGGAGCTGCTCCGGTAAACCCGCGCCCCACCCGCAGCCAGGATCGAAGCCGGGCCTCCAGCACCGCCGAACCGCTACTGGACCGGGTTCAACCCCAACTATGGGTGTTGTCTGTACGGAGTTTGCACATTCTCCCCATTACCTATGTGGGATTTCTCCTGGGGCTCGTTTCCTCCCTCACTTACTTTGTAGGTTAAATTGGCATGATAAAAATCGTAAATTGTCCCCAGTGTGTGTAGGATAGTGTTACTGTGCAGAGATCACTGGTTGGCACGGATTTGGTGGGCCAAAGGGCCTGTTTCAATGCTATATCTCTAAACTAACAGTTGCACGTTTAGTAATAATCTAATTTCTACTTCACAGTTCTAAATTCATAAATTTACTAAAATGCCTCCTATGTTATAGTTTCTGTACCACTTTGGCTCTAAAGTGCATTGAGATATCCCCAGCTTATGATAGGCAAATTAAAAGCTCTTAGATTCAGAATGATACAAGTATGACCAAGGAAGTATCAATACCAGATTATTGTGCCCTTTGTTCCTTTCTGCAAACTTCATATTAAGATAGAATAGAAAGTATAGGGATTATGAAACATGTACTTTTTTACTGCATTATTCCCAGCTCAGACATTCAAAAAAATAAACGTGTATATTTCACACATGCCCAGGCTTATCCGGGAAGTATTTTGCTTAATAGCTCATTATGCCAATAACCTAAATAGTTTTTCACATATTGAAAAAAAATATTTCCATCTTCCCATTTTTTAAAACATAGCAAAAGAAAATTCTACTCGCCACCTAACCAGTCACAAAAACTAGTATGTCAAACTGCGTCTTCCCTCAAATATTAATCTAATTGTTCCTTTAATTATTGCCATATATCACCATCCTACTCTTGCTTTAGGAACATCTGTTTGAGACCTTCAAAGGTCCCGAGCTCAGGCCATTTCCCAGCACATTCACCAGGGTGCAAATTATATATTCGCCAAGAGAAATCAGCCTTCAAATTGCTTTATACTGAACAATCTAATATTCCTGGTCTTTAACACATCAAAATGAAAAAGCTTTGTTATAAACATTGTCCAAAGAGCCTAACACACTAGTGTATAGATTTTTCAATTAAAAACATTATCTCGTGTCTTTCAATTAAAGACACGAGATAAAAGGAATGTGGAAATACGTAGGGAAATTTGACCAGAAGCAGAAAAGGAATTTGTGGTTCATATTTTTGCCTTTTTGATTTCCATTGTCTGCAGCTTTTTCCCCTCAATACATAGACTACCTTAATGTAAATTTACTTATATAATAAATGATCCCAAGTGCACATAACAAAATGGACTAATTATGAGCACAAGATTTAGTACAGAAAACTGGAGATGTACTTTTGCAGTACATGCAGAGGAATATTCCATAAATGACTAAAGGTATATAGCAAACATACATTCAGAATTACGTCTTTTAACCTGATGCACACCAAAATGTGTTATAAAAACATTATTATCAGCACAGCAAAAAACACTCAAATTAATCAAACAGTTTAAACTAATGGGTCTGTAATAATAATGTTCCATCATTTTTTTTTTAAATGGCCAAGGTTTGGGAGATTAGGGGAGAATTATAGAGGCTTGCTGCAACACAAAATAATATTTCCCCCACTTAGTTCTCTCAATGTTCTAACATCTGGTAGATTTAGACCAGAGCGAACTTTCAGCCCTAAATTAAGAAAACATTTAAGTCATTCCCTACACCCGATAGATTAATAACTGAAAACTTAAATTTTAAATCTTTGATGTTACATGTAGAGATGACACATGTCCTTTGTGCACTGCATTGATTGCCTGTTAGTGGGCTAACTATGAAATGTATTCATGCCTTGTGATGAAAAAAAATTAACAAAGACCACACTCCCTCTTGCCACTATATTTAAAGCCAACATGTACAACAGGGGTCGGCAACCTTGTTCTGCATAGGGGCCAGGACGCATGCCTGTGAGCGGGTGGCGGGCCACATTTATCACGTGTGCACATGGATTTCGCCCCGGATGGCAGGCATCAAATCACGTGTTCACAGAATGTGTGCTGCAGCGCCGGTGGCTTTGCGCAGGATGCGGTCCAGCCAGAGCTCGCTAGCTCCGCCATTGCGGCCGCCAACGCAGGCCTCCTTGTGTCACCACGCCTGGGCGCCTCGGGCCCGGGATGTATCGGAGATGATGGAATTCTGCAGGCCGGATGAATACCGGGGGAAAAATGCCCGTGGGCCGGATGATTTCGGGTTACGGGCCGCATTCGGCCCGGGGGTCAGTGGTTGCCGACCCCGATATACAATCTAGTCAGTGAAATGAATTCTGCTCCTCTCACTGTATTTTCAAGCGCAGTATTTATTGGATTTTGTGTTTTTATTCACATTGCCAATTTATGCAGTATTTCAGTATCATAACTGGTTAAATGTAGCAAAATTAAAGGCTGTATAAGTAAAAGGGTCTGATGTTCTTATTAATATTTAGGAGCAGGCTGCAGTTTAAAAAGTAAAAATAAATTATTTAAATGGAATCAAATTAAAAACCGTTTAAACCCTGAATGTATACCAGCTGGATCTAATTTATTATCATCGAGTTCAAACTCTGAACAGTCAAACCCAGACTGGTTAAAAACTTGAGCACTATCTTCAGCTTACTGCTGGAAATCGAGTGCTAACAACGAGTTTAAACGTAGAATACACTGGGCATAGTGCCACCTCCAAGTCCACAACTTCACAAATATGAATTCTTCATCGTTCATGTATTTTTCAACTGAACTAATGCAATGACTGGAGACAAATGCTTGGCAACAAATGTACATGAACCGTCCACTTGCATGAATAGAATAGAATAGAATGCCTTTTATCGGCATGTCTAGAAACACCTCGTCATTAGTCCACATTCATGAGCTTAATTTCTGAGTTCCACAAAAGTGTTAATGCACAAAGCACTTTGAGTCCAGCCAATAACAATGAGAAAAAAAAACTATGAATATCCAATTATTTTTAATCACTCAAGAAAACAAACTTGATTGGGCAAATATCCCATAGGATTTCTAGCTGTAAATTAATTCAAAGATGAATTTCTAAGATTTATGCCCAACCAGAAACCTGTACACACATTTTTAATTCAGTACAGCATATGTACAAGAATGGAATCTGAAATATCTTGCCAACCCAAATTGCCATCCACTGAGCCAAGCTTTCAGTAGCTTTCTAGTATCAAACCCAAAACAATATTTTCTACAGTGAGTAGGGCAATTTCTCAAACATTACTCAGCCTTGTATGTTAAACAGTGCATTTCTTTTAAATATGGCATTGGGTCATTGACAATTACACCATTTCAAAAAGAATTCAAGATCCTGAACAGTAAAACACGAAAAATGCATGTTCTAAATATAGCACAACTAAATCATTTCAAACAGCCTCACTAAACAATGCATCCCCTTAAAGGGAAGCTAGACAATGATCCAAAAGTATTACACCTAATCTTAGTATGTACTTAATATAATCAAGTATTATAGCTTTAATCACATTAGTTAAACACTGTTTAGGCTCTCCCAAAGACCAAGTGGTCGTATTTAGTGTTCCTGAGCAAAGATAAACAAGTAAAAACTAAGCTCAGTTTTGCAATATTTTCATGTTTCAAATTACGTGGGAATAATTGTAAACACAAAATATCCTCAAGATTAGATGAACATGAGAAAGGTAGCGCTGCTTTTCAGTTAACCCAAGCCAAACTGGCAGACTAATTCTATAAATCCTTTCAGCTGATAACTATGCCATTTGAGATACCATTTGCTTTTGCAATTTGCTTTACTGAAGTCGACATGCACATCATGCAAGGATGGATTGGGCACAAGAATGGCATGACCTCCCTGACAAATAACAGTCATTACAAATGTTTGTATCGAAAGCATATCCAGAAGATGTATAACCATCCCCTCGGGCAAACAATTTCAACCCAAAAAATGGCAAATAATGGCAAATGGCAAATAGGGGAAAAGGAACTCTTAATTGTGTTCTGAATAGGAAAGAAAATGGCATCAATTGAAAGGCGCCTTCAGCATTAAATAGTCACAAAAATAAGGTCAAATCAGGAAACTTATTCAAATTGTTTAACATTTCAAAATAAGATATTACTTAAAAGCCTTTAGAGTAGCTCTAACTCAGTTTACAATGTTTTGAAAAGCATATTTTCTGTTGGTAAGAGACTATTCCAATTTATTGTAGTTTACTGCCCGGGTATAATTCAGCAATTGTGATTTAATTTGACCAAAATAGTATAATAAGATCTAGAAACAATGGAAAATACAACAAACATTTGCTTTTAAATGTCACTAATTTAATTGTATTCATACCATTTCAAACCTTAGCTTCCAAGCCTGTCACTTAATCCTATAATCCTCATAATTTAAAAAAAATCAAATTAGTTATTCACTTTAGATTATTGTTCCGAAGAGAGAGTTTATAAAACTTACTGCATAAATAAACATGTATAGATGTTGAAAAATACACTGTTCTTTGGGGACCTACTTAATTGCTGGCACAAATTCAAAATCTTGGCTGTATTCTGGGTGTACAGCACAAGTTGAAGCAAGCAATTGATCTGCAGCAATCTACAATCCAAAATAATTAATTTTCTGCAACATATTCTAGATAGGCATGAGATTTTAAGAACACTCAATTACATCCCATAAATTTATTGTAGAAATTTAATCTTGCAAACTCAATAAAAATGAAATATTGAGCATTTTTCCTGCTGTGGTCTAGGATTTAATTTAGTCTTGAGATATCACATGAAAGCGGGCCCTTCGGCCCACCCAAGTCCACGCCGACCATCAATCACCCACTCACACTAGTTCTATGCTATCCCACTTTCTCATCCATCCCCTCCTACACACTAGGGTCAATTTACAAAGGAATATTAATCTACAAACCTGCATGTCCCTGAGGTGGGAGGAAACCAGAGCACCCGGAGGAAACCCATGTAATCACAAGTGCAGACTCCCCACAGACAGGTCAGGATATAACCCGGGTCTCTGGCACTGAGAGGCAGCAGGTCCACCAGCTGTCCACTGTACCATTAAATGAGTGAATATAGACACTTATGGGAACCCCCCCCCCCCATTTAAAATATACATTTTCTGCCACAAACTAAAACTAAAAAGTTGGAAAGGATAATTTCACAAACGTATGGTGTTCAGTTTTATGGCTGCAGCGGGCTTTAATTATAACCCATTATCATTTCCAGATCACATAACAAATACAATTATTGATGCTCATTGCATCATAGCCATGCTACGTTGACTGATGTTCAGAAATCCTGCCCCGTGTCCATTTCATTTAGAAATTCAAGGTAGATTATTTCTTGTCAGGTCCTAAATATTACTATCCACAAAATTTAAAATCCCGCCACTATTAAAAAGTGGGACGGGTAAAATTATTTGCAGAAAATTACTTAAAGAGATAAATGTCAAACTCAACCATGTCAAATTTGATGGATATTAAAAAGATTCAATTTTGGACCTTAATGCAACATTAATCCACGGTGTAATCAAAAAATTCTGCAGATGCTATATGAACAAGTAAAATACTGTAAATAATAAGCAAGCAATCAGGCAGTGCAGGTTCAACATGTTAATGTTCTTTCATTGTCATGAACTTGGAACATTAAATTGTTTCTCTTCCACAATTGCTGCCTGAACCCAATGTTTTTATTTGAGCCTGTGCAGTTCCTTTAAATTTTATTTTGCATTTGATAGTAAAGAAAAATTCTTGCCTCTTTCTTTCATCCCCACCAACCATTACCACCCACCTCACAAATCACCAACTTCCAGCAATAGCTCCTCCATGTATTGAATCGCTATATAAAGTATTTACCATTCGAGTCTCAAATTGTCTTGACCAATGTAGATCTTAGATATTAGTTCAACTCAGCTCAAACAGCCTGCTGCACTTATTCTATTAAAACCATGACAGCAGGCACTTGAGGGGTCATCTTGTGCTCAGGGATGTCCAATCTCATACATGAAATGCAAATTTGCTTATTCTGCAGGCAGAATCATAAGCCCAAAGAGTGATCTCTGAATGCAACATTACACTGTTTAGTCAAGAGGACAAAACTGGCTGAAGCAGAACAACTCAGTTTGGTCAATGATCATAGCCGGTATGCTAATCAGTCTTCCAATAGAAATTGATGATCATGCTTGCATTACAGAGCAAGATATGTTTTTTTATTAGTTATGCTTCAGCCATATATTTTATGTCAGCTTATATCAAAACTGCACAAGTTTTCAGAAGCAAGAGAGACCCCACCTGACCAAGTTTGTGGCTTATTATTCTATTGACCAATGTTCTATACAGTGAATACCAGGACAGAAAGTCGGATTCGGAATGGGAGGGGGTGTTGAAGTGCTGAGCCACGGGAGATCAGGTTGGTTATTGCGAACTGAGTGTAGGTGTTGTGCAAAGCGATCGCCAAGTCTCACTTGGTCTCACTGAGGTTGATCATACGCTGAATAATCCAACCAGAATTTTGTTTGTAAGTGGAAAGAAATAATAGAAATTGCATTCATTGCAACGTGTAAAACAAGATGAGATATTGTATTGTAATTTTGCTGCATGTCATTGTGGTATATATCATGTTTTGATTGGTGATTGGTTTAATTTGTGACATTATTTGAAGCAGAAATAATACGTGAATGCTTCATTGACCATAATTCAGACTGGTAACTACGCACTTCGTCCAAGCACATTATCGCACGTGTCATGCAAGGCGTCTTAAATGACCACCTAAACTGTCATTTGGCAACCTAAAAAGCTGCCTAGGTTGCCCGGCTGGCAACAGGGAAATAAAGTTAAGCGAGAGCCCTGACCTGCCATGCTTTTCGCCTCTCCTCTCTCCTTTCCCCCATCCCCCACAATCAGCCTGATCTCAACTCAAAACGACACCTATCCATGTTCTCCTGAGATGCTGCCTGACCCGGTGAGTTACTCCTGCTGTTCTTAGTTTCCACATTTTTTCTACCGATCAAATTTAGATTCCCAACGATCAGTTATATAAACATTCACAAACCTTAATTAGTTCACTGACACGCATTACATGTGATAACACCAATAAAGCAATTAACAGAGATCAAAGTAAAATAAAATCTGAAAAACACCAAATCATACTTGTGGGAACTGTCCACACCCTAATATAGTTTATATCATTTGTACGTGCGCAATTAAACTGGACACTATTTGCTCCCCCAAGCTCAAATACACCTAACAATCAAAAGCTGTGGCTTCAAGCTATTAGTGGAATAATTTCATTACAAAGCTACAGCACCAATTTATTACTACGATTTTGGTCTGAAAACAACATTTTTAACACTAACTGGCGATAAAATAACTCGTCATCATAACTAGAAAAGCAAAAAAATGAATTCAGTTACCACAACCCAATTAAGATTTATTCCCCTAAATGGTGGGAATTAAACCTAGTAATATTTGTACTTTGTGCCATAAATCTATAACATAACACCAGACGAGACAGAAATAATAAGCCTTTGACGAAAGTCAGATACCAGATTATTCAATAATATTATCAAATTTCTGTTCCGATTTCATTGTTTTGAAATTAATATTGACATATATTACTAGATAATTTTTGGGACAAAAGGGGTTTGTCAAAGCACTCTGCATCAAAACATTCTGCATCTGCTGAGAGCTAACTAGTGCTTCAACCAAGGCTTTCATTTGCTCAGGCAAAATACCTTCTTCAATAAATTTACCACAGGGGTCACTAGCAACATGCCAAAAGACCTTAGCAAACAATTTTTTCCTCTTTCTTAAGCCAACCACATAGAGGCTGATGTTCACAACCCCACGATTGCCTTCATTAACATCTAATCTAAACTAATGCACTTGATTTAATGATTAAGCTAATATGACACATTAATCAGGCTAGAATTTCTATTCTATTCTGAACAAGTGAACACCAGAAAGGAAATGTAGAAACAAAGAACTGCCGATGCTGGTTAATACACAAAAGGACACAAAGTGCTGGAGTAACTCAGCAGGTCAGACCAAAGATAGAGCAAGCCTTCTATGATCTTTGGCTCATACAGCATCCCTGAAGAACATGGATAGATGTCGTTTTGGGTCGAGACTCTTCTTCAGAAAGAAAATATTCACCGGTCAGGTGCCAGATTCAATGCGAAGATCCAGAAAAAGCAAATTACCAACTTTGTTGACACGTTGACTTACTGTGACTTACTAGTATCACCACTGCCCCTGAAAATGCATTCTTGGCCCTAACAATTTGCTGCCTAAAAGATTGTTGTCCCATGCATTATCTAGCAATGTTACAAAACCTACCATCAGCGGCGCTGTCGTTCTGCCACTGCGTGCTTTGGGGGGGCGGGATTAAAATGTAGGTTTGCATTGGTGGTTGGAGAGGGATTTCCTCGGGCTGCTAGCTGATAAAGAAAAATTGCTCAGGCTTTCGTTAGCGTTTTTTTTATTTTTTTTTATTGCTGGACGAATTATTGCATTGAAGTTAGACACGACTAAAAACACCTACAACATCACGGATCGCAATATCAGGACAAAACAAGTATGTCGTGTATTTAACATATTATTCTGCTTTTTGGTGTAGTTTCATTTTAATCTTTTGATGCGAAAATGTTATTTAGGCCCCCAAGCCGATATGGGCTTAAATTTATGCCAACGGCAGCATTCCAGAAACACCCACTCTCAAGATAATCAAATCATTATTATTTTGCACGATCATGTCACAAGAACATCTAAATCATCTATGTTTTGTGTTATTGTCTATCCATGATTAATATAATAATAATAATAACTTTTATTGTCATTGCACATAAGCGCAACGAGATTTGGTATGCAGCTTCCATCCGATGTCATAACATAAATAACTAACATTTAGATTTGGATACCCGGAGAACATGGATTGTAAAAAGAACAGCAAAATAGTCAAAACAGTTCAAACAGACTAAAGTGCAGATGTGTCTGTGCGACGTGACCATCCGAGGGAGACAGTCCAAGGAGGGTGGGGGGCACTCAGCAGGGCCGGTTCACAGCCGCTATAGCTCTGGGAATTAAGCTGTTCCTGAGTCTGGAGGTTCGGGCATAGAAGGCCTTGTAATGTCTGCCGGGGGGAAGTAGTTCGAACAGTCGATTACAAGGGTGTGAGAAATCTTTATGGATGCTGACGGCCTTCCTGAGGCACCGTGTGTGGTAGATGCCCTATCTTTACCTATATTTTCATACTAAATATCCAGAGTACAGTTTTAGTCAGATGTATTGTGCAAAAAATAATGAGTTTGATTATTTGAGAGTGAATATTTCTGGATTAATTTATGGGAATTAAACATTAAATCCCTTCCATTCGGCATGTAAATTCATGACAAAGTGAGATTTAAAAATCATGTTATATTGTGAATTCTTGTGTGAATGGGATCAGTGTGTTATTTGTATACTTAGGCTATTCATTTTTTTTTAACATTTTCCTAATGGATAGATGTTTAGATCTAGTAATTGAATTTAGATGAATTTAATTGATTTGATGAAACTGATGAATATGAATTTTTAGTTGGGTTTTACTATTTGTTTTAGCATTGAACTTTAACATTTTCCAAAAACTGCAAATAATAACTTGTTTCTGCGAATGCTATTCAGTGTTTGCTGTCTTTACATTTTAAACAGATGTCTCCCAAGAAGAAATGCAAAAATTTCAATCCAAATGCTCAGCAAAAGAGACTGGTTTAGACAGCATTCGCAGAGATTATCCAAATTTGGACTACTCCAAATGTGATGATTTACAGGACATTGTTAATGGGAAAGTAGTGGGCAGAAAGGCATGCCATGCGTGGTTTGAAGACCAAAAAATTGTAGTCTACAATGCCAAAATTGAAAAAATGAGGAAAAACAAGGTGTACAGAGTTGCTGGTACACAAAATTGCTGGGGAAACTCAGCGGGTGCAGCAGCATCTATGGAGCGAAGGAAATAGGCGACGTTTCGGGCCGAAACCCTTCTTCAGACTGATGGGGGGTGGGGGGGGGAGAAAGAAGGACAGAGTTGCTTATTGGTTACAATCTGAGGAGTATGGTGCTACTGATTATGATATGCCATTGTACCAGCTAGCAACTGATCTTCTCCATAAAGACTTGGTCTTTTGCTAGAAATTGTAATTTCTTTACCTATCTGTTATGGACTTACATCATATAATATAATAATTTTAAAGTTCTGATCTTGAGAATATCACATTATTGAATTTTCAAGGCAGTCTGGGTGTTTATTACTATTTCCGTCACAACAGTCATTTTTATAATTAGCTACAATTAGGTAACTAACTAATTATATGCTTTAATTTCAGGTCATTCAAGTAAAATGTTTCATATTGTTTCAGAGTGCTTCAATCTATAATAACTGAACATTTCATTCAGTTCTCTTAATTTTTAAGAAAGTTATGTGCTTTTGACTGTCCTCGATCACAGCTTTTGTGTTAAGTCAATGGAAATTCAATAGGGAACAAGATGCTAATTTCCGAGTATGTAAATGACCATAACTTTTAAAATACTAAAGATATGAAAGTGAATTAGGTATCAAATTAAAGTTATTTTTATGTTTTATCTGATGGGATAAATTATAGGCTTGATTTTTTAAATCTCAAAATTTTGTGACGTTCCTACATTATCACCATTCTGCCAATAGAAACAGCTTCTCTTGATCCTCCATGATTTTAAACATCTCCTCTCAACCTCTGTTCCATAAACTATCCAGATTCTTCATTCTATCTTTGTATTTAATACTGCACACAAACAGGCCCTTCAACCAACTGAGTCTTTGCAGATCAGAAGGCACCAGCCTTATGGGTCTGTCCCACTTAAGCGATTTTTCAAGCAACTGCCAAGTCGCCTGAAAAAACGGCAACTGGAACGGACACACACATCGCTTCCTTCACCAGCCTGTTATGCAGATGGGGGACAGAGCTGGGAGACTGCCGTCAGAGTGAAATTCACACGGTGCAAAGCCAAGGTGATACAGACACACACTCCGATGAACAGGAAGGTTGACACGGTAAGTCGTCTAAAAGAGGGGGGAGGAGGAGAAGCAGAGAGAAGGAGTGGAGACAAATTTAAAGAAGCCAGACAACTTTTAAGAAGCCAGAAATACATGGCTGTGAAGCTTGGCGGACATCGGTTATCCTTGGTTCTGAAAACTACTGCTTGCGTTTTTGTTTCCCAATGAGCCAATGAAATTCACTGGTCAGCACCGGCTACAACCTACAAGAACTTACGAGAACCTTCGACCACCTGGCGACCCACCTACGGCATGAGAATTCTTGCTGCTCTCCATGGCGGCTTCATTCTAGTCGCCACTCATTTTTTAATACGTTGAAAAATTCACGCCGACCATAATGCATAGTCCCCTGCAGTCGCCTAAGTGGGACAGGCCCATTACTTTAATTCTATGCCGAGCCATTTTATTCTCCTCACATCCTATCAACTGACTCTCCCTTCGTCCACACACCCTAATAGTGTACAGCTTATCTACACTCTAGGGGCCAATAACTGTGGCCAATTAACCTACAACCTTGACAACCGTTTTTTAAAATTTTTTTTTTATTTCCTTCGCTCCATAGATGCTGCTGCACCCGCTGAGTTCCTCCAGCAATTTTGTGTACCTAACCTACAACCTGCATCTTTTTGTGGCGTGGGAGGGAACCAGAGGACCCAGACCAAACCAATGCGTTCCTGGGAGTAGGTGCAGACACACGGACAGCAGGTCAGGATTGAACCCGAGTTACTGGAGATGAAAGGCAACATTTTAATTAGCTCCAGCCTTGTGCCACCCTCAAGCCCTTCATTCCTGCAATTATTCCAATCCATCTGCACCCTCTTCATTGTCTTGTCATTTTTCCTAAGTTAGAAAATTCAGTTATGGCCAAATTGACAATTTATCATTGAGTACCATTTCTCCCCTTTATTTCCCACCTCCCTTTCCCCTTCCGCGTCCCTTTCCACCCATATACCTCCCTCTGGTTTTACATTTCACTCCTCACATTTCCTTATCTGATACCCTTTTGTCTCCTTTTCACTGCTAGACCTGATTACTTACACCATCCTTCTGCCAATCATCACTCCTCCTCGCTTGTATCCATCCATCACTTGCCAGGCTTTGCCCGCCTTCACCTCTCTTTTACAGCTTTCTTCCCACTATTCCATCAGTCTGAAGAGCGGTTTTGACCTGAAATGTCATCTGCCATTTCCTCCAAGAATGCTGCCTCATCCATTGAGTTTGTCCAGCTTTTTGTTTTCCTTAAACTAATCAATAATATATTTTAAGAAAACCAGGTGCTATAAAACTGGGTAAACCCCCCCTAACATTTATGGCCCATAAACACCAATTCACTGCCCAGGTAACTGGAAACAATAGCAATTTTTAATCTAGATGGCAACATGTAATACTTTATTAAATCTTTTTGAACTCCAAATACTCTTCCACCAAATTTCCTTAGTTGAGCTTGTGCTGTCTCAGAATACTATCATTAATTAAACACTATTGTGCGCCGGAAATTTCGTTGTATGTATTTACAATGACAATAAAGTGTATTATTGTTATATAAAAGCACGTGCATTTTATCTGTGCAGCTCAAAACTCTATCCAGATCTTCCTGCTGATACAACAAATAACTAACAGGTTCAAGTTTATTTTTATTTCTAAATACAATGCAATATCCAGCAACTCAGAAGGAAATCCACAAAATAAAATCATGCTTAACTGGGGAGAATTCCCCAGATTTAGACCCGGTATCAAAGGAATTGTAATATACCTTCAAGTCAGAAAGGCATACAAGTTAGAGGGGCATTAGCTGTGTGATGTTCCTGCAATGCACCTGCTTCCATTGATCTTTTTGGTTACAAAGATCAAGGGTTTTGGGAGGTGGTATCAGAGCAGCCTATGCAAGTAACCACAGTAAATTTTACAGATTGAGAGACAAACCCCCCAGTTTAACATAAATAGAAAACAGGTATGGCGGAAATAACACAGCAGAAACAAAGAAAAAGCTAGCATCTCAGGTTACAGCCTTTCAATAGGATTAGGAAAAGTCACAAATCAAGCGTTTCACTTTGCAGAGAAAGGACAGAGAATAAAGGGAAGTTTGGTGAATATCAAGAAACCTTGGCACAACACACATTCAAGTACTACTAGCTGGTAGTGGGTTACTCAAGTTTCCGAATAGAATTTGAATCCCCAACTAGAGTAATTTTTAAGGAAAATCGTCAAGCCAGGCAAATGTTACCTTTGGTCAGCAGTTTTATGTTAAGGTAAATGCCAATGAACTGTAAGAGGTTGGAAATCCAAAATAACTATTTGAAAATAAATGTCACTAGATTCATATTTTGTTTTTGGAGTTAGTTTTCTGGATTAGACTCCATATCAGAGTTAACAAATTACCTTGTATGTATGAGATATAGAGGCACCATGTGCTCACTGCTTTCTTTACATTAACAACTAAAGAAATGTTACATATTTCTACTTTACTGCAAATTATGGGCTGCCACATTCCAGGTGATACCAGCAGTTCCACAGTGAACTAACTGTTGGCTTTTACCTTCACGAAACATCAAGTTTAGAATTAGTGTGTATCCATGAATTCCTGAAGTCACCATCTGCGCTCTAGCAGAGCACAAATTTGCTGAATCTTTCAGGAATAAACATCTCCCAGGACCGCAAATGGCAAATGAACACCGTCACTCTCTTGAAGAAGTCTCATCAGCGGCTGTATTTCCTGAGGTCTCTACGGAGAGCTAACGTCTCACAGCCGCTGCTGCTGTCCTTCTATCGATGCGCCGTGGAAAGTATCCTCACCTATGGAATCCTGGTGTGGTTTGCCAGCTGTACTGTGGCTGAGAGGAGGGCGCTGCAGGGAATTATAAAAACTGCGCAGCGCATTACAATCGCTAACCTGCCCTCCTTGGATGACATATACAAGGCCCGATGCTTGCGCAGCGCCATAAATATCAAGAAGGACACATCCCACCCTGCCAACCACCTTTTTACTCTGCTACCCTCGGGGAGGCGACTCAGGTCTCTGCAGGCTCGCACCGGTAGACTAAAAAATAGTTTCTACCCATGTGCGGTAAAAGAGCTTAACTCCAATAGTGAACACTGGGAAGCAAGAAGTAACTTCGAGGAATACCGCTAAATTCTTTTAAACTCTTTTAAAAATGTATCTATTATTTTACTATTAACTGTACATATGTGTATTGGTTGTTGTGTTGTATTTCTTTTAACGGAGGAGAAGCAAATGGAATTTTGTTGCTCAGTTTTGTGCAATGACAATAAACATATTCTATTCTATTCTATCACTTCCACCAAGGAACTTGCTCAATGACGTGGTGTTCACTTGAACTATGTGAACAGAGGAAGTTATGAGAAAGAAGGGTAAATGTAGAGTGATTTTTATTTTATTCAATCGTGCTGGGTTTAATGTTATTAATCTTTATTAAGTAATTCATTCTAAAAATTAAGTATTTAATTAACAGATTTTTAATTGATTCCATTCATCATCCTTGGCAGAGTTTGCTGGCTGCTAGATTTTTTCAGATTTCAGTGAGCCAACAAACATGAGCATTCTATCACGCACAGCTCACCATTTTGTATCCTGCCCTTACTTACAAGCAGATTGGCAGTAAGATGTTGAAGAGGGCAGGAAGTGGGCCGCAAGATACAACTTCCGCAGCATGCTGCTGCCACCAACGCCTTCCAGTCCACCACTTAATCAAAAATACAAGTATTTATAATTAGACACCCTTCTCACACAAACCAAAAGCAGTACTGTTTATAAGGAATCAACGTCATACCATTCAAGAATGACCAAACAATAGCTATAATTATGAATGCCTTTATTAAAGATTGTCCACACTTACATTAACACAGGACTTGAGCTCCAAAGTTCCAAGCTCAACACTGGCCTTCAAGCATCGGATACCATCAAGCATCAAAACAATACTTGCATTGAAACTTTCCAGGCACTGAGCCAACTGGCAGATACCTTGTAAACTTGCCAACATTTACAGCAATACAAAAGATGCACCACTTCAAATACCCAAGGAGTAAATAATCAACATTTCTAATCAATATTTTAAAATGAATGATTGCAGCCCTCCATTTTCCTTCGGTTTCAAAAAAATAGTGTCTGTAGGTATATTGATAATTGTTCTTTCAATACATATCTACATTTCTTAGCCAACAGTAGCATCAAAACCTAGATATTTCAGATGTGCCATGCTTTTTTAACAGATTCACAGATCACTAAATTCATTTCCCAGCTAGAAAATAATGTAAGTGATAATGTAAACTTGGCGATTCCAAGTGACTTTCCAAACTGCAGTGGTCAGTGATTAAAGAGTACAAGTTTTTTGTTTTTTAATATTTATTCACAGATATTGCTATTAATTAGTTCTTTTTAAAGTTTAGTTTATAAATACAGTGTGGAAACAGGCCCTTCGGCCCGCCGAGTTCACACCAACCAGCGATCGCGCACATTAATACTACCCCTCAAACACTAGGGACAATTTAACCTTTTTTTATACCAAGCCAATTAACCTATAATCCTGAATGTCTTTGTCGTGTGGGAGGAAGCCAAAGATCTTGGAGAAAACCCATGCAGGTCATGGGGAGAACATACAAATTCCGTACAGACAAGCACCCCGAAGTCACGATCGAACCCAGGTCTCTGGTGCTGCAAGGCAGTAGCTCTATGCCACCGTGCCGCCCACGACACAACAATATATAACCAAGGTGTGTTTGATTCTTCCGTAATTAGTTGCTGAAGTAACTCTAACTCAAAAATGGTACACAATATAGCTAATGTTTTAAATGTCTATAAACTTGGTGCAATAGGTTCTAAAAATCAACTAATATGAACATACTAAAATGAAATTTTAGTTTACATCTGTAATTCCCAGGTTATGCATTATTCTTAAATCCTTGTGCAATATTTTAAGAATCACCACTCTAACATGGGCAATGAGGTTTACATTGGAGTGACTAAAGAGCCAAACAAACTCTCATATCCCAGAGACTTCTCAGAATATTTAAATGCAGAATTAGATTGCAAGATCACCAAACTTTTTCTCAAGGTTGACAAAATCAACAACTGCAGGGCATAGGGTTAAGATGAGAGGAGAAAAATTTAAGATGAGAGGAGAAAGGAATCTGAGGGGCAGCATTTTCACACAGAGGGTGATAGGTATAAGGAATGAGCTTGCAGACAAAGTGTTTAAGGCTGGGACTATGAACATTCAATACGTTTGACAGATATACTGGTATGAAAGATTTAAGAGGGGTATGAAACAAACCCAGGCAAATGAGTTGAGCAAGGTTAAGCACTTGGTTGGCATGGATGAGTTGGACCACAGGGCCTGTTTTCATGCTTTAAGACCAACTGTGGATAATACACATAAATACATATACTACTATCTGCAAAACAGTATTCAGTTACAGATTCGATAGTTTTAAATTGTAATTGTTTCACAAGAATAATCTAAACAAGATGAAATGTTAGTCGGAAATTGAGATGAATGAGATGATACGTCTTTGAAATATTTTGCTCATTGTTAAAAAACACACTAGATATTGAATTGCTTTCTAGCTCTTCAATCAAAATCAGCAAAATTATATGCAAACAGCGAAAAATTAATCTATTTTTTTTACAGACCCCAACAATAAAATGTGTAAAACAGTTAGGTTACATCGGATACGTCATTGTGTGATGCTATAAGCACGCTCAATAACTTAACCTCTTCATTTCCGCCTTTATAGAGTGAACCGCAAAACACTGTACCGATTTCCAGTTAAATAAATGAATACCAGACAACAACTTTATAAACTTCAGCATTCTCAAAATGTCTATCTACTGGCTGAGGTGGTATCAGGTTCAACATTTAGTGCCCCTCAAACCCAATATAGTAGTTTTCAAAAATGCCATTAGCTCAATAGTTACCACCATTCAATAGCCAAGTGCTCAAATAACATTCACACATTTCTTTTGGTTTTACAGTTTCAATATACATTAGGTGTAGGAGTAGGCCATTCGGCCCTTTGAGCCAGCACCGTCATTCAATGTGATCATGGCTGATCATCCACAATCAGTGCCCCGTTCCTGCCTTCTCCCCATATCCCTTGATTACGCTATCTTTAAGAGCTCTTTCTAACTTTCCATCAAAGCCGCAAAAAGTTGCCACATAATGGACACAAAAAGTTGGAGTAACTCAGCGGATCAGACAGCACCTATTCCTTTTCTCCTGAGATACTGTCTGACCAACTGATTTACTCGAGCGTTTTGTGTCTATCTTCGGTTTAAACCAGCATCTGCAGTTCATTCCCACACACATCACCTGTCACATAATAGTGAATAAAATACGGAGGATTAAATACCACAGAATTTAATTGGATTTTGGCATTGGACATAGAGAATGCTGTCTAATCTTATTAGACTACTTAATCCAGTTAGCTGCTGCCACTATTGTTTATTGGACATACAAGTAACAAGCAGGTTTATCACACTTGGAGTATAATTTATAATCACCAAATATAAGATTGGAAGTATTGATAGATCAATAATTTTCAGCAGACCCTAGGACAGGGAGCTAACAGCAACATTACCTCATGGCCAATTTAACAGCACCCACGTCCATTTAAATTTAAATAGCCTTTAAAATTGCAAAAATGCTCAAAGTATTTCAGAACAAAAAAAAGATAAAGCCACCTAGGATGATGTCAGATTGAAGAAAGGTCAAGAAGGTAAATTCTGAGGACCATAAAAATAGGAAAGAAAACGTTATAAAGGAACAGGGGAGGTTAATTGTCCAGAATTAGCACAATATAGACATTAGAAAATGCAATTTTAGAAATCATTGTAAGGAAACCAGTGATTTGAAAGTATGGATATAGCTTAACTGTGGTTAAGCACACAGATAACTTTCATTTCAATGTTGATAAATTCACAAAATTATATTTTCAGCATCAGATCATATAAATTGTTTTAGAATCCCAAGAGAAAATCTTATAAAGGCGTTTTTAATCACAAATATGTTGGGCACTAAACTATCACCAAGATCGTTTACGATCAATTTTACCACTACCTAAAAAGTAATTACACGGTTGAAAGGAATCAATCATAAAAAAAAAGTATTATTGTGCTAATGGCCAAAAATCGCGTCACGAGAAAATTCCATCGATTTATACATTTTTTGCAGGATTAATATACTTCAAATAATTGTATATTAAGCCGTATTTTCAAAAACTGAGTACTTTTTCTCCATTGTGATGTGCATGTCCCAACACAAGTGAGTGACGTGTTCACGCAATTAAGTGATGTTTAGAGGTAGATTTAGTGTTTGTATATTCAGGCTCATGTGAGATAATCCACGTGAGGACTACTTGCAAAGAGTTTTTTTCCAAACAGATTTCACAAATAACAGAAAAGAAACCTCGGTGTACTTTTCAACAAAAAGACCCAATCCAAATGGCGTTAACGTAACCTAAACGCATCAGAGAACACAAAATGTTGAACGAGTGAACCAATCGTAGAGTTCATTGTTTACACATTTTTGTTGCAGGTTGTCAATACCTGTGGCTGCAAGCCAGTAAGTTAGCGGGAAATAAAGGTGCTTAATAGTAACCATCCAAAATAGGATCAACTAGTAGCTCAGGGTCACTTGCCCTCGACTTACTAAAACTATAATGTGAAAAAAAATAAGTAGGGGAGATGCAGGTTCATCTGGAGTTCTCACCAAGGAGTGATTTTTTCAGTTTGTCGCGGTATTAATGGGGGAGGGGAGGGGAGGGGAGGGAGAAGAAAAATGTAAAGCTTTAAAATGCTCAAAACAAAATGAGATCAGTTTGCTTGGAGTATTTTAAATTCCAACTGCCTAACAAGTTAAACAAACTGAAAGGTTACTACACCAGGACCCTGGGTGGAAGGACAGAGCACAGGGATCGATGGTCAGAGAGCCATCTTGCCCCTCGGCCGGTGAGATCCAGCCCGAGTCCCACACTCACCCAAGAGCAGCAGCTTGACTTCCCTCGCCGCTTTCTCTCCGTCCTCCCTCAGATTCCGGTCGATCATCTTGGACCTCTCCACCGCATCTTTGTCCTCGGTGCTGAGCGTACACCCCATTCCGCCGGCTTCACTCGCCCCCCTCTCTCCCTCGGAGACACCGCAGCTTCGTCACACCGCCCTGCCACCGAGTCAGACAACGCTTCCGTTCCCCCCCACCAGCAACCACACTCCAAATCCAACTTCACCACCGAGTGCCGAATCCGTCGTAATCTGAAAGGTGGGCGCCGCCGACTCTAGCCGGTTGATTTATTTTCTCTTCACCGCCGCGAACCCATTCACACCTCCACCGCCGTCGACCGCTCCCGGCGCATGCGTACTGCCCGCCGCGGGAGCCGCCTCGATGCCGATGCCGATGCCGAGACCCGGATGCCGGGCTCCCGCTCTCTGCGCCTGCGTCAACGGGAGAGGAGCGGGCGGTACCCTGTGGCAACACCCCTCCCCCCACTTCCTCCACCTACCCCTCCCCCCACTTCCTCCCCTACCCCTTCACCGCCCCCCCCCGCCCGCACGCAGACCGACCAGTCGCCGACATGTCGCCCAACCCCAACCGTAACCATGGCATCCGTGAGCAAAGATCCTCTAGTATCTTTGCCCGAGAGGCCTCTGCGCGCTTCCTCTATGGTAAAGTAAGGAGTGCGCCGAAAAGTTGGTGTGGTTTAATTGAAATTCTGCTCAAACTGCGCAAGACGATCAAATCACCGACGCCACACATTTATATAGCCCACGTAAGATTTCCCTTCAAAAGATAGCAATGTTACAAATTTTTGAGATTTTAAAAATCAAGTGCAATTTATCCCATCAGATAAAGCATAAAAAAAGAAGCTTAATTTGACACCCAATTCACTTTCATATCTTCAGTATTAAAAAAGTTATGGCCATTTTCACACTCGGAAATTAGCATCTTGCTTTTCCATTGACTTAACACAAAAGCGGTGATCGAGTACAGTCAAAAGCCCATAACTTTCTTAAAAATCAAGAGAACTGAATGAAATTTTCAGTTATTATAGATTGAAGCATTCTGAAACAAATATAAAACATCTTACTTGGATGATCTGAAATTAAAGCATATAAGTAGTTAATTATCTAATTGGACTTAATTACCAAATTAACCGTTATGACGGAAATAGTAATAAACACTCAGACTGCCTTGAAAATTCAAAAATGTGATATTCTCAAGATCCGAACTTTAATATTATTGTATTATATGCTGTAAATCCGTAACAGATCGGTAAATAAATTACAATTTCTAGCAATAGACCAAGTCTTTATGGAGAAGATCAGTTGCAAACTGGTACATTGGCATATCATAATCAGTAGCATCATCATACTCCTCAGATTGTAACCAATAAGCAACTCTGTACACCTTGTTTTTCCTCAACTTTTCAATTTTGGCATTGTAAACTACACGTTTTTGCTCTTCAAACCACGCATGACATGCCTTTCTGCCCACTAATTTCCCATTAAGAATGTCCTGTAGATTCCATTTCTTATGAAAAGGATATATTTTTAAAATAGCCTAAGTGTCCAAATAACAAACTAATCCCATTCACACAAGAATTCACAACATAACATCATTTTTAAATCTCACTGTCATGAATTTATATGCCAGATGGAGGGAATTTAAAGTTTAATTCCCATAAATTAATCTAGAAACATCCACTCAATATAATTATTTTTTTGCACAATACATGGGACTAAAACTAATATTTAGTATAAAAATATTGACTATGGGTAGACAATAACAAAATATGGACGATTTAGATGCTCTTATGACATGATTGTCCAAACAAAAAAGCATTTAAATCATCTTGCGAGTGGGTTTTTCTGGAACGAGATCGATTGGAACGTTGCATTTGCGGTTAATTTGAACCCCATATCGGCAGGTAAAACACTGCTGGTTCATATGGGGCCCAAATCACATTTTCGCATCGTAAAATTTGATTAAAGCCATCCCAAGAAACAAGTTTATATGTAAAATATACAACTTACATTTTGTTTTGTCCTGTTCATGTGATCCGTCACGCTGTAGGCGTTCAGGGCTTTAGAAGTCGCTTTTTATTTTAATGTAATTATTAAATTGTCTCGCGATTAAATAAATGTAAAAATCGGGAACGGAAGTCAGATCGATTGTTCTTCAGCAGCTGGCAGCCCAAGGAGGTCCACCTCCGATAAGCAGGAGAATACGGCATTTTAATCCCGCCCCCCCCCTCAAAGGCGCAAAAGTCGCGCACACGGCCAGTGGCAGAGCTGCAGCGCCGCTGAAGGTAAGTTGTGTAACATCGCTACAAAAGATTAACATCAGTTTAATAACATTAAGGATAAGCTACCCAAGTGGAACATGAGATGCTGTTCCTCCATGTTGCATGAAATTGAGGGTATGGGATGTAATCTTTGCAAGAGGCAGGGTGGGAGGCTGTGTAATCCAGGTAACTGTGGGTTAGTTCGTTTATAGTAAAGATAAGAACTGGAACCATGAAAGTCTTACTTGCAGCAGCTTTACAAGCACATTAGATGCAACAATAATAAATATACTGTAACATCCGTTATTCAAAGTAAAATGCACCATGAAAATGTAAAAACCAAAGTACGTAGAGAAACTACAGTAGTGCTAGTCCGTAATGGCTCGGTGCCGAATTAGGGTTATGGTTAGGCTTGTCCAGGGTATTTCAAGAACCTGATGGTAGATTTTCTTGAACCTGGAGGTAATGTTTCTCAGGATCCTGTACCTTCTTCCGATGGTAGCCTCAAATGTGAGTGTGGCCAGGGTGGTGTGGATCTTTGATGATATTAGCTGCATTTTTGATGCTATGCTTCCTGTAGATCCCTTCGATGATGGGGAGGTCAAAACCCGTGATGGACTGGGCAATATCCACCACCACTTTCTGCTGTCTACTTCGTACTTGAGCATTTGAATGACCGGATCAGGCCATGATGCAACCAGTCAGTATACTCCACCAAACGACTGTGGAAGTTTGGTAGAGTATTCAGCGATATGATGAATCTCCTCAAACGTTTGAAGAAGTAGAAGCATTGCTGAGCCCAAGGAGATACTTAAATCCATAAACTTAAAGCAATTGACTTTCTCCACCTTTATCCCGCCAATGAAGATTGCTGCTTTGTCCCTAGAGGTCGATAATCAATTTCTTGGACTTTCTAATTATATCTTAATTATAGCGCCAACCTTCCTGTTCATCACAGTGTGTGTCTGTATCACCTTGGCTTTGCACCGTGGAAATTTTTTAGACATCACTCCCCCCCTTGCACTGGCCCCCGCCTTTGTGATGTGTTTGTGTGTGTTCCACTCTGACAGTCGCCGTTCCAGTTCCCGGTTTTTCTGGCGACTGCCGGCAACTTGATAGTCGCCGACAGGCCCATAAATGTTGTTATCCACTATAATCACAAGTCAGTCATCCTAGTACTCAGGGGTGAATATTACATTCACCATGTCTTCATCAGCATTTCAATTAGTTAAAATGTATAATGAATACACTGGCATTCTGTTCAGATTCTCAGTACTCAGTTTCATAATTCTACCGCTTTGGGAAGATGGCCTTTGCTGCTTCCTTGAGGCTGCCATTGGGAGAACTGTGAACTTGAATCCAAAGTAGACATCCAACATCGTGGTCAATAAATGGTCTGCCTAACATGAATAAGTAATATCTTTGATCCCAAATCTGATGCCGGACTGTCTTTGTATCTCATTGTAACACTCTCACTCCTTTTAAATATGCACAATACAGAGGCAATGGGCTTTTCCAGGCCAGGTAACATTTGCAGATGACACAAAGCTGGGTGGCAGTGTGAACTGTGAGGATGATGCTATGAGAATGCAGGGTGACTTGGACAGATTGGGTGAGTGGGCAGATGCAGTTTAATGTGGATAAATGTGAGGTTATCCACTTTGGTAGCAAAAAAAGGAAGGCAGATTATTATCTAAATGGGGTCAAGTTGGGAAAAGGGGAAGTACAATGGGATCTGAGGGGTCCTTGTTCATCAGTCAATGAAAGTAAGCATGCAGGTACAGCAGGCAGTGAAGAAAGCGAATGGCATGTTGGCCTTCATAACAAGAGGAGTTGAGTATAGGAGCAAAGAGGTCCTTCTGCAGTTGTATAGGGCGCTAGTGAGACACATCTGGAGTATTGTGTGCAGTTTTGGTCCCCTAATTTGAGGAAGGACATTATTGCTATTGAGGAAGTGCAGCGTAGGTTTACACGGTTAATTCTGGGATGGCGGGACTGTCATATGCTGAGAGAATGGAGCAGCTGGGCTTGTTTACTCTGGAGTTTAGAAGGATGAGAGGATATCTTATTGAAACATATAAGATTATTAAAGGTTTGGACACGCTAGAGGCAGGAAACATGTTCCTGATGTTGGGGAGTCCAGAACCACTGGCATTCTGTTCAGATTCTCTGGTAAGCCATTTAGAACAGTAAGCCATTTAGAACGGAGATGAGGAAACACTTTTTCACACAGAGAGTTGTGGAATTATCTGCCTCAGAGGGCGGTGGAGGCCGGATTCTCTGGATACTTTCAAGAGAGAGCTAGATAGGGCTCTTAAAAATCGTGGAGTCAGGGGATATGGGGGGAAGGCAGGAACAGGGTACTGATTGGGGATGATCAGCCATGATCACATTGAATGGCAGTGCTGGCTTGAAGGGCAGAATGGCCTACTCCTGCACCTATTGTCTATTGGCCCATAACTCTCCAGCTCCACAAATAGAGTCATCAAAAGTAAGCATTTGAACTGTGCATCAGCAGCTCTTTTTGGAGTCATATGTCTCTTATTCATTCCTTCCTCACCATAATGGTCCATCCTATCTCAGCAGTTAACACCAAAGATCTTATAGCAGAGCAAGATAGACCACTCCTCGAAAAACGCGTAGTATGACATGTGTGATTGTCGACGCCATTTTTTGAGGCATTTTATTGGGCTTCCCCCACACTGTCATGGCGTCCTTATCTAAATCAAAGATCTTATAGCAGAGATCTTTGATCTAAATCTTCACATCACTGCTCTGCTATCAATTGTTCTAATCGTAAATCTAAACGACCCGACCTGTCATTCTTTAGGTTCCCCAATAAAAAAGAAAGGTGAGAAAATATTATTATTATTTTCAGTCGATATTCTGTCGTGAAAATGTTATTTTCTGTTCTCCCATCAACGGCCATTGGGAAACTAGGTTTGTCGGTACATTAGAAAGTTATTAGACTTATTTTTAATAGATCTTTACTTACCATAATAATAAAGACAATTTTAACACTTCTGTACGTTTTTGGTTTTGTTCTTGTAAGGGATTGGTCTCCAAAATATGGCCCGCGGGACACATTGGGCCCAGTGACCACGATATTTTTCGAGCTCAGATTCAAGTCCGAGAACGCGGCGGCTGTTACCCGTTATGTCCCTCGAATTGTCGAGACATCACAAGCAAAGATCACAAGCCCGCCGTGAAGAAGGGTGCAATCAAATATTATACAACTCTGCTCTATCATCTTTGGGTGCAATGGTGAGCCGGGGGGTTCGGCGGCGGCCGCAATCAAAGATACGAGAGGAGCTCTGCTCTATAATCTTTGGTCGGAATGGGACGGCTGCGCGTTATAATGTGCTATCGTTCCACTCCCTCTCCCCCTTCTCCCTCTCCCCCTTCTCCCTCTCCCCCCTTCTCCCTCTCCCCCCTTTTCCCCATCTCCCTCTCCCCCCATCTCCCTCTCCCCCCTTCTCCCTCTCTTCTCTCGATCTCTCTCTCCCCTCTCTTTCGATCTCTCTCTCCCCTCTCTTCTCTCGATCTCTCTCTCCCCTCTCTTCTCTCGATCTCTCGCTCCCCTCTCTTCTCTCGATCTCTCTCTTCTCTCGATCTCTCTCTCCCTCACTTCTCTCGATCTCTCTCTCTCTCCCTCTCTTCTCTCGATTTCCCTCTCTCCCTCCCTTCCCTCTCTCCCTCCCTTACCTCTTCGTGAGAGTTGGCAGCTCTGCTATGCCTTGGGTCCAAAAGAGGATAGGAAGAAAATACTTAATGGTCTTTGTAAGAAGATTTTAATAAGCTCTTCTACATTTAAGGTAAATTGACATATTAGAGGCAAAAAGCATCTTCAACATACAGGGCTCTCCACACAACTGAAAACAATTGCATTTAAGTGATATATCATCCATTGTTCAGGCATGTAGTTATGATCATCTTTTTTCTTATTAGTTAATTCTAAATGATATCTCCTGTAATTTCAGATGTCAACAGTGGGTCCAGAATACTCGTCGACAAGATCTCCTGCACCGAACTGCAGAGTATTTGTCAAATAACTGCCGTCTTATGTACATTGTGTGAAATTGTGATTTGTTAACTGCACAAAACTAATGCAAATGGCGATATATTTATTATTGTATCTACGTTGGACATTTTGCTCTTTGGTGTCAGAACGCGGGGTGGGAGATTGCAACCTTCACGTGGTCCACCCTGTTTCGACAAATGCAATCAACCCGGTGTGCACAGTCAAATAAGATCATATAGAACAAGTTGTCCTACAACTTTAGGCTGTGCACGCCATACGCAAGAAGAAGAAGAAGAAGTGTCAGAACGCAGTCTGAAGAAGGCTTCCGACCTGCAACGTCATCTATTCCTTTTCTCCAGAGATGCTGCCTGACCCACTGAGTTACTCCAGCATTTTGTGTCTATCTCTGTTTAGATTGGACTCGTGGGTGGAGATTGCTGCTGGTCTGGTGATCTAGAACGAGGGCCAAAGTCTCAGAATATGGGTCATGATATTTAGTAATGAGACAAGGAGCAGTTTCTTCACTCAAGGGCTGGGAATCTTGGAATTCTTGATCGCGTGAGATGGTGGAAGTCGAGTCCTTGAAAGGAGAGATATTTTTTTTCAAATACGAAAAGGATGAAGGATAATGGAGAGAATGTGGGAATAAGGTGTTGAGTTGCAGGATCAACAATAATCTTACTGATGGTGGTGTGAACTTAGATGGCTTATCCTTGCTTCTATTTCTTACAGAGATACAGCGCGGAAACAGGCCCTTTGGCCCACCGCGTCCGCTTTGACCAGCGATCCCCGCACACTAACACCATCCTACACACACTAGGGACAATTTACGCTTATACCAAGCCTACAAACCTGTATGTCTTTGGAGTGTGGGAGGAAACCGAAGATCTCGGAGAACACCCATTCAGTCACGGGGAGAATGTACGAACTCTGTACAGACAGCACCCACTGTAAGGCAGCAACTTTACCGCTGCACCACCATGCCGCCCTTAATCCACTAGGGCACTAGGTTACAATAAACTTCCTACATATTCCAGGAATGCATCTCATAAAAATGGGAGAGGTTTAAATGCATTGTAAAATCTGCTCTCAGTTTCCTAGATCGGTATTGCTCTAATGGCCTCTTTGTATCATTTTCTTTGATTTAAACCATCCATTGTTCTACATTTAGATTTTATTTTTTCCCCTGTGGATCACAAGGCACTGTTTGTTTCAGGGGTGACTCTAATCTCCAGCGTAATTTGACAAGACAGCCAAGAGGGCAAACACAGGCAGTTCAGAGCTGCTGCCTGTATCGCATGAGAGAACAAGAATGAGACCAACTTGTTTTTTGCAGATCATCAACCCCTGACTGATGTTATCAATGCCGATGGTGACTCAAGGAGACTCAACCAGGTGGTGGTTTACAAAGGTCCATGCCCATTGTTCCTCATGGCATACCACCAGCCTCAACAGATCACCTAGTCATAGAGTCGCACAGCGTAGAAGCAGGCCCTTCAGCTCAACTTGCCCACGCTGGCCAACATGTCCCATCTACAATAGTCCCACATGCCTGCATTTGGCCCATACCCCTCTAAACCTGTCCTAACCATCAAATAACCTAACAGAACTGTCATATGAGGAAATATTTAAAAGACTAGGCTTGTATTCACTGGAGTTTAGAAGGATGAGGGGGGGGTCTTATCATATTGTTTACAGTGTACTATGTTTACAGATTCTGTTGTGCTGCTGAAAGTAAGAATTTAATTGTTCTATCTGGGACAAGTGCAGGAAATTGTTCTACATGACAATAAAACACTCTTGTTAGATGCAAGGGGATCTTATAGAAACATATAAATGAATAAAAGGACTGAACAAGCTAGATACAGGAAAAATGTTCCCAATGTTGGGCGAGTCCAGAACCAGGGGCCACAGTCTTAGAACAAAAGGGAGGCCATTTAAGACTGAGGTGAGAAAAATCTTTTTCACCCAGAGAGTTGTGAATTTGTGGAATTCCCTGCCACAGAGGGCAGTGAAGGCCAAATCACTGGGTGGATTTAAGAGAGAGTTAGATAGATCTCTAGGGGCTAGTGGAATCAAGGGATATGGGGAGAAGGCAGGCACGGGTTATCGATTGGGGCTGATCAGCCATGATCACAATGAATGGTGGTGCTGGCTCGAAGGGCCAAATGGCCTCCTCCTGCACCTATTTTCTATGTTTCTAGAACACTCATCCAGCAATCCTCGAGCCCACCAGCTCATCCCGTAGTCAATTCATCAGCTTTTCCATAAGAACTTCCATCATTTCTTCCAAAAGAATGACAATCAGACAATCTCGATTACCCTCAGCCCATCAAGCAGCCCCTTAATTCACCCAGAAGTCTGAACTATTGAATGCTCACTGCATCTCTTTCCATGTCGGCAAGTTAATATCCAGCTGCATGAACCATGTGAAAAGGGAATAAATAGATGCATGTGGTGCAGTGATATGTGCAGCACAATAGGCCTGGAGACCAAGAGGAGTTCACCATTGAACGGAGTTTGAACGGGGGGCTTGAGGCCCCCGACCGAGGAAGAACAAAAGGAAGGGACTTGAACTTTATTTCGCCTTCCATCACAGTGAGGAATGTGTAGGAGTCACTGTGGTGAATGTCCGTATTAAAATGTGTTTTTGAGTGCTGTTCACTCAATTGTATGACTGACCTGGCCAATGAAATTCCTCGTATGTGGCAAATAAAATCTGATTCTGAAAAGCCTTTCCCTTCCTTGCTCTATCCTCTCTCTGATCTTTTTGCAGTTGGCTGCCTTTCTGTACTTGTTGCAAGAGATTGTCGCGGCATCCAGCATCCTCGAAGAATGTAGAATTAAAGGCAGAGGCAATGCCAGTTTTAAAGATGGTTATTTGCCTCAAGATTGGATTATTGTATCTCCAGAACCTCCCCAGAGGCTCTGGGAGACACAAGGTTCAAGAGGGAACACAAAAAACCTAATTAGGCAGAATATTAAGAGTAAGATTTTCAATTAAAATACTGTAATTGATGGAACCTTGCCTTTAAATTGGTTCTTGGATGAAACCCTGATGGTTCTCACATTGTCTCTTTAAATTTACTCTCCTTTTCACACTTGCATTAAAACACACAGCCACCGCCATTCACAGTAATACTGCCCGGCAGTCTCATAATTACACAGCCACCTTGACGCCCACACAAAATGATGTAAATAAAAATAGTTTTCCTTGTTTAAGAAGTTCAATTAGAATTATTTGAAATTGTGGGGGTTGGTACAAAATACTGCTGACCCACAAATGTGTTGCTATGAGACATTCACATTTAAAAAATCCATGTCTCAAAAAAAGCAAGAAGGTGCCCATGTTATTTGACCAACGTATCAGATGAATTTAAATATGTAGGTATGTATGCATTAGTTTTGCTCCTAATTCCCTTTTCCAAATCATTAATATGTATGGCAAACAGTTGCGGCCCCAACACCAAGCCTTGCGGCAAAAAAATCCAGAAGATTAGTCAAACATGATTTCCCTTTCATAAATCCATGTTGACTTGGACTAATCCTTTTACTGCTATCCAAATGCCCCATTATTACATCTTTAATAATTGACTCCAGCATCTTTCACACCACCAAAGTCGGGCTAACTGGTCTGTAATTCCCCGTTTTCTCTCACGCTCCTTTCTTGAAAAGTGGGATAGCATTAGCTATCCTCCAATCCACAGGAACTGATCGTAAATCTATTGATCGTTGGAAAATGATCATATGTATAAATATATATGTATGTGTATATATGCATGTATGTGTATATATGCATGTATGTGTATATATGCATGTATATGTATATGTGTGTATATATGTATGTATATATATGTTTATATATGTGTGTATGTATGCATATAAATGTATCCATATGTATGTGTGCATATGTATGTGTGTATGTATGTATGTGTATATATGTATGTGTGTATATATGTATGTGTGTATATATATGTATGTGTATAAATATATATATATGCATATATTTATTATTACTATATAATTATATATATAATTGCCTTTATGGTTTATGTATATCATCTTACAAGACAAATGAATTAATAGTGATTATTTAAATCAAAGTTGCTTCTGATCCATGAGAATAAACTTTATTATCTCTAACTTGCCACTCACACACAGACACACATTCATATAAATATATAAAATATAGATACGTTAAATTTAATTTTGTGCAGTGTGTGTTAAAGCAATACAAGGGAAACTGCACAATACAATGCAAGGGAAACTACGCAAAGGAGGGGGCTGTTCCCAGTACAAGATACTCGAGGATCTTTGCTTTGGATCAAAGATTATAGAGGAGCTCTATAATCTTTGCTTTGGATCTCAGCGGGTGGCATACCGGAAGTCGCGTGTCGCATTAAGAAATGGCGGCCGTGACGTTCCGTCACGTACTACACGTCAGTCCATTGGATTTCGGAGGAGTGGTCTATCTTGCTCCGCTATAGGGTCTTTGGTTAGTACTATTGCAAGTACCAGCAGAGATCTTGACTTCCTGACTCTGAAACTCAATACCCAGACCAATGAAACCAAACATACCATATGCCTTATTTACCACTCTAGTTACATGTTGCCACTTTCAGTGCGTTATGGCCCTGTCCCACGGTACGAGTTCATTCCAAGAGCTCTTCCAGGAGTTAAAAAAAAATCAAACTCATGGTAAGCACGGAGAATGAATGTAGCGGGTACGTCGGAGCTCGGGGACGTCTCTTAGCGGCTCATAATGCTAATGGCAGGTATTCGCGAAGACTCGCTAACGGCAGGTAAGCTCGAGAAGACTCGTGAAGATTTTTTAACATGTTGAAAAATGTCCACGAGAGCCCCGAGTACTGACGAGTAGCCATTACCGTAAATCTTCGAGTTCGAATCAGGGCAAACTCGGGAGAGCTCTTGGAATGAACTCATACCGTGGGACGGGGCCATTATGGACTTGGTCCCCAAGATCCCTCTGTCCATCAATGCTGTGCTTTGGCATGGGTTTTGATTATGGCACCTTGCTAAACATCTTGATGTACGTGCCTCTACTATAATCGAGCAATCAGCAGCTGAACAATGTTGATATTGATTCATTAACATTTACTTTAATTTTCAAATTGCTGCTATTTAAGGCAAATATGCGAGATATATTTCAGGGTTTTATCTCCATTCTTTCCTTTCCTGCCAAACTCGCTCACATGTCATATGCTTAATACTGAAACTCCTTGCTTCACTGCTAGTACTTACCTATACGCAGCATTTTATAACAACCAAAGTTCTGAGCATTGTTGAAAGCCACCTCCACTAAAGTGACAATTTTATATGCTCACACAAATGTTATAACTGATGTGTTTTTTAATTCAGATTGAATTTATTCATATATTAAACTGCATGCTGTATTCAGGAAGGTGCTAAGCACATTCTTCATCGTACTTTTTAATCACAAATAATCTCATCTGATCTTTGGTTTCTGGTTCCAATTTGCAGCATCCGGCAGTCTCAAAATCCAATAAGGTGTTTCAGCAAGGTACCTGAGAACTGTGACCTCCAAGCTCAAGAACAGTGTCTTCTCATCGGCTATCAGGTGTTTAAACCACTCTGCACAACCCTAACCACATCCCTAATTCAGCAATGAAGTGCTCTAGAAGTTTTGCTGGGTGCACTCCATATTACAGCTTGCACTATTACAGTCTGGTTAGCTAGTGATAACTGGTCATTTATCGTATTATTGTGTATTTCTATTTATTTTGTTGCATTGATGTGCCTGTAACGCTGCAACATTAACAACTTCATTGTTCCTATCCCAGTTCATTTGACAATTAAACTTTCTTGACTTCTCCTGATCAACTAATTCGACTGAGCCACTATTCAGCATGTGAATTTCTCAATCATTAATCTTCCTATAATTAACATTCTCTGTTTTTCCAGAGTCTGCCTGGGGATAATGCTAAAATAAAAACCCAAACGCAAAATAAACATTCTAAACTAATGCTGCACAACAAACCTTACTACAATTGCTTATTAATCTCTCGTGTATTGCCTTCACTGCACTTTTTCTCCAATTCACTGTCCCATGGTGGCTGCAGGGTGCATGGTGAAAGGCTAAAAGGTTGGAAACCTGGGAAAACTCTGGCCTCCCAGACCTAGACTAACATGAATTACACCAATTATAAATCAATGAAATATGATTTAGAGATGAGAAAATCATTTTTTACACAGAGTGGTGAATCTGTGGATTTCTCTGCCACAGAAGGTAGTTGAGGCCAGTTCATTGGCTATATTGAAGAGGGAGTTAGATGTGGCCCTTGTGGCTAAAGGGATCAGGGGGTATGGAGAGAAGGCAGGGATGGGATACTGAGTTGGATGATCAGCCATGATCATATTGAATGGCCGAATGGCCTACTCCTGCACCTATTTTCTATGTTTCTATGATTGTTTCAAATCCCTTTTTAAGTCAGTTGTTTTTTTCCCATTATTTAATATCCTAAAAGAAAATGGGTAATTAAAAAGGCATTGAAAAGCACAGTGTAGTTCTGAAGAAGGGTTTCGACCCGAAACGTTGCCTATTTCCTTCACTCCATAGATGCTGCCTCACCCGCTGAGTTTCTCCAGCAGTTTTGTCTTCCGTGTAGTTAACATAAATTTGCTTTTATAACTTACATTTCAAATTACTCAAAACATACTTGAGATAAATATTTATCTTTACAGTAAAGAGATAACTATATCTCTTTACTGTAAACACTATCCAATTATGTTTCCAATCAATATTGGGTCAAATATGACATTGAAATATATAAGATAGACACAAAAAGCTGGAGTAACAGTGGGACAGGCAGCACCTCTGGAGAGAAGGAATGGGTGACGTTTCAGGTCGAGACCCTTCTTCTAAGCTTAACGATGTGCCAGTTCAAACGCAGGTACTGGTTCCATTTTAGAGCATTAATACAACTGATTTAATCAAGTTCAAGTTCAAGTTAGTTTATTGTCATGTGTCCCTGTATAGGACAATGAAATTCTTGCTTTGCTTAAGCACACAGAAAATAGTAGGCAGTTACTACAAAACAGATAAATGTGTCCATATACCATGATATAAATATATACACACATGAATAAATAAACTGATAGTGCAAATAACAGAAAGTGGTTGGTAATAATCAGAGTTTTGTCCGAGCCAGGTTTAATAGCCTGATGGCTGAGGGGAAGTAACTATTCCTGAACCTGGTTGTTGCAGTCTTCAGGCTCCTGTACCTTCTACCTGAAGGTAGCAGGGAGATGAGTGTGTGGCCCGGATGGTGTGGGTCTTTCATGATACTGCCAGCCTTTTTGAGGCAGCGACTGCGATAGATCCCCTCGATGGAAGGAAGGTCAGAGCCGATGATGGACTGGGCAGTGTTTACTACTTTTTGTAGTCTTTTCCTTTCCAGGGCGCTCAAATTGCCGAACCAAGCCACGATGCAACCGGTCAGCATGCTCTCGACTGTGCACCTGTAGAAATTAGAGAGAGTCTTCCTTGACAATCCGACTCTCCGTAATCTTCTCAGGAAGTAGAGGCGCTGATGTGCTTTTTTGATGATTGCATTAGTGTTCTCGGACCAGGAAAGATCTTCAGAGATGTGCACGCCCAGGAATTTGAAGCTCTTGACCCTTTCAACCATCGACCCGTTGATATAAATGGGGCTGTGGGTCCCCCTCCTACTCCTTCCAAAGTCCACAATCAGTTCCTTGGTTTTGCTGGTGTTGAGGGCCAGGTTATTGCGCTGGCACCATATGGACAGTTGCTCGATCTCTCTTCTGTACTCTGACTCATCCCCATCAGTGATACGCCCCACAATAGTGGTGTCGTCAGCGAACTTGATGATGGAGTTCGCACTGTGGTTCGCTACGCAGTCATGGGTATAGAGTGAGTACAGCAGGGGGCTGAGCACGCAGCCTTGAGGTGCTCCCGTGCTGATTGTTATTGAGGCTGACACATTTCCACCAATACGAACAGACTGTGGTCTGTGGACGAGGAAGTCGAGGATCCAGTTGCAGAGGGATGCGCAGAGACCCAGTTCTGCGAGTTTGGTAACCAGTTTGGAGGGGATGATTGTGTTAAATGCCGAGCTGTAATCAATGAATAACAGCCTGACATATGAGTTTTTGTTGTCCAAGTGGTCCAGTGCGGAGTGGAGGGCCAGCGAGATCGCATCCACCGTTGATCTGTTGTGGCGGTACGCGAACTGCAGTGGGTCCAGGTTTTTGTCGATGTAGGAGTTGATTTGCTCCATGATCAACCTCTCAAAGCACTTCATCACCACCGCCGTTAGTGCCACTGGTCGATAGTCATTGAGGCATGTCACCTTACTCTTCTTGGGTGATTGAGGTCATTGAGGCATGTCACCTTACTCTTACTTTAATATCTATAGTTTATCAAAAAATAAGATTCCATAACCTTCTGCATAAATTTATCAATTTGCACAATACAAGCTGAGAAAGACTGTTGATTTGAGCTTTGAATTTATGTGGTTACTAAACGGTCCTACGTAACAGGAATGAATTTTTCAGTGGTAGTGGATGAATAAACAAATTCTAGCTGTACCACGGCTGCATCATAACAAACAAGATTCTTGCATTTATCATGGTTGGCTACGAGATAGGAATAGCACAAAAGGAAAGATAATTTGGCTGCATGTGACATTAAATTTACAAAGCAAAGAACCACAAGACTGTTATCACTTTGCTTTGGAATAAAAATGAATTTATGACTGACTTTTCATAAATCTAAATTAAAACAAACCTTGAGATATGGAGTGCCGCTCCAAGGAAAAATAGAGCCCTTAGAATTTTCCTTTTCTCATCCAAATAAGAAAATAAACAGCAAACAATATGTCAAGGACAGATAATCTGAAAATTATTGGGTGGGGAGGAGGAGTTAAATTAGAATGGATGGATTATTTTCTAAACAAGAAACATTGGAATGCAACCAGAGACTGTAAGATGCAACCAGAGACTGTAAGATGTTTGGAAGATCTGCAGAATATTTAGCCTGAAATTCTTAAACAATGAATAACTTTAGTGAGTTCAAAGATAGTCTCATATAGGAATGATGAACAGAGTATCATATTCTAACGTTGTAATGAGAAATTATATTGAGGTGAAATCACATTATGTATTTTTAGTAATGAAGCATTAATATGTTTGTGTTCATTCAAAACTCAATTGTCCACTGTTTTAATATACTCTTGAAGTAAAATAGAGATATCATAAACTGGTTATTTCAGTATTTGAGTATTAAGATCATGAAGTATGAGATTAAATAAAGTTTAAAGCATGTGTGCATTGCCAAAGCAACATTTTGTGTTAGAGAAGTAAACTAACAATATTATGTAAGACATAAAGGGCCTGTCCCACTTTCACGACCTAATTCACGACCTCTGCCGAGTTTGCCCTCGACTCATACTCGCAGCATGGTCGTCATGAGGTCGTAGGAGGTCATAGGTAAGTCGTAGCAGGTCGTGATGCTAGTCGTAGGTACTCGTGGCATCAAGTAGGTCGGGGTGTTTTTCTAGCATGATGAAAAATGTCCACGAGTAAAGAAAGTCGTGAATTAGGTTGTGAAAGTGGGACAGGCCCTTAAGCAGGTTTCAAATGAGATCCTTGTCATCCCTTGGACTGAGAAGTAAAGTGTCTCTCTTCAATGGTAGTGTCAACAAACTATTGATTGGGAAGAAAGCACATCTCTATGATGAAAGCTTGTGAACACAGAATTTCAAAACTGCCCAAAAATTAACATGGGACACGTGGAATGATTCGTATGCTTCACAGATAGGCCTGAGGTCAAACCACATGGGCATCAAGCCTCATTATCCCAGAACCAGCAAGTTGCAATCACATCCAGACAAGAGAACAGCTTACAACAAGAAGTTGAACGGGAGAAGAGTCATCAATGGTATGATCAAATGTCCCCAAGTTCCATTTTCAAGTGCATGTATTTTCAAACATTCTTTTCAGGATGAAATTTTTTGATGACACAAAATTGATTGGTGATGGACTTCCATTTTGTCATGGGCTTCCTGTTTGCCTCACTGGAGGCAGGAACCCATTTAATACAGGTACAGCTGTATTCAATTTCTAAGCTAAAGTTACTGGATACAGATGCATTTAAAGCTCAAAGGGGTAATAAAAGCAAATTAATATAAATCCACAATGTTCTTCAGAATCATTCATGGACAATTAATATTTCTATAATTTATCACAGAAATAATTGAACAATTTCAGAAAATGAATGCAGAAGAAGAACAATGGTTGATAATATAAAATTTAAAAAATACCCGCTTGAGTATTCTCAATTAAGTTATTTCATTTAGGATTGTGGATATTGGTGCATCATTTCCAAAATGCAATAATCTCAATGAATTTAATAACAAACTATAGTTATGTTAAGATGGACACAAAATGCTGGAGTAACTCAAAGGGACGGGCAGCATCTCTGGAGAGAAGGAATGGGTGATGTTTCGGATCGACACCCTTCGAGACCCTTCTTCAGTTATGTTAATGCAGTAGACACCAAAGGTACTATACGAATAAAATATTTAAAGGTATTTCAAAGATTTCAAAGATCTTTTATTTTCACATGCACCAGTGATATTCGAATTAAACTGAACCATATATATATTCCAGAAGACAAACGTCCCAAATAAGATTAAGAAGAGTTGTGATGAGGTTTATTGGGAAGAAGCTGTTTCCAGCAGCAGTGAATCACTCCAGTACAAAATATTCCATAGTCTTTTTCAGTGAATAGAAGACACAGATCTAAGGTAATTGCAAAGAGACAACAATTATGCAAAGAGTGTTTTTTCACACTATAAATTTTTAACACCTGAAATGCACTCCTTGAAATGTTAGTGGACTTAGAGGAAAATTAAAGGAAAAACAGAGACTTTCTTCAAGAGGCTTTAGTGCATGATATCATGGAGAGATGGCAGCTGTTAACTGCTCACCAGTTCTCTGTCTTTGCAGCAGAATTAGCCGACAGTTATATAGTGCAGTAAACAACTTTGTTTTTGTTAGATACAATTGTACGAAAATATACTTCGTCCTTGGCTATATATTTTCCTGTTATTACTATCTACTACATGGGTATTAATTATCTCATTAGTCATAATATACTAATTGTTTATGTTAATCTTATTCAACAACGGATGGTTAATACAAGTCAAACATAATACAAGGGCATCTTGATATTATTTTGCTCCCAATTCGCCAAACCATTTACCTATGATAAATCTAACCCAAGAGGCTTGTTTAATTTTGCTACTTCCGTTATTATATGGTCCGCTAAATTTGTAATATTTTCTGAATTATCTGGTATACAAGTACGACATTCAGTTCCTATCATGGCACATGTACCTCCTGAATGGTTGCATCTAATTAGCCATTCAGCAACCTCGTGCACAATAAATGGAATAGCTGGCAAAGGGATACATCCTTCAGCATGGGTAGGGACTTGGGCACAAACCCACCATCCTAATCATCCCACACAGATAAGGAAGCCTGTTTTCTCAGCAGTGTGTTCACTGTGTTCTGTGTGAAAGTTGTTAGTTGAATTCCATAGTTTTTGTTTTGTTTCCTTATCGAAGGTCCCTTTATGCCTGTGGGTCCGTTTCATACTCCAACTTCTACCTTCATCCTGTTTCTTGTAACTGTCTAGATGCCTCACTTCACCCTCATGTCCTCTATGATCCCGTACAACGCTAGTATATCCATGTTTTTAATACTACAAAGATAGTTAATAAGCAATATGTCTTCATTTTGACTTTTTATCTATCTTGTTATCTTTTACAAACTTTTACGGCTCTTGTATTTCCTTCTCCTCGAGGGATCCGTCTGAGTGATGCAATTTACATCTGATGGTGTGTATCCAATCGGGTTTCTCTTTAACTTTTACTGCTGTTCGTGTTGTTAGCAGCACCAAATATGGTCCTTTCCACCAAGGAGAGATAGGGGGAAAAAATGGTTCATTGCTCACACATAAACCTGATCTCCTGGTTTAAACGGGTGCATATTTACTTTTGTTGGAGGGACCTGTGCCTGCTTTGCTTTCTCATAGAATTTGCTGGCTGTTTCACACCTTTTCAGGAGTAACCGGGGGTTGGGTTCCTGTTGTTATAGGTCGCCCCATCAATATCTTGTGGGGTATTAGGCCCGTGTTTCTATTTTTCAGATTTTTAAGGACATACATTACTTATGGGCATGGCATCTGGCCACAACAACCTATTTTGTTGGCATACTTTAGCCAAAGTAGCTTTTATTTCCCCATTTCCTCTCTCCACCATCCCTGAGGACTGTGGTTGATATGGTATGTGTAATTTCCACTGGAACCCAAGAGCCTTAGTCAGGCTTTGATTTAATGAAATTAGTTCCTCTGTGACTCTTTATTCCCATGGGTATCTGTTACAAGGGAACAGGTTCAAGGATCTGACTGGTAGAACAGAAAAAGGCTCACTCGTCTGTAACAAATCAGTTTTATTGGCAAGAGAAAACAAAAACAATACTTGTCTTGATATGCACGGGGTCCGTTTTACAGCAGCACATCTCTCTCTCGTTCTTTCTTCCTCCGTCCACGGCGCTGATCGCGACTCAGCCCGTTGGTGAATCCCTCTCGTACATGAACACACCAGATTTATTGGCAAGAGAGAGAACAAAAAGAATACTTGTCTTGATATGCGCGGGGTCCATTTTACAGCAGCACACCTCTCTCTCTGCCTTCGTCCGCAGTGCTGATCGCGACTCAGCTCGTCGGTGAACCCCTCTCGTACATGAACTAAATTATGGCTTACTGGCGCCTGCCTTTATACAGGTAAGAAATCAGCTGTTGAAATAACCGCCGGTCAGTCCTGGACAATAGCGCTGCTCCCAAATTCAATCTATAACCAAGGGCAGGGGACTGCATCCGAGCGAGCCCCTCCCCCCCCCCCCCTCCCTCCTTGGGAACAAAGCGCTATCAGCTGCAGACTGGCACATAAAGCAATACACAGCGCGACAGACTTGGTGCGCAAATCAATACACAATGCTACAGACTTGGTGCACAGATCAATACACAGCGCTACAGATTTGGCGCATAAAGGTAATACACACAGCGCTCCCGGTTTGGCGCGCAAAGGTTTAAACAGAGCGCTGTCAGTTTAGTGCGTGGGGATTTAAACATAGAGCTGTAGGCTGCAGGGCGATGGGTTTTAAATATAGCGCTACCGGCTGCAGCGCTATGGGCTTTAAACATAGCGCTATGGCCACAGCGCTATAGGTCACCGACTGTTCGGGCAAAATTTTCGTATAACAATGTCCCGTATCTCGGTATTATTTCTTTCATTAAAATATTTACTACCGTTCTTGAATCATCCCTCCTAGTGATGTGTGCTTCCGCCCATTTGGAGAACATATCAACTATGACCAGGATGTACTTAAATCCCTTTGCTATGGGCATATGTACAAAATCACTTTGCAAATTTTCAAAAGGCATTTCAGGTTGTGGAAGGTGATCAAATTTTGCAGGCGTTTGCCCTCTATTATTTTGTTGACACACCAGACATGTTTTGCAACTTTTTCAATTATGACTGTTATACCTGGTGCATACCATTGTTGGGACAATGCGTGTGCCATCCTCCTTTTTCCCATGTGAGCCTGTCCATGGGTCAGGCGAGACGGGCAAAAATAGGCTCCTGGGACAAACTACCCGACCATCAGTGTGGACCCAGACAATGGGGTCTTGATAACGCCCTGCTCTGCACCAGGAATTCTTTTCCTGGGGTGATACTAGGCTCTGGGAATCCTGTAACTGAGCTACACCAATGCTTTCTTTATACCTGTTTGGCCGCCGAGTTAGCTGATCTGTTTCCATTCAATACATCTTCTTCTGATGATTTATGGGCCTCGCATTTAATAACTGCGATTTGCTGTAGCAATTGGATAGCATCCAGTAAATTTAAGACCAGTTTATCATGTTTAATAGCCTTTCCTGCTGATGTGACGAATCCTCTATTTTTCCATAACTCCAGTGGGCAGATGTGTGGCAGATGCAGTATAATATAGAAAAATGTGAGGTTATCCACTTTGGCAGCAAAAACAAGGGGCAGATTATTTTCTCAATGGAGTTAGGTTAGGTAAGGGGGAGGTACAGAGAGACCTGGGTGTCCTTGTACACAAGTCACTGAAAGTTGGCGTGCAGGTACAGCAGGCAGTGAAGAAAGCTAATGGAATGTTGGCCTTCATAACAAGAGGATTTCAGTATAGGCGTAAAGAGGTTCTTCTGCAGTTGTATAGGGCTCTGGTAAGACCACATATGGAGTATTGTGTACAGTTTTGGTCTCCTAATTTGAGGAAGGATATCCTTGTGATTGAGGCAGTGCAGCGTAGGTTCACGAGATGATCTCTGGTATGGCAGGGCTGTCATATGAGGAAAGATTGAAAAGACTAGGATTGTATTCATTGGAGTTTAGAAGGATGAGTGGGGATCTTATAGAAACATATAAAATTATAAAAGGACTGGACAAACTGGATGCAGGAAAAAAATTCCCAATGTTGGGCGAGTCCAGAACCAGGGGCCACAGTCTTAGAATAAAGGGGAGGCCATTTAAGACTGTGAGAAAAAACTTTTTCACCCAGAGAGTTGTGAATTTGTGAAATTGTGGAATCAAGGGGTATGGGGAGAAGGCAGGCACGGGTTATTGAATGGGGTCGATCAGCCATGATCACAATGAATGGCGGTGCTGGCTCAAAGGGCCAATGGCTTCCTCCTGCACCTATTTTCTATGTTTCTATGCCAAAAGTCATGTACAACCCCAAACGCATAGCGAGAATTGGTGTAGATATTAGCACTTTTATCCTTTGCCAATATGCAGGCACAAGTCAGGGCATACAGCTCAGCTGCCTGAGCAGATGTTCCGGATGGTTAAGCATATGCCTCCAGCACTTTGTGTGGCGTGACTACAGCATATCCTACGAACAATCTGTCATCGCTAGGTCGGTGTGAAGAGCCATCAGTAAATAGGATCAGGTCAGGATTATCAATCGGATTACAATGTAAATTAGCTTCTATAAATAATAAACAATTATGATCAGATCCTTCTCCTTGCAGTGGTACAAAGGTAGCTGAGTTTACAGCAGGCATTCGCTGGTAAGTATAATTAGGATGTGATAAAAGGATGGCCACATATCCGGCTCTTATAGCGGCTGTGAAATGTTGTGTGGCTGCAGCGTTCAATAATAACATCACGGCAAAAGAAACAGTCACTACACATGGGTGATCTAGAATGATGGGGATTGATTTTTCTATCATCGTAGCCGTCGCCGCTACAGCTCGTAAGCAGGCTGGCATGCCGTTTACTATAGCTGGTAAAGCCACGGAATAATAGGCTACCAGTCTTTTTCGCCCACACCATTCATTTCGTCTCCCCACTTTCGGGATTGGCAGACTAGAAGTATTATACAAACTTTGCATTTTCACCAATATTCCTTGTTTTAATAAAGACACTTGATTAAGTAGGCCCTGTCACACGGGAGGCCGGGACCCCCAACGCAACCCGTTCCCCAACGCAATATTCCATCACTCACCCGTTCCCCCAATGCCACCCGTTCCCCCAACGCAATATTCTATCGCTCACGCCTATCCCCCTCCCATCAAATCCACCCTCCTTGTCGCCCTCTCCCTCTACTCCCCCCCTCTATCCCACCTTGCCCATCATCCCTCTAGCCCACTCCCTCTCTTTCCCCCCTCCCTCCCTCTCTCTCCCCCTCCCTCCCTTATCCCTCTCTCCCCTTTCCCTCCCTCCCTCCTCATCCCTCTCTCCTTTTCTCATCCCTCTCTAACCCCCCTCCCTCCCTCATTCCTCTATCCCCCCTCCCTCCCTCATCCCTCTCACCCTCCTCCCTCTGTCTTCTCCCCCCCCTTCTGTGCTGTTAGCCGGGCTATGGCGCTCTCTCTCTCCGTGTAATGGGTGCGGTGCATTAGGGCCGCTCCCAGTGTCCGTGCCGGTGGGCAGGAGCTGCTGGAGCGCTGCCCGTCCCGGGACCCGCGCTGTCCCTTGCCAGCGGGTAGACAGTGGGGCTCAGCGCTGCTCCCGCCCCCATCTACCTCCTCCCCATTTCCCTCTTCCTCCTCCCCTCACTCCCATTCCCTGCCCCATGTCGTAGAGCAGGGCCTGGAACTTGGCCTGGTTCTCGTTCTCGGCCCGGCCCAGGCTGTAGGCGGCCGAAGCACTCGCGGATCTTGACTGAGTCGGGTTCGCTGTGCCGAGGTGAGGGGTGAGGGTGGCGGGCGGCCGAGCCAGAGCTGCCCGGCGAGCAGGAAGCAGAGGCTGTGCTGCAGGATGATGGCGGCCATGCGGCCCAGAGGCGCTGGTGCACTTTGACCAGGCCCTGGGCTTGGGCACGACTCCAGCCCTCAGCTCAGCCGCCTCCTGGGATCCAGTCCAGGCCCCGACTTCATCTCCGGGCTCGTCCCTGACCCTGGACCCAGGCTCTGAGATGTCTCCCATTTTATATCGATCCCTTTGGTTTTGGGAGAGATGGACCATTATTCCTATTCCCGGAACCCCAAAGAATAAATAAGGGGTCACTGTTAATTGCTCGAGTTTATTCAACCAGGGGGAGGTTTTATCCTGGTACTCGGGGTTAGTGAGGCATATATATAATGCCTTGCAATGCGTTCGCTTATGTTCTTGGCTGGTTTCGACAAGATATTGTAAATATTATCGTTTTGAATCCTGCACTCTTTGCAGGGCACAATGGATTCGGCTGACCAATGTTCACTCTCATCTGACAGTTTGCATACATTACCAACTACTCAACCACATCAGACAATTAATAATAATAATAATAATAATAAACTTTATTACGGACTCAAGGTCCAGACAAGGGGCAGCATTACATAAAAAATGCATTGCATATCAAATATCATAAATATATATAAAATCATGGTATATCACATAAAAACATCATAATTTATATTTAACAAAAACCCACAATACTTAAGTTAAAAATCCAGATTAAAAGATGATCAATGTCCTACAACGAGACAACGATACCAGTGTCTCCACAACAAGGATTCGTAGCGTGTAGTGCTAACCCTTATGTTTGTCAAGGCCACAATAAGCACATTTTTAGAGTCATTTATCCTGCAAATGAATTTATACATGTGGTGTCTTAGGATAGCTTCTAAAGTACTGACTCCTGCAGCCACAAACATATTACTGGCATTACACCATCTAGGTTGCCTTAGCAGTGTTCTCATGGCATCGTTATATGCCACCTTTAGTCTCTGCATACTTGTCTTTAAATAGTTCGACCACAGGTGCGCAGTGTAGAGGGGTGTGCAGTATGCTCTAAATAGCAACGTCTTCACCACATCTGCACACGCACCAAATTTACGCAAGAGGATATTTGCCTGTACATACAGCATGCGTCGTTGCCTATAAATATCCTCATCATCTGTCATTTGTTCTGTAATAATATGCCCTAGATATTTTATCTTATTACAGACACACTCACTTTACACTTTACAATTACACAACACTCATTGCGCATTTCCCTCTCTCTTGCATGACAATATGCCAAACATGTAAAAGCAGGAGTGATCAAAGAATGGAAGGTAGACAAAAATGCTGGAGAAACTCAGCGGGCGAGGCAGCATCGATGGAGCAAAGGAAATAGGCAACGTTTCCGGTCGAAACCCTTCTTTCGACCCGAAACGTTGCCCATTTCCTTCGCTCCATAGTTTCTCCAGCATTTTTGTCTACCTTCGATTTTCCAGCATCTGCAGTTCCTTCAAAGGTTCAAAGGTAATTTTATTGATCACATACACCTAGGTGTAGTGAAATGCTTCTTGCCATGCAGCACATAAAGAAAGAATACAGACATAACAATAATAAAGAAATGTAAACATAAAAACATCCCCCCACAATGGTTCCCATTATGAGGGGAGGCACAGTGTCCAGTCTCCATCCCATGTCCACCCATAGTCGGGCCTATTTGAGGCCTCCACAGTTGCCTTTAAGGAGGCCCGATGTTCCAGGTCATTCTCGCCGGATGATTGTACTCCGGCGTCGGGAGAATCCTCTCGGCGGCATGGGAACCCTGGAACGGCCGCTTCCCTCACCAGAGACCGCAGTTTCCGAAGCCAACAAGGACGCGCCGGTTGGAGCTCCACCACTGGCGATCTCATCGAGCGATCCCAGGCTCCTGATGTTCAGCACCGCCGCCCGCAGCTGGCCGCTCCAAAGACCCGCAGCTCCGCGATGTGTATCTCGGCGGTCTCAGCATACCGGCGGCGACCCAGGCAAGGCATCGCCCGCTCCGCAATAGCGCTCCAGCGCTGTGCCGCCGCCGCCGAAGCCGAGGTACTGGGCGGTCCCCTCACGAAAAGCCGCTCCAGGCCCGCTGATAGGCCGTGAGCACGGGTCGAAAATGCAGCCCGGAGAAAAGCTACCTCTCTCCGACCAGGTAGGAACCCTGAAAAGTAGTTTCCCCCCCCCCCCCCCCCCCCCCCACCCCCCACATAAAAAAGTCTACAACTCCATAAACAAAACACTAAAACTCACAATTTTTTTTAAAAAAAGAGTGAAAAACGAACAACTGCAGACTGGGCAGCCATACCACAGGACAGCGCCCCCCCTCTTAAACGTAATCAAAGAATGGATAGGTCTACCTGCATATCTAAGACTGCCTCAAGGATTCGACAATGATGACCATTATTGGGACATTTGTCGCTGAGGTCACAGCCAGCAGTAGCCAAAGAAGCCAAAAGATCCTTACATCCAATGGAGACACAAGAGACACAAAATGCTGAAGTAACTCAGCGGGTGAGGCAGCATCTCAGGGGAGGGGGTGGGACAAAGATAGAATGTAGGCGGAGACAGTAAGACTGGTGGGAGAACTGGGAAGGGGGCGGGGATGGAGAGAGAAAGCAAGGGCTATCTGAAGTTAGACAATTCAATGTTCATACCGCTGGGGTGTAAACTACCCAAGCGAAATATGAGGTGCTGTTCCTCCAATTTGCGCTGGGCCTCACTCTGACAATGGAGGAGGCCCAGGACAGAAAGGTCTGATTGGGAATGGGCGGGGGAGTTGAAGTGTTGAGCCACCAGGAGATCAGATAGGTTAAGATGGACTGAGCAGAGGTTTCAGGCATGTTAAAATGGACTGAGCGGAGGTTTCAGGTAGGTTAAGCCGGACTGAGCAGTGGGTTTGAGACACAAGAGACTGCAGATATGGGAATCTTGAGAAAAACACAAACTCCTGGAGGAACTCAGCTGGTTAGGCAGCATCTGTGAATGGAAATGGACAGATGGCATTTCGCGTCAGACACCTTCTTCAGACTGATGGAATACAGGAGACATAGCTGGTAGTAAGAGGTGAATGCAAGGGATGGGTGAGTTGATAGTTGGACCTAGGTAAGGAGGGGTTGATTGGTAGATGAGTGAGGTGGAGAAGAGAAGGATGGAGATTGTACATCCCACTTTTCACCTCCAGCCTTGATTACTATCTTCACACTTCTCTCCCCAGCTAATGCATTTACCACACACACGTACAAAAACAATTAGCAAGTCTCATGAGTGTTTAGCTATCATAAGTACCAACAACAAAACAATTCAATTCTTACTTGCCGCAGCTTAACAGGCTTGTTATTGCAATACACACAGATAATCTTTTATAGAAATTCAATAAACCAATAGCTGTAATTCTAGTGCAAAACCAAAGTCATTAGTGCAATCAAAGATAGTTCATCAAAGTTCATAGTTGCTGAGGCTAGTGTTGTGTAGTGTGCAATTGCTCCCAGTTGTTGGGAAGATGCTATTCTTGAACCTGGTGACCACGATTTTTAGAATCCCGCATGGTTGGAGAAAAATGGGAACGTGGGAAGAGAGTAATGCGTCTTTGATGACATTGGCTGCCTTTTTGAGGCTGTGCCATCCGATAGATCCGTTGAATTGTGGGGAGGTCACTACCTAGGATTAACCAGGCAGTGTCTACCACTCGCTCTAATCTCCTTTGTTCCTGGGTGTTCAAGTTACCGCACCAGGCCATGATGCAACCAGTCAGTAATGCTCTCCACCACACACCTGTAGAAGTTCCATAGAGTATTCGTCGACATACTGAATCTCCTCAGCAGGTAGAGGAATTGATGAGCTTTTTAATGATTGCATCAATGTGCCGGAGCCAGGATATCAGAGATATGCACGTCCGGGAACTAAGCTGTTGATTTTCTGTACCGCCATCCAGACGTTGAACAGGTTTGTGGATCCTTGGCTTTCACCTCCTGTAATCAACAATCAGCTTCTTGATCCTGCTCGTGTGAAAAGCAAGATTGTTGTGCCACCAGATCCTCCATTTCCCTACTGTACTCTGAATTGTCGATACCTGTTATTTGTCTCACAATGGTGATATTGTTGACAAGTTTAAAAATGGCTGTGTCTGGCTACACAGTCCTGGTGGTAGGGAAAGTAGAGCAGGGGACTGAGCACACAACCCTGAGGTGCTTCTGTGTTGATGGTTATCAAGGAGGAAGTGCTGTTGCCAATTCGGACAGATTGTGGTCTGCTGATGTGGAAGTCGGGGATCCAGTTACAAAGCACCCTGACACGAACCCATGCTTAAACCATGCCAGCATATTATCCCCAATATCATCTACTCTAATTTTGTTTAGAAATACATTAACGGTCTTCTGATAGTCCATAAACATTACATCGAAAGCTTCCCCTGTATCCTGCTAGTTACAACCTGAAAAGTCTCCAGCAGATTTGTCAAATTTTATTTCTTTTTTATAATTCCTTGTTAATTATGCCAAATCTTATCATTATTAAGTACTACTTGCTTGACGATAAATTATAATACTTTCCCCACTACTATTATAGTACTTACCCCACCACTGATTTCAAACTAATTGGTCTATAGTTTTATGTCTTCCTCTTTTCTTAAGTAGTGAGATTTCATTCACTACCTTCATATCTGTAGGAACCATTCTCGAAATCTTCAAAGGTGACAAACTAACTCCATATTTCCATAGTTCACCTCTTTCAAATTCTTGATATATCATATCCTTTCAGCCTCATTAATTCCTCGTTTTACTCGTGTTAATTCTTTCCTCTCTTCGCATACTTTAAACCTGATATTTCCAGTAATTTCTTCCCCAATATAACTTATTCTGTCCCAGTCTATAAGGGACTCACTTTAATCTTTGCAAATCTTTTCCTTTATAGACATCAATAGAACTTCTCCCTCGATTAATTTGTATTCTAATTTCCTTGTTTTTATTGATGAATTTGTCCCTCTGCTTAATTTTGAAAAGGTTCCCAAGCCTTAGGTTTACTGCTCCTTTTTGCAACATTAGGGACATTTTCCTTTGATCAAATGTCATCTTTAATATCTCCTCCAGATAGTTGGACGATTTCCCCCTATAGTTTATGTACTGTAAAAGGATATTTCCCTGTTGTAAACTGTATATTCTTTAATTGTAATATTTGCTTGTTTAATGTCTACCTTTTGATATAGTTTCTCAATCTACCCTAACCTACTTATTGTTTAGGCCACTTCCTTCAGGTTTGAAATCCTGGTTTTACTTTGAATTAGGTCACTTTTGATCTTTGTACAATATTCTTCTTTTATGATCACCTTCGCTCCTGGGCCCTTAACAGGAAAGTTTTTAATCCTTCTCTTTGCACAATACCATATCTACAATAGCCAGTTCCTCAAGTTGTTATTTTGTTTATTGATCTAAAAATCCAACATAAACTTCATGAACTGATCTTTCAAACTATTACAGCTAATTTAGTTTGACCGGTCTATTTTTATTTCTAGCAGATTTCATTCCCCAAACGACATTACTGAACTAGCTGGGATTTAATGACCACCATTTTTCATGATAGTTTGTATTCAACAATTTATTTAATAAGTACATTGAAATTGTCCTGTTGTTACGGTGGGATTTGAGCTCATAACTCTGGATCATAAGCTTGCTAGACGTAACAGGAATGCAACAGAAAATAAGGGGACAGCTAAACAAAATCCAAGCTTCCACTCTTTTTCTTTCCTGTTATTTAAAAATATATTTTGTGGTACAAATTGGGAGAAATAGATGTTAAAACAACCAAAGCTGACACCTCACTTCATTAGTACGAAACTGTTACAACAGTTGGGATTTGCCCTTAAATGTTAAAAAAAACCACACCAAGTGATGGAGTAACTTAGCGGGTCAGGCAGCATCGCTCAAAGACATGGATGGGTGACGTTTCAGTCAGGACCATTCTTCAGACTGATTGTAGTAGGGGGGGGGGTGAAAACTGGAAAAGAGGTGGGGCGGGACAAAGCCTGGCAAGTGATAGGTCGGTGGATACAGGTGAGGGTGCTTTCATTCGCAGATGGATGGACAAAGGCCAGAGTTGAAAAGACAACGAAAGGCAAAAAGATAAGGAGAGAAGAGGAATGAAATGTGAAGTCAAATGAAAGGAAATGGGTGGAAGGGGTCAGGGAGAAGAAAAGTGGGACAGCAGCACATCATTCTCCGACCATTCCTTCACTTTCAAGAACATACCACCATCAGTCACATCTTACCATCCTCATCCCTTTCTGTCGAGGCCGTTTGCTCCACAACTCCTTGGTTCATTCATCCCTTACCCCCCAAACCAACCCCTCCCCGGGTACTTTTCCCTGCAACCGCAGGAGATGAAATACCTGTCCCTATACCTGCTCCCTCACATTCATCCAAGGACCCTAGCAGTCCTTCCAGGTGAGACAAGGTTCACATGCACCTCCTCTAGCTTCACAAAATGGATTTGGCACTCCCAATGTGTTCTTCTTTACATTGGAGAGGCCAAGCATTGACCAGGTGACTATTTCACCAAATGCATGCTCAATCCGTCTCGGCCTGCTGGATCTCCCGTTGCTGAATATTTCAACTCCCCTTCCCATTCCCATTCCCATACTGGCCTTTCTGTCCTGGGTTTCCTCCATTGCCAGAGTGTGGCCATACATAAACTGGATGAGCAGCAGCTCATTTTCCACTAGGTTAGTGGTAAATTGAAGCTGTTAATTCAATAAAATTGAATTCTCCAATTTTATCTACCCCTTGCTGCATATCTATTTCCTCTGTTACGTCACCCCCTTCACCCACTAATTGGAGAACAAATTAATGAGGATAAACTGCAAGTCATTCGAAATCCCCGATAAGTCTGTCTCCCCTGCAGAAGCATAAACCATAAAATACATTTGTCACTGCAAGGGGAAAGTGTACACTGCACTACTCTGACTGGGGTGGGAGGTTGGAACCTTCACGTGGTCCGCCCTGTTTTCGACTAATGCAATCAACCCGACGTGCACAATCAAATAAGATCAAATAGAACAAGTTGTCCTGCAACTGCAGGCTGTGCACGCCATGCACAAGAAGAAGAAGGCTACTCCAACTTGAACTTAGTTGAAAGCACTGGTCAAAAAATAGGGCAATTCTGTTGCCTCCTCAATGAAACTAGATTCTCACAAAAACACTGGCGGGCCTGTTTCTATGCTATATAAATCTATGACTGTCACGAAGAGAGATGGCCACTGGCTGATTAAAATTCAATGGCATATTGTCTTCCATGTTCTGGTTAGGAGTGAGTTTATATGCTGCAACATTGCCATCTACAGGAATAGCAATACAGCACACGTAATAATTGAAAAAAGAATGCTGGAAGAATTTGCTGGGTCAAGCAACAAAAGGTGTAAGTCAACGTTTCAGGTTAAGACCCAGACTGAAAGGGAACAGCAAAGGTATCCAGTTTATAGCCATTGGATTTTAATCAACCAGTGCACTAAATGTTATTCCCTTATCATGTAAATGGATTGATTGTAATAATGGATTGTCTTTCTGCTGACTGGTTAGCACGCAACTAAAAAGCTTTTCACTGTACCTCGGTATACGTGACAGTAAACCGAACGGAACGGTTTATAGCAATATGTATGGGTTGGGCTGGACCCGGTAGGTACTAGCTGGAGCCAGATGGAGAGGTGACAATGAGTAGATGTAACGAGGAGGAGAAGGGGATCCGAGGCCCACAGCCCTCCCTCACCTGGTTCCATGTATCCATCATCCTTTCCTCATCTGGTTCCACCAAGCACCCACAGACTCTATTCCACTACCTGATATATTGCTACATACTGGCTATCTTTCCTTTTCCCTCAGTCCAATGCAGGGTCTTAATCAGGAATGTTAATTTACACCTTTGCCTCCACAAATGCCGCATAACTTGATGAGTTCTTTCAACATTCTGTTTTTATTGCAGACTCCACTATCTGCAATCTTTTTTCTGTACATGTAACGAGAATATGACAAACACTAAATAGATTAGTTCAGAGTAAGTCATCTGAGGTGTTCAAATAAATGTATAAAAAGGAAGATTTTATTATTTACTAGACCAACTGGGAGGCCTAGTCCCCCCCAACGCACCCTGTTCCCCAACACAATATTGCACCATTAATCCGTAGCCCCCACGGGAGAGTGGTTCCCCAACTTAACCCGTTGCTGAATTGCACTTCCCCAATTGCGATATCAATTCACCCTCCCCCTCCTGTCCTGCCAGGAGCTGGAGTAAGTGTTGTATAATGGCAACATTGTTGCAAATATCGGGTGGAGGACTGCGATATCCCATTCAGGTGAAAAGTTGGTGGAAGCACAGAGTGTTCTGTATTGTAACTTTTTATCGAAGCTGGCAGGAAGGATTTTAACAGTAAAAATCTTGTTAAAGTTGGTTTTTTTAAACCTTTTTGAAATATCAATAACGTGAAATATAACATCAAATCTGTATGAAACTTGACAAGACCGACAATGGGAAAAAGCTGAGTATGGTTCTGCAAAAAATGTCAACGCTACCATGTACCATTTTGGCGAAGATACAATAACACATGTACACATACACACCCACACACATACACATAGAAACAAGATGAGAGTATTAGTATAATACTAGACCAAGTGGGACCCGTTGGGCCCATTCCCCCAATGTGGGCGGGGTGGCGTGCGAAGTCACATGGGAGGGCAGGTACCCCCCACACATTAAACTCCAGCCCACACACTAACCGCCCCTCACACACTAACCGCCCCTCACACACTAACCCCCCCCACACACAAACACATTAACCCCCCCCACACACACTAACCCCGCCACACACACTAACTCCCCCACACACACTACCCCACCCACACACAAACTAACCCCCCACACACACATTAACCCCCCCCACACACACACTAACCTCCCCACACACACTAACCCCCCACTCACACTAACTCCCCCACTCACACACACTACCCTCCACACACACACTAACCCCCCACACACACTAACCCCCGACTCCCACACTAACCGCCCAAAACACACTAACCACTCCCTCCCGCCCCACCCCAGATTTGCTGTTAAATGAGATTCCATTGTGATGTACCCATTCCCACAATGCAACCCGTCCTCCAACGCAATAATCCCCTCCCCCATTTTAAACTTTAAAAAAAATGCAATTGCACTAAGATTTAACGTGATGTAGGCGCCACCGAAAAAGGCCATCTTTTGTTATCCAAATCTAATTATTAAACTGCTGTGCTGGGTTAGGCTGGCAGATTCTTCCCCTTCGTTATCCAAATCTAATCATTAAACTTTACTGTGTTGGGTTAGGCTGGCAGATTCTTAAAGCTGGTCGTTTTAATTTCAATGTTTTTTTTATTTTTTTAGACTTTTAATCAGTAATGAGTTGAGAATAAGTAGAGAAATAAAGCATAAAATGTTCAGTGAAGGTGATCTTGGCCTCAAGGGGAAAAATGTGAATCAGAATATGTAAACATCTTGTGAAAGTTGGCATTTTTAAAGATTTAATCGCAAATAACATGTCAAATAAAGGATGAAATCTTCAGTGAGGCTGATCACTGCTAGCCTAGTCATTGTGACATCATCAGTTGAAGCTGGTCATTTTAATTTCAAAGTCTTTTGACTTTTTAGACTTTTAATCAATAATGAGTCAGAAATAAGTCGAGAATTAAAGCATAAAATGTTCAGTTGCGGTGATCCCGGCCTCGAGGGGAAATATGTCAATCGTAATATGTAAAAATGTTATCCTTATTGCGTAGTGTTTTTGCAAAGATGTAAAGACAACCACATATACACACACATATACACACGTACAAGATCAGACTTTTAACAAGTATATGATATGATGATAGATTTGACATCAATATAACAATTCACTTTCCGGATTGTTCCGGGTTACCTTCGGTGCACCTATCATAGGACAACAGCCTCATAAACATTTTTACGGCACTAATCTCAAGCAAATTTATAGTTTCAACAGTGAACTGAGTGTTCGACTTAAGATTCATCATCATTGCTGGATTAAATATTTTTACAGAATAGTTAGGACGAACAAATGTTCAGCTAAATTGTGTGACCTTATATGATATGATTATTACAGACTTTGATTGATTTCCCCACATTTGCATTTAGCTGCCAAACTGTATTTGCATAAGTGTTGGATGGACTGCACTTGTGCAACTGTAATAAACTGTAATAAAATCAAGAATTTAATCTATTCTTCTGTCTGTAACCATATAATTTCCTTTAATCTAGTTAATTAATCTAAAACCAATAACTGTGCTCAATGCACAAAATTGTCCTGAAGCTTCGACTGTAACATCACTGTGGTGGCCATCTGTTGTAATAGAGTTGTGCTTTACTTGACTTTCCCTCAATAACAGGGGGACAACTTTAATTATTTTAATCACACTTACACTCTGAATGATTTTGAAATTAACATCATGAGAAAACATGGATTTCCTGCTGGATTTTTACCAGTTCCTTTAGGCAGATATCAATGTAGATTACTGGGCCTCCTGCTCAAACAAGTGGCATTCCTATAAATATATGAAAAATTGGATCAAATAGGACCACATCATATTTATCAATTTTGCTTCTACCATTCTATAACCTCATTTGTAAATCCAAAGCCATATAATTCAGTGAATTCAGTGAATTATTACTCTCAGCATTATGCTTGGCAGAAAATGTGCCAGAGGTTTCAGCATACATTTTGATCATTTTGTGGTGAATGCAGATCTTGTGAACTGCTAAGAGGCTTCCAATAATAAATGGCTTTCTTGATGAGGTCTTTCAGGCCACTCCATTCTAGAGGAAGAAGAAAGACCTGAGAATGATGAAGCTGCAAGCCCATGGGCAGCAACTACAAGAAGGCAGGGTCTTGAGAATCCTTACCCTGCCAATTATGTTTTTAGGCCCAGTGTAATATACCTGCAGCTCTAAAGAGCAATAAATAAAGATCATGGACATCACAGGAAGTGCATGACAATTGTATCATTGCCTGCAACAAACTGCCACAGCTGAAACACTCTGTCTTAATGCGGATATGGTCTTAGAGCTCTGGATGTCATTGTCATAAGTTCTTTTAAGCCTCTGTGCAAGTTATCGGTAACATCCGCATGTATTTAATTCTTACATTATCTAGAAACTAATTCCATCCTTTGCAAAACCAAATACATCCATCGTTTTTTTATGTGGACATCCTGACACAATATGATAGAGGCTATGATTTTATTCCTTGGAGCACAAGTGGTTGAGGGATGATCGTATAGAAGTGTATAAGATCATGAGAGGAATAGATAGGGAAAATGCACAGTCTTTTTCCCCCAGAGCAGCGGAATCAAGAACCAGAGAACATAGGTTTAAGGTGAGGGGGGAAAGATTTAATAGGATCTGCAGGGTAACTTTTTTTCCACAAAGGCTGGTTGGTATATGGAACGAGCTACACGAGGAGATAGTTGAGGCAGGTACTGTAACAATTTTTAAAAGGCATTTGGACAGGTACATGGATAGTATAGACTTAGAAGGATGAAGGCAAATGCAGGAAAATGGGGCATGTTGGGCCGAAAGGCCTGTTTCCACCAGCCTTGCCAACGGTCTGTCTTTTTTGTTATTTTTAGTGTGTTTTAAAAGTATGTGTCAATGTTCTCTGATTTGTTTTATGTGGGGGGTGGGGAGGGGGAATTTTTTTTTTAATCTCTTACCCTGCCGGATTGTTTTCCGAATCGTATTTTTAGTCGCTCTGCGGCCTAACATCATGGAGCTGGAGGTCTTGCTCGAGACTGACTTTGAGCCCCACCGCGTGGCCGTGGACCTACCATCGTAGCCTGCGATCCCTTGCCTGGGGTCAACACTCCAACCGTGGCCTGCGGATTTCACCATCAAGCAGCTCGCAGTCTCGGGGAGAGACTGATGGCGGGAAGTTCCAAAGTCGCAGGAGGTTCGACTCGCCCAGATCCAGGGTCCGATCGCCCGGTGCGGGGGAGCTGAGATCCCCGTGATGCAGGAGCTTGATCGCTCCGGTGCGGAGGGCTCGACCGCAGGCTACGGGATCCAAGATCCTCCCATCAACGGACGGCTCGAGGCCCTCGACCACGGGAGGACAAAGAAGGGAAGAGCTTTTTTTTCGCCTTCCATCACAGTGAGGAATGTGGAGGAGTCACTATGGTGGATGTTTATGGTTAAATGTATTTTGGGTGTCTTGTTGCTTTTTATTGGTATGACTGTATGGCAAATCAAATTCCTCGTATATTGCAAAATATACTTGGCTAATAAAGTATGATCATGATTATGACTGTGACTATGTCTTTTTTCTATATTGTGTAATATTTGCCAATTTGTATTGAACTTAACTCAAGAGATTTCTTTCTAACTGCAACAAACTACTGTGGGTACAGCTGCATTAGTTACAAGTAGAACAAACTTATTGAGCTGCTTCCAATACAAAAAAGCAATAGTTAAAAACATGATAATCATTGTCTGCTTCTCAAAGCCTTGCTCCTCAAGTGACTACAATGCCGCTCTCTTTCTCTCCACCAGGTCCCTTTGACCAGATTTATTTGTGTTTACTCTCTCTCTGATCCCATCCCCATACTTTATACCATTTTTTCTGTATTATTTTATCTGTTAACCACATTTCCAGGACTTTAATTGCCATCTGCTGTCTGATGTGCTAAGTGTTTCCAGCATTTGCTGTTTTGATTTCAGATTTCCAACACCTGTTTTGGTTTTGAGTTTCATTTGCCATCTTGCCCTATTCTTTCAAAAATGCATTTTAAGTTTCATTTATTACTTGCCTTGAACCCTCTCCTGCTCATTGAACCATACTTTCTCATCTTGCTTACTTTCCTGTAGGACAAATTACATCTTAAATGGTACCCTTCTACTAAATGTCTAGAATTTTGTGACAAATGTCGTTTCAGCAACATGGTCCTCTGCATGTTTCAATCTGTCTTTATTGAACACACCTGGAGTATTGCGTACAGTTTTGGTCTCCAAATCTGAGGAAAGACATTCTTGCCATAGAGAGACTACAGAGAAGGTTCACCAGACTGATTCCTGGGATGTCAGGACTTTCACATGAAGAAAGACTGGATAGACTCGGCTTGTACTCGCTAGAATTTAGAAGATTGAGGGGTCATCTTATAGAAACTTACAAAATTCTTAAGGGGTTGGACAGGCTAGATGCAGGAAGATTGTTCCCGATGTTGGGGAAGTCCAGGACAAGGGGTCACAGTTCAAGGATAAAGGGGAAATCCTTTAGGACCGAAATGAGAAAAACATTTTTCCCACAGAGAGTGGTGAATCTCTGGAACTCTCTGCCACAGAAGGTAGTTGAGGCCAGTTCATTGGCCATATTTAAGAGGGAGTTAGATGTGGCCCTTGTGGCTAAAGGGATCAGGGGGTATGGAGAGAGGCAGGTACAGGATACTGAGTTGGATGATCAGCCATGATCATATTGAATGGTGGTGCAGGCCAGAAGGGCCGAATGGCCTACTCCTGCGCCTAGTTTCTATGTTTCTATGTTTATTTTCTCCATCAGACCCCACTTGCTTCAGGTACCACACTTCAACAGCATGTTCCTGATCGAGTTAATATTGAAGAAGGGTCTCGACCCGAAACGCCGTCCATTCTTTCTCTCCAGAGATGCTTCCTGTCCCGCTGAGTTACTTCAGCTTTTTGTGTCTATGGTTTAAACCAGCATCTGCAGTTCCTTCCTACAGATTAAATAGTGTTGTTCTGTCCAAGTCTAGCAGTCTACTTCCAACACAACTCCAGTCCTATACACTCAATTGATGCTGTTTTGCCCTTGTTTTGCTTCATCATCTTACATAATACATTTACTTTAACACTTAAAAAGACTGCTAGATTGCATAAATAACAATGAAACATTATGAGCACTTTAATATAACCTTATACATTTTAAAATATGTCACTATTTATATAAGCTACCTCTTACAATTGCACTAATGCACCAGCCCCCAATTCTTTGCCCTGGAATGGTCTGGCTAAAGTTTCTACCCCACACATTTGTTTCATGACTCTACTCGGAAAACCTTGCTGAATACTCATGAAATCTTGCTCAACAGCTGAACTGCACGGTCACACCTCAACCATCTCCATGATTTAATTAGGGTTCTCAACAAGCAGATGCTTAGAATTCTCAACCAACAACTCTACTGAATCCAGAAGCTTCCATAATCTAGTCCTGGTAAGCATTGAGTGTTTATTTCTGTTTCCTGTTGAGCTTTGCTCTGCAGCAAGGCCGACAGTTACAGCCACCAGTGGAGCCACCAGTCTTCAGCTCAAGGAAGGAAAGGGCACTGATGAGAAAGAAGAGGGAATGTGCCAACAATTGCCGGTAGTCAAAGCTCTCCAGCATCACTTAACTCAAGTATTTCCACTGAAAAAAAACTAGCACTCATGCTGATTACAACCCACACCTATCATAAACCTAGTATTGATATTTATTTCAAATAACTTTTCAGCACACCATCTTTTCTGACACTGTAGCAAAAGTACTAACCCATATATTTTAAATAGTCTCTACTCATTTGAACATTGAATGGGTGGGCGGCGCGACTCACGACGCAGCAGCCTCTGCAGTCCGTCTGTCGTTTTTTTTGTTGTTGTCTCGTTTGAATGGAGTTTAAAGTGCTTTTTATTTTTAACTGGGTATGTGTGTGGGGGGGGGGGGGGGTGGTGAAACTTTTAAAATCTTTCACCTGTACGAAGAACCCGACCTTTTCTCTGTCGGGTCTCCGTTGTCGTTGGGGCCTAGCACCGTGGAGCGGGCCTCCAACCGGAACGACCTGGAGCTCCAGCCGCGGAGCCTGCGACTACTCACCATCGTAGAGCTGCCCGAGTTCGGAGTGGGAAGAGCTGTGGTGGCGCGCTGCTGCGGCCCGACCCTGGAGATTCGGAGGCTCCAGCCACAGGTCTGGTGGACGGTGACATCTGGAGCCCGCGGGTCCCTGGTGGGAGACAGCTTTTCAGGGCTTCCGCAACAGCGACTTCTCCCGCCCGAGTTGCTGGGTTGAAAATTACCTGGAGCGGGGCCTTACATCATCGCCCGGCGCGGCTTTAAATGGCCGCGGGACTTGCTAGCGCCCGCCGGGGCTCCAACATCAAGACGCGGAGTGTGGCCTTGCATCACCCGGCGCGGCTTTAATGGCCGCGGGACTTACTTACCATCGCCCGCCGGGGGCTTTGACTCTGACATCGGGAGGAGAATGAGGAGTGCAGGGGAGAGATAAGACTTTGCCTTCCATCACAGTGAGGAGGAGATTCACTGTGATGGGTGTTTGTGTAAATTGTGTTGTGTCTTGGTTCTTTTTCTTGTGTGTATAACTGCAGAAATCAAATTTCGTTTGAACCTCAATGAGGTTCAAATGACAACAAATAAATTGTATCATCATTGTATCACGTTATAATCAGCTGCCCTGATTCATTCCCCACTCTGCCTTATCTGGTCTTTCACATGGAAATACACAGAGGGCTCTGTGAGTTTTGATTAGATTCATATCCCTTAATCCTAGAAGATTTTTGACTGCTGTTGGTGAGTAAAAATGTGTTTAGTGCATTCCTGTAGGACAATTGGGGATATTAAAGAGTTTTAGCTCTTCAAAATACTGCCATGGGACCTTTTATGTCCATCTAAGGAAGAAGGAAGGATCTCAGTTGAACTCCTCGCCAAATTTGTCAAACCTGGTTGAGTGTGAACCCACAACTTCTAATTCATTACTATCAGCAGAGTCATAACTGAAATACAATGGTAGGCTGAGCAAGCACTTAATCAGGAAAATGTACTGGACTCCTTAACAAGAAACCTTCTGATGTGATATCTGGTGACAGATCAAGGAATATATTTTTGTGGACCAATTCACCGTAAATGGACAAGAGCTTTCAGCACATTGAGGATATATGTCAAGGTGCATTCATGCTCAGTGAATTGACCCTACAAATCATGGTTCAGAATTAGTAAAGCTAACAAAACAAGGCCATGTTTAAATGTACAAGCTTGTTTTCGCTATTGCTGTTTTTCCCTTATTTCCTTAATTTTCAGTCAGCTAATCTGTCGCTGGAAATTAAGCTGACATCACAATAATTATATCATGCCATGTCCCACGAATGTGCCATGTGATCGTTGAACCTGCTAATTGTGCCTGAAGATGCCACCACTGCTGTCCATTAAGCTGCAATGACGCAGATCGAGTATTTGTACACGGATATCTGAACAGGAGCATTCTGGTTTATACAGAGCAAGAGGATGACGTTTTCAGGCAATGTTCCCGATTGCACATAACTGGTAAAGGCTTGGTAATTAACTCTGGCAGTATGTATGGAGAGTATGGATAATATTATTTGATTAGAAATCAGATCTCCCCCTCTAATTGTCAAAAAGAAAGCAGGATTGCAAGAAGTTCCTGGCTCAAACTAGCATCAATGTTAAATTCTACATTACCTACCTACCTGTTCTCCTTCAGAACTCTTCTCCTATCCCTTTCATAATATATGTAGCAGTAAAATGCCAATATCAATAGGAAACAGATTCACCCGTTAAAAGCATTCTTTAAATACGCACAAACCATAACATTTTAAACATTTAGTTTAATGGCAGGCTGCAATGTATAGGTGTCGATTCATTTTTAACATTAACAATAACATTGAAAAAGACAAAGTGAAAATCTACATCCATGGAATATGTAAAATAATAGCACAAGATATATGTAGGTGTCGCCTAACATTCGAGAAGTGGTGGTGGTCACATTGTGAAAAAATAAAAAGGCTTAATGGTTTAAATCTTTGATTGCAACTTGCTTAATTATACAGTCTCGCAGCAAATACTTTTATGTTAATCCAAGAGTTGCATGAATTAAATAAGTAAGGCCTTTAACATTTACATTGCATTACAGCTCAGAAACAGAATAAATATGAATCTAAGTTAAAATGGTAGTCTGCTGAGTGAAATACTGGAGACCACAAGGCACATCATCTGAAGATAATAAAAGATATGACGAGACATCACACTTTACTCACAGCAGCAGGACATAATTTGTGACACTTTGAAAAGTCATTCATGACAGTTTGTATTGCTGCAGCTACTCCTCTTACAGACTGCCACACTGACAAAGCCTCTCAAGCTCAATTATATTGACAATTCAATTAAGAGATATATTGCAGAAACAGAAGCTGACCTATTAATGTGGTTCAGCTCTCTAGTTCTCCATCTCTCTTCCACTATCACAATCAGACCACGTCCGTTGGATTTCTGATACAAAAAGTTCAAAAGCGTTCTGTCACAATTGGCAAATGTTTTCAAAGAAAAGTGAATGCTTAGAAATGTAACAGCGCCTCTAGCATTTGGTTGGATGCTGTAAGGTTCACTTATATTGAGAACATAAAGTGCTCGAGTAACTCACCGGGTCAGGCAACATCTGTGGAAGGAATGGATAGGCGATGTTTAGGGTTGGTACCCTTCTTCAGATTGAATGTCGTAGGGGGTAGAACAGACAGTGGAAAAGAGGTAAGGGAAGGATAAAACCAGGCAGTTGATGGGTGGATACAGGTGAGGAGAGTTTGATTGGTGGATGGTTGGACAAAGGCTAGAGATGAAAAGAAAAATAAAGGTATCAGATAAAGTGAGAGGGAGAATGAAATGTAAAGCCAGAGGGAGGGATATAAGTGGATGGGTACGGGCGGGGAAAAGAGAAGGCTGCCCTCAACTCTTTATCCATCTTCCTGCCCCTACCTCTTTCAGCTTTCTCACCCCAACTACAATCAGTCAGCAGAATGGTCCTGACTTAAAAGTTGCCTATCCATTCCTTCTACAGATGCTGCCTGACCCATTGAGTTTCTCCAGCAGTTTCTGTTTTACTCAAGACTCCAGCATCTGCTGTTCCTTGTGTCTCCTGATAAGTAGTCTTGTTCTGGATCTGGATCCTATGTTTACCGAGAAGAGAGGTCGTGGCAAGGCTCAGATGCTGGCGATTAGTGCGTCCTTAAATTTGATGGTCTTTTGCAGAAAGCAATCAAATTTGTAAGATTGCTTTCTAATTGTATTAATAGAACCAGCGCAAGCAAGTGGTGAGCTATATTTGTTCACAAAGAACTTTAGACAAATCGCTACACAACAATCAGCGACTGGGGTGCATGGATGGAGGACTAGGATGTATGACATAAAACATGGCCTAATTTCTCCCAGCAATGATCTACACAAGAATTAAGTTAGCATGAGCATGCGTGATCTGGAACACAACTGATATGCAGAAACACAATTTGTCACAGCAAGTCCTTTATTGAAATTATGAAATTGGAATAATGATGTGGAAACCAGATGAATTACAGTGCATTCAGAAAGTATTCAGACCCTTTCACTTTTCCCACATTTTGTTATGTTACAGCCTTATTTTAAAATGGATTAAATTCTTTTTTTTATCATCAATTTACACACAATACCCCAGAATGAAGAAGCGAAAACAGGTGGTTAGAAATTTTTGCAAAGTAATTCAAAATAAATAACTGAAATAGCACATTTACATAAGTATTCAGACTATTTGCTATAACACTCAAAATTGAGCTTACGTTCATCCTGTTTCCATTGATTATCCTTGAGATGTTTCTACAACTTGATTGGAGTCCATCAGTGATAAATTAAATTGATTGGACATGATTTAGAAAGGCACACACCTGTTTATATAAGGTCCCACAGTTGACAATGCATGCCAGAGCAAAAACCAAACCATGAAGACAAAGGAATTGTTCATAGACCTCCGAGACAGGATTGTGTCGAGACACAGATCTGGGGAAGGGTATAAAACAATTTCTGCAGCATTGCAGGTCCCGAAGAGCACAGCGGCCCCCGTCATTCTAAATGGAAGGACTTTAGAACCACCAGGACTCTTCATAGAGCTGACCACCCGGCCGAACTGAGCAATCGGGGGAGAAGGGCCTTGGTCGGGGAGATGACCAAGAACCCGATGGTCACCCTGACAGAGCTCCAGAGTTCCTCTGTGGAGATAGGAGAACCTTCCAGAAGGACAACTATATCTGCAGCACTCCACCACCAATCAGGCCTTTATGGTAGAGTGGCCAGACGGAAGCCACTCATCAGTAAAAGGCACATGACAGCCCACTTGGAGTTTGCCAAAAAGCATGAGAAACAAGATTCTCTGGTCTGATGAAACCAAGATTGAACTCTTTGGCCTGAATGCCAAGCGGCACGTCTGGAGGAAACCAGGCACCGCTCATCACCTGGCCAATACCATACCTAGGGTGAAGCATGGTGGTGGCAGCATCATGCTGTGGGGATGTTTTTCAGCGGCAGGAACTGGGAGAGGAGGGAAAGATGAAAGGAGCAAAGTACAGAGAGATCCTTGATGAAAACCTGTTCCAGAGCGTTCTGGACCTCAGACTGGGGCGGAGGCTTACCTTCCAACAGGACAACGACCCCAAGCACACAGCCAAGACAATGCCGGAGTGGCTTTGTGACAAGTCTGTGAATGTCCTTGAGTGGCCCAGCCAGAGCCTGGACTTGAACCCGATCGAACATCACTGGAGGGACCTGAAAATAGCTGTGCATCGACGCTCCCCATCCAACCTGACAGAGCTTGAGAGGATCTGCAGAGAAGAATGGGAGAAATTACCTAAATACAGGTGTGCCAAGCTTGTAGCGTCATACCTAAGAGGCCTTAAGGCTGTAATCGCTGCCAAAGGTGCATCAACAAAAGACTGAGTAAAGGGTTTGAATACTTATGTAAATGTGATGTTTCAGTTATTTCTTTTTAATTACTTTGCAAAAATTTCTAAACACCTGTTTTCGCTGTTTTATTTTGTGGTATTGTGTGTAGATTGATGATTCAAAAAATGAATTTAATATATTTTAGAATAAAGCTGTAACATAACAAAATGGGGGGAAAAAGTGAAGGGGTCTGAGTACTTCCATTCAGGAAGCATAATTTTTATATGTGTTGTGTTGAAAAGGACAGCACTATGCAAATACATTTCCTGGCATAAGCTTTTACTTGTGAAAGTCACCATGTAAATGAAAGTCTTTATGTTTCTTTTTCTCCTGTAAAATGTCAATACTGTATGATAAATCCATTTTAAGTTGTATAAGAAGAGCCCTGACCCATCATATCACATCGCTGAATTCCTCCAGTACTGAATTTTGTTCATCTGTACAATGAAACAGTACCAGATTTCCTCTCTTTTGAACATTAATTAATATTTTTAATGCTTCCATTAAGCTCTGTGTCATTTCAAGGAAGGTCATTATAGCAAGTTTCACATTTCTGATTTTGCAAATAAGTTTGGGCAAGAATTGGAACCCTCATGGCATTTAAGAAAGGCTGCATCAGCTTAAGCAGAATTTACATCCATGTTGACAATTGTGCCTCTGCTCAATATTTTTGCTTTTCTCCACAAATGTATCAATCATAAATTGTACTTAGACTGAAGGCACGTAAAAAGGCCCATGTGAATAGCTTGCATTTTAACAAAATTATATGGGTTGTTTATCCTGGAAATTGTGCAATTTTGGTTGAGGTGAAATAAAATGAAATGTTAAAGCAAAGTGAGCAACAAACACTGCTTGTGTTGCCATGGAAACCACAGCTGCTTGGAGAAAGGAGATTTTTCTATGAAGGAAAGAAAAGTGCTTCAGGTATTTAAAAAAAAAAAAAAGAAACTATTAATGAACCATTTGTGAAACATTCCAGTTTGCATTGATAAATACTGGATTTTATTTACTGTGAACGAGTTGGCTTATTTCTTTTTTCACCAGTAGACAAAATAATTTCCTGTAAACTGAATAATAATTCCTACATCAACATTCATGTGCTGTAATTTAAAATCTGTTGAATTTCTGAACTGTTAAAAGCTGGGATATCTAATACAGGAATGGGTGGTAGAATGTCATCTTCCCATTTGAATAACCCTGAAACGGAACTAAGGAATTAGCTGCTGGGTTCCATAGGAAAGCAAATGTACAATTGTAGAAGCAAATGAATTGCTTGGGGCGGTGTAATGAAGAGCAAGAGACCATGAAGTTTATACCTGTTGCGACCTATGTATACTAGGGGTTGCATTTATGGGAATATGCTTATGGTCTGCTTTAGCTATCCAGGAAAATTGCCTATTCTACTACAAAGTAATGATTCATCCGTATCTTTTTTGTGAGGAATGCCTCTGAGCTATTTTGAGATCAGTTCAGCCTTATTTTGAGTATACAACAGGCAAAGAAACAGAAGTAGCTCCGGAAAGACGCTCACCATAAATAGAAAAGCTGTGTTAAGAATGAAACAATAACAAAAAAAAAGAAAATTGCTGCTTTTTATGATTCAATAATCATTGACGATTCTGTCACAAGAGTTGAACCTGGAAGTAATTGCCTAGAGAAGGCCATTTATTTAGTCAGTAAGGTCAACCTTACTTGTAACCTTCAGGTGTTCCGCCCTGTTTTGACGAATGCAATCAACGAATGAGCACAATCCAATAAGATCAAATAGAACAAGTTGTCCTACAACTTTAGGCTGTGCACGCCATATGCAAGAAGAAGTAAGGTCAACCAGAATCCTTCAACATTGATGAAAACAGGAAGATAATCTTCCTGTTATTGAGGAAATTTTGGGAAATTGTATTACTCCACCTCACAATTTTATTTTCTGGGTTTTCAGCCTTGGTGTAACAATAGATTTGAAACTCTCACTTTCTTTATCGATCTAGTTTGAAACACAAGAATCACAGTGCCTTAACTTCTGTATTCCCTTGCGACAAGATAAATCAAACTCAATATAGAAATGAAAAATTGCCAGCCACTTTAGTTTACCAACTGTTATATTCTTTACCCAAACATATCAATTGGCATTATATTTGCTGTACACTCTGAATTAAATATGTAGCTAGATGTTACTAGGGGGAGGGGGGAAACTGCCTTTCAGGGTCCCTACCTGGTCGGAGAGGCAGCTTTTCTCCGGGCTGCAGCTTCGACCCGTCCTCGCGGCCTACCAGCGGGCCTGGAGCGGCGTTTCCTGTCGCGGACCGCCCAGAACCTCGGCTTCGGCGGCGGCACAGCGCTGGAGCGCTATCGTGGAGCAGGCGATGCCTTGCCTGGGTCGCCGCGCTGGAGCTCCGGTGAGCTGTGACCGCCGGGTAAAACATCGCGGAGCTGCAGGACTGTGGAGCGGCCAGCTGCGGGCGGCGGCGCCGAACTTTACACCGGGAGCCTGGGATCTCGCGACAAGATCGCCAGTTGTGGAGCTCCAACCGGCGCGGCCTTGTCGGCTTCGGAAGCCGCGGCCTCCAGTACGGAGGCGGCCGTTCCAGGGTTCCCATGCCGCTGTGAGGACTCTCCCGACGCCGGAGCACCACCACCCGGCGAGAACGGCCAGGAACATCGGGCCTCCGTAGAGGCAACTGTGGAGGCCTCAATAGGCCCGACTATGGGTGAACTGAGGTTGGGGACTGGACTTTGTGCCTTCCCTCATGGTGGGAGCCATTGTGGGGGGATGTTCTTTGTGTTTAAGACTCTCATTGGCGTTATGTCTGTATTTTTTTTTGTGTGCTGCAAAATGGCAAAAAGCATTTCACTTCATTACACCTCGGTGTATGTGAATGTGACCAATAAAATACTTTTGATACCTTTGATACCTTTGTATCTTTCTGAATAAAGACAAATATGCATGAGAATCAGCATTAGGACCATTGTTTGTGTTGTTGAATACCCATGTTGTGTTGTTGAATACCTTGTTCAAGACCCTTCTTCAGAAGAGCTTTCTTTATTATTTAGGTCGTCATGCTAACCTGTTGCATGTGAAAAGAATGGACCTAATTGCACAGATGGTTCAGTGTGGTCTAGATTTCCAGGCCTGCAGGTCCATCCAGGTATCACAATCAATGGGTTGGCATCAACAAGAAGGAGAGGAATAGAAACAGAAAATGTCTGACGTCAAATTAGTCAGAAAAAGAGATAAATAAAGGATGAGAAAGATTGGGATAAGGGAAAGAATAAATATGATGGAAATGAAAAGTAAGTAAGAACTAGAAAATTAAAAGTGTTTTTCTAAAATTGTTGTTTTTTGATACCTGATAGATATATTAGCATTGCATTAACAGCAGTGTTCTTAAAAGGTAATGTAAAGGCAAAGACCAGGATGCTTTCTGTGTGAAACTGACAGTGGGAAAATGTAATTTGATTAACAAAATCTGGAGATTTTGATTGTACAATTTCTCCTTTAGACCCCTGCATCACTGGCCAATTTGCACAACAATGCATAAAAATCTTTACATTCTTCCAGCAAGATTGGTCTATTATTTCTCACCGAAACCCCCTACTGCATTTAAGCTTTCTAGGACTGAATACATAATTATTTATTGATCGAATACAATATAAATAGCTAAATACACCACCAAACGTCAAGTAAGTGCAATTTATTAGCTGCCAGATTTTAAAAGGATAAGTAAATAATTTGGTCCCTGTATGCATTGAATCTATAAATAAATAAAAAATTCTCACAATTATATCATAAATTAAATGTCAACAAGAAATAATCATCTTAGCACAATTTAATTTATTGAATGTAATAAGAACTGAATAATCAATTAAAATAATTACTATTTAATTATTTATCCAGTAAGAATAAATAATCAGTTGACTGAAACTAAAAAAAATAATTGGCTGGAGTAAATACAAAATATATTCCTCTAATGCTTTATACATTCACTGAAAAAAATATTTTGCTCTTCAGATTAATAAAATGAAATAATTAACCTCAAAATCCTCAGATAAACTAACCACACCACCAAAAGCCATCTCATTGCGATTGGCATTCCACCAATTTGCTGTTCAAGGGCTCGGCTTTAGTTTAGTACTCAGACACTTATTGAGCAGGTCACCTTTTTCAATTGTAGGCAACCATGCCTCCAGCTCATCACCTAATGACATCTCTCTCTCTCTATCTCTTTCACTCTCTCACTCTCTTTGTCTCTCTCCCTCTCCCCCCCAGCCCACTTCACTTCCATTCACCCCCTCTCTCTCTCTCTCCCTCCTCACTCTCTTTCCGTTAAGAGTGCCAAATTCACTCTTCATGACGATAGCTACTTTTTCAGCCAAGTACTTTCATATTTTCAGATTCCTAAAAAATTATGAAAAATAGACCTCGTATAGAATATACTCATAAGATTTGCAGATGCTGAAACCTGGAGTAAAAATCTGGTCCCCTCACACATGCTCTATTTCTTACAATGCCTCTCTAGCACCTGTGTTCATTTTTCTCCTCTCTGTACCTTCTTCACCTGTCCAACAGCACAGACTCCTCCCACTGGACCCCTTCCTCCTCCCTCAATACCATTTATTCCTGCCTGCCTCTGTGATTCCCACCTGCCACCATTCCTTCTTATGAGATAACCTTCTTAATCTTCTTTTCCTATCAAGTTCCAGAATATGCAGCTTCTCGACCATTACAATTTAGTTTATTGCCAAGGTACAGTGAAAAACTTTTGTTGCACGCTATCCAGTCGGCAGAGAGACAATACATGATTACAATCGAGCCATATGGGCCTGATGGGAAAGGGGAGAAGAGGGAGTGGCCAGGGTGTGACTCGTCCTTGATTATGCTGCTGGCCTTGCCGAGGCAGCGTGAGGTATAAATGAAGTCAATGGAAGGGATGTTGGTTTGTGTGAAGGTCGTCTGGGCTGCATCTACAATCCGCTACAACTTCTTGTGGTCTTGGATGGTGCTGTTCCCAAACCAAGCTGTGATGCATCCTGATAAAATGCTTTCTATGCTGCATCAGTAGAAGTTGGTGAGAGTTGTAGTGGACTTGTCGAACTTCCTAAGTCTTCTAAGGAAGTAGAGGCGATGGTGTGCATTATTGGTCGTTGCTTCAAAATGGGTGGTCCAGGGGGAAGACATTGGTGATATTGACTCCTGGGAATTTGAAGTTTTCAACCATCTCTACTTCGGCGCCATCAATGCAAGCTGGGGTATGTGAGCCGCTTCATTTCCTAAAGCCAATCACTATCTCCTTTGTCTTGCTAACATTGAGAGAAAGATTGTTGCCTCGACACCAGGACACAAGGTTCTCGATCTCCTTCCTATACTCCGTCTCATCATTATTTGATATCTGGCCCACAATGGTGGTGTCATCTGCAAATTTGAAAATTGCATTAGATTTGTATTTGGCTGCACGGTCTTAGGTGTACAAGGAGTAAAGAAAGGGACTGAGCTCCGGTGTTGAAGATTATCGTGGAGAATGATTTGTCCCCTATCCTCACTGATTGGGGACTGTTGGTCAGGAAGTCAAGGATCCCGTTGCAGAGATGAGTGCTGACACCAAGTCCCATGAGTTTTGGTGATGAGCTTGGATGGTATAATGGTATTAAAGAAAGAGCTGTAGTCTATGAATAGGAGTCTGAAGTGGATGTCTCTCTTATCCAGGTGTTCTAGGGATGGGTGTAGGGCTAGGGCGCGGACCTGTTGTGGCGGTAGGCAAACTGCAGTGGTTTAAGGCCACTAGGTAGACTGGATTAAATGCATTCCATAACGAGCCTCTCAAAACATTTCATGATGGTGGCTGTCAAGGCCACTGAATGGTAGTCGTTTAGGCATGAGATCTTGCTTTTCTTTGGAACTGGAATGATGGTGGTCTTCTTGAAGCAAGTGGGTACCTCGGATAGGAGTAGGGAGAGATTAAAGATGACCGTGAATACTCCCGCTAGCTGGTCCACACAGTTACAAAGGACACGGCCAGGAACTCCGTCTGGGCCAGTTGCTTTTGTGGGTTTACCCTCAGGAGGGCTGATCTAACTTCTATTATCACCTCCCGCCTCCATCACCTTCTCCCCACTTCCCATTTACATATGTGCAGATGATACAACAGCAGTAGGCACAAACTCAAACATTGACAAGACAGGGTACAGATAGGAGATGGAGACCTTAGTAACATGGTGTCAAGACATTCTCTCCCTTAATGCCAGCTACATGAAGGAGCTGGTCATGGACATTAGGAAGCCGGATGTAATACACACACCAGTCTGCATCAATTATGTTTAAGTGGAAATGATTGAGAGCTTCAAGTTCCTGGGTGTAAATATCATCGACAATTTGACATGGTCTAAACACGAGGCCAAGAAAGCACACCAACAGCTCTGCTCCAGTAGAATGAAATTTGATATGTCCACAACGACTCTTATCATCCTCCCCCCCCCCCACCCCCTCCCTCCACAACAGCCTGCGTCCTACTAAAAATAAATTTCTGCATTTAAAGATGTCTGGTTAAAGATTATTAACTTATCCTATTCTTCTTAATGCTAAGGTAAAAATGTTTTGACAAATGTCCTCTTAAAAAAGGCAATATATATTTAAAAAACAATTTAAAAAGCAATTTGAATGAAGAGATCCTTGTTATTATATTTGCCCTGGTGATTCAGCCACACATATAGCAATGGATCAATAAGACTAGGAATGCAACACTTTTTTTAAGGCATGTCGTGGGATTCTATTTAATGAGGATTCATGTGAGCCAAGAATAAGATTACCTGGGAACACTCCAGAACCATTGCAATTTTCTGTGCGGTTCGTAAATTCTGGATGAGAAATGAACGTTGTTTATCTAACCAGTCTGTATTTCCCTGGAAATAAGCTGCTCTTATTGACATGGCCTTCTACTGTGTTATTTTTTGCAATTCTGTGCATTAGTGCATTTTATCTTGTTTAACTTTAACTCTGGCTGTGAAATTACTGATGTTTTCTTTTTTCCATTCACATAAAGGCCCTAGATCTTGTCAAACGTTTTGACAGAAAATCCATTGTTTCAAACTCTATATGCGTCCACATTCAATTGAGTTTCCATGACCTCTATCATCAGCTGTTGTTCAGAAGAACATATTAAGCTTCCCACTGGGGAAGAATCAGCAAGATTGTACAGGGAAGCCTGTGGTCCCAATGCTGGAGAGAGGCTGCACGTTCACTATTGAGCCATGGCAACTAATGTCCTTTGCATTCAAGAGGACATATTTTCTAAACGGGGTGAGGCCTACTCCCATATAGTTGAAACAGGCAATAATTTTCATCTGGAAGAAAAAACGCAGTTTGTAATTCCCTGGTTATCATATAGCCATAAGCAGGTAGTTTCAGATGCCAGTTTCAAACCATGCAGGGCGCAGACTAAGGGAAGCAGACCCCTGTGCTGCAGGTCCAATTTAAAGGGTTTGCAAGGCAATTAAAGGAAATTGCCAGATTAAGAACAGAGATTGCTGAATGTTTGGTCAAAGTGAAAAGCCATTTCACTTCATCAACAGCATTTGCCACAGCTAAATGGAAAGTGCTAATGTGTGCAGTACAAGCGTGGAAAAACACACAGGATGCCAGCAAGCACTTACAGCAAAGGGGCAATACAGCCACAGCCCTTAAGTTTGACATTCATATTTGTTTATGGCATAAGGGATCCAAAGCAGTGGTGGGGTAGGTGGGAGACTGGAAGTCGATACAGAAAGCACACCCTCGGAGCACTGAGTCCACACTGACCATGATCACCCACATACTAGTTCTATCTTACATACTAGGGACAATTTACTGAAGCCAATTGACCTACAAACCTGCACGCCTTCGCAATTTAGGAGGAAGCCGGAACACCCGGATAAAACCCACACATTCGTAGGGAGAATGTGCAAACTCCTTGCTGACAACAACCCGTAGTCTGTATCGAACCCGGGTCTCTGCCGCTGTAAGGCAGCAACTCTACCACTGCACCACTGTGCTGTCCGATTAATTTATACCATCTCTCGTTTGTAATTTATGAAAACATCAGAGTGCTAAGCTTAGATTGATTAATAATAGATTCCTCACACAATTTCATGAATTTGAAATCCATGTTATTTAATGTTCTTTTACTCCACTAGATGTCAGTGCTTCAAGTTGATTTATTTCCTGACCACCACTAGATTGACACGGTTTTCATTCGACTCCAATATGCCCCGAGACACTATTTGGTGTATTAGTAGGTATTGTACATTGTCTGTCAAACTGAAATGGATCTTTTGTTCAGAGCCTTCATGCTTTCTTGTGATGATTTCTTTCACACATACACACATTTTGTGTCAACATAAATTGGACAATGCAGCTTCAATTGTTTCCACTCTGAAGTGAAAGTCTGTATAATTGCCCTTTAACCTACCCTGCAGCAAAACAGCAGAGAAAGTTAAGTTGTCAATCTCTTGCTATCTTGTCACGATTTAGAAATAACAACAGATAATTTCATAGACATCAGAAGTTATTAATCAGTCAACTGATTGGACTCATTTGGGCCAGGTTCATTGAAATGAGTTGATGGTTTCTGTAGATCGGCTATTGCATGCTAGCCAATCATAGTGCTTGTTAGTAGTAGCCCCGCCTAATACATACATTATAATATTAAGAATCCGACTACGTAGGGCAGTAGATGTAGCAGCTCGGAGATGTAACCTACCGCAGATCCTATGCTGTAAGTGTTTAATAAGATGTGTTGTATCTTTACATGCGTTTGAGTCTTGTACTTCCAATTTCATTGAAAAAGTACATGGAACGGTGTCACACCAACAGGTTCACACTTGTTATCGCAAAAGTCATAATCTGGTATATTTGAAGGTTTTATGGATATTTAGTGGCACCATTTATAAAACGAACGCACTGCGCAGTACCTGCTATTGCCAGATTTGTCCTTGGACACTTAGGGTTTTTACTTTTGCCAAAAGATGAACTGCTACAGCAGAGGAAGAAAATCCAGTGTACTTAATCTCTGCAGTGATTTTAGCTTTTGTGTACCAGATAAATGCAATGTAAGGTATGCAGTGAGAAACTACTCCATGAAGCGAAAGGCACAGCAACATAACATGCACAGCATCTTTTGGAGTTTTGAGTTTTGCTATGAAAATATCAATTATTTGAAGTTATTGCACATAAATACCAGCATGTCTCTAACCATATTGATACATTGACAGTTGAAATGCACAGCAGATTGAAAAATATGTGAAAGCGAAACGACAATAATATTTTGTAGTGATCCTGAGTTTTAGATTTTGTTTCAACAATACTGCTTCAAGCAAACAAGGTATTTCATTTAACCTGGGGAATAAGACAATAAACTAATCTGATCTAAATCTGACACTCCACCTAATATAAGATGGCTGAAGAGGAGGAGCTATAAGATCATACATGTCTCAAATTAGAGGTTTAGCCACGGGTTCTCACATGAGTCCCATCTATGTCTGTCTTTTTGTTTGTTATCTCAAACAATCCTTCTATCAAGTTAAAGGTGTCGCCATGGGCTTTTGCATGGGCCCCAGTATTCCTGTCTTTTTGTCAGTTACGTTCAACAGTCCTTGTGCCAAACGTACATGGCACCATCCCCCAACTCTTTCTCCTCTATATCAACAAATGCATTGGGGCTGCCCCCTGCACCTGTGCATTACTCATTTATTTCATTAACTTTACCACTATCTTCCACCTTGCCCTCGTTTCCACTTGGACTATCTCTGACATCTCTCCCTTTTTTCAATATTCATTGCAGGAAACAGACTATTGACGTCTACTACAAACCTACTGGTTCCCACAGTTATCTGGAGAACACTTCCTCCCATCCTGTCTCTTGCAAGGAGGCTATCCCCTTTCTCCAACTCCGCCGCATTTACTCCCATTCTAGGACATCCAGGATGTCCTCTTTCTCTCGTAAACATGGTTTCCCCTCTGCTGTCACAGATGGATCCCTCACCCATGTCTGTGTCCCACAGTTCTGCTTTCAATCCCTCTCCCCCCAGCTGGAACAAGGGTGGAGTTCCCCTGGTCCTCACCTTTCTCCCCATCAGCCTCCACTTCCAACACATCATCCTCCGATATTTCCATCACATCCAATGTGATCCCACCAACAATAACATCTTCCCATCTCCACCCCTTTCCACCTTCTGCAAAGACTGCTTCTTCTGCAATGTCTGAGAAACATAGAAAACATAGAAAATAGGTGCAGGAGGAGGCCATTCGGCCCTTCCAGTCAGCACCGCCATTCATTGTGATCATGGCTGATCGTCCCCTATCAATAACCCGTGCCTGCCTTCTCCCCATATCCCTTAACTCCACTAGCCCCTAGAGCTCTATCTAACTCTCTCTTAAATCCATCCAGTGACTTGGCCTCCACTGCCCTCTGTGGCAGGGAATTCCATAAATTCACCACTCTCTGGGTGAAAAAGTTTTTTCTCACCTCAGTCTTAAATGACCTCCCCTTTATTCTAATACTGTGGCCCCTGGTTCTGGACTCGCCCCACATTGGGAACATTTTTCCTGCATCTAGCTTGTCCAGTCCTTTTATAATTTTATATGTTTCTATAAGATCTCCCCTCATCTTTCTAAACTCCAGTGAATACAAGCCTAGTATTTTCAATCTTTCCTCGTATGACAGTCCCGCCATCCCAGGGATCAATCTCGTGAACCTACGCTGCACCGCCTCAATCACAAGGATGTCCTTCCTCAAATTAGGACACCAAAACTGTACGCAATACTCCAGATGTGGTCTCACCAGAGCCCTATACAACTGCAGAAGAACCTCTTTACTCCTATACTGATATCCTCTTGTTATGAAGGCCAACATTCCATTAGCTTTCTTCACTGCCTGCTGTACCTGTAAGCCAACTTCAGTGACCAGTGTACAAGGACGCCCAGGTCTCGTTGCACCTCCCCCTTAGCTAACCTAACCCCATTGAGATAATAATCTGCCCCCTTGTTTTTGCCACCAAAGTGGATAACCTCACATTTATCTATATTATGATGCATAATTTCTTGGTTCACTCAACCCTCCCCAGCTATTATACTACCTCCTCCCAGGTATTTTTCTCTGCAACCACAGGAGATGAACACCTGTCTCTATGCCTCCTCCTTCACCTCCATCCAGAAGGTGAGGCAGAGATTCATGTGCAACTCCTCTAACCTCATTTAGTGCCTCCAGAATTCGCAATGTGGCCCACGGTACATCGGTGAGACCTTGCACAGACTCAGCGACTGTTGCGACGAATCTTTGCACTCGGTCTGCCAAGGCCTACTGGATCTCCCTGGTGCTAACAAGTTTATCTCCTCTTCCCATTCCCATACTGACCTTTCCATCCTGGACCTCCTCCTTTGGCAGAGTAACGTCACATGCAAACTGGAGGAATTGCACCTCATATTCTGCTTGGGCTATCCTACATACCCGTGGTATGACACTGAATTCTCCATAACGCTCTCCTTTCGCCGTCTTCCCACCCCCTCCCCCTTCATTTTACTTGCCGTTCTTCTGTGCCCCATCTGTACATGCACCTATTTTCCCCTCCCCTTTCCCTTCCATCTACTTTCCTTCCTCTAGCTTCACCATTCGCAACTTCTCAATCCTTTTGTCCCACACCATCTGTCTCTTCATCTCTGCCCTTTGTCCAACCATCTGCCTATCAAACCCCCCCCCCCCCCCCCCCCCCCCTCACCAGTATGCAGCTATTACTTGCCAGGCTTTGTTCTGCCCTTCCTCTCTTCCAGCTTTCTATACCCTCCCCCCCCCCATCCACAATCAGTCTGAATAATGATCCCCACCCGAAACATCTATCACTGTCCTGCAGTGATGCTGCCTGACCCACTGAATTACTCCAGTATTTTGTGTGTTAAGATGTCACTTTGTTTGAGATTGTTACCTTATCACATCTGCAATCCACGCCTCTTCACAGCTATTGCCTTTGGTGAAGGTAGACACAAAATGCTGGAGTAACTTAGCAGGACAGGCAGCATCTCTGGAGAGAAGGAATGGGTGATGTTCCGGGTCGAGACCTTTTTACCTTGGTGACTTCACACTTCCCATTTCCAGGGACTGTTGCAGATTCATTCTATCCCCGGCCAAGGTTGCCCCAGTGCACAACAATTGGAGGATGCCAAGGAGACAACCAATCTGCATCAGACTGTGACTATGACCGCTTGTTGCTACACGCCACCCTTCATTAACTCCAGCTAAAGGAAGTCCATATGTTACAACATGGTCTGTTCCTGAGAACTGTTCATAATTTGGAAATTAACTAAAAGTTTGACAGAAGAGTGAGCAGGCATGGGAAGAGGACAACCAGCTGACCTCACTGACTCAGTGAGTGAGCGAGTGAGTGCTCAGTGCTCCCAGCTCTGCTCGGCTCCACCCCATATATCTGCAGCTGGTGGTAATTCGGGGGTTGAGGAGAGAAGGCACTCAAAAAATCCCTGATCCCACCTGGCAAAAGATGGGAAAACCATCCAGCAGGTGGTAAATCCATCCACAATTATCCTAATGGTCTAAAAGGTCAATCAGTTCGACGGGATGACCATAAGTCGTGCGTTTGTAATCCTGGGGGATCTGGACCTTACACCTCCTCACACCCACTTGATAGACTTGAGCTCCTCGCTACTCCAGACCCAGGTTTCACTGCCTAGACAGTCCATTTTGAATGGTGTAACAGGAATGAAAGCAGAGCTTATATTCACCTGACCTGCTAACAGTTGGAGGGTTCAGGACAAAGGACGTTGTGATACCATTTAGAGACTTCAATAGAACAAATGACTGGCGTGCATTCTGTACGCACAGGATGACATTGACAATGCACTGCCACTCAGCTGTTCCACTGAAGTCTCGAAATTGTTTATCATATTTAAAATATCTATAATCAGTTTTGGAAGATAATGTCAAAACATTCTACAAGGTTTTAAAAATGGTCTAAAAATGGTAACAAAAATCAATTTTCTTGACATGAATGTCTTCTGAATCCCTTCAGGAAACGAATCTGATTTCTGATCAGTTTTTGGCAGCATTCCAGCCTGAAAGATATGCAGGTGGTTGGATTATTATCTTATGTTTCCCTTTCTGCACTGCAGAAGGTGGAGAACATAACTTTGGTACCTTGCTGGATTTTTTTTTGCCAATTCAGAAATAGCTTGCTGGCTTTAAAGTTTGAAAAGTCCACATGCCTCATTAGTTGCATATGTCATATTAACTTGTCAGATAATAAGTACAACATGGTCAAATAAGACAAGAGATTATAAGGTACTGTCTTTTCCCCGGGCCTATGGTAATAAGACCATGTGGAGATGGATGGTCACAGGAACTATATCACGCAGCTGTGATAAATACAGTGCACACTTTCTGTCCAAAGGGCAACAATATGATTAATATGAACTTCCAACTATTTAAATTGTAGGTAAAAGTAATTGGTATGATCCAGTGGCAATGCAAAACTATCTTGCTTAGTTAAAGGATAGAACAAGGGGAGCTAATAACAAGATACACAACGAATGCTGTAGAAATAGCAAAGGCTTTTTTAATTCATTCAAAGGATATGGGCTTCATAGAGTGAGCCAGGATTTGATCAAGTGACAGTAAAGTGTTGAATGATTGAATGAATGAATGAATTTATTGGCCAAGTATATACACATACAAGGAATTTGCCTTGGTGCTCCGCTCGCAAGTCACGAAACGACATACAGTAACAATTAAGAATGACACATAAAACATTAAACATTAATAATAAAACATTATAGTTTAAACATATGAATAAAATAAAATACCAGAACAAAATGAGGCTACAGACTTTTAGTTATTGAATAGAGCTACTACTCGTGGGAAAAAGCTGTTTTTATGTCTGGCTGTGGTGGCTTTGACAGTCCGGAGTCACCTTCCAGAGGGAAGTGCTTCAAAGAGTTTGTGGCCAGGGTGAGAGGGGTCAGAGATGATCTTACCCGCTCACTTCCTGGCCTTTGCAGTGTATAGTTCTTCTATAGGGGGAAGGTTGCAGCCAACAACCTTCTCAGCTGATCGGACGATTCGGTGCAGCCTCCGAATGTTGTGCTTGATGGCTGAGCTAAACCAGACCATGATGGAGAAGGTGAGGACAGACTCTACGATGGCTGTGTAGAATTGGACCATCATTGCCTGTGGCAGATTGTGTTTCCTCAGCTGCCGCAGGAAGTACATCCTCTGTTAGGCCTTTTTGACTGTGGTCGATGGTGGCCCCCCATTTCAGGTCCTTGGAGATGATGGTTCCAAGGAACTTAAAAGACTCCACAGATGTGACTGTGGTGTTGTTGATGGTAAGTGGGGGGAGGGGAGTGGGAGCTCTCCTAAAGTCTACTATCAATTCCATTGTCTTAAGAGCATTGAGCTCCAGGTTGTTACGATGGCACCAGAACGCCAGCTGTGTCACTTCCTGTCTGTAGGCAGATTCCGCCCCATCCTGGAGCAGTCCAATCAAGGTTGTGCCGTCCGCAAACTTGAGAAGCTTGACAGAGGTGTCTGTGGAGGTGCAGTCGTTGGTGTAGAGAGACTAACGGAGAGGAGAGAGTGCGCAGTCTTTCTGAGGGTCTGCAGGTCCGAGATGTGCTTTCCCAGCCTCACATGCTGCTTCCTGTCTGTCAGGAAGTTGGTGATCCACTGACAGGTGGGGGTTCAGGCACAGTCAACTGGAAGATATATCTCCGTCTGGGTGGCATGTGGCTTGGAGGGTGACAGTGTTCCCATCTTATTTTGGCCCTTGTCCTTCTCGCTAGTAGGGCTTGGAAGGTGCTGTCTAAAAAGTCTTGGTGAGTTGCTGCAGTGCATCCCGTACATGGTACAAATTGCTGCTACTGTGCGTTGGCGATGGAGTGAGTGAATGGTTGTGGATGGGATGCCTGTCAAGTGTGCTGTTATGTATGTGTGCTGGGTGCATTGTGGCATTGAGCGCCTTAGATGTTTTTGAAACTGCACTCACCCAAATAAGGGGAAAGTATTTCATCACTATCCTCACTTGAGCCTGTGTAGAATGAGGACAGACTTTGGGGAGCTAACAACAGTTCTCACCAGATTCCCAGCTTCTGACCTGCTCTTGTATCCACATGCTGCAGTTTCTGGTCAGTTGGTATCGCAGGTTGTTGATAAAGGGGGATTCAGGAACAGTAATGCCCACAGGGATGATAGCTGGATTTTCTCCTTTTGGATATCATTATTGTCTGTCACCATAGAAATGCAAATGTTATTTGCCACCTTTCAGCCCAGGCTTGGATATTATTGGACAGGTAGTAGAGAATTTCTGGAAATAATAAGAGCTTACATACATGGCATCACAAGCAAAACTGGGACAAAGCAGTGATACGGTTTATTTATAGATTTTCCTTATTGTGTTGTCGTGTCTTTGTTCTGAAAGGAAATGTTAGTAAATTGAAAGTGCAGTTAAAAGACGCTTATTTGTTACAGGTCATTTTGTTCTTGCCAGAAGCAATTATATTTTTCGAACAAATTAAATTATCGCTTTAGTGTGTATTTCCAATATCACATTTTTGAAAGTACACCTGCATCCCCTGTTTTGTTATTCCTCATTGTAAGTTACTGTAATATTCCACCTTCACCTTTTATATTCTCTGCACTGTCTTTCATGTTTTATTGAGAATATTCTCAGGTGCCTTCTTTGCAAGCTGAAAACACGTATTTTAATGTACACTCGTAGCTCAGAAGACAAAAAATGGGGATTCAGCATTCTGGCTCCTCTCTATGTTACCTAATGCCTCAGTGAATAGAATGGATGTAGTAATGAAGGCATTGTCAGATCAATGTCTTCTGAGTTATCCTGGTTTCATTTGAGTGCTGCTCTGCATTGCCATGTAATGCATTGAGTCTGGTAAGAATCTGCATTCTCACAGAACCTGCTTGGTGTAATTTCCACTGCCTGCATTTCATCTCCCATTGTTTTATGGTCGCTCAATATTTTCAGCTTATCCCAGGATTTATGTCATGCCTCTTTTGAATGCGCACACTTATAACTTTTCTACAGTTTCGGTTAACTGCTAAGTGGCATGGAATTGCTGAGGAAGCCATTTGGCCGACAGCACTGGTGCATCCAGTTTTTGAATCTACTTTTTAATTACTTATATCACCCAACCAATATATTCAAATATTTGACACATCTTTCGAAGTGGCTTTGTCCATCATTTTATCCAGCTGTTAATCAACTTAAAATAATTGAGTTAATACTTCCATTGAACGAAAGAAAGCCAAAAGTGTAATTTAACGACAACTAAACTGTGCACGTGGATGGCCACTGCAATTCTGATGAAATTCTGGCGATGGAAGGGGAGCATTTCCAAGGAATGTCTCAGCCAAAGTAATGTGATGCTCACATGTAGTGTTCATTCTCCAATATCACACAAGTTATTTGTCAGGAAGACATATTAGAAATCATTGCAGAAAAACGTTAGAAGCTACTTATTTTATTCCTGTTAATTACCATTGCTTTCTCTACCATTGTAGAATGAACCACCAGAGGGCGCCACGCTATGGCAACCTTGCCAGCAGTCTATCTGTCTTTTCATCTTTTTTTTGTTATTTTTAGTGTGTTTTAAAAGTTTGTGCTAATGTTCTCTGATTTATTTTAAGTGGGGATTGGGGGAGGGGGTCAGGGGAAACGTTTTTTCAATCTCTTACCTTGCCGGAGATGAGATGGTTTTCCGGATCGTACCGCCGGTCACTCTGCGGCCTAACAACATGAAGCTGGAAGCCTTGCTCGGGATTGAATTTGAGCCCCACCGTGGGGACGTGGACTTACCATAGGAGCCTGCAATCCCTTGCCTGGGATCGACGCTCCAACCGTGGCCTGCGGATTTCACTATCGAGGAGCTCGCAGTCTTGTGTAGAGACCGATGTCGGGAAACTCCAAACGACGCAGAAGGTTTTGATCAGCCCCGACTTGGGGTCAGATCACCCGAACTGAGACTCCCCCCACCGATGCAGGAGCTTGATCGCCCAGACGCGAGGGCCCAACCACCCACTTGACTATGGGAGCCAAGATCGCCACATCAACGGAAGGCTCGAGGCCCCTGACTGCAGGGGAACAAAGAAGGGAAGAGATTGAACTTTTTATCGCCATCCATCACAGTGAGGGATGCGGAGGAGTCACTGTGGTGGATATTTATGTTCAAATATATTTTGTGTGTTCTGTTGCTTTTTATTGGTATTACTGTTTGGCAAATGAAATTCCTCGTATGTTGCAAAACATACTTGGCTAATAGAATATGATTATGATTATGATCTATATCATACATAGCAGTTGGATACACCTCAGTTAAATCACCAAGCTTGATTCGTTAGTTGGTGGAAAATTTGCTATTTGTGCGCTACAATAATTAAAAGCATTATTTTGTGAGTTAAAACATCTTATCCTTGAATGCATTTCACTTAAAGCAAATGAACTTTAATAATGTCGACAATGTAATTTTATAAAACTTGCATTGTAGTTTAAAAATAAATTGGTAGATAAGATTAATTTATAATTCCAAAAACAAATGTGATTCTTATTGAAACACATTCTCCCTCGTGATTTTAACTCTGGTAGATGGCAGCCACTAGAACTATGTCCGGAGAGAAACAAAAGACTGGCTGGTTTTCCTGGAAAACCTAAATTCAATCCAGATTCTTCAACAAAATTAAAATTAAATAAAAGATTATGTATGAAAAATCTAGGATCAATTTCCACTTTTTTTATATTTAAATTAAATGAGTATTAAATTTTTTAGGAGTCTGTACTAATTTAATTCATTTTGGTTGTGTTTGTTATTAAAGTCATGTGTCCCAAGATACAGTGAAAGCTTTTGCTTGCTATCCAGTCAAAAAGGACTCAACATGATTACAATCAAGCCGTCCACAAGTGCAAGGATAAAGGGGACAATATTTTGTGTAATGATATAACATTGAAGTCCAATAATGTTTGATTAAGAAAGTTCAAAGGTCTCAAATGAAGTAGATAGGAGGTCAGGACATTGATTTATAATGATTGTGCACCATTATATGTTTTATGTGGAAAGGAATAGAAGGTGCAAGGGAGGCGATGAGGGAGGGGTGGAGGATATTATCAGTTGATAGTAATGTTCAGGTCACAAAAAGAAAGAAATAAAGACAACATCTAGGATGTCCAAGAATGGAAAGCATCATCTTGGAAGCAAATGTAGCAGGGATGGAGAAATTGAGAGCAGAGGATGATGTCCTTGCAAGAAGTAGGGTGGGAGGAGATGACGGTTCGCGGGGCGAGCCGGTCATGGGCGACAGATAGCATTGGGAGCGATAGAACGAGCACCCCGGAACCCGGACTTTGAACTTGATGGAATGGCGACAAATATGGCGGCACCGGCATTATATGCAAAATGAATTTCGCCATGTAATGTTTCATAGTATATGTGACAATAAATAAATAAATAGTCCAGATAACTGTGGGGTTCAGTGGGTTTATAGTAGACATCAGTCGATAGTCCTTCCCCTGTGCTGGAGACAGCAAGATTGAAAATGGGGAGAGAGGTGAAAGATAGATATGAGACTAATCTCTTCTTGAAATAATAGGAATGATAGCAGACAAGCATTATATAGGTGGTAGACAAGAGCGTTAAGAAAAATTAGGTCCTCCAACCAATATTTACACATCAATTTTGGGTGTATGACAAACATCAACTTCACAATTAATTAAATACATTGATATATGGTTCGTATATACATCAATATGTTGGGTAAATGAAATAATAAATCAGTCATATTTTCATGTTCACCTTAAATGGACTATATAAATCTTCAAAATATGTGCAAGCCGTTAGATCACCTGAAATAAACTTCCTACCAGATGTATTAAACAACAGCCCGCAAGCAGAAGCAAGCTGTGGGTAAAAGCTCCATTGAACAAAAAGCTCCATTGAAACTCCATGTTCACCAGCATGTCAGCATCCTCAGAGTAGTCTTGCAACACTAGTACAAACTGATGTAGGCAGCTTCACTCCAGTTGTATTGCATTTTTTGCATTACTTAACTTACACTGCTTCAAACCTATACATGAAAGAGGGCAGTCAACTTGCTAAAAATAAGTAAGTGTTTACAAAACATTCTGTCAACTACTGATTTCTCTTTTGAATAGTTTAGTGCCAAATATTCAACCCAATGTATACCGCACGCTGAGTTGAAAGGGACTGCACATTCATGTCAAGGAAATGATCAGAAGCTTGGGATATGTTTTTAGTTTGTACAACACATCGTTTGGAAATCAAAGTCCATTTTAATAGCATTCATATTTTATTTATAAAGGCCTGTGATGTATGACAAAGTAAGCTAAAAAAAAACAGGCCAAACATAAATGATGTACATAATGGCGTTTCACTGGTAAAATATGGAAAGCAATTTTGTCTCCCAGTCGGAGCAAGACACCAGGTGGTTCAATACAAAATGCCAAATTTATTTGGCAATAATATGAAGGGTGTGCTTATTAATATTTAACGTACCAGTTAAGGTATGTTCTTTAAGGCTATTATATCGAATGAAGAATACACATGGTGGATACTTATTCTTTCTGCAGAAAACCAATAAATCCCAACAGGTTTACAATTATGCTTATTTTCACAGAGTCATAGAGTGATACAGTGTGGAAACAGGCCCTTCGGCCCAACTCGCCCACACAGGCCAACGATGTCCCGGCTACACTAGTCCCACTTGCCTGCGCTTGGTCCATATTCCACCAAACCTGTCATATCCATATACTTGTCTAACTATTTCTTAAATGGTCCCAGCCTCAAATACCTCCCCTGGCAGCTTGTTCCATACACACACCACCCTTTGTGTGAAAAAGTTACCCCTCGGATTCCTATTAAATCTTTTCCCCTTCTCCTTGAACCTATGTCCTCTGGTCTTCGATTCCCCTACTTCTTGAATAACTGACAAGTTTCCCAACTTAAAACATAAAATCAATCACAGATCTCAGCATACCCTCAGGAGGAAGTCTAAGGTGCAAAACAAGTTTCTAAGCTTAATCCTCGTAACGTTTTCAAATGATTTTAGATTGAAGAATATTGAAGCAGCATCAAAAATATTTGGAAAATGTTTTTTTTGTAGAAACAGGGTCAGTGATATAATTCTGCAATCGTTATTTTCTGTAGAAACAGGGCCAGTGATATAATTACTTGTGGGTAGGCATAAAATGGTAGAGTGACACAGACAAAGCATAGACTCAGTGACCATTTCGCTGAACACTTGTTATATTATGTTATTATGAATGCCTGTCATGTCCGTCATGACAATGTTCTATTCATTTTGGTATCCCCTTTTCTTCCCAGAAAATTTAGATAATATACAACCTGAGAATTTAAATATGGAATCCAAATCGTTTTTCATTTTGCTGGGCCTTTAGAATTATTGATTATTATGCCTGATATTAACATTGATGATACCAGCAATGACCATATAACATTTTTCCAATGTCAATTTTTAAATCACTATTTTAACTCATTAATTATTCCAACTTTGTAAATGAATTGCCATCGCCGATAAGATAATAGCCAGAGCAACATCTTAAGAGTACATAAATGTTTCTACTCTGATATCAGCAATAGTTATTTTGAGGCAAAAATTAATCAGAGTTTGCCTTTCTTCTGTGTGCCACTGATCTGCTGCATCCCACTTCAATGTGTGTAAAGTGGAATGCAGCAGACAAAAAACTTGTCAATTTATACACGTATTAGATATGCAATCCTAACACAATCACATTAGTTCTATGCCAAAAAGACAGGAATTTTCACCATCGTTAATTCTCTTAATACAGAGTAGCTTGAGAAACATTTTCTTTGTATTACCATGCAACATTCTGAGAATATTTTCTGGATGTAAGCATTATAAATGTAAGCAAATGAAACTGCAGATGCTGTAATCAAAAGCAGAAAATGCTAGCTAGCCATGGATGCAGCTTGACTGGTGGAGTTCTTTTAACATTTCCTGTTTTTGTGAACATTGTACAGATGTTCTACAGTATACAGAAACAAGCCCTTCGACCGACCGAGTCCATGCTGACCAGCACATGAACACTACCCTACACACATTAGGGACAATTTGCAATTATACCAAGCCAATTAACCTACAAACCTGTATGTCTTTGGAGTGTGGAAAGAAACCGGATGTCTTGAAGAAAACCCACGCAGGTCACGGGGAGAACATACAAACTCCATACAGTCAGCATCCGTAGTCAGGATCGAACCTGGGTCTCTGGTGCTGAAAGCACTGTAAGGCAACAACTCTACCGCTTTGTCTCTGTGTCGCTCTTATTAAACAACTCATCCCATCAGACATTCCCTCTGTTCCCTCCACCTCTTCCCCTCTGTGTCACTTAAATACACATCTCCTCACATTTCCAATTCTGATGTAAGATCTTGAGCTGAAACATCAACTGTTTCTTTCGTATGGATGCTGCTTGACCTGCTGTGTGATTCTATTATTTTCTGTCTCAATTCAATTTCCTGACAAATTTTCATTAATGTCACTGAGTTACAGCAGAAGGAATAACACCATAAGAGGAAACAATTTCCATATAAGTGTGTGCACACTTTGAGCCACCTGAAAAAATGTAACAGCTTTGTGTCAGAAGTGGACAAATTGTGATTATAAAGCAAAATGAAATGTGTCATAAATTAAGACAATTATGATTCGAAGATTTGCTGCTGACTTAATATATATATATGACAGAAATTGTATTTGATTGAATTGGAAGAATTAGTTTCATTCAGAGTGATGTGTTCTATGAACCCAGTGCCTTTTACACACTTTTACATAGTCCTTCACATTTGAGAGATACTCCCTGTTATATAGGCTTTCATTTTTAGAAGAGGAATAGAAGAGCATTTGTCACATACTCCATGGTTTTGCGTCATGTAGTTTTCATAAGTGAGGAATGTTATGAAGCTGGCAATGAATTTAATAAATTTGCTGAGTTCAAATCCCTCTTTTGTTTATCTTTAATCTTAGACCCACAATCCTGGAGGAGGTTTATTGCCCTGATGCATTTTTGGATGTATTCGCTTCATTAAAGTAGCATTATTCTTTCTAAATTAAATGAAAACATACTATGCAGAAATAAAACTGTCAGCATCTCCTGAAATTCAAAACATCTTTCTGGGGGACAGGTCACATAAGGATTTTCTTGATGACACTTAATATATAGTTGAATAAAATATATTATTCCCAGTAGTCGATAATTGCTGAGCTACCAATAAAACAAAGCTATAAAGTAATATTGTAAATTTTAAATTCATAAAGGTTCACAAAAACATGAAAATAAATATATTTTTTAAAGTTATCGGTCTTGAAGTCATTAAATAAAATGCTAAATAAAATAATTATTAAAATGTTAAATAAATCAGCATGGTCATGCTAAAAGAGGGGTCTTCAATATAAATTAGCCTATTCCTTTATGAACGCGTTTCAATTAGCTCAGTGCTCTAATTCATAATTGAATTTATGGGCTCACTTTTAGTTAAAAGCATAATAACTAAGTTTTTTTTAAAGTATAAAAAAGGCTGGATGCTAGAAATTGGTTGGTCTTTGTTGCTGAAAGATTTGAGTACAAGAGTAAAGATGTCTTATTGCAATTATATTAGGCCTTGCCAAGACCACACTTGGACGTCTGGACAATTCTGGTCTCCTCACCGAAAACAGATTCACTTGCTCCAGAGAAATATCATGAAGATTCACCAGAATGGTCTTGACGATGCTGGATCTGTCATATGAGGAGAGATTGAGTAGGTTAGACTTCTGGAAGAATGAGAGCTGACCTCATTGAAATGTGGACAATTCTTTGGTGGGTTTTACAGACTAGATACAGGAAGGATGAGATAGAACTGATAATCACAGACTCAAAGAAAAGGTATTAGGCTATTTTGGACTGAAATGAGGAGAAATCTTTTCACATTTAATCTTTATTCTCTGGTCTAGAGTGCTGCGCTGGCATAGTTTATTGATTTCACTCTGAACCTGAATGATGGGCAGGCTAATAACAATTTAGGTGGATGAATTTTAATCAGAATTGGAGTAATTTTTTTAAAGTGTATTATAAGTTATACAGAACGGTGGGTGTGTATAGAACAAAGGGAAGACATTTGACTCCCACCTCAGGAAAATCCAGGCTGACACTTCTCTATATCACCAACACAAACTATTGATCAGCATCATAGACTGCAGCAGAACACGCCAAGCTTCATCTACCATTTCTGGAAGAATTGATGTGAAAGATCCTTTGGTAGTTTAGTTCTAAGCCACCAGCTGACAACTCACCCCTCCAAGAAGTAGATTGGTGATGCAATACTCTATTTATATTTATTGCTGTCAAATATTATGCTATTGGTAGCAGAGCTGATGATAGATCTGAGTGCCAGTAAATAATACATTCCATCTACAGCAGCTCCTCAATACTTTTTCTTTTTCTGTAACTTCACGTCGCCTTGTCTTTGAAAACTGGTCATAAACCTTTTATTTCCAGGCTTTGGTATTTTGCCATGATGTCCGTTAATTTTGTAGGAATATTAGGCTCCAAGGACAAATTATCATCAACATTTAATCCTGTAGATCTAAAAATTACATTGGGAATTACACCGATACCCACAGAGCACGGTTTCAATACAGTATTCTTGAACCAATGCTACAGCAAAGCAATGCTACAGCTTGATGTGGAATGGCTGCCTGATAGGCCTAGTGTTGGGCAGGCTGTGGCAAGCAATGTGGCTGCTCGGCACTGAGAGCAGGGATACACAGCTGGGGACCGGCAGCACCTCTTCAGACTGTGTGGATCCTATGGTCTCTCACAGTGATCATGGGTCAGATCCTCGCAGTCCCCAGCAATGGACCACAATCACCGGGAGCAGTGCCAGCGGAAGGCAGGAATTCCTGCCCGGAGCTCAGCAGAGCAGAGCAGAGCAGAGCAGACCAGTGGGGAGTGTAAGTTCCCAGCACAACATTGAGCAGCAGTGGGGAGGGCAGCTCAGCAGTGCTGTGAGTAACACATCCTTGCATGGGTCCTGACCTAAAACATCGCCTGTCCATTCCCTCTCCAGATGCTGCCTGACCAGCTGAGTTCTTCCAGTATTTTGTGTTTTACTCAAGATTCCAGCATCTGCAATCTCTTGTGTCTACTGCATACATATTTCACAAGTTCATAGGAGTAGAATTAGGCCATTTGGCCCATCAAGTCTACTCCACCATTCAACCATGGCTGATCTCAGCCCCCAAATCCCATTTTCCTGCCTTCTCCCCATAACCCTTGACACCCGTTCTAATCAAGAATTTGTCTATCTCTGCCTTAAAAAACATCCGCCGTCTTGGCCTCCACAGCCCTCTGTGGCAATGAGTTCCACAGATTAACTACCCTCTGACTAAAGAAGTTCCAGCTCACCTCCTTTCTAATAGAGCGCCCTCTAATTCTGAGGCTATGACCTCTGGTCCTAGACACCCCCACCAGTGTGAATGTACTTTGCACATCCATCTATGCCTTTCATTATTCTGTAAGTTTTAATAAGGTCCCCCCTCAACCTTCTAAACTTCAGCAAGTAGAGGCCCAGTGTTGTCAAACGCTCATCATATGCTAATTCTTTCCAGGAAATATTTATTCATATTTCATTCATATTTCCATGTTGACCTCTTTTAACATTGATTCCATTAGAGTTCTTGTTCCTGGGAATGCATCCTGAGTGGCGAGCAAGGTACCTGTGTCCCAATTTAAGAACAATTAGGTTTGAATCATTCATCAACAAAGGGGTACATAAATATTGCAATAGATGAGAGGCAGCAAACGTCATTCAATATATCTTCCGATTGGGCGACAGTTACTTTGTTATTAAAGAGTTCTGGTTTTCTTTATCCTGCTGATGTCAGGGAGGAGATAGCCTGGCAGACAGCCAGCTTGTGTAAGGACTAAATGATTTTTGCAATTTTGGTCCTCAACTTACATTTGACTTAAAAAATGTCAAAAGCAATCATTCCATGTCACTGTTAGATGCAGTCATTTGCTGTTTCTGCTCTTACTCAGAGTCAGGACTCTGTTTCTCCTCTGAGGGCATATTTGTCACATTTTATACTTGGTGCATGCAAGTATGAATAGAGATATGGTTGAACCATTGTGACAATCCATTGGTTAGCATACTTTTGGTCATGTTTAGTTTAGTTTAGTTTATTGTCACGTGTACCGAGGTACAGTGAAAAGCTTTTGTTGCATGCTAACAAACCAATTTATCTGGTCTGTGGCCCTTAGTGTAATATTACTGACACATGCAGTTCTAAAGTTTGGCCAATATTAAAACTCGTTGAAAAGAACTTGTCATTTGTAGTTTTAAAGATGGGCAACATATCAGAGGTAGCTGAACTACTGTGTAAAATCAATAGCAGCTCCAAGCATCTGCACAGGCATGGTTAAACACGAACGCACACTGTCTGCGAGACACTGCACCTGAAGGTATAGTCCACAGGACTTCAATGATTTGACAAGAACTTCGACCTCTCACATTATTTTCACACTGTAAACATAATCAGAAATGTTCAAAGAGGTGCAAGTTGAGTTTTTAAACAGGGTACTCAGCCGTACTGTTGAAGACATTTTAATCCCAAAAGTTGACTTATTGTGTGGTATGTTTAGTGCCTGAATTGTGATCCATTGGGTCTGAGGAGTGGTGTGGCGTAACGACATTACAATAACGCCACAGGCAGTTGTAACAGCACTCCCTCCCTTGGATGCCGCTCTGAGCGGAGGGGATGGGAGGGGAGGGGAGGGGGCGGGGCGGGGAGGAGAGGTGGGGGGGGGGGGGGGGGAGGGAGGGGGAGGGGAGGGATGGTGGAGAGGGAAGGGAGTTTTTAAATGTTTATGACATTTTATCATTTATTTAAATCCCATGTGCACGTCTCAACCTTTATTTTTGCCTTTTATAAAATTATTGAAAACTAAGAAATGGGACGAGAAAACAAGTTAGTTAGGAATTGACGGGATAAAGATGGTCTGTGATCAGATATTGTTGGGAATCTTTCCACAGATGCTACTGACTGGATAAGTGTTTCCAGAACTTAATGTTTTTATTTCAGATTTCTAACATCATCAATTTTTATATTAATATTAAATTAATCAGTGCCTACTTCATTCTTGGATTGTATTCTATGAAAAGACTTTAATTTCATTGGTTTCCCAACTTACTTGACAATGTAACTGTTCCTGGACACCTATAGATGATGCCACATAGAAAATCACATCAAAGTGGAGGAAACTACATTTTGTAGGTCAACGCCTTCTTTTACTCTCTGAACCTAGCAGTCCACAAGATTGCCCAAACTGCCTCACCCACGACAGATCATTACAGACAGAAGGCTGTGGAGGCCAAGTCAATTGATATTTTTAAGGCAGAGATAGATAGATTTTTAATTAGTACGGGTGTCGAGGGTTATGGGAAGAAGGCAGGAGAATAGGGTTGGGAAGGAGAGATAGATCAGCCAGGATTGAATAGTGGAGTAGACTTGATGGGCCGGATGGCCTAATTCTACTCCTATCACTTGCGACCTTGAGGCCCTATGACAAGTCCATGCATTTATCAGCAGGAGTGTGGGCATGTTTGAGCCTCAAATCCAAATGTGTAATCCCAAACCTACGAGACGAGCTGAGCTCTGCCTGTTATTCCCTTCTTGTGCTTGGTCAGTGAATCCTAATAAAGTTCAATTGCAGAGAGGATTTGCTGGAGTTACCCAACATTTATGTCAGGGCTCTGTTCTTGTATAGAAAACCCACTCAATTCAATGGAGATTTTGCAGCTGAAGAAGAAAAATAATAGGCTGCATTGTATTTTGTTAAAATACTTCAATGAGTAAACATTTTCATCTTTTCAGCTGATGATTTAGTTTTAAAATGATAAATAACCATTATATTTCCGTGGTAGACACAAAATGCTGGAGTAACTCAGCGGGACAGGCAGCATCTCTGGAGAAAAGAAATGGGTGACGGTTTGGGTTGAGACCCTTCTTCAGACAGGGTCTCGACCTGAAACGTCACCCATTCCTTCTCTCCAGAGATGCTGCCTGTCCCGCTGAGTTACTCCAGCATTTGGTTTATTTCATGTTTAAACACGTTTGAATGTTTTGAATGATCCTGACAACTGGTAGTGTGGATTTGCTGACAAACTGTTTCAGCAGGTTTTTGGAGGTGTCACTTGCTGTCTGAAATGAACACTGTCCAGTTATGTCACACAAAGCCATGGATCAGCTCAGAGTCTCTCTGCTTGGTTCACGGGCAGCAGGATTTCCATGAGAGACAATGTACACCATAGAAATCGAGTGGCACTGGTAGGTAGCAGCTCCTAATCAACAAAATCAGGACCATTTTCCAGAGACAGTAAACACATCAAGTAGGAATCCCTGAAAGCTACTCACTGAACTTACACAGTGACAAATACACTAAAGATGTGAGAAGTTGCTACTGCTTCTGAAAACTGTGGTAATGAGTGCTAGGTGTGAATAAGAAATGTAGGAGGTGCTGGTGCTGTCAAATACACCATAAGACTTGGAGAAATATTCCAACATCTCACAATACCTATGGAGTATCAGCATGACACAATTAATGGGTCAATTAATTTGGCTGGATTTGGTGTCTATCCAAAATTAATGTAGATACAGTGCATTCAGAAAGTATTCCAACCCCTTCACTTTTTCCACATTTTGTTACGTTACAGCCTTATTTTAAAATGGATGAATTTTTTTTTAATCATCAATCTACACACAATACGCCAGAATGAAGAAACGAAAACAGGTGTTTAGAAATGTTTGCAAAGTAATTCAAAATAAATAACTGTAATATCACATTAACATAAGTATTCAGACCCTTTACTCAGTACTTTGTTGAGGCACCTTTGGCAGCGATTACAGCCTCAAGTCTTCTTGGGTATGATGCTACAAGCTTGGCACACCTGTATTTGGGTAATTTCTCCCATTCTTCTCTGCAGATCCTCTCAAGCTCTGTCAGGTTAGATGGGGTGCGTCGATGCACAGCTATTTTCAGGTCCCTCCAGAGATGTTCGATCGGGTTCAAGTCCGGGCTCTGGCTGGGCCACTCAAGCATATTCACAGACTCGTCACAAAGCCACTCCTGCATTGTCTTGGCTGAGTGCTTAGGGTTGTTGTCCTGTTGGAAGGTGAACCTCTGCCCCAGTCTGAGGTCCTGAACGCTCTAGAGCAGGTTTTCATCAAGGATCTCTCTGTACTTTGCTCCGTTCATCTTTCCCTCGATCCTGACTAATCTCCCAGTTCCTGCCGCTGAAAAACATCCCTACAGCATGATGCTGCCACCACCATGCTTCACCGTAGTTATGGTATTGACCAGGTGATGAGCGGTGCCTGGTTTCCTCCAGATGTGATGCTTGGCATTCAAGCCAAAGAGTACAATCTTGGTTTAATCAGATCAGAGAATCTTGTTTCTCATGGTCTGAAAGTCCTTTAGGTGCCTTTTGGCAAACTCCAAGCGGGCTGTCGTGGGCCTTTTAACTGAGGAGTGGCTTCCGTCTGGCCACTCTACCATAAAGGTCTGATTGGTGAAGCGCTGCAGATATAGTTGTCCTTCTGGATGGTTCTCCCATCGTCCACAGAGGAACTCTGGAGCTCCGTCAGGACCTCCCTGACCAAGGCCCTTCTCCCCCGATTGCTCAGTTTGGCCGGGTGGCCAGCTCTATGAAGGGTCCTGGTGGGTCCAAAGTTCTTCCATTTAACAATGACGGAGGCCACTGTGCTCTTCGGGATCTGCAATGCTACAGGAATTGTTTTATACCCTTCCACAGACCTGTGTCACAATCCTGTCTCGGATGTCTACGGACAATTCTTTTGTCTTCATGGCTTGATTTTTGCTCTGACATGCACTGTCAACTGTGGGACCTTATATAGACAGATGTGTGCCTTTCCAAATCATGTCCAATCAACTTAATTTACCACTGGTGGACTCCAATCAAGTTGTAGAAACATCTCAAGGATAATCAATGGATAGAGAATGAACCAAAGCTCAATTTTGAGTGTCATAGCAAAGGGTTTGAATACTTATGTAAATGTGATATTTCAATTATTTATTTTTAATTACTTTGCAAAAATTTCTAAACACCTGTTTTCGCTTCTTCATTCTGGGGTATTGTGTATAGATGGATGATTTAAAAAAATGGATTTAATCCATTTTAAAATAAGGCTGTAACGTAACAAAATGTGGAAAAAGTGAAGGGGTCTGAATACTTTCTGAATGCCCTGTAGGTACAACAGGCCCGATGCATATAGTGATCTGAAGGGTCTCTTTCAGTACCGTACCACTCTATCATAAAATCCATCACACTGCTCATTCCAGCTGTCTGCCTAAACCCAGGCATACTTATTTGACATGGCTGAACAGCAACAGTTCCCTTTGGAATTGCCGGCTAGACCAGACTGATTCAGAAAAAAATATTTTCTTCTCTATTTTAGCAGAAGCATGACTGTATCTAAAATATTTCACAAAGTAATTTCTCAATAGCAGTAGATCAGGATATTAACGAAGATATCAGTACCTCTTTTTATGTGCCTAATGAATAATAAGTATGAGACATGAGAAACCAGAATTTAAAAAGTTTCAAGTTAAATATTTCTTGTAACTACTGACATTTATATTCATAATTAGGATGAAAACTAAGCAAAAACGCTAACACAATGAAAGTGATCTCTTAAATTAACAGGGTGCTAAAACAGGTCATTAATCTTCTCCAAGATAACCATTTTACTAAAGGAAGGCCAGTTAACAATGGGAACTGGATAGAAACCATTTCTATTTTATATAATTCCAGCTGGAGAGGGTTAAACAATTTGAAACCAATAACGGGTCTCATACAGGCGGCGCGGTGGTGTAGCGGTAGAACTACTGCCTTACAGCACCAGAGACCCAGGTTCGATCCTGACTACAGATGCTGTCTGTATGGAGTTTGTATGTTCTCAACGTGACCGCATCGGTTGTTGTCTGAGATCTTCGGTTTCCTCCCACACTCCATAGACGTACAGGTTTGTAGGTTAATTGGCTTGGTATAAATGTAAATTGTCCTGAGCGTGTGTAGGGTAGTGTTAATGTGTGGTGATCGCTGGTCGGCGCGGACTCGGTGGTCCGAAGGGCCTGCTCCTGCGCTGTACCTTTAAAATAAAATAAACTCGCATTCAGACCAAATAATGAAAAAAGCTTGGATATAAAGAGTTGGTAAAAAAATCAATGTGCAAATTTTAAATCTTAACATTATTTCAGTTATTTCTTAATTAGCCTAATATAGATGAGACTCCTATAAAATGTGACATATAATAAAATAATTAATAAACTAAATAGTAGTATAATAATAGACAATATATATATCCACACGGATTGGCTGCAGAGAATCACAGCTTTCCATGCCTTTATGAATAAATGGGGTAGATGTTTCATTAAGAAATAAACTAAATTCAGGCATGAATTATGCCATGCATCTTACAACTAATATTGTCACGTTATCTCAAATTTTATGTAGGAAAGATTGATATCAAGATAAATCCACTTGTCATTTGGGTCATGCACCCTTCTCTGTCACTTTAATAATTGATTCAGAAACACCCAAATTTTGTAGATAGAGATCTAATAAATCCTTGCCATCTGCGACAGGTTCTTGAAAATGATTGATAATAAAACTGAAAAAAATTCTCAGTGTTTTCATCGGCACCATTTCTAAACCGCTCGGAAAGCAGAGGAACAATCTTTTGGGCTTTTTGTTTGAAACATTACTTAAACAACAACTCCTCTCAGCTCAACGTTAAGTGCCGAAAAATAACTCTCAATGAGAGAAATTAGGAGGAGTAACCAAAAGCTCACTTTGAGATCACTTTAATCAATTTTTTAAAGCATTTTTGGAGATGGAATGCTTAGTTTTCGTACTGAATATTATTATAAATGTCAGTAGTCACAAGAAATATTTAACTTGAGTCTTTTAAAATTCTGGTTTCTCATGTCTCATACTTATTACTCATTAGACACATAAAGAAATGGATTGTGAAAAACATGTCAAAGAAAATGGGAGGCGTATGATGCAGATTAATTTAAAACTCCAGATTCTTGTGTAGAAGATGTTGGCAATACTGTTAACATAGAAACATGGACATCAGGAACATGAGCATGGTTGTACGTATTCAGAACTAGCTTGCTGCTAGAAAACAGAGGGTTGTGGTGGAAGGACAATATTCAGGGCTAGATATTCTATGGTCAGTGGAGTTTTGCAGTGATCTGTATTAAAACCTCTGCTGTTTGTGATATATATAAATGAGTTGGACGTAAATGTAGATGGTTTGGTTTGTGAGTTTGCAGATGAGACCAAGATTTCTGGGATGACAAAGTATACAGTGGGATTATAGACCAGCTACAGAAAGGGATGGAAATATTGCAAATGGAGTTTAATCCGAGCAAGTATGAGATTTGCACAATGGGAGATCAAATGTAATGGGAAAATATACAATTAATGGCATGACACTTACCAACATTGATGTACAAAGGGATTTTGAGGTCCAAGTCAATAACTCCCTGAAAGTGGCAACGCAAGTAAATAGAGTGGTTCAAGTTCAACTTCACATTTATTGCCACATGCACCAATTGGTACCGTGAAATTTGAGTTACCATACAGCCATACGAATAAAAAGAACACAATACACAATAGAGTTTAACCTAAACATCCACCACAGCGGAATCAATGTTTCTCACTTTGATGGAAAGCAATAAAGTTCAGTCATTTCCTCTTTGTTCACCCGTGGTCAGGGCCTTTGAACCTTCTGCAGGATGGCTTGATGTACTGGACCTCTCGCCGGGATGATCAAAACTCCGGCGTCGGAACGGAGGAACACACTCTGCGGCTTAGAGTTTCCGAATCGGCCGCTTCTTACAGAGACCGCGGCTTCCGAAGTCCACAGGCCGAGCTGGGCGAGCTCCAACACTGGCGATCCCCAGCAAGGGATCGCCTCGCTTCGCAATGTTAAAGTCAGCGCCGCGCCCGCCGCTAGAAACTCCACAAACCACAGCTCCACAGTATTAAAGTCAGCAGGCCCAACACTCCAACACTGGCGATCCCCGGCAAGGAATCGCCCTGCTCCGTGATGGTAATTCAGCTCTGCGCCTGCTACTGAGCTCTGGGCTGGTCTCCGGTAGGAAAGGCCGCGCCAATCCAGTTGGTAGGCCGCGAGGGGAAGGGGAGGGGGCGAAGATGCGGCACAGAGAAAAGACGCATCTCTGTCCAGGTAAGTGACTGAGGGGGGCTGAGAGGGGGGTAAGGGAGGGGGAGAGGTGGAGGTGAAGGGAGGGGGAGGGGAAGGGAGGGTGGGGAGGATATGGGGTGATAGCAAGGGGATAGGGGGGGGGGGGAGGGGAGAGGGGAAGGGGGTTTAGGGGAGGGAGGTTGGGGGAGGGCAGGAGGGGCTGTGGGAGAGGAAGGGGGTGGTGAGTTCCTGGAACACGCTGCCGGGGGAGGTGGTTGAGGCAGATACAATAGTTGCATTTAAGAGACTTTTGTATAGACATATGGATATGCAGGGAATGGAGGGATATGGAGTATGTGAAGGCAGATAAGGGTTGGCCTTGGCATTATGTTTGGCACAGACATTGTGGGCCAAAGGCCCTGTTCTTGTTTTGTACTGTTCTATGAAAGGGCCATTCAGCTCTTTGGTTTTGTTCCACCATTCAATATGATCGTGGGCAATCATCCAAATTCATTGCCCTGTTGTTACGTTCTCCTCATACATCTTCATTTCTTTAACCATTAATACTGTTTTGAATTCCTCTGTGAAATAAATGTGAATTAATTGTCTTCTCTGGTGGAGAATTTCACAGGTTTGCCGCTTGTTGACATTTTCTTCATCTGAATCTGAAATGGCCTACCCTTTATCTTAAGGCTGGTTCTAGGCTTACCCACCGACACGAACATCTTTCCACCATTTGGTTTGTCCAACTCCATTGCCCTGTAACTGTAGGATTATCAGTAGGTCCAGCCAGTTCTTTTTCAGTAAACATCTCACCAACATACATAACATGGACCCTTGCTAAACTAATGCACTGACAGATTTGCAGGGAAAAAATGTTTATGGATGTCAGTCACATTGAAGGGAGGAATGGGCTTAAGAGGCTAAATGCCCAAATTCTTCTCCAATGTGAAGCCATCCTTAACCTCACCTATGTTTTTCTGTTTAATAACTAGCTTGATAAATAATGTACGTCATTCTGGGGCACAAATGAAATTGACGCAAAATTTACCTATTTTACAGTTGACATACTAACAAAGTCACCAGGCATAAATATTAAAACATACCGGTGAATATATTTTTCCGCCAGCAGCATATTTTCCTTAAGTTGTTAATTAAGCGTACATTGTAACACAATATTGTCACAGTGTATTTTGGCACATTATATTAATGTGTCCACCCAAGCGATGTAAACTGCATACACTGGCCACTTCTATTCCCCTTCAAACATTGGCAATGCCATACAATTACACACAGTAACATATTCAGCTTGTACTTGTCACTTGCAGTAACACTTAGCATCTTGTGAAAAGCACAACTTGAACAGACAAGTATAATTATTTCATTCATTTTTCTCTCAAAGAAACCAGGAAATGCCAAATAATGAATTTAATCTGGACATGTTTGCAGATGACACGAAAATAAATCGTAAACTATGAAGATGATTATCATGAATTACAGCGGAATCTTGGCCAGCTAAGCAAGTAAGCTGAGGAATGGTTAATGGAGTTTAATTCAGATAAGTGTGAGGTGTTGTATTTTGGGAAGTCAAACTGGGACAGGACCCTCACAATGATTATTGGGGCCCTGGGGATCACATGGTACCAGTGCATAGTTCCCGGAAAGTGGTGTCACAGGTTAGGGAGGTGAAGGAGGTGAAGGAGGCTTTTGGCACGTTGGCCTTCATCAGTTAGGGAACTGAGTATGTAAGTTGGGATGTTCTGTTACAGTAGACAAAACATTGGTGAGGCTACATTTGGAGTAATGTGTTCAGTTTTGGTTACCCTGCTATAAGAAAGGTGTCATTATGCTTGATGGCTCAAGCTTCGATGTGGCATTGTGGTCAGCATGGACAGGTTGGGCAGAAGGTCACATCTCATATGAAGAAAGACTGGATAGACTCGGCTTGTACTCACTAGAATTTAGAAGATTGAGGGGGGATCTTATAGAAACTTACAAAATTCTTAAGGGGTTGGACAGGCTAGATGCAGGAAGATTGTTCCCAATGTTGGGGAAGTCCAGAACAAGGGGTCACAGTTTAAGGATAAAGGGGAAATCTTTTAGGACTGAGATGAGAAAAATATTTTTTACACAGAGAGTGGTGAATCTCTGGAATTCTCTGCCACAGAATGTAGTTGAGGCCAGTTCATTGACTATATTTAAGAGGGAGTTAGATGTGGCCCTTGTGGCTAAAGGGATCAGGGGGTATGGAGAGAAAGCAGGTACAGGATACTGAGTTGGATGATCAGCCATGATCATATTGAATGGCGGTGCAGGCTTGAAGGGCCGAATGACCTACTCCTGCACCTATTTTCTATATTTCTATGTTTCTATCTCCATGATGTTGATTCTGTGACTGTTAATGTATTTTTACACTTTCCAATCATTTTTTTTAATGTGAGATAGTTCAAGGCAATTTTTAAAAAATCAGAGATTTCAAAGGGGGCGAGGGGTGGAAGTAGAAAGATTGAATAAAATATGTATTTCATGAGTGGAATATAGTAGATTTTAAAAATTATTTTAGAATCAAACCTGGTGCACATCTAGGATGTTTGCTTAGACACCTGCACAACATCAACAATACAAGGAATTAATTAATGCCTTCAAAAAGCAGAAGTTGAGTGACCACATGCCAGTTTTCACTGGAGTTAGCAGCTTCTAATTCCTGGCCATTTACAGCTCAGATGACCTGTCCTGGACCCAACACATAAATGTGATCTTGAAGAAAGTGCATTTGCACCTCTACCTCCTTAGAAGTTTAAAGAGATTTTCATGTCACCAAATACTCTAACCAACTTCAACAAAAGCACTGCAGGAAGTAACCTATCTGGCTGCATCATGGCCTGGTAGACAATCATAACACACAGGAACTCAAGAGGTTGCAGTGTGCAGTGACTGAGCCCAGTCCATCATAGACACCTCACTCCCCAACACCAAAATTGTCTACCTGAGGCACTGCCTCAAGAAAATGGCATCCAACATCAAGGATCCTCACCATCCAGGCCATGGTCTCTTTGTGCTTTACTGATGGCAGGAGGTACAGAAACCTGAAGTCCTACAGTAGCAGGTTCAGGAATAGGTACAGTCCTACAGCATCAGGTTCTTGAACCAACCTGTACAATCCTAATCCTAGCCCAGCCCCTAAACCATAATTACCACCTCTTCTACTACCATGAACTTGCTTTCTAATTGTGTTTTGCATAATGTCTTATTTTTTGCAGGTTTTTTTCTTTCCATTGTCTTGATGAAGTTATATGTAATTTGTGTATAATTTGTTCTTGTGTGTTTATTTGAGTCTATGTACCTGTGATGCTACTGCAAGCAAGATCTTCATTGGACCCGCACCGGACCGTACTGGTGCATATGACAATATACTCGGCCTGACCTGACAAGCCCATTAAAAAAAAAAGAAATATTGAATGTTTCCACAATTATAGATCTGTTCCTTTTCGATGCCACCTTTAACCTTTAAATGGACAGATGATGAATATATTCCGTTTGAAATTGAAACCATCAATTTAAAACACCTTTGTTCATCTTTCTTTGTTCATAATCACAACTTTGCAAGTTCATAAGTAGTGATTGATATCACTGACTTCAGAGCAGAATCCAAATCCTACAGTGGGAAATGTTTTACACTTCCTGAAAGATAAAACTTAAATGTTCTTAAAGCTGATATACTCACACACAAAAACGCTTGCAATATCACTAGCATTTAGATGCATATATAATGACTTCATTTTTGCTCGCTAATATCTCGGTTTGTTCCGCAGCAACAGATTACAGATAATGGCTCAATTGAACATCCTTCAGTAGTATAGTAAGTAGGCGAGAAGATAATATCAACCTCACCAACTGTATATTTCAATACTCACAAAGCCCACACTTACAATAGTATTTATCTTGTTTAATAGCTCTTGTGCTCAGGGTCATTAGAATGCTCTCTGCTCCTTCAGTTGTGCATTCATCTACAAATGTAATTTTTCAAAATCTCTTCTATAACCAGCTGTACTTGCACTTCCAGAAATTAATAGATACATTCTTTAGATGAGAATTCTTGAAATAAATATAAACAATAAACATTTCTTGAAATAAACATTAGATGTGACTGAGAATTGCACATCACTTTTATACTGTTATTCCTTTGTTATTGAAGGAAAGTGAACATTATGGTAGAGGCACAGCAATCAAACTTGGCAATAAATGTATTCATCTCATGAGATTCACTTGCATATTATGATGCATTGCAAGGTTTGCAAAAACAGACATATGAAGGCCAATTTTATTTGTCTGATTGAAGGGAAACTAAATAGGTGGGGGTGTGGGCAGTAAAAATTGAAAATATTAAAGCCCAGCCAAGATCTTATTCATTGCTAACAAATTTGAGTTCTTAACTTTCATGATTATACCACTGGTAATAGGGCCACTTAAAACAGGTGGAAATTTTCTACATTTACACAAATTAGGCTAACATGATTAGGACCCCAATGAACATTTAACCTGGACAAGGTTGATCTCACCTTGTTTTGCCTGCTATGTAGAATAAATTCTACAACCTTGGGAAGAACTAGAAATAATAGGATTGCTTCATCAGATCCCCATATGTCAGCCTTGCTTGGGAGGACCCTGCTTTCCTCCAACAGGATCCTCCAGATAACCTATTCCATTGGCAATTTCCAGATGTGCAATGGATAAAGGCCACACAATCTTCACCTTTCAACAACACTTCAATGCTTTCTTCATGTCCACAGTGGGCAGATTGTAGGCCAGCAGTTTTTGTGAAGTCCGATGATTGTCTCTGCTTGGGCAAACAAGACCACTGCAGTTGAATGCCATAAGAAAACTTGGTCCAAGTTCAAAATCTACCACTTTTCTTAATTAATTCGAAAGTTGTTATGAAACTTTCTCATCAAACTTTTTTCTGTTAGACTATTTTCATCACACCGCTGTACAACTTATAACTCCCATGTTAAGATTTAGCAATAAGTCATTTCAGGTCAGACGGCATGATGTGCTCTAGGCAATTGATAGAAATGGACAAAAATTCTATAAACTATCTTTTCTTCTACACAACATCCAACAAACAAACGAAAGGAAGGGATGTATTTCACAAAAATATTTGCAAGATAGCCACTTGAAATAGATATCCACGAGGCTACAGCGAGGATACTGGAAGCAGCACAGATGAATCATTATACACTGACAATATTGGAGAGGCCATTGGATGGAATTGCAAGAATTGCCAAAATACAAGAATGTTATACTGCTTCTTCTTGAAGGAAATACTTCAACAAAGATGAGGAGGAGCAGTGCAGAAGTTATTTAATGCAGCAGTTAGCCCGGAGCAGTTAGCGCAGTATGACAGCTTCCAGTGGTGTATGAATGGTGGGAAAACACTAGCGGAATAGTCTTTGGGAGCGTCCATGTTGGAAGAGGCGAAGTGCTTCGTTGAGGATAAAGCCAGTAAAGTCCGATCAGTAGTCCGAGGATCTCCAATGAGGTAGATAGTAGGAATTAGGAATAGTCAGCATGGTTTTGTGCAAGGGATATTGTGTCTCACAAATTTGATTGAGTTATTTGAAGAAGTAACTAAGAAGGTTGAAGAGGGCAGGGTCATAGATGTTGACTTCAACAAGATTTACACTGGGATCTTGAACATCTGCGCATGTGGGCGGGGAATGGCAAACAGAGGTTAATTCAAATAAGTGTAGGGTGTTGCATTTTGGGAGGTCAAACCACACTAGGTTCTTCATAGTGAGGGTAGGGCCCTGCGAAATTATGTAGAGCAGAGGTGTACAAGTACAGGTGAACAAGGAGTACAAGCACATAGTTCTCTGAAAGTGGAGTCACAGGTAGATATAGTGGTGAAAAAGGCTTTTGGCATGTTGGTCTTCATCAGTCAAGGCATTGAGTATAGAAATTGGGACATTATGGTACAGTTGTACAAGACGTTGGTGAAGCCGCATTTGGAATACAGGATTGTGTTCAACCTTGGTCACCCTGCTCAAGGGAAGATGACATAAGCTGAAAAGAATACAGAGAAAATTTACAAGGAAGTAACCATGACTCGAGGGACCGAGCTATTGGGAGATGTGAGGCAGGCTAGAATTTTATTCCTTGGAGCGCACAAGGTAAAGGGTTGATCTTGCAGAGATCATAAGGAAAATGGATAGGATGGATGCACAGAGTCTTGTTCCTAAGGTTGGGGGAACCAAGAAATAGAAGGCAGAGGTTTAAGGTGAGAGCGGAAAGATTTAAAAGGAACCTAAGGGGCAACCATTGCACACAGAGGCTGGTGAGTATATGGAATAAGCTACCAGAATAAGTAGTTGAGGCAGGTACAATAATAACATTTGAAAGCAAATACATGGGTATGAAAGGTTTAGAGGGATATGGCCAAACATGGGTAAATTGGACTAGCTTAAATGGAACATCTTGGTTGGCATGTTGAGCCAAAGAGCCTGTTCTGGTTCTGTATGACTCTGACTCCATGAACGTTATGTGAAAAGTTACTTAAAAAACATTGAGTAGGTAATTAATTCTCAAATGTTTTAGCATTGTATACAAATATTTTAATTTAAGAATTTCTATAATCCCCTTAAATTATTTCCCACAAATACAAACATACACAAAAATGAAACAACATAATTAGATTTGCCAGACCAGATGTTGCTAATACCTCTACTATATTTCTAGCTCTTACTGTCATTTCAGTGGCGTAATGTTTAAATTACCAGACTAATGTTCCAGAGGCCTGGACTAACAATCCAGTAGGGCAAATTCAAATCTAGAGAGTTTGAATTCAGTTAATGAAATAATCTCTGTCCTTCATGTTGAGAACCTGCCCTGCGTGGTCTGGTTTATACGCGTCTCCATTTCCAGAGCAATTTTGGTGATTTATAACTGCATCAATCAACAGTTCAGAATGACTCACAGCCCACTCAATCTTTCAAATTCCTTGCGAACATCTGGGAACAAGTATCTAAATTGGAAAAGCTGTTTCACAGACATGTCAAACAACAGACAGACATAGTCATACTTACAGAATCACAGTTAAAAGCCATACTCTTCTACAAAATCCAATGTTCAAGATTCCTCCATCATAATTCCCAAATATGTCCTATTCCATCAGAAGCACAGATACATCATGGGCAGTAATCAGTGTTATACTGTTATACAGACAGGCAGAGCCTTAGGTTGAAAGGAGTGGCATTGAAAGTCCTGAAGAACCACATTCAACTTCATCTGCAAAAATAATTGATGGGTGATTATCATCTAAGGCCTTCCTCCTCTGATGAATTAGAACTCTTCCATGTTGACCAACACTTGGAAGAAACCCTGAGAGTGTCAAAGGCACAACATTTGTCTGGCTGGGAAATTTGATGCCCATCTCAAAGACCAGCTCTGTAGTACTACCATTCACTGAGTCATGAAGAACATGACTATGCTTTACTAGAGTTCCTGAGAGAACCAATACAGGTTGTAAAGTCAGATAGTTTTGTCCAAAATATCTATAGAGGTGCACCTGTTTATAACATATTTGTAAAACCATACAAGATACAGTCGAATTCTCTCAACATAAAATGGCCTCCATTATATTGTGTGGCACTATCATTGTTTTAAATCAGTTATGTTTAAAACTAAATCAGCAGCTTAAAATTAGACATTAAGTCCCTTTGGCGATCAGTGACAGCAGAATTATATTCCACTTCAGTCTAAAACAACATGACTGATATATCACTTAATCGACCAATAATTTCAAGCCAGGAGACTAATGGTGGTTTAATGAGGACGATAGAAGCAGCACCGGACGTACCTGAGAATAAAGTGTCAATCTGGGAAAACGGCAATACAAGATAACATACATACTAAACACTATTTAACCTAAGTCATGTCAGATCCAATGAATCAGATCAAAGCCCTGGAGTACTGCCAAATCCAGTTGCAAAAGATGGTCGACAATTAAACAGATACTGCTGTCGGGTCCAGCATGTGTCTTAGATACAAGGGCAGAGGTACTTGCAGCCAACATCAGTCAAAAATGCCAAGTAGACAATGCCCTCTTCTGAAATGCCATCATCGTAGAAATCTGGCTGCAGTCAATTTAATTCACTATATCTGAGATAAAAAAAGGTTGCGAGCACTAAGAACAGACACCACCCCAGGTATAGGCATGTAGTCTTGCACTCCAGCCAAACCTCTCATCACACTTCTAGCCAAACTAGTTGCAGGATGGCACCTATCCAACAATGTTGTAAATTGCCCAAGTACATCTGAGACACAAACAAAACAGAAGAAATCAAATCATTACCACCAATCAGTTTTCTCTCAAACACCAGAAATATGATGGGAAATCCTATTAAGCAGCACCTTACCAATGACCTGTTCAGTGATGTTCAGTTTAGGATTCACCAGGATCACGTGGCTCCATATGTCACCAACCATGAATCAAAGAGCTGAATTTCAGAAACAGGATAATAGCGACTGCCCATGACATCGGAGCAGAGCTTGACCAGAAACTACTCTAATGGTTGTAATCATATGGTGTGTGAAGAAAAATGTTTGTGTTTGTTGAAGTCAATCAGCCCAATCCCAGGATATTGCTACAGACTATTTTATTAAGCCCATCCATCTTCAGCTAGAATGGTAATGACCTTAAGGTCAAATGAAAATCAAAACCTTGTGGATGCTGGAAGTCTGAAATAAAAACAAAAAATGCACAAAACATTCAGCAGTTCACATTAATTCTGCTTCTCTTTCCATCTTCCCACAGGTGCTACTTGACCTGCTGTGAGTCTCCGGCAATTTTATTACCTTAAAACCCAAATTGAAGATCTTCACTCATAGTAATACAATTTTAAATTCCATTTGTTACTTCTCAGGAAATGAAGCAGTCCTACATGTAGCAAGACCTTGATAAATTCGATACGTGAGCCAATACAGGGCAAGTTTCATTTGCTACATCATTTACTACTGCATTCAATCTAAAGCAATCATCTAAATAATTAAATTAAAGAGCAATTTTTCAATCGTCATTTTTACTTTCAATAAGTCTTATTGCGCTGGGCAACAACACACAAGTGTGGGTCAGTGACTGCCTCCAGTAAGATAGAGTTTAATAGTCTGCACACCAACTACGAAATGCACCACAGTTACAGGGCTGGGCCATTCCTAAACAGCACATCCTGGGTACCTCCTGCACTCAAGACTTTTGCCTCCAAGAAGTATAAGACAACAGATATATCGGAATACCATACTTGCAAGGTCTCCTCTATTATAGGGGATATAATTTTTTCTTCATGATCACTTGATCCAAATTCAGAAACATTCAACCGTCTAGTATGGAAGTACTTTCACTAGGAGAACTACGGTGGTTGAAGGAGATATTCTGAAAGGCAATTAGGGATGAGGTACAAACGCTTGCCAGTAATGCCCATTATTCTATAGATTAACAAATTAAAAGAATACTTACATATTTTTAAACATTATTCCTGCAGCACCAGGCCATTATTTGCATTCAATTGTCATCAATTATCTAGACAATTAAATTAAAGAGCACTTTTTCAATCATCATTATTATTTAAAATCATTTCTATTGCACTGGGCCACAGGACAGTTTCAAAATGGATTTATAAGTGGATGAAAAACATTACAACGTCTTAAGAGAACATTTTGCATGTCTGAGGAAATCTCAGCAGGACGTCTCCTTTAATGATTCGGTAGGACGTTCATTAGTGCAAAGCTCTATACTGCTTCAGAATAGAACTTTCACCAGTAATGTAACTAGCTTCAACACAAAGCACTTAGTTGAACTGATCAGTGGCATACTGACAACATGACACAACTGTTTTAATCGTTGTTCTGGCAGCCATGCTAAACTTTAACTCAGCTGTGTGTTTCTCATGAGACTGCCACATAGTTAGATAAAGGTTCGCATTGCTAGGATGCCAAGAGGTTTTTAATTAGTTTGAGCTTGCAAAACAGATCGCAATGACTAATTATATTTGTTGTTTCAGACAAGGTAAAGAAAGATGGCATATTCTGCTATTTTAAGGAAGGTTTTTCCCTGCTCTGAATAAAAATGGCAAAAACGCCAAATCGTGTTAAATTTAACAAACTTAATGAACAAGATTGCTCTGTCCATACTTTCCTGGAAAAATACATTTGTAGACTGCATACCCTCCTAGATTATAAAGATCTGAAAACCTTGATGGTGGATTCCTTCCTGTCTTACCATAGTGGCACTCCCACTGCCACAGCCAATACCTTACAGATGGAAGAATGGTACTGGAGCTTCGTAAGAAGCATGCAAGATAACCCAATTGCACTCCATTTATAGAAGGATGGTATCCAGAGTAATTGCTTCGAACATGAAATATAACTGAAGATAGACACAAAAAGCTGGAATAACTCACAGGCAGCATCTCTGGAGATGCTGCCTGTCCCGCTGAGTTATTCCAGCTTTTTGTGTCTATCTTCGGTTTAAAACTAACGTCTGCAGTTCCTTCCTACACTTGAAATATAACTGGTTCAGGAATTATGTCCACTTCAAAGAATGGTTAATGGCTCCTTGCTCCTCCAGAAACCTGTAAAAGTAGCAGGATTCACAAGAAGCCTCATGCATGCAAATGAAGTAAACATGAAAGTTTAAAATTCATGTTTCACCTTGAGCAAGTATTCGGCCCAATCAGGTTGGAATCGTATCATTTTGGGAAATCACCAATTACATTTTCATCCTAATCTGCTTGATGCCTGTTTTGATCAAGTACCTCTGGAGCAAAGCACAAAGCACAAAAGCCTAAACAACTCAGTGTTGTCTTTTATTAAATATTAATTTTGTATATCTACAATTGTTAATGAATCAGCTGTACCTAGACTTCATAATAATAATAATAATAATAAATTTTATTTTCGGGCGCCTTTCAAATCTCAAGGACACCTTACAAAGATTAACAGAAGAGAAAAAAACATATAGTCGGAGAAAAATAAATAATAAGGACATCATCAATATACAAATTAAAGATAGAAATCGCTCCAAAGACACAAAATCAAAAAACACAATGTGAAGAGAGAGCAGCGGCAGCTAAAGCGCGCCAGTGTCCACTCTCCCTTCCGACAGCCATCTTGGACACAGACTAACATAGTAACTACATTAAAATAAAAAATCCCCCACAGCGGTTAGCACTGTGGGGGAAGGCACAGTCCCAAACCCCAGTTCTCCCAAAAGTCAGGCCTATTGAGGCCACCGCTATTGCCTCTACGGAGGCCCGATGTTCCTGGCCGTTCTGGCCGGGTGGAGTTGCCCCGGCGTCGGGAGAGTCCTCACAGTGGCTGGGCCACCTGGAACGGCCGCTTCCTAGCAGGGGATTGTCGGCTTCCGAAGCCGACAGGGACGCACCAGGTTGGAGCTCCCAGGCTCCCGATGTTAAAGTCGGCGCCACCTGCTCCGCTCCGCAGACCCGCAGCCCGGAGGTGTTGAACACGGCGGCCACAGCTCACCGGAGCTCCAGCACGTCGATCCAGCGCGGCGACCCAGGCAAGGCATCGCCCGCTCCTCTCCACGATAGCGCTCCAGCACTGTGCCGCCAACGAAGCCGAGGTGCTGGGCGGTCCCCGCCAGGAAACGGCGCTCCAAGCCCGCTGGTAGGCCACGAGGACGGGTCGACGGGCAACCCGGAGAAAAAGCTGCCTCGCCGACCAGGTAGGGACCTAGAAGTAAGATTACCTCCTTCCCCCTACATTAAGAAGTCCATTTCTCCTACAAACGAAAAACAAGACTTACTAAAAAACTGGGGGGAAATGGATTAAACGGACGGCTGCTGGTTAGCAGCCGTTCCCCAAGATGGCTCCTCCTCCCGATGCCAGCCACAAAAGAAAGAAACAAATAAAGTCTTAATATAACCATTGGGAGACATTTGAACAGGTTTACAAGCATTGAGATGTGTTAGAACTGCCCCAGGCACTATTATTATGATGCATCTATAACTGTAGTATCGAGCAATTTCCTTACAGATACAGATAATTACAGAATTCCAGACAAACTGCCTGGTTGGTTTAGCCATTAAATTCCATAGCTACTTCGGCAACTGAAAGCCTGATGCAGGCTGATTAAATTAAAGCTTACATACTCAGGGGATATATTTGAGTTCTGAAGGGAAATACTAATAGCATTTGCTGCTGATACACTGGAACAACATTCCAGCAATAAAGCTAATTTGTTTGAATAGTATTCTGCAACCTGTCTTTATTTCAGTTCACTGACCAGGAAGCTATCCCATTGTTCAGTAGACTGGGCAGAAACTGAGACCATCTAAACATCCTGAACCCAGGTGTTGTCTGCGTGGAGTCTGCAGGTTTTCCCTGTGGCTTTGTGGGATTCCCGTATTGTCACGTGTACCGAGGTACAGTGAAAAGCATTTGAAATTGTCACTGTTTGATTTATAGAATACAGAAATATCAAATCATGTGATCAGAAACACTTTCATTTCATTCTTTCACTCAAATATAAATTAATTACTTTTCTTTTATGATGTTTTGACTTCAAAGCTTTTGTTTAGGGTAGAGATAGAGCATGGAAACATGCCCTTCGGCCCACCAAGTCTGCACCGACCAGCGATCCCCACACATTAACACTATCCTAGTGCAGCGACAGAGATTACACTGGTGTAGCGACATCACGGTAATGTCAAACTTCTGCTCTCCCAACCTAGAATCCTTCTTTATAAACTGCAAACCCTTCTACTCTCCAAGGGAATTTAACTCTTTTATTTGCGCTGGAGTTAACATCCCCCCCCCATGCCTGCGTACGTGAGGAGCAAATGTAACTCGCTGACCAGGTAATGAGGGTAGAGAGTGACTTCCCGGACTCCATGGTTATTGTTTTGGGGGACTTTAACAAAGCTAACCTCAGCCAAGACCTTCCAAAGTACAGACATCATGTTACCTGCCCCACCAGAGGGGAGAGAACACTTGACCACTGTTGCACCAATCAAGAACGCATATCGCTCTGTTCCCCGGGCTGGTCTGGGTCTCACTGGTCATTGTTTAGTTCATCTTATTCCGACCTACAAGCAGACACTAAAAGCTGCTAAGCCTGTGGTCAGAACAACGAAAAGGTGGTCAAGCGAGGGCATTGAAAACCTACAGTCCTGCTTTGACTACACTGAGTGGAAAGTGTTCAGAGAAGCAATCACTAGCCTCAATGAGTACAGACACTGTAACATCATTTTGTCAGCTTTTGTGAGGACAGTTTCATTCCAACTGGGACCCAGACCTGGTTCAACAACAACAAGCCTTGGTTTACAGCAGAACTCAGACAGCTCCTCCAGTCTAAAGAGGAGGCCTACAGGAGCGGGGATGCAGACCTCTACAAGCAGGCAAAGTACATGCTGAGAAGAGGAATCAGAGCTGCAAAGGATAGGTACTCTGAGAAGACCTGAACGAGTTCTACTGCAGGTTCGATAAACAGAAACTTAACCCTGGTACCCCCTCCCCAACCAACACTTCACACCTACTCACAGCCTGACTCCAGTCTTCAAAGACTGGACCCTTAAGGGGCTGTCCGACTGCGGCGACCTAATCTGCGAGTTTAGACGAGTTTGCCCTCGACTCAAACTCGCAGCATGGTCGACACAAGGTCCTAGGAGGTCCTATGAGGTCACTGGAACTCTCCTTCATGCTCAAGGGAAGTTCCTGAATACTCGTGGCCTCAGCTAGGTCGCGGAAAAATTTTCAGCATTTTGAACATTTTTCCGCTAGTAAAATTTGGTCGGCATGGTTTTTTTCCACTTGTAGTGCAGTGGAGTGGGGTCAGGGCCGGATTTAGATGAAGAGAGGCCCTAAGCTGTTCCACTTGTGAGGCCCCCTCCGCGTTGGTTTTCAGCGCTGGCGGCGAGGCAGCGACCGGACAGCCATGGCGGCTAAATCTCCCACAATTCAAAGCGAGGGAGAAAGTGCCCAGCGCCGACCAGTTGCCGTTGCAGTGCGCATGCGCAGGGCGGCCGATGATGTGCTGGCCGTGGTTGTGCGCATGTGCAGGGCGAGGACGTGCAGGCCGTAGCAATGCCCATGTGCAAGGCGGCCTGCTGTGCCGGCGGATGAGGAGCGAGCGGAGTCCGGCGGCCCGGACACGGATAGCGGGGGGAGATGGAGAGAGAGAGAGATAGAGAGGGGGGCCCGCCCAGAGTTGAACGGTAGGTGTCCTGCCTTGGCCGGAGACCCCCTAGATTTCGAGGCCCTAGGCTTCAGCCTATGAAGCCTAGTGGTAAATCCGGCTCTGCGAGGCCCCCCTAGACCTCAAAGCCCTAAGGTTAAGCTTGTCTAGCTTATAGGTAAATCCGGCCCTGAGTGGGGTTGCTATTTAGTTACAGGCAATCGAGGGCAGCCGTAGGCAATCTCCTTTGCTGACCGGGCATTTTGATTGGCTCATTGCAGTTTTCAGGACTAGGGAAAACCGACCGGTAGGTAAAATGCCCACTAAACTTTATTATACGTCTTAAAAGTGTCTCCATTCCTTCCCTCCCCTTCTCCCCCCCTTCTCTACCCCTCCCTCCCCTTCTCTCCTCCCCCCCCCCCACCCTTCCGCGCTCTCTAAAGGACTTACCGTACACTGTGGCAGCCGTTTACCTTCCCCTTCATCGCGGGTGTGAATTTCAGACAGCGCTCCCCCGCCTTCTCTGGTCCTCACCTTTGCGATGTGTGTGTGTGTGTGTGTGTGTGTGTGTGTGTGTGTGTGTGTGTGTGTGTGTGTGTGTGTGTGTGTGTGTGTGCGCGGTTGGTCAATCCAGCTCGCAGTTTCAATGCGGACGGTCGATCCAGTTCGAGGTTTTCCAGGCGAGTGCCCTCGAGCTTGAAGGTCGAAGACACTCTTCTTAACTCGCGGATCATGTCGCCGCAGTGGGACAGCCCCTTTAAAACACCCAATCCTCCCCAACCACCACTTCACACCTATATAAACCATGACTCCAGTCTGAAAAGTCTGGACCATTTCCCACCCACCCACCCCTCTCCAATCACCACTTAACACCCACTTACAGCCTGGCTGCAAAAGACTGTTGGCTGCAACCTTCCCTCCTTTGATGAACTGTACACGGTAAGAGCCAGGAAGCGAGCGGGCAAGATCATGTCTGACCCCTCTCAACCTGGCCACAAACTCTTTAAATCACTTCCCTCTGGAAGGCGACTCCGGACTGTCAAAGCTGCCACAGCCACAGTCAAAAAGGCACAACAGAGGATGTACTTCCTGCACATCACAGGAAGAACGTACAAACTCAATACAGATAGCACCCGTAGTCAGGATCGAACCCGGGTCTCCCTGCAGTGCTTACAAATCCACTGGCAGCAAATCTACTGCTACGCCACCACGCTGCTTATCCTACGCATTCATTCAAACACCCATAACAGCGAGAAATAACTGTATAGCTTGGCAAACATCCCTCAATGTCTTAATACCTCTTGCGGCCTCTGGTAACCTCCAAACCTTTGGGCCGTATAAAGTGGCTGATTAGCCTTCACACAGCATGGCTGCGGTGAAAAGTGAAAATGAGCAGAATTCCTGACACCTATCAGCAGTCAATTCACCAATCATCCTGAGTTACTGTGTGATGGATGCACTCAATGGTGGTTACAATATTGAATACTGCAAAACATTGTTTTACCTTGTTTGCAGTATTTTAACATACATCATTAAAAATCATCCACGTGCTACAGGAAAATATTGTGCAGCACCAGTAGATGTTGAGCTTATTCCTCCCAGGCTGTGGTGTTTTATCATTCTGTTTCACTTCCAGTTTTCCTTCGCACAGCCCAATTTTTGTTTAATAATAGGGATGAAGTAAGGAAATGACAGGGTATTGCATTAAATTGCAATTCTTCCAACTTTGGAGGGATGGGTGTTTGTAACTGGAGATTATGGCACTTATGTACGTGCTCTGTGACCAACCATGCCATCAGCTGCATAAAATGGTGATGGGATTGGTTAAATTGTGTATGGAGGTGCATGGGCAATTTCCAGATGATCCGATGTACAAGCAGCAGTTTTGTTGTGCGATGTGAACAAAAAAATGCAATGTCTATTTTTTATATGCCAGTTTTTTTTTTCATTTGTGGAATATCAATTTAACCCAAAACAGTAGTGAGCAAGTATTTATAGCATTTTAAATACTAACAGTAAAATAAAGGTCCAGTATATTTCTATAAATTGCCTCACAAAGCAGAACACACTGCTTTCTCTGTGGTTTACCAGTCCCCTGCCATTCCAACTGCATTTTTTCAATAGTTGACCTTTGCTATTTTTTCAACTAATCTCTGAGCAAATTTTAAATCTCCCAGTTGGCAATCCTCAGCTGTAAACTGTAAAAGTGCTAACATCAGATTCGAGTGGTCTCTCTCCACTGGCTATTTACACTTATTTGATTTCTTCCATTTCTTTCCATTCCATTCTTTATCGTTTCATTTATTAATCGTTTTTTATAGTCTGACTGAGTTGATCTTTGTATAGCATTAAACATGTTTTCACTCCTTACCTGTTTTTATTTCTATCCCTTTCAAGACTTAACCCACAGGTTGACTTTTGTGTTAGATAACAAGATCAGAGTATTAGTTATGTATAGATAGATATTTAGATAGATAGGTATAAATAGATGGTCACTACATTCTCGTGGTTCCCTTAGCTTTAAGCTCCCTAATCAAATCTGGTTTGTTACACAATACCAAATCTGGAATTGTGTTTTCCCTAATAGACTCAACTCAAGCTGCTCTAAGAAGCTATCTTATAGGCACTTTACAAATTCCTTCTCTTGGCATCCAGTAGAAACGTAATTTTCTCAGTCTACCTGCATATTTAAATCTCCCATGACCACTGTAACATTGCCTTTCTCACATGCCAGTTGTATCTCATGATGCAATTTGTTCCCTACAACCTGACTACTGTTCAGAAGGCTATATATAACTCCCGTCATGGTCTTTTTACCCTTGCAGTATCTTAGCTCTACCCACAAGGATTCTGCATCTTCCGATCCTATGCCATCTTTTGCGAAGGACTGAATTTCATTCCTTACCAGCAGAGCAACCCCACCACATCTGCCCAGCTGTTTGTCTTTTCGATGTAGGAAATGTAACCTTGGATATTCAGCTCCCAACTGATCCTCTTTTAGCCACATCTCTGAGATGCCCACAACATCGTACCTACCAATTTCTAACTGCACTATAAGCTGAACCACTTTGTTCCGTATGGAGCGTGCATGCAAATATAACACCTTTAGTTCGGGATTCACCACTCCTCTTCTCACATTGTTCCCAATTTTGCCTGACCTTAGCCTCTTTCTTATCCCTTCTTAAACTTTCTGTTCTCAAACTTCTGGAGACTTCAATAACTTCTCCTGCACTCTCCTTCCCTTTAATTTCATCCATACATTTCCAATTTGTTGACCCCCTCCCTCCCCACCCATCCACTATTTAGTTTAAAGCCCTATCTACGGCCTTGGTTAAGCAACCTGCCAGGAACCTAGTCCCAGCTGGGTTCATGTGGGGTCCGTCCCATCGGAACAGCACCCTCCCAACTCATTACAGTGCCCCATGCCCCACAAATTTAAATCCACTTTTCCCACACTAATCTTTCAGCTACTTGTTCAACTATCTGATCTTCTCAAATATTGCAATTTGCTCGTGGCTCGGGTAGTAATCTAAAGCTTATTACTTGTTTGGTGCTGCTTTTCAATGTAGCCTCTAGCTGCTCAAATTCCCTGGGCAGAACCTCTTTACTTGTTCTACCCACGTCATTGGTACCCACATGGACCACGAGGACTGGATCTCTCCCCTCATTCTTCAAATTCCTACTTTGTCCTTTCTACATTAGTGATTCACAAATGGATCAGAACAAATTAATGTTACCTTCCTAGTTTGTTCTTCATCAAAGGCGGCACAGTGTGCAGCAGTAGAGTTGCTGCCTTACATCGCCAGAGACCCGGGTTTGATCCTGACTATGGATGCTTGTCTGTATGGAGTTTGTATGCGACCTGCACGGATTTTCTCTGGGATTTCCGGTGTCCTCCCAGACTCCCAAGACATACAGGTAACAGGTTTGTAGGTTAATTGGCTAGGTATAATTGTAAATTGTCCCGAGTGCATGTAGGATGGTGTTAGTGAGCGGGAATCGTGGTCGGTGCGGACTCAGTGGGCCGAAGGGTCTGTTTCTAGGCTGTATCTCAAAACTAAACTAAACTAAATTCTGTCCTTAATCCTGGCACTCAGCAGACTACACAGATTTCGGGACACACAATTGTAGGAGCAGAAAACAATGCTTTCTCCTTGAATTGTACCAGACCAAATTAATTGCCTCTTCTTGTGTTAACATTTTATTTCTAGATTTCATTTTGGGACATTTTGCACAGTTGTTTCCAGATATTGAAGCAGATCTCACTTGTTCCTTTTGATGGTTTTTCCTAAACTGTTGGCCTTCTAGGGGTAAACTCAGCTGTTTTGAAAGCAATTTCTGTTGTAAGGTATACAATTAGAATATTTATTTCATTTGTCCATCATGTTCTTGTTCAAATTGTGAATCAAAAACTATCTCACCCCGGTCAATCTTTCTCTCCACCAATTGGGCAGAAGATATGGAAGCTTGAAAGTGCACACCACAAGACTCAAGATCAGCTTCTTCCCCTCTGTTATCGGGCTTCTAAACTGTCCTTCCATTAGTTATGCTACTGTCTGATTCATCTCCAATGCCTTATGGACATTGGACTTAGTCAATGGAGCTGTTGGGCTACATTGCTGAGAACTATATTCTGCTCTCTATGTCTTCCGCTTATGCTGTTTCTATGCTCTACCTATTGTACTTGAGTAAGAATTGATGGTTCTGATGTATTATCTGACCTGAATGGATAGCATGCAAAACAGAGCTTTTCACTGTGCCTTGGTACACGTGACAATAATAAAACTAAATTTAAACATAAAATTCTAAATTCTGTTTTACCTTACACCTTGAGAACCTATATAATTTGGCAATCAATTAATTAATAATTTGTAGCATTAATCATGAAGTCCATGATTTTCATCCAGGGTTCTCAATGACTCTGCTATGTGATGCTAGAGGACGTTGTGTTGCCATTTGCCCAATAAATATACATTTTTTGATATAATTGTTCATTGCATTTGAATGATTGTAAAACTCAGAAATCATCACATTTTTGACAGCCTTGACTGCTACAGCTCTATCATGGGCATAGCTTTGTCAGCTGTCAATGTATTTGTATTACCTTTTCTATGGAAGGAGCCTTCGCTACGTCACTCACTGTGGGTCATGGCAATGAATTTCTTGAAGAAACTTACTTTTGTTGCAATGTGTAATAAAAAATGAGTTATAGAATGTCAAACAATGCAAAACCACAAACCCTGGCAGCATGTTCCAGGCACTCAACACATTCTGTTTTTAAAAAAACATGCTCTGCACATCCTCTTTACATTTTTCTCTCCTGCCACATTAAAGCTCTCTAGTCTTTGACATTTCCATGCTGGAGAAAAGATTCTAGATTATCTTCCATATCTCTTCCAATATTTACTACATTGGAATCTTTCATTATCATTATGTGAATTCCGCACTAGCATCGTCGATTTGATTTTTCAAACATAGGAAAAGAACAAATACAGGTAGTTCTGTTTATAGGCAAGAACTATAAACCATTAGTCATACATTTTGATATGTTTGTTGGAAGAAAATCAGGTTGATTTTTGGCAGTGTTTTTTTGTGACGGTACGTGCCTATATGGTGTACTGACACCTCTAAAGAGTTAAAACTAGATTTACAATTTGGGGGGATTTTTAATATTGCAATATTATTTATGAAGTTTAAACAAAATAAAATGTATTAATTAAATTAGACAGTCAAGCCCTTAAACAGCTTAAGCAGCTTTCAGGATGATGACCAACCATAGACACAAGGAACAATATGTGTAGTTTAGTTTAGTTTAGATATACAGCATGGAAACAGGTCCTTCAGCCCACAGAGCACGTTGAATATTCAAACCCCGTTCACACTAGTTTTATGTTATTCCACTTTCTCATCCACTCCCTACAAACTAGGGCCAATTTTACAGAGGCCAATTAACCTACAAACCCGCACATCTTTGAGATGTGGGAGGAAACGAGCACCCGGAGGAATCCCACATCGCCAGGGAGTGAATGTGCAAACTCCGCACAGACAGCACTGGTGGTCAGGATTGAACCCCTGTCTTTGGTGTTGTGAGGCAGTGGCACTATCAGTTGCAATACCGTGCCACCCTAAATGATACATATACAGATTACTCCGGGAAGACCTATTATTTCGGAGGAAAGAACTGCTGGTTTAGATCACAGGTAGACACAAAATGCTGGAGTAAATCAGCTGGACAGGCAGCATCTCTGGAGAGAAGGAATGGGTGACACACCTATTCCTTCTCTCCAGAGACCTATTATTCCTGTAGTCAGCAGGATTGAACCTATGCGGGAAACCCCCAATAGATTTCTTGCCCTTTGTCTTACCCACTTGGCCATGACTATCTAGCTGGCACCATTTATCTGTAAAAAAACACTGCTTTTAGGTATCAAAAAGATGATGATTCAGAAGTGGATTAAATTGTAGTTTTGAAATGTGGGTTACAAACCCTTCATTTTTTTCTGAACACTGAATTGTTCATACTGCTTTCAATTTCTGTTCACACGAGTATGACAATTGTAAACTATGATTATCTTAATATTATTCATTTAAATTCAGCAATATCCAGTTTACGCAAATGGATAAAAACTCCAGAACAATACAAGGCGTGCTGTGCAAAAAAAACAAAGCAATTGTCCCACGCGAGCAGAAAAAGCTCCAGTAAGTGTTCCCACATCCATTTGCTTTCCAATATCCGCTCACAGGATCGTATCAAAACATGATGACAGAGGTCATATCTTCAGGAAGTAATTTCAGAAAAGAGTGCATTTTGAAAGCCTTACATTCTGCAGCCACAGTTTACCAGTGGCGAAGGGAATGAATGTGCATGTGAGGATGCCAAGTGGCATCCTTTGTCCTGGAAGATATTGAATTTATTTTACAACATCCAAGCAAGTGGAGAGTATGAAGTCAAGCTGAAAGCAAAACCCCACTTGAGCATTGGTACGTGCCACTAAATAGCACCATTTTCAGCCTCTTCCATTACTTTGAGGATGATTGAACGCATTCTGATGGAGTGATAATTAGCCAGAATTTTAATAGTAACATGTCATCCAAAAACAACAAACCCCCTCCCACTGGTGAACACTTAGTTCCGACAATAAAAGTTCATGAAAAGTCTTAAAAAAGATGGGCCACTCTTTATATCTCAGGTCCATCTTAGTGCCAAAATTTACCATCACTTTCAATCTGCCACTTCATAGTCTGCTGGGCCACAGTGATCCCTGTCCTCCTGACTGCTTCTGAGATATGTGCTGTCTTCAGAAAGTACCACAATGCACAGGACAGTTAACACCATTACTGCCTCTGCTAAATCCTAGACAAAGGAGCAACTTAATACCTGCAACCTAACTCTCAGTGGAGTGAAATTCTCAACATTCTTCATTTTACTTTGAGATATGGAAAGTGGCCTTTTGGCCCACCGTGCCCACGTTGACCATCAATCACATGTTCGCACTAGTTCTATGTCAATCCACTCTCACATCCACTCCCTACACACTAGGGGCAATTAACCTACAAACCCGCATGTCTTCAGGATGTGGGATGAAACCGGAGCTCCACACAGACAGCTGCCGAGGTCACCCGAGAACCCAAGGATCGAACCCGAGTCTCCGATGCTGTGAGACAGCAGTTCTACCAGCTGCGTTGACATGCCATCCTCGTAGAAAAAGACTTGCTTCTGGTATAGACGTATACTTACGTGATGATGGAAATTTTTCAGAAGCTGTCATAATCCCAAAGAGAAAATATCCATCTGATATTTTTTCTTAAAGTATGGTGGAATATTTTATTATATTGCATTTTGTTAGAACACACAGTTTCAGTTCAAAGTTCAGTTCAAATTAAACAAAGAATTCCCTCCCTAAAATTGGGTACTATAAAAGTCAATCGCATTACATTTTATGATGTGGATTATTAGAGTAATCCAATAGACATAATTATTTCAAGATACAATAATACAATACAATACAATACCTTTTATTTGTCATTTGAACCTCACATGAGGTTCAAACGAAATTTGGTTTCTGCAGCCATACAAAAAAAGAACCAAGACACACACCAACACAATTCAATTCACATAAACATCCATCACAGTGAGTCTCCTCCTCACTGTGATGGAAGGCAAAACTTAAACATATCTCTCCCCTGCACTCCCCTCTCCCCCCCATGTCAGAGTCAAAGACAGAGTCAAAGCCCCCGGCGAGCGATGTTAAATGTCCTGCAGCCATTAAAGCCACGCCGGGTGATGCAAGGCCACGCAAGGTCTTGGTGTTGGAGCCCCGGCGGGCACTCACAAAGTCCGGCGGCCATTCCAAGCCGCACGGGGCGGTGATGTAGGCCCCGCTCCAGGTAATCTTCAACCCCGCAACTCGGGCGGGAGAAGTCGCCGTTGCGGAAGCTCCGAAAAGCGGTCTCCCACCAGGGACCCGCGGGCTCCCGGTATTACTGTCCACAGACCTGCGGTAGGAGCTTCCGAATCTCCGGGTGTCGGGTCACAGTAGCGCTCCACCACAGCTACACCCGCTCCGGACTCGGCCAGCTCCGTGATGGTGAGTAGAACCGCAGCTCCGCGACTGGAGCCCCAAGTCATTCCTGTTGGAGGCCGCTCCACGTTGCAGCCCCAACGACAACGGAGACCCGACAAAGAAAAGGTCGGGTCTCCCGTGCAGGGGAAAGACCTTAAAGTTCCCCCCCCCCCCCCCCACCCCACCCCCACACACATACCCCGACAAAAAAAACAATAAAAACTACATAGAACAAGACAGAAAACAATAAAGAGACAGACGCACTGCAGAGGCCGCCACTGATAAGAGATAATGTGGCTATTAATCATTATGTAACAATTATATGATGTTTCATATCAGAGATCATTAAATCAAGAGAGAGAAGTAATTGCCCCACTTTTCACTAAAGCAACTTCAGGTTCTTGCAGAAGTACTTTTCTTCTGCCTACATGTTGATTTTGATTGTGCATATGTAGGCCGAAGAAAAGTAAACTATACAAAATGACAAAATCCACAGTCAGCACATTCATTACTGAATCCTCCACCAACCCCCTCGTATTTCTCCAGAAAAAGCAATTAGTTGCTGAGGAAACTGTGCTTGACATAATTTTAACATTTACACAATATTTGAAGGCAGTGAGGTCCTTTTCTGAGAAATGAGCAGTCAGTAAGACACCACTTTAGTGCAATGCATCCACAAAATATGAGGAAGAACATCATTCTCGACAAATGTTGGTTCAAAGAGATGCCAAATAATTATCATTAAAATCGCTATGATTTTCGACATTTGTGTGAAAGTGCATTCTAAAAAACAAATTAAAAAAGAGCAATGTTTTCACTCTCTTTAATTATTGGGCTCAAAAGATCATATTCCGGAATCAAAAGCTGAACAAAATAGAACCTGGTTCTCAAATTGTTGGCACAATTCACTTCTGACAACCAGGTTACATTTATTCAATAGCATGCAGCTTAAGCCATCTTTTGTGATATCAGAGGAAGACAAAATTAGAACAAGGATTAGGGATAGGCCAATCCAACCCTTGAAATCTGTCATATCCAGTCCCCCTTGTCCTCACCTTCCACCCCATCAGCCGTCGCATACAGCAGAAAATCCTCCAACATTTTCACCACCTCCAACAGGATCCCACTACTAGCCACATCTTCCCATACCACCCCTTTGTGCTTTCCGCAGTGACCATTCCCTCCGCAACTAACTGGTCAACTCGTCCCTTCCCACCCAAACCACTCCATCCCCAGGTACTTTCCCCTGAAACTGCAGGAGATGCAAAACCTGTCCCTTTACCTCCCCCCTCGATTCCATCCAAGGACCCCGACAGTCTTTTCAGGTGAGGCAGAGGTTCACTTGTACCTCCTCCAACCTCATCTATTGTATCCGCTGTTCCAGGTGTCAACTCCTGTACATCAGTGAGACCAAGCGCAGGCTCGGAGATCATTTCGCTGAACACCTCCGCTCAGTCCTCCTTAACCTACCTGATCTCTCGGTTGCTCGGCACTTTAACTCCCCCTCCCATCCCCAATCTGACCTTTCTGTTCTGGGCCTCCTCCATTGTCAGAGTGAGGCCCTGCACAAATTGGAGGAACAGCACCTCATATTTCGCTTGGGTAGCTTACACCCCAGTGGTATGAACATTGACTTCTCTAACTTCAAATAGCCCTTGCTTTCCCTCTTTCTCCATCCCCTCCCCGTCCCAGTTCTCCCACCAATCTCACTGCCTCCGACTACATTCTATTTCTGTCCCACCCACTCCCCTGACATCAGTCTGAAGAAGGGTCTCACCCATTCCTTCTCTCCAGAGATGCTGCCTACCCCGCTGAGTTACTCCAGCATTTTGTGTCTACCTTTTTTAACCAGCATCTGCAGTTCTTTTCTACACAATCCAATATCAAATATTGGCCTGGATCAGCAATTCCATATAGAACCACCTACCTGCAGCTTTGAGCCGATCTGCAAGGATGGAGATCAGTCATGTGGAACATTATTTGTACTCATACGCTTTGTACTCAGTACTTCAGTTTTATGATAGTCAAGGTTGGTGCATGTATCATTCATTCATTTGAAAGTAGTCATTATTCTGGAATGAAAAAGAAAGTGCAGGTAAATAGTTAGTTTTCAAATTCCCAGATTTTGTTTATTTCACATAAGCGGCAATGATGGATCATTTCCAGGTAAGCGCATGCTTTGAAAGGTCGAGCAATGACACGCTTACACAAGCCCCCACAGCCCCCGACCGCCCTGTGATTCTCTGAGGCTAAAGTCAGCACATCCTTCAAGAGGGTGAATCCAAGAGCAGCATCTGGCCCTAGATGGTGTACCTGCCCATGTGCTAAAGAACTGTGCAGACCAACTAGGTACAGTTTTCAAGGACATCTTGAACTTCTCACTTCTGCAGTCTGGGGCTCCCACTTACTTTAAAAAGTCATCTATCATACTTGTGCCCAAGAAGACCATAGTGAACTGACTCAACAATGACCATCTGGTGGTACTTACATCCACCATAATGAAGTGCTTCAAGAGATTGATGATTGATTATGGAGCAAGTCATAACCATCAAGTCCTGTTTCAGAAATGACCTGGATCTGTTTCAACAGAATAACAGCCGATGCTATCTCATTGGCTCTCCACTCTACTCTCTGCCATCTGGATAACAGGAACACAGATGTTAGGCTGCTTTTCACCAACTACAGTTTGGCTATCATCCCCTCCAAATTCACCACGTAACTCCAAGACCCCCCTTTGCAACTTGATACTTGACTTTCTCATCAGCAGTCCTCAATCATTGTGGCTCGGTAACAACATCACCTCTCTAACCATCAACACAGTGTACCTTAATACTGTATGCTTATCCACCTGCTCTTCTCTCTTTACACCCACCACTGCAGGTCTAAGCATAGTTCCAAAGCCATTTATAAATACACTGACAACACCACTATAGTTGACCCAATCATTGGTCAGTGTACAGAAGGGAGGTGGTTCACATGGCTGAATGGTGCTACAACAACAACCTCTCACTCAACAGCAACAAGTGCAAGGATTGATTATTGATTTCAGGAAGGGTAAGTCGGGAGACCATGCATCAGTTTTCAGCGGTGGGTCAGTGGTGTAGAAAGTTTGCATCTTTAAATTTGTGAGCATAACAACCTCGGATAACCATGTCCTGGGCCCAGCACACAGATGTAACCATGAAGATGTTGTGTCAGTGCCTCTACTTTCTTGGGGACTGGACTTTGTGCCTTCCCCCACAGTGGGAATCACTGTGGGGGGATGTTTTGGTGTTGAATTTCTTTATGAATACTGTGTTGTATTTTTATTAGTGTGCTGCAAGGACATCAGAATTTCCCCTGAATAAGGGGATTAATAAAGTATTTATCTATCTATCTATCTATCTATCTATCTATCTATCTATCTATCTATCTATCTATCTATCTATCTATCTAGAAACAAAAATCTTTGGCATGTCACTAAAGATTTTAACAAACTTCTACATACGTACTGTGGAAAGTATCCTGACTGGTTGCAGGGTCTGGTACAGTAATTCCAACACACAGGAATGCCAGATGTTGTAAAGAGTGATGGACTTAGCCCACTCCAACACAGGCTTAGCCGTCCCACCATCAGGTGCATCTACACCAGGCGCTGCCTCAAGAGGACATTGTCTATCATCAAGGATCCCCACCATCCGGGTACAGTCTTCTTCCACTAATAGTGGTGTTGTTGGTATATTTACAAATGGCTTTGGAAGGATGCCTAGACCTGCAGTTGTGGGTAAAGAGAGAAGAGCAGAGGGATAATATCTTCTACTCTAACCCCAACTTTGAGAATGTTACCACACTATATGGCAATTTGAAACAAGACCATGGGGGCAAATCACAGTATAGGTTCCATATAGCATTCATCTCAGTCAACCAACACAAGTTTAATCAGAGCAAGTGTGAGGTGTTGCACTTTGGGAGGTCAAATATAAGTATACAATTAATGGCATGATCCTTAACATAATGTACAGAGGAATCTTGGGGTCCATGTCCAAAACACAAGCAGATTAAGTGATAAAGAGGTATAAGGTATTTCTGCTTTCATAGGTCAGGGTATTGAGTATAAGAGTCAGGAAGTCATGATGCAGCTATGTAGGACATTAGTTCGGTCAGATTTGGAGTATTGTGTGCAGTCTGGTTGCTCCATTACATGAAGGGTGTGGAGGCTTTGGAAAGGATGCAGAGGTTTACCAGAAAGATGCCTGGATTAGGGGGGAAATTACCTACAGAGAGAGGTTGGACAGACTTGGATTGTTTTCTCTGGAATGCCAGAAGTTGCAGAGAGACTTGAGCAAAGTATATAAAATGATAAGGTAGTTAGGGTAGACAGTCAGAATATTTTTCTCAATTAAAACAATAAAATACTAGAGGGCATAAGTGAGAGGCGCAAAATGTAAAGGAGATGTGTGGGGCAAGATTTTTACACAGATGGTGATGAGTGCCTGGAATGTACTGCCAGGGGTGGTGGTTGTGGATATATTAGTGGCAATTAAAAGACTTTTGGATAGGCATAGGGATATGAAGGGAATGGAGGAATATGCATAATGTGCAAGTAGATAAGTGGCATTATGTTTGGCATTGACATTGCAGGCCAAAGAGCTTGTTCTTGTGCTGTATGGTTCTCTATTCTAATATTAATAGTAACAAAATAATTATCCATTAATTTCTGCTTAGCTATATTAAACTCTGATTAGAAATTATGATCTGTGTAAAGATCATGATCATCTTCATGCATGCAGACTTAGCTTGACTTCTACTACATTAAATTAATTGCAATCAATTTAATAAAGATAGAGAATCCATATATTCAGAACTGCCCTGACACAGTTCCCCACAACATCATGAAGCAAGCAGATTTTTAAAGAGCATGAGTGCATCCACTAAAATTAAAGGAATCCCACTTCTGTATTACCGGACAAGACAATGGCTTGGTACTTCTGCGGCAGTATAATCCACAATTATACTGTGGAATCATACTTATCTCCAACTGATGGAACTGAAATAAATAGGTAGCTCTGTATTTCTAAATGTATATTAATAAGAAAGCAATAAAAGACAACTTCATGAACAAACCAAACAAAATCCTATATTGCAAGTTAAAGTATTTCAGAAAACATAAAATCATAGTCTAGTATTCTGGTAATAATGTCTTAAATATCTAACATGGTTTACATAACCATATGCTATTGAAATGGTGGCTAATGGTTATTTTAAATTAAAATATCAAATCTTCATTACAAGAAAGGGATGAAGGCTAACAAGGGAATGCAAATGATATGTTAATCCAACATCTTGCCCTTATTGATCCAGAGTAATTCATTGAGCACTGCCACATTCCTGCTAGAATGTTTTATCTCCAGCTGCACAGACACAGTCAAATCCAATTTAGCAAAGGTAATGGGCGGGAGGGGGGGGGGGGGGGGGGCGAGTATAATTAAAATAGTAATGTCACGAGTGTGTTGCAGCTAGACTGCTTTAATTCTCTAAATTCTAGGGCACAATTTTCTTTATTCATATGACCTAGATAAATAAATCTTTATTGACGAGAGTAGTGGGAGTGATCACATTACTCATCTAATCTGATGGGCAAGGTTTTCCAAAAGGCGACACTGTAATAAACCTAATTGCCTGAGGTAAATTAGGAAAATAGCTCTATTCAGTAGATGGATAGCGTCTTACTTGCATGCATCCATAAAAACTTGCACTGTAAGTGTGATTATTATTGCTTTGCAGAAAGTATCAATTAAATTCCGAATTAATTTGATAAAAATCTATACACGGTTTGAAAAATTTTCATTAACACAACAATTTAAATATGACATCATACTGTCAAGAGTATGTCTCATTCATTCCTTCTTTGTTGTTTATGGTATGTGTTAAATGTATGTTTTAGTGTTCTTTAGCTTGTTTTATGTGTGGGGTGGGGGGGGGAGGAGTTGGGGGAAACCTTTTAAAATTTCTTACTTTGACGGAGATGCGATTTTTTCCCGTATTTTATCTCAGTCCGCACGGTGGCCTAACATCGTGGAGTTGGCGGCCTTTGCTGGAGACCTACATCGGGAGTTCCAACCTCGCTGGAGCCTGCGGAACTTAACATCGCGGAGCTGGAGATCCCTTTGCCGGGAATCGACCTTGGAGCTCCAACCACGGGAGCCTGCGGACTTTAACATAGTGTAGCTCGCTGTCCCTGGTTAGAGACCGGCTTCGGGAGCTCCAAGCTGCAGGAGCTTCGACCACCCCAACACGGGAGCTTCGAACGCCCTGACGCGGAAGCTACGATTGCCCCGCCGCGGGAGCTTCGATCGCCGGCTGCAGGAGCTTCGATCGTCACGACTGCGGATGGTTCGACTGCCCCGGCCGTGTGAGAATAAAGAGGGAAGAAGATTAGACTTTATTGCCTTCCATCACAGTGAGGAATGTGGGGAATCCGCTGTGGTGGATGTTTATGTTAACTTTTATGTTGTTGTGTGTCTTGTTGCTTTTTGTAGTATGGCCGTATGGTAAATCGAATATCACTGTACCTTAATTGGTTCATGTGACAATAAAAGACCTTTGAACCTTTGAACCATTGAAAGAAATGTCAAACTATATCTTATACAAATTTATTTTTGCAGAACAAATTGATCAGAAAGTCTGCACTGCCTTCTGTATATCATGAAGAAAGAATGTTTTTATCACTATTTAAAATCACACTTGCTGATAATTTGATATCCCGTTAAGGTCAAGTTTAAAAAAAATCTAAGTGTGACTATTAAATTACAGAATAAAAATATATGATTTTTAACATAATATCAAATATGTCATAGTATGGGAACAATGTCACATCTCATTTTTATGATCAGATTTCAATTCAATTCATTTGGAAAAGAACTGAACTTGCTAAAGTACCTTACCAAATCTACTTAATTTAATATAAATGTTCAATTGATTTTGAAATGTAGCCAAAAAATTCCAAGAATTATATATCAATAACTTTTTTTTCACAGAATATGATAATTTAACCGTAAAACATTAGCCTGATCTGTCTAGAGAACAAAATAAGCAACCAAAAATAACTATTTTAGCTTGCGTAAAGCCTAGTTATTATCTGACCTTAATATTTAAAAATTACAATACGAGAAATAAAATAAAGAACAAACACAAAAGACCACCACAGAGCAGTCCAGTAATGTAATATATCTGAACAAAAGCCTATGAGCAGCACAATGTCATTCTCACAAGGGAAAATGCTTGATTTGTATTAGACTATTATATTGCACAATTATTATGCTACTACCAATGATCGGTGCAGAAAAGTACAGGCATTGGCTGGGAACTACCATTATGTCTTATTTTCAACCATGCTATGAAATGTACAGTTTGATGGAATCACAAAGAGAAATATAATATTTAACAGCTACTAACATGTCCAAACAATTTCAGAAATGCTGAATGATTCCGATCCTTCACATAAGGAAATCACAGCTGCCTTCAAGATGTGTATGCCTTCATTTCAACGTTCAAGATCAAAGTTATTCTTAGTCTCCAAGAAAAGGGCTTAACACACAGGATGGTGCATTTCTCTACAATGGTAAAAGAAGCATTCACTACAATTCTGTATTTTTTGGATGTGACTCCTTCCTTCTACTCTGAGCAGTAATTTCAGGACCAACAAATCTTGTCTGCCTGGACTGGTGATGTTCCTGAAGCTGAACTCAATCTGATCCCTTCTTTGTCTTCTTCTTCCTCTTAGGTGTCCTTACGATCAAGGACAACATACTTCTACTCCACCTACAGGAGGTCAGAAAAGATTGAGATAGTCAACATGGGAGCAGCAGGTTCTGCAATGGGGGAGCAGCAGGTTCTGCAATGGGTGGAGCAGAAGGTCCCAGCAGTGTTGAGCTGGTGGGTAGGTTGGGAGATGGCACACTCCTTCCTCTGTCTGCACTGCCTTCTGTACATCATGAAGAAAGAATATTTTTAACACTATCCCATTAGCTCCTTCTCCACTGGGCAGTCGTGGACCATGGAATCCAACAAAGATGGCAGAGTGGTGCAGCTGGTAGAGCTGCTGCCTCACAGCGCCAGAGATCCAGGTTCGATCGTGACCTTGGGTGCTGTCTGTGTGGAGTTTGCACTTTCTCCCTGTGACTCTGTCTATTTCCTCCGGGTGCTCCGGTTTCCTCCCACATCCTAAAGCCATGCCTGTTTATAGTCTAATGGGTAAGTTGCCCCTATTGTAAAGGGAGTTGATGAGAAAGTGGGATAACATATAACTAGTGTGTATGGGTGATGGATGTTCAGCATAGGCTCAATGAACCGATGGGCTTGTTTCCAGGCTGTATCTCTAAACTAATGTCAGTGCAGATATTACACCTTTTCAACAAGACTTTAAGAATATCCATGAATCATTCCCTGTAAATACCTTGTAATCTCTTTCTGGGATGGAGTTCAGAATAACACGTGTTTTGCAATTCTAATGTCTGACATGTCAGTGTCATGCCCTACCATCAAAGCAGACCGAGTAGAATTAAAATTCCAAAGCAGGGAATTTTGTCTTGGAAGAGATTGTGTACATTGATTTATTTATCCTACCACTGGATTCGGAGCTATTTACGGGATCTGCAGTAGACAGTCCATTGCGGCCTGGCAGACATCAAATTGCTGGGTGTAAATATCACCAACAATTTATTCTGGTCCACCCATACAGATGCAATAGTCAAGAAATCACACCAACATCTCTACTTCTTCAGAAGGCTGAGGAAATTTGTTATGTCTCATATGGGACTAGGGGAGATTATGTGTTTGGCACGGACTAGAAGGGTCGAGATGGCCTGTTTCCGTGCTGTAATTGTTATATGGTTATATGGTTATGACTCTTACCAATTTCTACAGATTCACCATAGAAAACATCCGATCTAGATGCGTCACAGTTTGATATGGCAACTGCTCTACCCAAGACTGCAAGAAATGCAGAGAACGCAGCCCTGCCCATCACACAAACCAGCCTACATTCCACCTTCAACTCTATTTATACTATAAAATGTATTTTGTGTGTTTGGTTGCTTTTTAATGGTATGACTGTACGGCAAATCAAATTCCTCGTATGTTTCAAAACATACTTGGCTAATAAAGTATGATTATGATTGTACTTCACGCTGCCTTGGGGAAGCAGCCAACATGATCAAGAACCAATCACATTCTGGGCATTCTCTCGATTCCCCTCTACTATCAGGCAGATGATATAAAAGCTTGAAAACACATATCAGCAGATTCAAAAACTGCTTCTTCTCCACTGTTATCAGAATCTTGAAAGCACTTCTCATATGCTACAGCTGAGTTCCCAATTCTTACAAGAAAGTTACCTGCGACCTTTGCAGAGCCATCAAGAATGCCAAGAGGGAATTCCGGACTAGGCTGAAGTCTTGAGGTATCCGTAGATTGTAGCATGGCATGGCATGCAAGGACTAACAGGCTCCAAAGCAAAGGTGGGCAGCATCACTAGCAACAATGGGTCCCTCCTCAATGAGCTAATTGCATTCTATGGCCACTGTGAACAGAAGGTCAGTGGTAGAATGCATTCTCTGTCACCCAACTAAAATCCCAGCACACTCACGATTGTATGGCCAGATTTGGCTCTAATTCCATCTACAAGTTTTCACCATACCACTGCGGTGAACCAAATCACAAACAATGATGAGGCAGAGTATAGGAAGGAGTTAGGGAACTTAGTGACATGGTGTCAGGACAATAATCTCTCCCTCAATGTCAGCAAGACTAAGGAGCTGTTTTTTTTAACTTCAGGCAGCATGGTGGAGTACATACCCCAATAGGCATCAATCGTGCGGAAGTGGAAATGATTGAGAGCTTCAAGTTCCTTTGCATCAATTTTACCAGTGCTGACATGGATAGAGAAGTGGTTGGCAGACAGGAAACAAAGAGTAGGGATTAACGAGTCCCTTTCAGAATGGCAGGCAGTGACTAGTGGGGTACCGCAAGGCTCGGTGCTGGGACCGCAGCTATTTACAATATGCATCAATTATTTGGATAAAGGGATTCAAAGTAACATTAGCAAATTTACAAATGACACAAAGCTGGGTGGCAGTGTGAACAGTGAGGAGGATGCTATGAGAATGCAGGGTGACTTGGACAGGTTGGGGGAGTGGGCAGATGCATGGCAGATGAAGTTTAATGCGGATAAATGTGAGGTTATCCACTTTGGTAGCAAAAACAGGAAGGCAGATTACTATCTAAATGGCATCAAGTTGGGAAAAGGGGAAGTACCGTGGACCAACCACATTGATGTGACAGCCAAGAAGGTGCACCAATACCTCTACTTCCTGAGGAGACTAATTCCAGTGATTCTTACAAACCTCCACACAGATCCACCATAGAAAGTATACTGTTGGGTAGCATCACAGCTTGATGTGGGAACTGCTCTGTCCAAGATTGCAATAAATTGCAGAGTTGTAGATGTAGCCCAGTCCACCACACAGAACAGACTTCCCACCATTGACTCAATCTACACTTCACGCTGCCTCGGAAAAGAAGGCAACATTGAATTGAATTGAATTGAATTGATTTTATTAGGGACAGTGCATATTAATAAACATTTGCATGTAATATGCAAGATTGTAGCCAGTAGCTAATTTCCATCTTTAGTCCCAACACAAGGTAAACACATCCCAAACAAGGTAAAAACAAAAGACAAAAACAAAAACAAAACCAACAATAAAGTAAAAAAGTAGCAATAAAAGAGTACCATAGGATAATTTTAAGGTAGATTATGATTGCAATTTTGATTTTGCAGTAACCATGTTTTTAGATGTTTGGTCAATGAGGTAAGGGTTGGCAGATCCCGTATGACGCATGGTATCGCGTTCCAGGTCTGCGACGCTCATAACATAATCAAAGACTTGTCCGACCCCATTCATTCCTTCTTCTCCCTGCTCATGTCTGGTTGAAGGTACAGATGGTTGAAAGGGTAAACCAACCGACTCAGAAACGTCTTCTTCACCTCTGTTATTGGGCTTCTGAGCGGTCCATTCGCATGCTAAGATAACGTTCGATTCACCTTTACTCCATTGAAGACATTTGTATTGCTCTATGAAACTGAACACATATGTCAGGCTGTTGTTCATCAAATATAGCTTGGCATACAACATCACCATCCTCTCCAAGCTTGTTACCAAGATTAGGGAACTAGGTCTTGGCGCATCCCTTTGTAACTGGATCCTTGGCTTCCTCATAAACAGAACAAAAATGGTGCCAATTGGCAACAACACTCGATAACCATCAGCATGGGAGCACCTCAAGGCTGTGTGCTCAGTCCCCTGCTTTACTCACTCTATACCCATGACTACATTACTGGACACTGTTCCAACTCCATCTTTAAACTCACCAACAACATCACCATTGATGGACCAATTATGGGTCAGAGTATAGGAATGAGATCGAAAGTCTGATTAAATGGTGCCCCAACAGCAAACATCAACCTTGCTCTCAATATCAGTAAGACCAAGGAGCTAATTGTTGACTTTAGAAGAGGAAGACCGAGAATCCACAAATCAATCTTCATTAATGGGTCGGTGGTGAAGAGAGTCAACAACTTCATGTTCCTGGGTGTGCATATCTCTGAAGAATTCTCCTCGACCCAGAACACTGATGCAATGATAAAGAAATCCCATTGAAGCCTCTACCTTCTCAGAAGATTGAGGAGATTCGGATTTGTGATACAATTTTTCGCCACCTTACTCATTGTTATCCTGTGCTGCAAATGCACCAAGTTTTGTTCCAATAATTGCATATTTTAAAAGTTACTAAGGTTTAAAAACCTCCGCTGTCAGCCTTCCTGCCGGCGCCCGTCTCCCTGCCGGCGCGGACCTCCCACCTTTTTGCCAGCGCGACCCATCTGCCTGTCTGCCTGTCGGAGCAGCCCGCCTGCCAGCTGGCACGGCATTCCTGAGGGTGCCAATGACTGATGCTCCTTCGGGGCATGCAAGAAGGGAGAGGAGCGTCAACCTCAAGATCCTGGGGAGGTGAGGAGGGAGAGTGGGGGGATTGAAGGAAGGAGGGGGTAGGGAGCGAAAGGGAGGGAGAGGAGTTATGGAGGGAGAGGAGTTAGGGAGGGAGGGAGGGAGGGAGGGAGGGAGGGAGGGAGGGAGGGAGAGAGGGAGGGAGGGAGGGAGGGAGGGAGGGAGGGAGGGAGGGAGGGAGGGAGGGAGTTAGGGAGGGAGGGAGGGAGGGAGGGAGTGTTAGGGAAAAAGGAGAGGGAGGGGAGAGGTGAGGGAGGGATTGGGGGAGGGGAGGAGAGGGGAAAGAAGAGGGAGGGTGAAGAGGAGGGGGATGGAGTGCTGGGGGATGAGGGGAAATGAGCACGCCTGTGCAGTTGGGGCCTATCGGTGAGTGGTGGAATATTCTTCTTCTTCGAGTCCGTTGCAATCTCAGATGTCGTTCTGCCAGTATCTGGCGCAGGTCACAGCTGGTCGGGTCGGTTCAGCCAGGTCCTGGGGGCTGCACTGGGGGGCGTCGTCACACTCCAGTAGGTGGGACATTGTCTGTACTGCTCCACAGCTGCATGTGTCTTCTGCCTGGTAGTGCCATGCTTTCATAAGTGCTTTGCACCTCCCCTGCTCCACTCGTAATCTGTTGAGGGTCTTCCAGGTTGGCCATGGGAGGTCGTGTCCGCTGGCGAGGCATTCAGTCGGAGTGATTCCTCTCTCCATCCAGTCGTGGGCTCGTGTGTTGAGCTGGTTCCATTCATCTTTCCAGATGTTGGTCCTTGCTGTTTCTTTGGTTGTCTGGAGAGGTGGGACTGTCTGCAAGAAACTGGCTCTGGATTTCAGTCGGGGTGGAGGTGCTGTGTGTCCGTGCAGGGGGTGCCTGGTATCGATCTCCTGTGCTCTCCGCACGTCTTGGGCGACGATGGATCGTCTGATATGGGGGGGGGGGGGGGGCAAAACCAGCTAGGGCGTAGAGGCACGGGACTGGCGTTGTCTTTATGCATCCCGTGATAATGCGGCAGGTGTCGTTGAGGGCTGTGTCAACCAGTTTGGTGTGGTGGGAGCGGCTCTAGCTTGAGCACGCGTATTCAGCTGTGGAGAAGCACAGGGCTAGGGCAGTTGCACGGATGGTTGGTGGATCAGCGCCCCACTTTGAGTTTACCAGTTTGCGCAGGATGTTGTTGGGTGTGTTGACCTTGGCTTTGGTGTTCTGAAGGTGGGTTTTGAAAGAGAGTGTCCTGTCGAGTGTGACTCCGACGTACACGGGGTGGAAGTGGTTGGAGAGTTTGTGGCCATCCCATGAGACGCTCCCATTTCCTTCTTCTTTCCCCCCCCCCCACCCCCCATCAGTCTGAAGAAGGGTTTTGGCCCGAAACGTCGCCTATTTCCTTCGCTCCATAGATGCTGCTGCACCCGCTGAGTTTCCCCAGCAATTTTGTGTCCCATGAGACGCTCAGTTGTTTTCCTGCATCTCGATTTTTAAGATGGAAGCTGCATAGTTGGGTTTTTAATGGGTTGGGTTTCAGGTGGTTGTTATTGTAGTAGGTTGTCATCTCTTGGAGGGTGCTTTCCAGGACAGACTCGATCTTCTGGAAGTTCAAAGAGGTTCAAAGATTCAAAGATTATTTATTAGTCACATACACCTAGGTGTAGTGAAATGCTTCTTGCCAATGCAGCACATGAAGAAGGAATACAGACATAACATTAATAAGAGTTTTAAACATAAAGAACATCCCCCCACAATGGCTCCCACCATGAGGGAAGGCATAATGTCCAGTCCCCAACCCCAGTTCACCCATAGTCGGGCCATTGAGGCCTCCACAGTTGCCTCTACGGAGGCCCGATGTTCCTGGCCGTTCTCGCCGGGTGATGTTGCTCCGGCGTCGGGAGAATCCTCGCAGCGGCCTGGGACACCTGGAACGGCCGCTTCCGTACTGGAGGCCGCGGCTTCCGAAGCCAACAAGGCCGCGCCGGTTGGAGCTCCACAACTGGCGATCTCATCTAGAGATCCCAGGCTCCCGGTGTAAAGTTCAGCGCCGCCGCCCGCAGCTGGCCGCTCCTCAAACCCGCAGCTCCGTGATGTTTTACCCGGCGGTCTCAGCTCACCGGAGCTCCAGCGCGGCGACCCAGGCAAGGTATCGCCCGCTCCACGATAGCGCTCCAGCGCTGTGCCGCCGCCGAAGCCGTGGTTCTGGGCAGTGCCCGACAGGAAACGCCGCTCCAGGCCCGCTGGTAGGCCGCGAGGACGGGTCGAAGCTGCAGCCCGGAGAAAGGCTGCCTCTCCGACCAGGTAGGGACCCTGAAAAGTAGTTTCCCCCTTCCCCCCCCCCCCCCACCCCCCACATAAAAAAGTCTAGACCTCCAAACAAAAACACTTTAACTAACTAAAAATAAAAAAAAGATGAAAAGACAGACAGCTGCAGGCTGGGCAGCCGCGCACAGGTCAGCGCCCCCTGTTGGTTATTTTTGCCAGGAAGTTCTCCTGTTAGGTGGTGATGCAGAGGTCATCAGCATAGATGAAGCGGCGGCATTGTGGGGGAAGTGGTTGGTCGTTGGTGTAGATGTTGAAGAGGAGGGGGGCCAGTACGCTGCCTTGTGGTAGGCCATTCTTTTGGGCTTTCCATTTGCTCTTCTTGTCGTTTAGTTGAACGAAGAAGCGCCTGTTGTTGAGAAGGCTTTTGATGACTTGGCACAGGTCGAGGTCACCAGTCATGTAAAAATGTTTCCTGATCATGGTGCGGTGCTGGACAGTGTCGTAGGCAGCGGTGAGGTCTATGAAAGCTGCTCCGGTGATGAGTTTGCACTCAAAACCGTCCTCAATGTGTTGGGTGAGGTTCAGTAGCTGCCCGGCACAGGAGCGGCCAGGGCGGAAGCCAGCTTGATCTTTAGTAAGCTTGGAGTCTATAAGTGGCATAAGGCGTTGGAGTAGTAGCCTCTCGTAGAGCTTGTAGGTGATGCAGAGGAGGGAAATGGGTCTGTAGCTCTTTGGGGATGATGGGTCCTTTCCAGGTTTGGGAATTGCGACACTTAGCCTTTCTCCATACAGGTGGGGTTGTTTTCTGTGCCATGCATGAGTTCAGCATTGCTAGGAGCCAGGTCTTTGCTTTAGGTCCAAGGTGCTGTATCATTTCCGTCAGTACATCGTCGATTCCTGCTGCTTTCCCAGGTTTCAACATGCTCATTGCAGCTTCGAGTTCTTCTAGGTCGAAGGGCTTGGTGAGAGCGCTGGCTGGTTGTAGGCGGTCTGTTACCGTTGTCCGGCGGTATTCTCCTGTGGGTGTGCGCCGGTTTTGGCTACGACCGTTTGCCACCAGCTGTGCTGCAACTGAGTTTGCTGTGACTGTTGTGAGCGTGGGCGGTGTGGTATGGTCTTCACCGAGGCGGCGGATTGTGGCCCATGCCTTCCTGCTGTTATTGGTCATGTTGGGGTTTTCTATCAACTCCTTCCAGACTTGCCTTCGGTCCTCCCCGACTGTGTTCAACAGGGTCTCTCCGAGTTCCATGGTGGTGGAGGAGAAAGGGTCCTCATGGTATGCCCTGTGGTAGGCTTTCAGTAGATCGCTGGATGTTTCCGACAGCCCGGGGATGTACTCGGTCTGGCATCCTCTTGTTATATGTCGCCTGGCTGACCTTTTCAGCAGTTCTGTGAACATGGTATAGTTGTTGGGGTGTGATGGAATGCTGGGGATGGAGTCTTCGATCTCCTGTTGGAATGACAGCCAGTCGGCCTTCCGCAGATTGAACCTTCTGCGGAAGGGGACGGTTGTTGCTTGGAGAGCGGATCGGATGGTTATGGTTATGCGTATGGGGGATAGGGTCCAGGACCTCTTTCACAGCTCTGGATGATAGTTCGCTGCTCACACAAACAAGGTCTGGGTTATATCCTCGTTTCCATCTGGCACTGTGGAAAGATTTTGGCAGTTTGGCGTCATGGCTCAGGGTCAGGTGTTTCGACTCGAGCCAGGTTTCGACTTCATCTCCATCTTGATTGTTCACTTCATAGCCCCACAATGAGCTATGGGCATTGAAGTCCCCAATGCTAATGTGGTATTTCCTCTTGCATCTGTCTGGCAGTTCAGAGTGGAGGAATGGACTTTGGGGGGGTTTATACACTGATGTGACAGAGATGTTTGGGAGGGCAACTGTGATGGTTTCCATTTGCCCTTCGGTGGTGTGGGTGCAGACCTCTTCGATCGCGAGGTTTGGTCTGCTGAATACAGCTGACCCATACTGTCTGTGTCGGATCTCGGCCACCAGCTTCATTCCAGGGATGGCTGGTCGGTGTTGTGTAGGGCCGGTGTGGGTTTCCTGCATGCTCACTATGTCGAAGCATTTGGCTGCTGTCGCTAGTATGTCTGCCTTGCATCTGGAGAAGCCTTCAATATTGATTGAGGCGATTGACAGTGCAGGCCCCGAGGAGGGCGAGTGTCTGTGGCGCTTCGGTGTCGTCATCTAGTAGATTGCTTGGGTAAGTATACAGATATTGGCCTACTGGTGGTAATAATATCAGATTATACCATTCAGTGTTTCCCAGGCTGCACCACGGGGAGGTTTCTGTATTAGCAGCCCGGTGGAATATTGCGTTGGGGGAACGGATTGCTTCGGGGGACCAGGCCTCCCGTGTGCAGTAACCCAACGGGTCCCACTTAGTCTAGTTATCAATGAATGGTCAATGGCTAAATGTTCATTTTATGGGTAGAAACAACTTATGTTTTCTTTTCCCTTTTAAAGCAACACTCCAACAGGTTATGTGCAAATGAAGGATTAGTTAGTGTATGAAATTTAGAGTGGAGTCTTGAGATAACTGATATTTCTTCTTGTTTATATTTAGCACATTTTCTCTTGGAATTTCCCGGGTGTTAATTTGACTGATCAGCCCCAATAAATGTTTAATATATAATTTCTGAATTTCTGATGTGCTATTATAACTAAACAAATTAGGCAGCAATCAAACATTCTATTTGGCAGTACCACTTCCTTCTGAAATTAATATATTTCCTGTACTAATTGAGGTTAAAACAATTTATTCACTGACTGACTTAGCCAGAGTAGACTGCTTCCTTATGGAATTTTCTAAGAATAAAAAATGAATTCTGATGGCATTCTTCCAACTCTCCACTTAGCAGCGATTTCAACAAATGTAAGTTCTGGTTAATGGGTCAAGAAATTGTTATATGTTAATGCTATTTAAAATAAAGTATCAACTAAGGGATTAATGCCGGCAATAAATATTGGATTGTAGAATATTAGTTGAACATATAAGGGATAAAATATTGTACCTGGATTTCAGCAACTAATCTTTAAATTGTCTACATTTTGCTAATGTGCTTATCACTAAACGCGGTTGGGCTACAATTGAGTTTCACAACAGGAAAAAGACAATGCTGTTTGTGGCATCAGAGTAACTTTGGCTCTGTGCATTCATCTGCCTAATTTCTCCCGTAAAGGAGGTCATATGTGTGATCCATGCAATAAAAGATGCTACATCAACTTCAGGTTTATAGCATAAGCATCTACTTGAAATGCAGACATCCTCACAATGCAGGTGCTGTTGACTGCACTGGTCAATACCAGTCCTGCCAAGGCAAATCAAAAGGCAACCATCAGGAAACAATTATTGATGACATGATACAGCTTGAATGTCCATTGAAAGGACCAAGGGTAGCATGATAATGCAGTGGTAGAGTTGCTGCCTTACAGCGCCAGAGACCCGGGTTCGATCCTGACTATGGGTGCTATCTGTACAGAGTTTGTACGTTCTTCCTGTGACTGCGTGGGTTTTCTCCGGGTGCCCCAGTTTCCTCCCACACTCCAAAAACGTACAGGTTTGTAGGTTAATTGGCGTTAGTAAAAATTGTAAATTGTCCCTAGTGTGTAGGATAGCGCTAGTGTACAGGATGATCGCTGGTCGGCATGCACTCGGTGGGCTGAAGAGCCTGTACCTGACATCTATCTCTAAAGTCCAAAAAATATAGTGAACCCTAATTCCACAATAAACCTAATGAGGCATGCCAGTGTCTTCCTGAATCAGCTGCATTTATTTCTTGGAAGATCCTAGTCATACTTTATTGAGTGTGTGTTCATATTTAACATGGTCTGCTGCATGTTCAGAACCTTGACATTTAAAGGAGCAGTCCCTTAAGAGAGCAGGTGCTAAATGAGGAGCATATGACAATGTTAGGGCTGAAGGGGGAGGGAATCTGCAAACCAGATAGTCCTTTCATTCCTAAACATATATGAGAACAAATAATTTCTGTGCCACCGGTAGCCATAATCCTAATTCAACATTTTCAACCAATCCATATCTTCACCTTTCTTTTTTCTTTGCCCAATTGCGTTCTTTCCCAAAATACAAATCTAAAATGTTATTCACATAGCATTCAAATCCAAATTTATTCATTAACTTTTGCCACGCTGCATGTAAAATACTCCTTCTTTGCCCTCTTAATGATTCTTCCAAATTAATAATTTGCCCTGTTTCTCCTCCAGTCACTGCAGCCTAGGAAGTGGAAGGCTAATGTATCCCCATACCCTAAACTGTAGTTGCCCTTCGAGGATGATCTTAAGCTTATCTAATTGGAAAGGGTCCGTATTCACACTGTTTATTCCAGGTATGGGCTGGGTGATGGACAGAAATTGCAACGATATTGGCAGAGTGATGGGTATGAGTCAAAAAGGAACGAAAGAGTTTGCTTATACCCCATGAGGCACTGCCACTCTTTTAGGATGACACCTCAGCAGCTCTAATGATCTGCTAATGGAGCTGTACTCAAACATTGTGTGGGCTCGTGGAATAATTGTGACCTGTTTTTCCTCGACACAGCAGTGGTTGTTATTACATTTCCGAAGTGGCAAATCTCATGCACCGTGACAGCATTGTCATAATTCTTCCTTTTTCTATTTTCTACACACGGGACAGCACCTTTATTCCCCAGTTCCGTTCAATTTATTGCAAGTTTCTCTAGGAGACTAGGATAGAAAAGTGGGAGAAAATAATGGGTGCTTACCTTCAGACAAATTATTTTGAATTTCAGGGCTACATTGAATGGTTTCTTTGCTGGAATTCTAATTAAATTTCCAGTTTTATTCCTTTCCATTTCATTATCAAATGAAGGTTGAACTGGACTGAAAGAGACAGAGATAACTTGGGTAGTATGTTATTTTCCAAATGAAAATAATTCGTATAATTAGCAGCAACACAGTTATTAAATGCAGACACTTTTTAAGAATAATCAGATTTAATATATTATAAAATTATAACATTTATCTATTAATATTTTGATTCTGAACATTCAAGCTGATAGCTTTTGAACTCTCAGACATTCAATTATATAAAGTCAAGTTCACTACACTAATCTAATGTTTCATATATGATATTGTTGATTCACGTTTTTCTCTCACATCGGTTGTTTCGACATTAATCGACCAGGCACCGGGGTTGCTTTAAACGTACGTTTATTGAGCAGGAGTCTTCACACAGGTTACAACCCGGCAAAGAGTCAAGCTCTCTGCCCTTAATTGCAATGCCTTTTATATGTTAATGCCACTGTTTAGCACCTCCCACGTTCCCCGATCAAAGAACCGACACGTACGCAAAATACAGGACAACAGGTATGTACATATAAAGAGATGTTAATTAGAGGAACCACACTAGAGCTCAGACCAGTACATTCCTTAGTCTTCCTGGCGAGGGGGATTGTGTATTCCTCAATCTTGTCAGACGGGGCCTGTGATCCCCTATTCACGACTATGCAGTAACTGCAAGACAATGTGTATTCCCTTCTTGAAACCTGCAGCCTCAGTTCCAGCAAGCCTGGTCAGCAGCCATCTTATGCTCTTTATTTCAGTCTACCTGGCCAACCATTTTACCTTTACAGAACAATCTTACAGCATTGATTCAGGATTTCCATTCACATTCCCCCCTTTTGTCATTCTTATGGCAACACTCATAGTCCATTTAAAAGTCCCATTCGCCGAATCTCGTAACCTTCTAGTTCCCTGGCCATGGCTTCTTGGACCGTCCGACCTTTGTCCCCCAATTCTCCTTCCTCACTCACTTCATCGTTTTCGCTGTCGTTGGGGAATGGTAACAGTCTCTCCTGCTCACGATGTAAGACCATCATTCGTACAGAATTTTTAGCTTCCTCGGGGGTGGTCCCCAAACCCAATAAGGCCACCATTAATCGGGCTTGACAGGGACCGTTTCTTTGTCCTGTCACTTCACCAGTTGTTCAGTTCTGCCCCATGCAGCGGATGGGGTAAACAGGGAGGTAACTGATGTCATTTGTGGATAACAAACCACCTGCCCCTTCCCGAATAGCTCATTGTGTGCCTGGATGAATAAATTGGAGTTTTCTCGTTTCCCTCTCTTTCCTCGTTTGTTCCGTCCGTATTCAGGCTTTGTCCATTTCCAGCCGAAACCGATTAACCCTGCAGTGGTCGCCACACATATTAATGCCACGAAGGCCCTCATCTCAGCGATTTATTTCGTATCTGTGAACACAAGGGAGGGAAAAAGAAAAGAACGTGCAATTTCATAGCAAAATTAATTCGTGCCCTGCTTTTCGTGGACCGGATCCCCCTCCCTGACCTCGACCTCCCCCCTTTGCTTGGTGTCACCAACCACTTTACAATGGTGCAAATGCACCCATGCCGATCGTCCTTCTACCTTTACCGCGGTGGGGGTGGTGAGGAGAACCTGGAAGGGGCCCAACCATCGAGGAGAAAGGGTGTCCTTACGAACCCAATTCTTAATCAACACATAAGAACCCGGGGTGATCCGTCCATTAACGGAAAAATCTATGTCGCCCACATAAGCGGCCTTGACCTCCCCATGAATCTCACGCAGGGCCCTTGTAAGGGCAAGGACGTAGGAGACCATCTCCTCCGTCATGTGATGCAATGTCATTGTGGCCAGGATAATGTCTGTCCAGGGGGTGCGCAGGGGTCGGCCATAGATGATCTCTGCAGGAGACAACCTTGTCTTCCCTGCTGGAAGGACTCTGATCTGAAACAAAGCAACAGGCAACATTTTAACCCAGGTGGAGCCCGATTGGTCCACCAGCTTGGCAAGCTTGGTCTTCAGGGTCTGGTTCAAGCGTTCCACCATTCCTGCAGCCTGTGGGCGATAAGCACAATGCAGCCGCTGGGTTACGCCCAGCTGTCGGTACAATTCTTTATTGATAGCGGCAATAAAGTGAGGGCCGTTATCCGAACTGATGGTGTTTGGAACCCCAAAGCGAGGAACAAACTGCCGTAATAAAATAGACACCACCGTAGAAGCAGTGCAATCAGTGGTTGGAAAGGCTTCAATCCATCTAGAAAACACATCAACAATAACAAGTACATGTTTATAACACTGACACTTAGGCAAATCAATAAAATCCATCTGTAAGGTTTCAAACGGAGCAATAGGTAATGGAGTACGACCTGTCTGGCAGACAACTCCTTTACCAGGGTTGAGTGTAGCACAGGTGAGGCACCGTGCACTAGTTTGGGCTGCTAAAACCTTAAGTCGAGGATGCCACCATGCCTGTAAGAGAGCATTTACTAGCAAGGTGGCCCCACAGTGAGTGGCTACATGTAGGCAATCAACGACCCAGGCCGCTAACTGGTCTGTCATACAGGTCTGTCCGGCCGGCGTGAGCCACAATCCGGAGTCAGCCTTCCGACAGCCCAGCTGCTCCCATTCCATTATAACATCAACAGAGGCGTCCCCCTGTAAGTGCAATACATCATTCATGGTTGGCATAGGTTTCTCAGATTCAGACGAGCCCATATAAAGGCTTTTCACCTGCCTCATCATACTACCCACCACTTTAAATCTACCGCGTGAAGCACACTTAGCAGCTTTGTCAGCCAACCTGTTACCGATTTGGACCAGGGAATCTCCTGTCGTGTGGGCCGCACATTTGATTACGGCTACCGCTGAGGGCAGAAGGATAGCATTCAACAGGTCAGAGACCAGGATCTGATTGGCAATCTTATGGCCCGTTGAGGTGAGGAATCCCCTATTTTTCCATAACTGTCCGAAATCGTGAACGACTCCAAATGCGTATCGGGAGTCGGTGTAAATATTGACGGAGTGCCCCTCTGCGAGGACACAGGCTCGGGTGAGGGCAAACAACTCGGCCTGCTGAGCTGAAAACGGTGGGTCAAAACTGCCACAATCCAGCAAGGTTCCATCTTGCTTAACTACCGCAAAGCCTGACAGACGGCGTCCCTGCTCGTCGATGGATGAGGTTGGCGGCCGACTGAAGACTATTGTATACCGCTGTCAAAATCAATGTGTAAAATGGGGATACCCCAGTGCCACAGGGTCTAACTTGCATGAATAATACGCCACTGGTCGGTACTTATCCCCATGCAGCTGGGTCAAAACCGCAGTGGCACATTCTCCCAGGACGGTACAATAGAGCTGAAAAGGTCTACATACAGTGGTCGCCTCAGCGCAGGAGCCTTCTGCAGGGCCTCTCGTAGATTATTGAACGCGGTCAAGGCTTCACCTGACAATACAAAGGTACCTTCCCGGCTGGTGTAAGGGGTCAGGTGCTTTATGTCCAGGGCCACATTCGGAATCTACTGACGGCAGTAGTTGATCATTCCCAGCCACGTCGCATTCCCCTGGCTGACGTGGGGGGTGCTGTTCTGTAAATGGGGTCTGTGCGGCTCTCGTCCAACCGACGGCCATCTGCTGAGATTATGACTCCGAGGAATTTCACCTCCTTTTGTCCGACATGTACTTTGGAGGGGGACACAACGTACCCCAATGCCTTTACAAAGTTCAACAACAAAATTATAGCTTCCCTATTCTGCTCCTCCGTTTCACTGGCCACTAAAAGGTCATCGACGTACTGGATCAATGCAGACCCCTCAGGTAACTGCAGGTTTTGTAATTGCTGTTGCAGACAACGAGAAAATAGGGTCGGCGAGTTTACAAAGCCCTGTGGCAATCTGGTCCATGTATACTGTTGTCCATTATAGGTGAATGCGAACAGGTACTGACAGTCCGGGTGTAAAGGAATCGAGAAAAAGGCATGTTGGAGATCCACCGATCCAAAGACTGTTGCTATAGCCGGGATGGTAGCAAGAATATGTGCTGGGTTAGGAACCAGAGCATGTAGGGGTTGTACTATGGCATTGATGGCCCGCAGGCCCTGGACTAGACGATACTGATTCGGTTTGCCTGGTTTTGGGACTGCGAGAATCGGTGTGTTGCAGCAGGACTGGCATGTGATCAAAATACCTTGCTCCAATAGTCCTTTGAGTAACACGTCGATACAGGGTACGGCCTGGACTTTCAAGGGATATTGTCGTATAGATGGCATGGCTACACCAGGCTTGACCTGCACCAGGACTGGTTCAACATTTGTAAGTCCTACTTGAGTCTTATCATCCGCCCATACTTCCGGATCAGTAAATTCCACAATATCTCGGCCCTTATGGTGTCTCAAGGTACCCTCCTGAGTAGGTTGGGTGGGTGAATAGGTAATGGTCAGATCGGAGGTAACTTGCTGGGGGCCTTGGATATTTTCATCTGATCCCTTCAAGGCCTGAAAAACCATTGGTCCGAGATCTTTGGCGGTATATGGAAGGTATAATTTTAGCGTAAGATGAGGTGCGATGCCTGGACCTTGCCTCCAGTCGGACATAGATATCGACACGGCCAACGCTTCTCCTTCCCGACCGGTTGCGGTAGCCAACTCGGTGATGGTCCACTGACTGCCCTCATGGGGTCCAAAGAATTGCTCCAGTTCCGAGTTGGATCCACTCGCATCATATGCAAGTGTGACATGGTGTTCTTGGTCCTCCAGGTCCAGGCTCCACCACTGGGGTGTTCGATGCTGATAGCACTGGCGATGTTGAGCGTGTCCAATCTCTATGGAATGCGGCTGACATACAAGCAGAAGCTGTAGTCGACAAAGTAGGTCTCGTCCCAAAACATTAACGTCCAGATTGTTAGTCACCACAAATTGGTGCATAAGGCGGATTCCTTCATATTGGACAGGCACCAGTACAGTTAGGGGATAAGGGTGGGGGATTCCATCAAAGCCTTGTAACATTTCATGTGTCCAGTAGTCTGGAGGGCCAAGGAACATTGGACTGACGAAACAGTTGCTCCGGTATCAACAAGGAAGGAGTGTGATTCATTATTAACTGTCATCTTCAGGTGTGGCTCCGGGATACTGTCATTCCTCCCTGTTGGGGATATCGACAGCATCTTTGGTGGTCAATTTTCAAAGGGGTTTTGGTGTATTCCTTGGAAGGAGGGAGAGGGACCTGGGTACCCTCCTTGGGGTCCTTGTTGGCCTTGCTGTCCAGGTTGTCCGTATTGTCCCTGGTTTGGGGGTCCTCTATCCCTTCCTCGTCCTCCTCCTTGCTGGTTATCACTTGGACAATCTCGGCGCTTATGACCTTTGCCTCCACATCCATAACAAATCATGGGTTTTCTTGGTCCCCATCCTATTCCTCCAGATGGCCGCTGGTTGTTCCCTCCGCGGGGTGCATATGGTGGTCCATATGAGGGAGCATTAGGTCCGTTCGGATGTCCCCAAGGGAAAGGGTATGTGTTGTGCTGGCTATCCATCCATACCGGGACGCAGGACTGGTGCTCCATCTGGTATCCTCGAGTATCCGCGTGCGGAGGTCCCTTGGGTTGCGGCGGCTGCTCTCGGGTGATAACATATTCCGTCTTTACCTTTGCTGGTGGATCCCTAGCTTCTCCTCTCTTCCATAATGCACATACGGCGCGGCACATATCAGGGGTGGTCATGCCGGTCCAATTTAGATTATTAGTCTTAACGCTGGTACAGACGCCGTCGGGCAAGCAGAGCATTAGTGTAGCACAGAACTGGGGAGATTGCTGACCGGTGTTAAAGTTCTGGTCCCCAGCATGCGAGCCATACACATCCTTAAATCTCTCCAAGAAGTCCTCGGGGTCCTCATTTCCCTTGGGCTTCTGATCCAGTACCTTGGGCAAGTCAATGGGTTTTCTCAGGGTCACTTCGAGGGTCGCCAGGAGTAGGGTCTTCCACTGTTCATCTCCGGCAACTCCCGGGTGCACGGCTTCCATAGCAGCGTGGTCATTGTGCCCTAGCTGGGTGAGGAACTTGCCCCACTGCATTCGATTCAGTGATTGTCTGACCAGACTCCAGGCGTCCAAAGAGACGGCTTGGTAGGCATCCAACATGTTGCCGATGAACTCCACAAATCGTCCTGGGCACTTGACTTTGTCTGGTGCCCCATTCAGGATTATCAACACATCGTTTGGTTTCCACGGAGCGTACACCTGGATGGTCGCAGGGGGCCCTCCTGCTACAACGGTCACCCCGGCAGCTGCAGGATTCGGGACTGTTCTCATTGGCATTTGCCGTGCGCGTGGGGAGTGCTTCTTCGTCCTAGCCCTTCTAGCCTCTTCCTCCCTTCTCTCGTCTCCGTCTTCAGATGCCATGTCCCCTTCGCTCTCCCATTCGTTATTATCGTCGGAGGTCGAAAAGGTGGAGCTGGGGGGGATTGTGTTCGCCGCTGTGCCATATTCTTTTTGGTTTTGGTCCGGGGGTTCAGTTTAGTTCTGCCTCCCACGGAGTCGGTGAATTGTGGGGCACCAGGAGAGTACGGAGGGGGTCGGCCTGCTGGGGGGGCACTAGGGGCAACTGTCTTCCCTGTGGTCTCCCCTGAATGGGACCATCTTCTGGGGTTCAGCGAGGGTACGGGAGATTTGGAAACTGGTATCTGTGAAGGGCGAGTTTTAAATCTTGGATCGGGTAGCGGGAATTGGAGGAGCGGACACGGGACTGGCAACGGGGGCAGGCTGGTTCAGCGGGGGTGCTCCACGGACTCCCCAATGATAATCCTCTACCTCCTACTCGTCGTCACCTCCCAAATCTATGCCAGCCACCGACTTACGTAAGTCTTTATCTACCTTGGCCTTATTTTGTCTCTCTCTCTCCTGACGATCCTTACTTTCCTTAGCATGCCTACATTCCTGTTTTAATACGGTCACCGACTTCTCCTGACCCCCCTCGGTCAGGGGTATTCCTAGTTTCAAGGCATTACTCTGCCAACTGGCCGTTAAAGACCGTGCCTTTTCTCTGTTACAATGATCGATCTACAACTGAATGGCCTTTTTATATATTTTTTTAAAATCCTTCATCCATATTACACTCTGGGCCCTTGACAACACACCCATATCCTTGGAACCCCCTTCAGGCCATTCATCCTTCCCCAGTTTATGAATGAGTCCTCCCGACATACGCCTGAAGGTCTCCTCCATTTCTGGATGCAAGAAACATAGCTGATGTAATGGCCGGTCCGGGTGACAACTGGTGTCCATACCATTACCCATTTTTATACTTATACTATTACACAACAATATTTCAGGGTTAACCGTGAGTCCTTGGTTCCGCCGTATCTCACTCGGTCACTTCAATTCCTGACCTTTGCGTGGAGGATTTCCTCTCTTAACAACCAGTCTAAGGCGAACTTTCTGTGAGATGCGGGGGTACCTTGGTCTCGGTTAACGTCTCAATACTTTTTAATCCGACGATTCAATATACACTTATGCTATTACACACCAATAGTTCAGGGTTAACCGTGAGTCCTTGGTTCCGCCGTATCTCACTCGGTCACTTTAAAGCGGACTTTCTGTGAGATACGGGGGTACCTTGGTCTCGGTTAACGTCTCAATACTAGTTAACTTTTATTACACAACAATTTTTCAGGGTTAACCGTGAGTCCTTGGTTCCGCCGTATCTCACTCGGTCACTTCAAGGCGGACTTTCTGTGAGATACGGGGGTACCTTGGTCTCGGTTAATGTCTCAAAACTTGTTAACTTTTTCAGGGTTAACCATGAGTCCTTGGTTCCGCTGTATCTCACTCGGTCACTTCAAGGCGGACTTTCTGTGAGATACAGGGGTACCTTGGTCTCGGTTAACGTCTCAATACTAGTTAACTTCCTATACCCAGTGCACTCCTCTTATATACCATCTACAGTCCCCCTCTACGGGGTGTTTTATCCGCTCGATCAGACTAGGACAATCGTCGAGACGGCCCTATCCCAGTGCCCACAACCGGAACGTTCGGATGTCGTCCCACCAACTGACGCTATGCCGGGATACGAGGAAGTACCAAGAGGAGATTTAACTAAATCTACTCACTTGGCGGTACCTCCTTCACATCGATCCCGTCGCCCAGTGGATTCACTCGTCGGCTCGATCAGTCGCTCGTTGACATCCCACTTCTGACACCAAATGTTGATTCACATTTTTCTCTCACATCGGTTGTTTCGACATTAATCGACCAGGCACCGGGGTTGCTTTAAACGTACCTTTATTGAGCAGGAGTCTTCACACAGGTTACAACCCGGCAAAGAGTCAAGCTCTCTGCCCTTAATTGCAATGCCTTTTATATGTTAATGCCACTGTTTAGCACCTCCCACATTCCCCAATCAAAGAACCGACACGTACGCAAAATACAGGACAACAGGTATGTACATATAAAGAGATGTTAATTAGAGGAACCACACTAGAGCTCAGACCAGTACATTCCTTAGTCTTCCTGGCGAGGGGGATTGTGTATTCCTCAATCTTGTCAGACGGGGCCTGTGATCCCCTATTCACGACTATGCAGTAACTGCAAGACAATGTGTATTCCCTTCTTGAAACCTGCAGCCTCAATTCCAGCAAGCCTGGTCAGCAGCCATCTTATGCTCTTTATTTCAGTCTACCTGGCCAACCATTTTACCTTTACAGAACAATCTTACAGCGTTGATTCAGGATTTCCATTCACAATATTAACATCAGGACATTTTTTTGAAAATGTTCATACTATAAGAGTAAAACACATTTAAAATTTTAACTGGCACAACATTTCATAGAGATGATGGGTTAACTGGTACCAGAATATATTGATTTTATCATTAAATAATCAGGAGACAGGAATGCTTTGTTATATGTCAGGGCTCTCGCTTAACTTTTTTTCCCTGTTGCCAGCCGGGCAACCTTGGCAACTTTTTAGGTTGCCAAATGACATTTTAGGTGGTCATTTATGATGGCTTGCATGACGCGTGCTCGGACGAAGTGCGCAGTTACCAGTCGGAATTATGCATTTACATATTATTTCTGCTTCAAATAAAGTCACAAACTAACATATTCACCAATCAAGACATGATATATACCACAATGACATGCAGCAAAATTATAATACGGTATCTCAACTCTTTTTACACATCGCAATTAATGCAATTTTTATTATCTCTTTCCACTTCCAAACAAAAATGTGGTTGGATTATTTAGCATAAGATCAACCTGTGTCAATAAATCCTGGACCTTGATAACATATATGCTTAACCATGCACACTACAAGCATGTTTTCTGTGAAGGACCGAACATTATTATGACATGGCCATAGCATGGGTCGTTATTGCTATTGGTAGAGAAACACTCTTGCTTCCCACATAATTTATCCACAACAAAATATACAGGTTGCAAGGAATTTTCTAAAGGCATTTTATGATAATAGCTGACAAAACTGACTATACCCATCTGTCATTACACTAACTAACAAGAGATGGCCAAAGGACATAAATGCAGCAAATGTTTGGTAATATATTTAAAGGTGTCAAGACGCCACATTACCAGACATTCAGATTAGATGTATGTGGCAATGAAGATACCCAGTTTGTAAGCACCATTTAAAAAGAAATTGTTGATAAACGCTTTTTCCATCATTCCTACTTCAGAATTAACGTTAAAATTTCAACTGAAATATCCCGACCAAATTTGTGATGTATATGACTGAGTGTAGAAGTAAAACCTGGATAAATCCAACGTATAGTTGTGAATGTTGCTCATTAAATAACTACAGTACTGATACTCCATATTAACAGCATTGATTTGCCATTAAAATGAATTCTGTAATAACATGTCAGTGACAATCGAACACTGTGGTTTAAATGTTTCACGTGTTCAAAATTTAATTAATCCATCTTTATGGATTAAAACAAATAATAACATTGGGAATTAAAACATATTTCATTGCATTCCGTTATCAAACATAGTCAATGTTAGCTCTGAAGACATTTCCAGCACAATAGGGTCGGGGGGGGGGGGGGGGGGGGGGGGGGGGTGTATGAATCGTTGTGGATTGGATGGATTGAGGCAGGGGAATTAGTGAGTGTTGGTTGGAGTAGGTAGAATTATGAGGGGAGAGCGCGGGGGATGCCAGTGGGGTTGAATGGGGGGGATCTGTGCAGGATGGATGGGAGGAGCAGTGCAGGATGAATTGGGGGTCCAGTGTAGGATTGATGGGGAGTGGCAGGAGAATCAATGCGAGGTGGCTAGGGAGATCAGTGCAAGATAAATAGATGGGGGGGGGGGGGGGGGGGAGTGGGGAGCACAGGGGATGTCAGTGAAGACAGTATAGAGTCAGGAATGGGGATCAGTGCGGGATGAAGAGGAGGGCTCTCAGGATAAGGGGAGGGGGGCGTATGAGAGAGAGAGAGAGAGAGAGGGAGAGAGGGAGAGAGAGAGAGAGGGAGGAAGGGGCAGAGGAGGTGGGAAGGAAGGCCAGCGCTCCTCGTACAACACATGTCAGGCACAGAAATCGCAACCAAAATATGGAGGGGACTGCGGACAGAATATCTTGGCGGCCGCGCGCGCATGCGCACACTCACACACACGCGCGAGGCTTCGGAGGCTTCTGTGAACGGTAATTTCAGCTCAATCCAGCGCTAAATGCAGCTCAGCTGCCTGTCTCGCCTACAGCCCCGTCTCAATCCAGACATGGCTGCTGGTTAACCTGGCGGGACAGGCAGAGCTGAGCTGGGTTTTGCGCTAGCTGTGGGCCTGGGGGCGCCGCGCCCGTCTGACTCCCGACGCCTCTGGCCATCCCCGGGCGTGTGGAGTGTCTCGGGTGGGGACGGGGATGGTCCAGCGTTTGCAGCGCCGGAGACCGGGATCGATCCTGGCTGGGGTGCAGGTCTGCCGAGAGTGTTTCGGTTCGTCTCCCTCCTCCAATCACCTCCCCCCTACCCCTACTCTTACTCTACTTCCGCCTCTGACCGACACCTCCCTCCTCCAAGGGTCTGTTTTGAAAGAGCCGTTGGCGGAGTGGCAGCAGCTGCCGTTACACGCCGGGCGGGGCGGGGTGCGGGAGGAGGAGATGGAGCCGTCGCCGCTGCTGCCCGTCTTTAGCTCCGACCCTCCGTCACGCCACACTTAGCATCTTTCCCACAACCGTCGCCGACACAAAACGTCACGTTCCTTTTCTCCAGAGATGCTGCCGGACCCGCGGAGTTACTCCAGTTTTTGTGTGTCTATCTTCGGTATAAACCAAGTTGCCAAGGCGGGCAAAATGACTCGCCGTTTAGGTTGCCCGGCGGCAGTTTGAGTGGTCATTGGCACCCGGGCAACCGTGAATTTCGAGCCCTGTATGTGAGGAGAGCTGGGTTTAATTTTATGCCTTGCTTGTCATTTATATTCAAGCTTTCCTCATATGGTCAGTTATTAATATCAATAAAGTAATCTGGACTATAAAACCCCGGTTGCCAGGACGTGACTCAGTCACTCTGCAAGATCGCGAGTGAGAGGCCACGACTCTCATTCTAAGCTGTGAATCAACTGAACTTTATTGCACTTGCAATAAATTACTTGTTAGCCCTTAATGACAATGCCATGTGTTGTTTGGCCTGCTGCCCTGCCTGTGCTTGAAACTGCAATGCTTTATTAGGTCCAACTGTGTTTGGAAGGAATAAATGCTTTATTAGGTCCGACTGCGTTTGGTTCAAAAGTCCCGCTCATTTCGTGACTTCCGCTTAGTGGACAGGTCGCGCTGATTGCGTAATTTTTACGGTGAGTGCAGAGGTCGCGCTGATTGCGTAATTTCCGGTGAGTGCAGAGGTCACGCTGATTGCGGAAGTGCCGCTGACTGCAGAAGTCCCAAAGTGGAGAGGCCGTGCTCAGAGAGTATTCAAGAAAGTTTACTACCATATATATGGTGTGTGAGTCAGTGAATGTGTGTATATGTATGTGTTTGTGAGTGTGTGTGTGTTCTCAGTGACTGAGCTGCCAGCCCAAGAATCCATTCGGCCCACAATGTCCATACTATCCCTCTGAAAACCAGTCCCATTCGGCCCACTACACCATGCTAGCGCTCCAGAGTTACCTTGAGAAGGGGCTGCTGAGAATTTTTTGCATCACTGTAATCCACGTGGTATGATGGATATTTGGCATTATTGTGCTAGGATATTTTTCAGTGGGCATCAACTGTGAGTCTGGATAACAAAGGCTAGATCAAGTTTTGATGCAACTTTTGCATTTAATGAATCTGATAGATAGTTTTAAGAAAATTCAATAGTATAATGCATTCCATTATTCCACGTACATTTATCGCAATAAGCTGCAAACTACTTTCAGCCTTTTAGCTATGCAACATCAACATTAATTGAAACCTAGCACAAATGTGTCACATTCAATGTGAAAAACATTTTAATGGTTCAGTAGCTGTAAAATTAATACATTTGACCCGACCAACCAGAAGTGAATAGATGGATAATAATTAGATTTTACATTATGCCAAAGTTGCTTTATGATTCTCATGTTAAGAAAGGTGTTAACATTGACAGGATTTGATTTGTTGCTGTTCGATAATAACTCATCCCAATACTAAGTCAGATTCTGTGCATGCCTATGCAATTCCAACACAAGTGTGAACCCTGGTCTGTGTTATGCTCCAGACCCTGTCATAACATTCCTATCAATGTTCTATGTGAGATGAGGTTCATCACCACATTCATGCAAGGCTCACTTGGATGTTATTTGGCATTTGAAGCAAGAGGAAGGAATTTCAGTACATGTGTTTGTTCATGTATATTTAATTGGGCAATTGTTCCACACAATCAGACTGCATGAGCCTGGCTAACTAGTGTCATTCCTCCTTTAGTAATGGCTTGCATCAGTTCCATCTAAATTTTCTTTAGTTTCTGTGAGTGATCCGTTGAAGCCAGCCAACTGATTTCCCTCTAGTTTAATCATCTTTTCCTCTCTTAATACCATTTCATTATCCTTTATGATCTAAGTGTTTCTTTTTGCTAACTATCAACCTCAATTCTTCAACTTTTCACCAAATTTGTGAAAATCATTCCTAACCTTTTATTTTTTTTTTCCAATCACAATTTTTGTGTTGGAGAATATGTTTAGTGGATTACTTAAATGCCAATGTGGAAGCAGTTGCCTTGGCAGAGATGCAGAAAGTCGATTTCATGCAACAAACAGTTTTTTCCCCCAGTTTTTTAAAGAATGTTTTGCAAGATGAAATTAACTAAAGTTGCTAAATAAAATAATGTTCCCGAACTTCAGTCCATATTCTGCCACTCACACTGCTAATACATGAAATTAGTTTTTGTTTTTTAAATCCAACAATGTATATCAAATACTATAAAATATAGCAATGGTAATAAAATGGCTAAATTTACTTTAGCAAAGGAATTATTGTGCACCCCAATTATTGTGCTTCAAAATCCCTAATGTGATAATGGCCATATTATAGTTCTATAGTTCAGAAATACATTAATTCCTCACTATCAACAGCTAGCACATAATTGGGGTGACAGTTCAAGTCAGTTCTGAATGATCATTATACTTTTTGAGATACCAAAATTGTGAGAAGTTCAATTTATGCACCATCTGCCTCTTCACTAGAGTTGTCAAATCTCTCATGTTCTGGCCAACATTTTTTGTTCAGCAAGCGGGATCCGCTGGTAATTAATTGAGATTGTGTTGCATCAATATTTTGTCACATTTTCCACATAAAGTCCATGCCTATGAAACATTGAGGTAGTTCTAAAATCTTGAAATGGCCTGAATTTGGCTATTTTGGGGCTGTAGTGGCGCTGAGGCGGCGACCCGACTTCGGAGCCTCGGAGGCTTCGGCCGCGGGCTCAGTGGACGACAACATTGGGAGCTCGCAGATTCCAGGTTGGTGACCGATTCTCCGGAGCTCCCACAACAACAGCTTCATCCACTGGACTGGAGGGTGGCAGCTTCATCCGCCCTGGGCTGCCAGCCCTGCGCTGTTTTTCACAGTCCTCAGAGCGCTGCGGGCCTTGCTCTGGTCAACAACCCCCGCAGCCTAGCTCAGGCCTGGCGCCTGATGGGGAGGCTTGTGCTCTATGACTTTGGTAGCTGCAGCCCTCCACCTCCCTCTCTACCCCCTCCCCATAGGCAGAGAAAAGAAAGAGAGAGAGAGAGAGGGGGGGAGGATGGTGGGGGGTGGTGGTGAGAGGTTTGGGGAAAGATGGTGGGTGGAGGCGGGGGGCAGAGGGGGTGGAGGAAAGGGGGGGATGGAGAGGGGGGAGAGGGCCTTGTCCCCCAACTCCCCCCTCCTCTCTACCCCCCATCTCTGCCACCTTCTAATGCCCCCCCCTTTCTCTTGCATAACTCTATGCCCCAAGACTCCAAGGGAATCCAAGGAATCCCCAAACCCCATCTTTCCCACCTCTATATCTCCCTTCCTCTCTCTCCGCGCTCCTCTCTCTCCCCCTTCCCCCCCCTTCCCCTTCCGCCCTCCCTCCACCTCACCCCTCCACATCCACCTCCCTCCCCCTCTCCCCCCATCTCCCCCCTCCCCCCCCTGTATGTTTGGGGGGTGGTTACTGTGAGTGTGATGCCGCAGCCCCCCCCCCCCCCCCCCCCCCCCGCAACCTGTGCGTTGAGGGGACGGGACCCAATGGGTCACCCTTGGTCTAGTATTGTCTAAAATGATGCCTAAAATGATGCAATAACATTTTTCATTTGAAATATTATATCATTTTAATGTTGTTTGGATGTAAAATAATCTCTTGGTTTACATAAATTATTCACATCACATTATTTGGGAAACTTGCCATATGCAGATTGACTGGAATGTTGGAAATAAAAGTAGAACATTCCGGAAATACTCAACAGGCCAGGCACACATCTGGGAGAGACAAACAAAGTTAATGTTTCAGGTCTAAGGCCTTTCATCAGATTGTTGTGTTTCAATTTGTTTCAGAAATAATTAATTGACTCTGAAATGCTTTGGCAGACTGCAAGGGGACTGGAAAACGCAAGGCTTTCATTTAATTTGTTTTCTTTTTCATTCTCCACTAATTTCACATTTTCTGGGTTATTTACACTCTCAAGATTAACAAAACAATCAGAAAAAGCAGGACCCTTCAGTATCTAATCTGATAACCTCCTCACTTGGATAAAAAACAAAATACAGCTGGATAATGTAGAAGCATTATTTTAGGACACAAAATACAGCTAGGCTGTGGCACAGCAAATCACAAGCACAGATTGCATTAGTTCTTCAATTTAATGAATCTTGATCATTGATAATCAGCCAAATACAACATTCTGTATGCTTGTGAACAAGGACAAGCCAAATGGAATTTCTTTCTTAAAAAGATCAATGCAGAATATAATGCATTGAAATATGGGAAATCGAAGGAAGGTCATAAATCTGTAAACAAGAACAAGCAAACAAAATTTCAGCATTGAGGTCAAGGATAAATAATTATAACTTTTGGGAAAGAGCCATCTTGCCTGTGTATAACAAGGGTGGAAACGGAGCTTTGCCTTGTGCAAAGAGGTAAATGAATTGCTCAGAGATATTTTTAAAACTCTTAAGATGCTTCAACATAATCATTAAACTAAACTCATTAAAAACAAATTAAAACACTTAACTATTCATCCCCTTTTCCACGCACCCTAACTGAATGAGGTCTCCAATTTTATCTCAGGGCCCAAACAGGGTTCAGTGATCCAGCAGTATCTGTCATTTGATGAGGGCCGGATTAACAGTGCAAGTCCATGACCCACGTCAGTGGAAACAACTGAATTGCAGTGCTCCCATTAGAACTGTTGACTACAGTCAGGAAGATCCAGTTAAATAGTAGAAACAGGAACTTCAATGGAAAAATGGATATAGTCAATATTTAGAAGATTATACACTTAGGGGAAATTTATCATCAGATTCTCCTGACATCAGCAATCTATCTCATTCATGGTGAGATGCAAGTGAGTTACACAGAGTGAAGCACAGGCCTGCGAATGTAGATTGCACCTGTACCCTGGAGTAATCACAAAAGGACCAACCGCCTTTGCCACATCAATTTTCTCTAAGGCTCTCATCTCTTCAAAACCAAAGAAAGTTGAGTTGACTGAATACAGTACTTGCTGTGACATTTTGAGTAATTACTTTCTGTCTTCAGTTCAATAAGTCTACAGACATTTCCACATTAACTCCTCTTCATTCAAGTGATGGAAGAAAAGTGATAGCTTAGGTAATTGACAATGCCACTTACTCACCAATATTCTGTTTGCTGGTGCTCAGTTCCTCAAAACCACTCAGCTCTATAGATCATTCAATTTTGATTCTAAAATATACAATTTCAAGAGGTGAGGTGGAAGTAAATAGCTTTGATAATAATGCAATATTTAATTGATGGGCCATCAAGGAGCCCGAAAGTTATGCATGTAGAATTACCTTCTTGATGTTTTCCTTTGGTGTTAGAAAGAACTTCAGATGCTGGAGTCTTGGACAAATGAAGACTGGAGTAACTCAGCGGGTCAGGCAGCATCTGCAGAGTAAATTGATGGGTAATGTTTAGCGTCCAATGACCCAAAACATCACCTAACCATTCTCTTTTGGCATTGGAAATGCTAAGTACAGCTTATATCAGATTTGCAGCTGATTAAAAACTGCAGAGTATGCAGCCAATGCTCAAGACAGATGTCATCAAATTGTTAGCTAATTTATTACAAAAAATGTTAGCAGTGACAGTCACTTGTATGTTTCCACCAGTCTAATTTTGGCAAGACTATAAATAAAGAATGTGAAACGTGAATTAGAAGAAAGCTTTACCATACCATGTTACATGGTTTCCTTGAGTTCAAATATTTACATATGTTACATGCACATTACACCCTTGAAAGTCGTTTTAAATTTTGTCTTGTCAAACATGGCCTTGCCCCTCAATAATGTAAAAACAAAAGAAGCTGTTCTCAAAAGATTTTCACATTCAATATCTTGTATTCAATGACAGCAAAGTAAAATGAGCATTATATTTCAGAATCATATTAAAGTATCAAAGGGAAAAAAGTAAGACGTTGCAAAGCAAATATTCACTTCACAACTACAAAATTGAAAAAATGAAAAAAGGGTCAAACCATGGTAAGGTTCTAGCTGTGTAAGAAACTACATCAAGATAATGATAGAATCAAATATAAACATTGTGCTATGAAGGAAGGAACTGCAGATGCTGGTTTAAACCGAAGATAGACACAAAAAGTTGGAGTAATTCAGCAGGTCAGATAGCATCTCTGGAGAAAAGGAATAGGTGACGTTTCGGATTGAAGCCCTTCTTCAGAAGAAGAGTCTTGACCCAAAACATCACCTCTGCTTTTTCTCCAGAGATGCTGTCTGACCCGCTGAGTTACTCCAGCTTTTTGTGTCTGTAAACACTGTGCTATTGTTTCAAAAACCTTTGGAATCTGCATGGTAATAAACATTAAAATAGCACCTGGCTACCATTTGATGTTTGTTTTCATACAAATGCAGTGATTTTTCTGTTTCAGTTTTGAATACACATAAATGAGAATAATTCAGATGACTATCATGTCACCTTCAGTGCTTTACCATCTGCAGTACTTCCTTCACATCTGGAAGCACGCATTAAAAATGAAATGTAATAATGTGTGTTGGGATTCAAATTGGCACGTGTCATGAGTCAACAGTGAATATCTATCAGCAATTTAGATAGCATGATTTCTTCCAGCTAAATACCTTTTCATCTGAGTAAATAAATGATACAGCACATGTAATTCTGTGATAGGCAAAATGGGATTTTTTTTCTCATTCAACTTCAAGAAGTCATAGACGATTGTGTAACAATAACTATGAAAATTCATTCACAGGTATTCTTATACAGCAAGCTATACTAACTAATGCTACTGTGGTTAAAAAAAAACTGCATCTATCTAGAGGGTGGAAATCAAAGAAGAAACTAATACCAAGAGATTTCCAGTACTTCATTGCGCATTCTCTAAAAGGTTTAACTCCCCACCTGCTCTCCAGCCTTTCATCTGCCCTGGGGAAAACAAATTTCCAATTAATTTATAAATTATCATTTACTAGCTTTTAACAATGACATTATTACCCATGCCCGAGCCTTGGAAGTAACTTTTTCTAGTTTCTTTCTTATCTCCAAGCTCATCTTGTCCACAAGTAGTGCTTCCTGCTCCGTCCACATTATTCTCACTAAAGATGGCAACCACCTAAGAACCTTTCTATGACCCACGTCAGTGGAAACAGCTGAAATTCAGTGTTTCCATTAGATCTGGTGACTACAGTCAGGTAAATCCAGTTTACTAGCAGAAACAGAAACTCGAATGGAAAGATGAGTGTGCAGTCAATATTTAGAAGATAAGGTTTATACACTACTAGACCAAGTGCAGACCCGTTGGGTCTGCTCCCCCAAAGCAGCCTTTCCCTACCCGTAGCCCCCACCGAAATGGAAAAAATCTTGGCGTTTCTCCTTCTGGTGTTGGCGTAGCAACGAATCAAAGGCTGGCACCCACTAGTCAGGCAGAAACACACACACACACACACACACACACACACACACACACACACACACACACACACACAGTTTTAATATTATATATAGATAGATAGAAGATAGATAGATGAGCAAATTTAGCATTAAATTCTCCACATATCAGCAATCTACATGGCGAGATGCAAATCAGTTAAACGGAGTGAAGCACAGGCCCACAGGTCTGCAAATGTAAATTGCACCTGTACCAAGGAGTTAACCATCCTCCATCCTCTTCTTTTATCATTCTCCTCTGCTCCCAGATAATTACAATTGTTAATGTTTTAATACTCAGCTACTCTCCTGTCCTCCTTCAAATACACCATCTAATTTTTGTTTTTAGAAAAACAGCTTCCAGCTCTCCATCATTGCAAGGTACTGCTCCATTTCCGTACTCCACTTTCCTCTCCATAGGCACTGAATGGTAGGCTTCTGAGTCCAGCTTCCTTAGATCTCCATGTGAAAATCTGTCTGAATTGCTCTCCGTTGTCCCCAGTACCTAAACAGTTTCTCCAAATTCCCAAAGTAACACCCTTTATGGCGCAGGTAAATTATCTATTTTCATCTTTCTTGATATGTCTGTGACCTCCAGCGTGAATGGCCAGACTGCTTTCCTCCAACAGTTCTCCAGCATCATGCAGCTGGATAAAGTTGTACATACTGTACAACTGTACATACTGTACATTCATTCCATTCTCATCTATCTCATCAAAGCGGGAGAATTATCAGCAATGGTTTCTCCGCTTTTACCTACATTACTAGGACTAGGGCCCCCCAGGATCCTCTTTGAATCAGTTTGCATCTGTTGGTGACAGTGTAAGGTGAAGGGGAAAGTTGTGGGACTCCATTGCAGGATGAGCGAATGGGTGGCTGGAGTAGCAGTGGATGGACCCGATGGCATAATACAGAGCCAGACCCAAACCTCATTTCATCAATCCAATGTCAACTGCAAACTGGGCCTTAAAGTGAGAATATAAGAAATTACATACGTCCTTACGCCAAGAGCAGAATATTCAGAGAGTTGGAAGATGGTGCTGGGGCATGGTGGTTCTTTACATGCAGTTCAAAAGAGGATCTAATGTACTCATGTATGGGCTTGAGTGGTTGTATATACGACTCACACTTAAAGATGTGATAAGATAAGATAAGATAAGATAAGATAACCTTTAATGTCATTCAGACCGAAGTCTGAACGAAATTGAAGCAGTCATACATACAATACAATACAATAAAAAACAACAATAAACACATATTAACATCCACCACAGTGAGCCAACCAACATCTCCTCACTGTGTTCAAAAGGGAACTGCAGATGCTGGAATATCGAAGGTACACAAAATTGCTGGGGAAACTCAGCGGGTGCAGCAGCATCTATGGAGCGAAGGAAATAGGCGACGTTTCGGGCCGAAACCCTTCTTCAGACTGATGGGGGGTGGGGAAAGAAAGAAGGAAAAAGGGAGGAGGAGGAGGAGCCCGAGGGCGGGCGGATGGGAGGGTGGGAGGAGACAGCTAGAGGGTGAAGGAAGGGGAGGAGACAGCACGGGCTAGCCAAATTGGGAGAATTCAATGTTGATGCCATAAGGACGCAAGGACCCCAGACGGAATATGAGGTGCTGTTCCTCCAATTTCCGCTGTTGCTCACTCTGGCAATGGAGGAGACCCAGGACAGAGAGGTCGGATTGGGAATGGGAGGGGGAGTTGAAGTGCTGAGCCACCGGGAGGTCAGGTAGGTTATTGCGGACTGAGCGGAGGTGTTCGGCAAAACGGTCGCCCAACCTACGCTTGGTCTCACCGATGTAAATCAGCTGACATCTAGAGCAGCGGATGCAGTAGATGAGGTTGGAGGAGATACAGGTGAACCTTTGTCGCACCTGGAACGACTGCTTGGGACCTTGAATGGAGTCGAGGGGGGAGGTGAAGGGACAGGTGTTGCATTTCTTGCGGTTGCAACGGAAAGTGCCCGGGGAGGGGGTGGTGCGGGAGGGAAGGGAAGAATTGACGAGGGAGTTGCGGAGGGAGCGGTCTTTGCGGAAGGCAGACATGGGGGGAGATGGGAAGATGTGGCGAGTGGTGGGGTCACGTTGGAGGTGGCGGAAATGGCGGAGGATTATGTGTTGTATTTGCCGGCTGGTGGGGTGAAAGGTGAGGACCAGAGGGACTCTGCCCTTGTTGCGTGTGCGGGGATGGGGAGAGAGAGCAGTGTTACGGGGTATGGATGAGACCCTGGTGTGAGCCTCATCTATGGTGGCGGAGGGGAATCCCCGTTCCCTGAAGAACGAGGACATTTCCGATGTCCTGGTATGAAATGTCTCATCCTGGGAACAGATGCGGCGTAGGCGGAGGAATTGGGAGTAGGGGATGGAGTCTTTACAGGGGGCAGGGTGGGAAGACGTGTAGTCCAGATAGCCATGTGAGTCAGTGGGTTTGTAATGTATGTCGGTCAGGAGTCTGTCCCCTGCGATGGAGATGGTGAGGTCAAGGAATGGTAGGGAAGTGTCGGAAATCGTCCAGGTGTATTGGAGTGCCGGATGGAAGTTGGTGGTGAAGTGGATGAAGTCAGTCAGTTGTGTGTGGGTGCAGGAGGTGGCACCAAAGCAGTCGTCAATGTAGCGGAGGTAGAGGTCGGGGATGGGGCCCTGGTACGCATCGAACAAGGATTGTTCAACGTACCCGACAAAGAGGCAGGCGTAGCTGGGGCCCATGCATGTGCCCATAGCTGCGCCTTGTGTTTGGAGGAAATGGGAGGAGTCAAATGTAAAGTTCTCCTCACTGTGATGGAGGCAAAAGTCTAAGGTCTCCAGTCTCTTCCCTCCTCTTCTCCCTCTGCGCTGAGGCGATACCCCCCGGGCGATGTTAAAACCTGTCCCGCGGCTCAAACACCGCGGCCCGGGGTGGTCGAAGCTGCCGCCCACCAGTCCTGCTGACGCAGCCGCTGGCCCGCGGCCGAACCCCGGACTCAGGCCACCACCGCCAGAACACCGTCCCAGCCACCGGAGCACCGTTCCAGCCCCGAGCCGGATCGCCCTCACGTGAGTACTGCCACTGTCTCAGCCTCGCGCCAGGCCGCCCCGACTGGGCGCCGCTCCTCCCTCGGGCTGGGCCGCCCCGACCGGGCGCCGCTCCTCCCTCGGGCTGGGCCGCTCCGACCGGGCGCCGTTCCTCCCTCGGGCTGGGCCGCCCCGACCGGGCGCCGCTCCTCCCTCGGGCTGGGCCGCCCCGACTGGGCGCCACTCCTCCCTCGGGCTGGGAACGCCGTACCTCCCCGAGCTCGGCCACTCCGACGGGAGCACCGTTCCTTCCTCGGGCCGGCCGTCCTCACGGGAGCGTCACAGCCCCTCACGGAAGCCCTGTTCCAGCCCCGAGCCGGGCCGTCCTCACGGGAGCGAGCCCAGTGCGAGTCCTGGCGGGCTCTGCCTCCTGAGCCTCGAGGTCGCCAGCTCCGCCATTAGGCCTCAGCGCAGACGGAGGCAGAGAAGGGGAATACGACAAAAAGTCGCATTCCCCCGCAGGGAGAGACAGCAAGCCCCGTTTCAACCCCCCCCCCCCTCCCAAAACAGAAACTAAAAACCAAAACTAGACTAACCAAAACGAAAATAAACAACACAAAAAACACAAAACAAACAGGACTGCCGGAGAGCCGCTGCAGCCAGAGCCGCGCCGCCACTAGAATAGAGATAGAGTTAAAGCTGATTGCCCTGGATGGAGCATTGTGAGGAGCGCCTTGAGAACGAATGTTCTTTTTCCTTAGAGAAGAGGAGGTTAACAGGGGACATGGTTGAGATATATAAAATATGAGGTGTGTAGATAGCAGGGCAGACTACAGGTAGCTTTTCCACATATCAGAGGTAAATAAAACAAGGAGACATAGATTTAGGGTAAGGGGGAGATTTAGAGTGGATCTGAAGAGGAGCTTTTTCACTCAGAGAGCAATGAGTACCTGGAATACATCGCTTGAGAGAGTGGTGGTACAGAATTGCTGACAGCATTTAAGAAATGACAAAACAAGCACTTGAGTCACCTAGGCATAAAAGATTATAGACCAAGTGCTTTATGATGGGATTGTTACGAATTGGTACCCAGTGGTCAGCCTCAGTGTGGCTGGCCAAATAGATAGTCTCTCCACTGTATTGTCTCCATGCACTCCCATGTATTCTGACAGCACCCACCACCACTTTCCCATATCTTTTCTCTTTTTTAAGAAAGTTTATCTGAAATGAAAATACTGGATAGATAGAAAATCTGTTTTCAGCTAAATTTTAAATGACCAAAGCCATTATCTTCAGAGCCTACAACAAATTCCTTTCTGTAACTATTGACTCTGGTTTGGGCTTAAATAGACAATTTAGCATAATTTGTGTCACTAAGTGAAATTTTGCTCTACATGGCCTTACACCCTATAACCGGCATAACATCACCAAATGTCCTTAATTCAGCTCATTTGCTGAAATTCTCAGTTCTATCTTTGTTTCCTCCAAAATTGACTGTTCCAGTGCGGCATTGTTTGATACCTGTAAACTGATGCTAAATCAGATTCAGATTCAGATTCAAACTTTATTGTCATTGTGCAGTGTACAGTACAGAGACAACGAAATGCAATTAGCATCTCCCCAGAAGAGCGAACATAGAATATGAGCAATAAATATATATACGTACATACAGTCGTAGTAGTGCAATTTATCTGGGGGAAGGAGTGTCCGGGGGGGTGACTGGAGGTGCAGAGCTAAGTAATGTAACAGCCGCAGGGAAGAAGCTGTTCCTGGATCTGCTGGTCCAGCAACGGAGAGACCTGTAGCACCTCCCGGATGGGAGGAGGGTAAACAGACTGTGGCTGGGGTGAGAGCAGTCCTTGACGATGCTGCGCGCCCTTCGCAGACATCGCTTGCTTTGGACAGACTCAATGGAGGGGAGTGAGGAACCGGTGATGCGTTGGGCAGTTTTCACCACCATCTGCAATGCTTTCCGGTCGGAGACAGAGCAGTTGCCATACCATACTGTGATACAGTTGGTAAGGATGCTCTCGATGGTGCAACGGTAGATGTTCACCAGAATCTGAGGAGACAGATGGACCTTCTTTAGTCTCCTCAGGAAGAAGAGACGCTGGTGAGCCTTCTTGACCAGTGTTGAGGCATTGTGGGTCCAAGAGAGGTCATTCAATCAATAAATGATTGAATATTAACAAAATCATTGGCTGCTATTCATATCATGCATAAATACATCAACCTTTAATTACTTTTCTGTTTAAATCTTATAAGATCAGCAAAGTAGGTCAATTGGTATTGATTTCCAATGATCCAGCAGAGAACATGACCTTTTGCATCTATCCTCACCATTTGGTAGAACCATTCAACCCACATCCTTGCTCCTTTCCTATATTTCCCCCCTCAAATGCTTGTTCAATTGCACTCTGGATGATATTGCCGAGTGTGCACAATAATATTAAAAAGCCAGCTTACTAATGAAACCACATAAGGAGCTTTCTTACCAAATTCAGGATCCAACTTTATTCTGCTGTTCTGAAGGAGTGATGCATAATCATTAACTAAGTGCAACATTAAGATGTTCAACCATTTTGTGGAATCTGTTGCATTTTTTATGATAATTGAACCTTTCTATTGATGATGTAGTGTAACCTATGCCAGAAAAGCATACTCCATTATTTAGCTTAGCTAGTCTAAGACTGTATTCAATTACAAAAGACCTACAATATCCTCCAAATACTTTATGAGCCACTAATTATCCAATAAGATTTTCTAATGAATGGTGCACTGGCATGACCTTGACTGAGTTAACTTCATTCAACAACATTATTTAAATATTTCTGTAGTACACTTGGCACCACAAAATACCCTATTTGACAAATAATATTTGAAGTACAATGGGCAAAATGATGTGCTCTTGCAAATTTGCAAGACCTGCTGGAAATGTGTGAAGAATTGTCCTTTTGCTGCAGAAAAAATCAGGGCTATAACAGACACCAACAGGGTTGATTGTTCCACTTTAAGTTCTCACAATTTTTCATGAGAAGAGAACAAAGTTTTGATAGGAATATTGAAGAGCTGGTATTAATACAAAAGGATCAATATTCTTCTTGACTGGTAGCCTCTTTGGTGAAGTTATTCTCTATTTATTAATATAACAGTGAGATATATTTTGCAACATTTCAGTTCTAATTGATTATCCTGTAAAATAATAACTGGGTTAATTTCAACAGTGTAACAAAGTACAAAACAATAGGGTAAGAGAATCGTCCAAAGTTGTTTTTTCAATTACTTGGGAGTGAAATCAGATTTTTTGATGGTAACACAAATAGATTATCATTCAAACTACTAATGGATAACTACTCAATTCAACTTTCCACTACTATCAAATATTCATGTTACAAATAAGATTATTCTTTGTGATTTTGTCATGAAGTTAATGCTGCTACTTTTACTGACAATGTAAAAGAAACATCTCTGAAGAATCAAACAAGGATTTAACCAGAATGGAATATAGAAACTGCTAAAGGTTCCGTGCATGAAGTTAGTTATATTTAACAGTCAGCACTATCAACATATAAGAAATGTAGGAAGACCTTCTTTAATTAAAGGGCCTGTCGCACTTAGGCGATTTTTTCGGCGATTGCCGGCGACTGTCACAGATGTAGCAGCTTGCTGAAAAAGCGGCGACTGTTCCCCCCCCCTACGGCAATGTCCACAACAACCTACCACCTAGTCGATGTCAAGCTACGGCAAGCTACCGACAACCGGCGACCCAATCGTTACGACTTACGACATTCACCTACGATCACACCTTCAACAACCTACGCCTACACAGGCGGCAACCTACAATAACCAAAGTCAACCTACGTCCACCCGCGACAACCTACGACCAGCAACGACCCTGTCGGAGACAACTGAAGACAATACTGTCGCTGGTTGACGTAGGTTGTCGCCAATGGAATTCACTGAGGTCATCACCCGGCGACAACCAACGTCACCTGCCGTCATCCTGGCGACAACCTACGACAGGAGAAGACAGGCAACGTCACGCCCATTGTCGCCAAAAGGTTTTGAACATTTCAAAATCCAGCGGCGACAAGAAAAAAGTTACGACACTTGAGGAGACAGCTCACGACAATACGTCACCCCACGACAATGGTCACCCCGCGACCATGTGGCGACAGCCTATTTTCCGGCTGTTGCTGAAAAAAATCGCCTAAGTGGGACAGGCCCTTAAATTTTAAAATTAACTAATTAAAGTCTTGTAGTAAGACTTAGGTTTTCCACAGAAACATGACGAGAATAACCTCCCTTGGATTCATCAAGCCTGGCCTGTTCATTTATGAAATATTCATTAATTCTATGATAGCATGAATGATTACATTTTCATTGTTCTTCAATGTAAATTTCTCATAATTCTCAGATACCTGTATATTCATTCATGAAATGATCTGCATTTAGGCTTCTGCACTCTGAAGAAAAAGGGAAAAATTGTTAAAGTCGTGATTGCTGATACTCGTGTGTTTAATTTCATACTAGACTAACTTCATACTAGACATACTAGACCATTGGGTCCCTGTCACACAGGAGGCTTAGTCCCCCAACGCAATATGCCCTAAAGAGCTCAGAGAAAAGACGGGGGAAGAGCCATGGGGGAAGAGAGGGGTATCACGGGGAAGGGGAGCAGGAACCGGTGGGGGGGACCAGAGGGGAAACGGCTGGAGCTGCGGGGCGTTGCGGTGGCTGTGCTTTTGGGACTCACAGCGGGCGCTGGACGCTCTCTTCCGCCGGGATCAGATTGTCCGTTTTCCATTTAGCGACATCTACCACGCGCCGTGCCGGGCCGCATCAGGTCTCTCCGAAAATTGTGGCCGGTTGGAGACTTCCATCGGCCACCAACAGAGTCCCTCAGCTCCAGTAAAGACGCAATGGCGCAGGAAGGGGCGGACCATCCCGGAGAGTGACAGGAGAAGAGAACAATCCGCGTGCCGCTGACTGGCAGTAGAGGAGCTCGATCTGCGAACGCGCGGTATTTAACTTTTACAATTTACCACCGATCGGAACGAAACTTGGTGCACTCGCAGCACAGGAGAACGGTGAGTGAGTTGGTGCTGTCGCTTACCGGTTTTGAGCAAATAGAAAACTGGAAGAGCACAAGATCTGAGTTTTAGTTATGTACTAGACTAAGTGGGACCCGTTGGGTCCCAGTCACATGGGAGGCCTGGTCCCCCAACGCAACCCATTCCACAATGCAATATTCCACCACTCACCTGTTGGGGAGCGTCGATGCACAGCTATTTTCCAGTCCCTCCAGAGATGTTCGATCGGGTTCAAGTCCGGGCTCTGGGCCACTCAAGGACCTTCACAGACTTGTCACAAAGCCACTCCTGCGTTGTCTTGGCTGTGTGCTTAGGGTCATTGTCCTGTTGGAAGGTGAACCTCCACCCCAGTCTGAGGTCCTGAACGCTCTGGAGCAGATTTTCATCAAGAATCTCTCTGTACTTTGCTCCGTTCATCTTTCTCTCGATCCTGACTGGTCTCCCAGTTCCTGCCGCTGAAAAACATCCCCACAGCTTGATGCTGCCACCACCATGCTTCACCGTAGGTATGGTATTGGCCAGGTGATGAGCTGTGCCTGGTTTATTCCAGAAGTGATGCTTGGCATTCAGGCCTAAGAGTTCAATCTTGGTTTAATCAGACCAGAGAATCCTGTTTAGATGCCTTTTGGCAAACTCCAAGCGGGCTGTCATGTGCCTTTTACTGAGGAGTGGCTTCCGTCTGGCCACTCTACCATAAAGACCTGATGCAGATATAGTTGACCTTCTGGAAGGTTCTCCCATGTGATATTTCTGTTATTTCTTTTTAATTACATTATTTCTCTACACCTGATTTTGCTTTTTTATTATGGGGTCTTGTGTGTAGATTGCTGAGAATTTTTTTTTTTTTTAATCCATTTTAGAATAAGGCTGTAAAGTAACAAAATGTGGAAAAAGTGAAGGATGTCTGAATACTTTCTGAATGCACTGTACATCAGTCACTGAAAGTAAGCATGCAGGTACAGCAGGCAGTGAAGAAAGCTAATGGCATGTTGGCCTTCATTGCAAGTGGATTTGAGTTTAGGAGCAAGGAGGTCCTACTGCAGTTGTACAGGGCCCTGTAGCGAGTGCAGCGTAGGTTCATCAGGTTAATTGCCGGGATGGCGGGACTGACATATGATGAAAGAATGGGTCGACTGGGCTTGTATTCACTGGAATTTAGAAGGATGAGAGGATATCTTATAAAAACATATACAATTCTTAATGGATTGGTCAGGCTAAATGCAGGAAAAATGGTCCCGATGTTGGGGGAGTCCAGAACCAGGGGTCACAGTTTAAGAATAAGGGGTAGGCCATTTAGGACTGACGGAATCAAGGGATATGGGGAGAAAGCAGGAGCGGGGTACTGATGTTAGATGATCAGCCATGATCATATTGAATGGTGGTGCTGTCTCGAAGGGCCGAATGGCCTCCTCCTGCACCTATTTTTTTATGTATCTCTGTTTCTCTGTTTTATTCTCTTTTTTTCCCGTTTTTAGGCAATAAACCAATTTTCAATTAATCTTTTTTTAATCTTTTGTTTGAATAAGGTTCTGGATACTTATTTTTGTATCATTGGTAAGTGTTATCTTACAATTTACAAAATAGATAGCATGCAACTCACTGAAATGTACTCCCAGCTACCAAAGACAAGTTTGCATTTCCTTTTGTACAATGTGTGTAATGTTGTAAATCTATTTCTGAGATTCAGGTTGCTGATTTTGTAACAGATGGGGCAAATTAAACCTCCTGTCTAACCAGCACAGCATTGTTGCAGACAAATTCAGCTTGTGACATTGTGGATTCACTTGCAATGCTACCAACAAAACCAAAATTAGAGTGTTTTCGGAAATTTACCACTTCATCTTAAATATTTTGTTTACACTGGAGTTTTGCGAATTTGTTTGCCCTATGTGTCACTTAGACAGACTATCTAAAAGATCTGGACTCACAATAATAGCAACATGCACACACTGCAATATAAAAACGAACAAAATATAGATCATTATTTGAGCATACTTAGTTTAATAATTTAAAATATATTGGATGCTTCATCTTCTACCATTAAAATCTTGTGTTCAGTCAGAGGTGAGAGAGCTGTTGTCTGTGCCAAGATTAATGTGCATAAATGCAGACCTCTTTGCTATTGACAGCTTAGTAGCTGCAAAAAAAAGCAGTGACAATAATGTTACCTCCCCACATCCCTGAAATGAAAACTGCACCACTTGATTCATTACCGAAAGTGGCATTAATATCGTCCTATTTGTTATGCCTTGTGTGTCGACAAACATTTATTTTTATCCTGATACCTACATCCTTCCTTTCATTTAAGCCTCTATTTTGTTTCCTTGAATACTACCCAGCAAAGAAAGAAAACGTGATTCTTTCACATTCACAGGTTATTCCAAAGTCCTTAGCCCTTATGTTAAGGATTTATAACCCTTGGTTACTGGAGCTTTTGGAGCTGCTATTTTAGGAATAACTGTCAGCCGGCATATAGTGGAACTCTTTATTATTCTGCTGTCACATGATCTTATGCTTCTACCAGAATCTGGCAGACAGTTTAACAGAATATCTGAAGGATGTAATCTCCAATAGTGAAACACCCAAGAATGTCATGATGTGCTGAAATTCAAGGAACAGATTTAAGGAAGAGAATAGTGATGTCTGGAAACATTTCCACATAACAAAAGAGTTGATACTGATGTTCTTAAAGTGCATAAAGGTGGATAAATCTCAGATGCTAACCAAGTGTGCCCTTGGACATAGTGGGAAGCTCGGGAAAACTAAAGGCTGGTGAGCCTAACATCATGGTGGGAAAGTTATTGGAAGGGATTCTAAAAAACATGATCTACATGCATTTGTAAAGGCAAAGACTGTTTAGGGAAAGACAACAGCCTTTGTGTGTCGGAAATGGTGTCTCCAAAATGTTATTGAGGTTGTTGAAGAGGTAATCAAGTGGGCTGATGAGGGCAGGCTGGTAGATATTGTCTAAAGGGACTTTAGCAAGTCCTTTGTCAAATCCCACATGGTAGGCTGGTCAAGTAGGTTAGATCCCATGGGATCCAGAGTGAGTTAGCCAAAATGGACTTGTCTAACTTTATTTCATCTCACCCCAGAAGGGACACGACCTGAAACTACCTATCCATGTTCTCCAAGAATGCTGCATGACCCACTGGGTTACTCCAACATTTTGTGTCCTTCCTTGGTAAACCAGCACCTGCAGTTCCTTGTTTCTACAAAATTGACTTGGTGCAAGGAGTCAAATAGTGGTTGTGGTGTGTTGGTTTATAGATTGAGGCCTGTGAAACCAGCGACGCTCCACAAGGATTGGTGCTAGGTCCACTATTGTTCATTATCTTTGTTCATGATTCGGATGAGAATGTAGATGGCATGGTTAGCAATTTTGCAGATATGGTGGTGCAGTGGGCAGTGAAGGTTATCTAAGATTACCACAGGATCTAGATCAACTGGGAAAGTGGCCTAAGGAATGGCAGATGGAATTCAATTCAGACAAATGCACGATGTTGGATTTTGGTTAGTTATACTAGAGCAGGATTTAAGCAATAAATGATAGGGCCCTGGAAAGTGTTATAGAACAGAAAGACATAGGGGAATAAGTATGAAGTTCTCCATAAGTGATGGCAGATAGTCAGCCTGAAGAAAGCATTTGGCCCATTTGCCTTCATTGGACAGGGCATTGAGTACAAGTTTAGGGCCTTCATGTTACAACCGTACAATATGTTGGTGAGATTGCACTTGGGATATTGTGCTCAGGTCTGGTTGCCAAGCTGTAGGAAGGGTGTCATTAAGTGGGAAAGGGAGTAGAAAATATTCACAAAGATGTTACCGGGACTGGAAGGTTTAAGTTATAAGGAGAGACTGGATAGGCTGGCACTATTTCCCCTAGAGCATAGAAGGCTGAGGGGTGACCTTATAGGGTATGTAAAATCATCTGGATCCTCCTTATCCTTAGATAAGGAGAATGATCATATTCTATTTCTCAGAGTAGGTAAGTCTAGAACTGGAGGATATGGATTTAAGCAGAGTATTCTGAAGGGAACCCAAGGGACACCTCTTTCACACTATAGGACAGTGGGTATGTGGAGTTGCCAGAGGAAGTGGTCAAGGTGGGTACAATTACAATGGTTAAAAGATATCTGGATAAGTAAATGGATGGTTAAGTTTGGAGGGATATGGGCCAAATGTAGGTCAATGGGACTAGTTCAGCTAAGTAACCTGGTCGGCATGGGCAAATTGAACTAAATGGCCTGTTTCCCTGCTGTGTGACTCTTATTTGAAAAGAATTCAGGAGATTTGGGATAGAAATGCTGGAGAAGGCCATTGTTTGGACATGCTGACTCCAGAAAATTGTGCTGTGATGAGTCAGAAAATGAACTGATAATGAATTTCATTAAATCAATGCAGGAAGCTTAGGTCAGAGATGTCAGCACTGAGCTGAGAAAGAGAATTAAAATGTGAGGTTTATTGGACGATCAAGGTCATGCATGCACTACATGCACGTTATACAAAGTGGAGGTCCAATCTCCCCAATATAGACCATGGTAATTGTGTGACCAGCAACTGCAGAGAACTAAATTAAAATAAGTAAATCTCTACACTACAAGGAGAAAGCATCTGGAATCTTGGTCAGTGAGAAGGAAGAAGGTAAAATGACAGGTGTTGCTTCTCCTGTCGTTACACGGAAAGTTGTTTAAAAAGATGCAAATTACTGTACACATATTAAATTATTAACAGAAGAGGGTTGGACACCCAGTCTTTAGAAAGCTATGCAATACATATACGATAGAGAGACGAGTTTCTGCATGTGTGTATGGTGAATAAATGTGACCAATTAGTCAGTTATTTATCATTGATAATGGTAGGGAAAACAGATGATAACATCATTTATTTTGAAATCTTAATTACTTCCCTTGAAGTTGAAGGCAGCAAGTATTTATGAATGTTGTTATGCAGCAGTTGAGTAGCTATATTTTATAAACACATTTATATTTGATTTAGCAGGAATTTAGTGGGAGAGTCTCAGATCAGAGGGCAGAGCCTCAGAATAAAAGGATGTACCCTTGGAATGGAAATCAGGAGGAATCTCTTTAGCTAGAGGGTGGTGCATTGCCACCGACGGTGGGGGAAACCAAGTCAATGGGTATTTTTAAAGTGGAGATTGACAGGTTCTTGATTAATAAAGGTGTCAAGGGTTGCAAGGAAAGGCAGGAGAATGGGTTGAGAGGGAAACATAGATCAGCCATGATCGAATGGCTGAGCAAATTTGATGGGCAAATGGCCAAATTATGCTCCTATGCTTTATGATCTTATCATCATCATCAGATATATTATTCTACCACTCTGGGATGAGTATATTGGAGGAATTAACTACATCAATCAATTGACAAAGTGAAAGCAAAGAACATCAAAACACTACTTCAATCATTGCCAAACATACAAAAATAAGTTACTGTGAATAAGGGACCACAGGTGAACTGGTAGTTGTTTTCCGTCAAAGGACAGAGAGAGGGCTAAAGTAGGTGATGCTGGAAAGCAGTAATTTGGGTCACAGTGCTCAACTAATTCACACCTTTTCAACCACACATAGAACTTGCACAGAATTCATGCTAATTACTCATCTGTAATGGCTTCAGCATTCATTATGCATTAACTGCATTATTAATGATATTATCATCGTGGGACTCAATTTCAGTAGTGGTTAGCAAATGCTCACACTTCCTAACTGTTTAAGGCAGACCTTTAGTTCTGGAAGTGGAGCATAGTACAGGTCCTGGAAAGTGATAATAGAAGCAGATAGAGTGGTAAATTTGGTAAGCTTGCCTACATTGGTCAGGCATTGAGTATCAAGAGTCAGGAAATCATGTTGCGGCTTTGTAGAACATTTGGTTAGGCTGCATTTGGAGTGGTGTGTACAGTTCTGGTTGCTCCATTAAAGGAAGGATGTGATGGCTTTGGAGAAGGTGCAGAAGAGATTTACCAGAATGCTTCCTGGATTAGAAGGTATCATCTATAAGGAGAGGTTGGACAGACTTGAATTGCATTCTCTGAAATGCCAGAGGTTGAGGGGGAAAGCTAATAGAGGCATTTATGAGATGCATACATAGCATATAGAGTCACAATCTGTTTCACAGGGTGGAAATGTCAAAGACTGGAGGGCATAGCTTTAAGGTGAAAAGCAAAAAGGTCTAAAGGAGAGCTGTAGTGCATGTTTTTTTGCATAGAGTTTTGCGGGTGCCTGGAATGCACTGCTAGGGGTGGTGATAGAAGCAGATATGATAGTGGTGTTGAAGAGGCTTTTAGATAGGAACATGGATATGCAGGGAATGGAGGAGCATGGATCATGTACAGGCAGATTAGATCATTTTACCTTGGAACATGTTCGGCACAGACATTGTAGGCCTGTTCTTGTGCTGGACTTTTCTATGTTCTATGTTCAACTGATGCTGCCTCTCAGCTACAGCAACCCAGGCTCAATCCTGACCTCTGGTGCCATCTATGCTGAATTTACATTTACTTGATAGTGCAGATTATCTCCTCACATGTCCAAAACGTATGAATTGACCCCTAAAATGGTTGGTAGAATTGATGGGAATGTGTGGAAAATGGATGGTAGGGCCTCAGGGAATATGATTGCAACATGAGTCTGCGTAGACTTTTTGGGCTGATGATCACCATCTGCATAGTGAGGTAATATGGAATCAATTATGTCAATTATTCCATTGATATCAGCATCTTGCTGAGAAACAGTGATAAACATGGCACTGAGACTGAGGCTTTGGCATAAAAGATGGTGAAGAGGAGCAAGGATTTATGCCCACAAAGGGACAAGTAATGTCTCACATAACTACATAAATGACACAAGGAGGATACAACCATTGAGAACATTGAGGGAGGGGGAGAGGGGGAGAGGGGGGGAAGTGGGGGGGGGGGGGGGGGGGGGGGAGAGAGAGAGAGAGAGAGAGAGATTTATTTGAAACATGATGGGATATACTGTAGATAGAAACATGGTTAGCAATCTGTATTGCTGATTTCATCAAATGATGGAGATGGCAATGGGCTTGGATGTGATTGGAGACCATGACCTTCACTTATGTGGTTCTTTTTTTCTGCAGATTCACAATAATTCTTTTACACAATGCCTTCTGGTTCAGGCAACAGTTGCTGCACACACAGACACAGGACACACACCCGTAGAAATAAGCAATCTCACATTCATCCAGCCAGAGATCCGGTCTCGACAATGGCAAAGTAGCATGAAAGGAACAATGATAGGCCACACAAAGCAGCTTGCTGTTCTCCTTGAAGAGAGATAGCCCTTGTGACCAGACTAATAAATAACATATGTGAATAGATTGATGCTTTCAATGGATGTTACTCATGGGCAGTTTGCATTTCTCCGTGAATAAAGAATGCTGCATGCCAGCATTGAGCCAGACTGAAATGTTCACTTCTTTGTAGCTGATAAAACTGTACAAATATACTATTTTCAATTAAACACTCGTAATTGCTACCTGTGACATGGGATCACACGTAATACAGGAATGTGGAGCTGAGGTGAAAGATCAAACATGATCTTAATGAGTGGGTTGACAACAATGCTGGAGAAACTCAACGGGTGAGACAGCATCTATGGAGCAAAGGAAATAGGCAACGTTTCGGGTCAAGACCCAATGAGTGGTGACTTTGTACAAAGGATTGAAAAGCCTATCCCTGCTTCTATTTCTTATTAGGTTCCCACATAGCAAATATCATTAAGACAAAGGAAATAGAAATAAACGTTTTCAGATTAAGCATTGGAGGCACTTCAAGAAGTAAATTAAATGGGGATTTTAATTCTCTTGCACAACAAGTTACAGCACCATGAAAAAATCCCAAAAGCTTTCTCTTTACAGAAAGAATAAGGATATATCCTTGTGCAATTAATATTATTTCAATCGGAACGCTATGATGAGACCCTACTTCTGGACTGCTGGACTGGGAGAATACATAATCTTAACTTGATGTTAAACTACTAGCGGAGAATTGAAGAGTCCTGATAATCAATTGATGGATACAAAACTGAAGGGCAGCTACTTGTCTTTCTTTCCTGACCATTTTCAGTAACTTGTTTCCTGTTAACTGGTATGTCTGATCTGTCCATTGAGATTTTCAATACATTACAATTATGTTTTCTGAGATAAATACAATTTCTAGGGATGATTTAATTTTAATTTTTTGTTTTCTACCTGGGATTTTCACCTTTTAAAAATTAAAATCATTAATTCTATTTTCATGTTGTTCAGACCATTATTAATAATATCAATAACTAATTATGCAGATTATTATTACTTCACATTTATCCTCAATTTTAAGCCTACACATCCATAATCTTACCATTACTTTGTTATTATGCCTGCTGCATGTAACATATTCCTCAACATCTCTAATCCATTGGATAACCTTCCTTGATCTATTTGTTTTTATGTTTTTTTCTCCGATTTCTTTGAGCTTATTCCTTTTATTGATTTATAGCTGTCCAGTAGTCCTACATAATCTGGCACAAGCAACACATTATTGATTGATCTGTGGTCCCTAAATTCAAGACCTATTATAGATCTCATTTTCTATATATTCCTATATTTCTATTCAACCATTCAGAGTGTATTTAATTCTTTGCTCAATCCTATCACAAAATATTATAATGGCTTAGAGTTGTGATCTATTCATAACCATGATCTATTGATTCTTCCAGCTGCTATAGAAAGCTGCACTTGTAAATTGTATACATGGACAGCAAATAAATTGAATTTTACCATTCAATTACTAAATGCAATGTATGATTCTATCATTGTTATATTTTTGGTAAGACGCGCCATAGTCCCTTTTGCTCTCCTAATTTCTTGCTTGGGTTTGTTTCTGTTTTCTTTTTCTTCCTCAAAGCCTCTGTCTGATTCCATCTTCCTAAATCTTTTCCGTCTTGCCTAAATTTACAACTTCTCTCATCATTCAAGGTTCCCCAACCATACCACTCTTTCCCCCGCCTTCTTACACGAGCATGCCAGGTCCTGAACTCTGATCAGCTGGTCTTTAAACAATTCCACATATCAGATAAGGTGTCTAACAATAACAGACTCTAGTTACTCATTAACAGTTACTCCCAGTTTAGCTGAAATACTATGTTGGGTAGCTTGGTTCTTTTCGTTACTGACTGATGTTTTTTTAAGAGGCGTCCAAGAAGATTTCTGAGGGCGATGCAGTGGATATGTGGTGCAGTGCCAAGATAATTGCATGGTAGGTTGGTCTGGATGGGTCAGATCACATGGAAGTGAGCTAGTCAATTGGATCAAAAGGGTGTACCTTTAGAATGGAGATGAGATGGAATTTCTTCAGCCAGAGGGTGGTGAATCCGTGGAATTCATTGCCACAGACAGCTGTGAAGGCAAAGTCATTTGGTATTTTTAAAGCAGAAATTGATAGATTCTTGACAATTATGAGGCATCAAAGGTTATGGGGAATGGGGGCAGGAGAATGGGTTGAGAGAGAAAAATAGGTCATTCATGATTGAATGACGGTGCAGACACGATGGGATGAATGATATAGTTTTATGCCTACGTCTTATGCTTATGAAAATTGGCTTGAAGGTGGGAAATATAGGATCATGGTAGAGGATTATTTCTCAGACTGGAGGCCTGTAACAATCATGTACTACAGGGTTTGGTGTTGGGTCCACTGTTGTTCACTAATTATATAAACAATATGAATGTGAATGGAAGTGGTATGGTTAGTATATTTGCAGGTGACACAAAAAAATAGTTGCAGAGTAGACAGCGAAGGTGGTTATCTATGATTAAAATGGGATCTTGATTAGCCTGGCAAATTAAGTTTAATCCAAATACATGTGAAGTGCTGCATTTTGGTAGAATGGAACATGGCAGAACTTGCACAATAAACAATAGGCGTTTTAGAGTGTTGTAGAACAGTGAGACTGAGGGGTGCATGTACATAGTTCCACGAAGGTAGTGACACAGGCAAACAGTGAGGAGTTTGGCACATTTGGCTTCATTGGTCAGGGTATTGACTACAGGAGTTGGGACATCACTGTTACAGCTGTACAATACCTTGGTAAGGCCACTTTTGGAGTACTGTGCGCAGTTCGGGTGGCCCCAGCTATAAGGTCAATTTTTACACTTCTATAAGTTCACCCTTTGGCCTCCTGCTCTCAAATGTATAAAGTCCCAGTTTGCCAAATCTCTCCCTGAAACTCAGGTCCACGGGTACTGGCAACATCTTCTCTACACACTTTCTTGCTTAAAGACCTCCTTCGATAACAGAGTGACCAAAACTGAACAGAATACTCCAAATGCGGCCTCACCATCATCTGGTACAACTGTCACAACTACTGTACTCAATACCTTGATCGATGAAGGTAAATGTACCAAAAGCCTTACTTATCATCCTTTCTTCCTGTGATACCACTTTCAGGGAAATGTGCACCTGTACTCATAGATCTCTCTGCTCTGCAATGCTCCCTAGGGCCTTACTGTAAAGTAGTACTGTGAACGGTACAGGTACTATGAAGGTCCTGCCCTGGTCTGACTCCCACAATGCAACACCTCACACTGATCTACATTGAACTCCATTCGCCATTCTTCAGACCACTTGCACAGCTGATCAAGATCCCGCTTAATTTTTGATAAATCTCTTCACTGTCTAGAATACCACCTACTTTAGTTTCATCTGCAAACTTACGAATTATGCCTTGCAGATTCTCATCGAAATCATTGATATAAACCGCAAACAGCAACGGGCCCAGCACCAATCTCTGAGGCACACCAATAATCACAGGCTTCCAATCCTAAAATGTTCCACAACCAACCTCCGTTTCTTTCCATGAAGCCAATTCTATACCCAGGCAGATTCTGCACAATTCTGTGCTCTCTTATATATCTCATTTAATCTATGCCACGTATTACATGATTAGCGTTCAAAAAGGGAGCTAGATAAATAAGGGTCTCGATGGAGAAGGGTCTCGACCCGAAACGTCACCCATTCCTTCTCTCCAGAGATGCTGCCTGTCCCGCTGAGTTACTCCAGCTTTTTGTGTACACCTTTAGTTTAAACCAGCATCTGCATTTCCTTCCTACACATAGATAAATAACCAAAAAGATTATTAGCAGGGCCAGAGAGAAATGGCAAGGGAGTTTGTTTTTTAGTTTATTCATGGAACATTTACATTGCTAGCAATACCAGCATTGATTGCCAATTCCTCTTGTCCCTGAACTGAGGAGGCAGTTATGAATCAACCATATTGGTGGGGTGCAAAGTTATAGAAAGGCAAGACTGGCGATACATTTATTTTCCTGATGGACTTGATAGGTTTTTACAACAATGAATTATTTCATAATTATAATTACCGAGAATAGGTTTTTAATTCAATTCTATATTCAATTGAAAATTCTCAATTTCTATTATGGGAGTTCAACTCATGTTTGTGGATTGATGGCCCGAGTTCTGACAGCTCATTTAGTAAAGATTACATTGTTGTATTCCATAACCGATTTGGTTTTATAAAGAGCCAATATGATCTCTTCAGGCCAAATAATCTTTACCCAGGGTGTAAGCATGTAAGGATGCTATGATTGAAATGCAGATGTTCAAGGAGTGTGCATGAAGGGGCAGAATGGTGTATAAAATGGAAAAATGTGATGGTATTTATTATTGGTGAGAAAAATATGACAAACAAAATTGTTTAAATAAAGTCAGAGACATACAGCACAGAAACAGGCTCTTCAACATGTCCATGCCCACCAATAATATTATATAATGTTAGCATACAAATGAATCTGGGAACATTGATATGCTAATTGTCAGCATCCAACTTCCAGCTTATCTTGGATTCCATGTTTGGAGGTTTAGACAGAAGTCCATACATGCTGAGGCTGGAAATGCTGACAGCAAGCTGTTCTCTTTGTAACTGCTGACCATCTGTCAGTGAATTTGGCTTCATTCACTAAAAAAAATCTCTAAATCAAACCAAAGTAAAAATTATAAATTAACATCCATTAAATCTTACTGAATAGAGATGTAAATTCATGGACCATGTGGTCTACTCTTGTTTCTTCTCCTCAAATTGAACCCGTTTTCACCAGACATTGTCAGGGCTCTCACATAACTTTTTTTCCCTGTTGCCAGCCGGGCAACCTCGGCAGCTTTTTAGGCTGCCAAATGACAGTTTAGGTGGTCATTTAAGATGGATTGCATGACGCATGCGATAATGTGCTCGGATGAAGTGCGTAGTTACCAGTCGGAATTATGGTCAATGAAGCATTCACATATTATTTCTGCTTCAAATAAAGTCGCAAACAAAACATATTCACCAATCAAGACATGATATATATCACAATGACACGCAGCAAAATTATAATACAGTATCTCAACTCTTTTTACATGTTGCAATTAATGCAATTTCTATTATCTCTTTCCACTTCCAAACAAAAATCTGGTTGGATTATTCAGCATATGATCAACCTCAGTGAGATCAAGTGCAGGCTTGGTGATCGCTTCGCACAACACCTCCACTCAGCTCACAATAACCAACCTGATCTCCCAGTGGCTCAGCACTTCAACTCCCCCTCCCATTCCGAATCCGACCTTTCTGTCCTGGGCCTCCTCCATGCCCAGAGTGAGCCCCACCGCAAATTGGAGGAACAGCACCTCATATTTTGCTTGGGTAGTTTACACCCCAGCGGTATGAACATTGGCTTCTCCAATTTCAGGTAGTCCTTGCTTTCTCCCTCCTTCCCCTCCCATTCCCAGCTCTCCCACAGCCTACTGTCTCCGCCTCTTCCTTTCTTTTTCCCGCCCCCCCACCCCTTCCGACATCAGTCTGAAGAAGGGTCTCGACCCGAAACGTCGCCTATTCCTTCGCTCCATAGATGCTGCCTCACCCGCTGATTTTTTCCAGCTTTGTCTACCAACGGGGTCCTACCACTGGCCACATCTTCCCATCTCCTCCCCTGTCGGCTTTCTGCAGAGACCGCTCCCTCCGTAACTCCCTGGTCAATTCGTCCCTTCCCACCCACACCACCCCCTTTCCTGGCACTTTCCCTTGCAACTGCAGGAAATGCTACACTTGTCCCTTTACCTCCCCCCTTGACTCCATTCAAGGACCCAAGCAGTCGTTCCAGGTGCGGCAGAGGTTCACCTACACCTCCTCCAACCTCATCTATTGCATCCGCTGCTCTAGGTGTCAGCTGCCCTACATCGGTGAGACCAAGCGTAGGCTTGGCGATCGCTTCGCCCAAAACCTCCGCTCGGTTCACAATAACCAACCTGATCTCCCGGTGGCTCAGCACTCCCCCTCCCACATCGAATCCAACCTTTCAGTCCTGGGCCTCCTCCATGGCCAGAGTGAGGCCCACCGTAAATTGGAGAAGCAGCACCTCATATTTCGCTGTTATGAACATTGACCTCCAATTTCAGGTAGTCCCTGCTTTCTCCTCCGCTTCCCAGGTCTCCCTCAGCCCACTGTCTCTGCCTCTTCCTTTTTTCTTCCCCCCCCCCCCCCCCCCCCCCCCACCGCACCCTCACATCAGTCTGAAGAAGGGTCTCAACCGGAAAAGTTGCCTATTTCCTTCGCTCCATAGATGCTGCCTCACCTGCTGAGTTTCTCCAGCATTTTTGTCTACCCATTCACACAAGTTCTGTTATCCCACTTTCCTCACCCACTCCCTGCACATTTGGGGCAATTTTACAGAGACAGGTTAACCTACAAAGCCAAGGCGCCTTTGGGATGTGGGATGCAACCCACATGCTTGCAGGGAGAATGTGCAAATTCAACACAGTGCCCGAGAACAGGATCAAACTCAGATCTCTGGCGTGTGAGGCAGCAAGTCTATCAGCTGTGCCACTATATTTTATTTTCCAACACACAAAAAATTATACGTTGATAACTTTGGTTGCTAAAAAAAAAGAAACTCCTTTTTCAGTCTTAAATCTCTAAGTGACGCTATGTCCCCCTTTACAGCTACTGCATGTTTTAATTCAGTTCAAGACTATGGGGCAGTACATTGGCCATAAAGTTGCAGCCTAAAATTGCCAGAGACCCGGAATTGATCCTGAATATGGGTGCTGTCTGTATGGAGTTTTGTTTTCTCGTTTATAACATTGTTTACAGAGTACTATGTTTACATATTCTGTTGTGCTGCTGCAAGTAAGGATTTTGTTGTTCTAACTGGGACGTGAGAGAATAACACACTCTTGACTCTTGACTTACGTCGCTAATGTGTGGAATAGAACTAGTGTACGGGTGATCGGTGCGGGCTCGGTGGGCCGAAGGGCCTGTTTCCAAGCTGTATCTTTAAATTAAACTAAAAACACTAAAACCAGAGGAAATCTAAAGAAGGGTCTCTACCCGAAACGTCACCCAATTTCTTCTATCCAGAGATGCTGGCTGCTTGCCAAGCCGGGCAAAATGGCATGGTTTTTAGGTTGCCCTGCGGGACTGTAGATTGCCATTGGCACCCAGGTAACCGCTAATTTCGAGCCCTGCTGGTGCCTTGCCAATATATTTTGTATGAGGCGAATTGAAGCGAATCTAGAGAAACATAGAATGAAACAATTCATTCATGATTTTGACAGTAGATAATACCAGTATCATATATTTTAGCATCAGAACAAGATGCTTTTCATTTCAAAGCATCCTGCTGACCTTTTCAATCTCTGAATTAGGAGGCTCTTTTCAAGGACAGAATTGATGGCAGAGGGTGACAGTTAATCAATGATAGCTGACTTTTCAAAAGGACTTAATTGATGCAAACACCTCTTGGCATTTCTTAATAAATAAAGTCACAGACTCATAGATTGGTACAGCACAGAAACAGGTCCTGCAGTCCACTACATTCATGATGACTTTTTACTAATCTGCACTAATCCCATTCGGACCGTATCCTATGCCTTGCCTATTTAACTGTTTATCTAAATGCCTCTTAAATGTTCAATTATATCTGATTCCATCACCTCCTCTTGCAACATATTCCAGATTCAGATTCACTCTCTGTTTAAAAATCTTTACCCTCAGATCTCCTGTAAAACTCTTCACCTTAAAACTATGCCCTCGTATATTTGATACCTCGACCATGGAAACAACATTTTGGCCATCTACTACATCTAGTGCTCATCAGCCTTCTTCACCTCAAGATAAAACATTCCCAACCCATCCAATCTCTCCTCATAACTAATATCCTCCAATCCAGACAAGGTCCTAGTAAATCTCCTCTGCACTCTCTCTGGCAGAGAACATATAAAAAATGCAGCACAGGAACAGGCCCTATGGCCCACAATGTCTGCAGCAAACGTAAAACAAACTAATCTCATCTGCCTGCGCATTATCCATATCTCTCCATTCAATAGACAATAGACAATAGGTGCAGGAGTAGGCCATTCGGCCCATCGAGCCAGCACCACCATTCAATGTGATCATGGCTGATCATCCCCAATCAGTACCCCATTCCTGCCTTCTCCCCATATCCCCCGACTCTGCTATTTTTAAGAGCCCTATCTAGCTCTCTCTTGTCCTGTGCAGCGGAGGGGGACACTGAGTAAGATGGCCAAAAGTCACAGCCATAAGTGGCAGCGTTTTTTTCTAAAATCAATATACAGAACAACAGGAAGTGGTCAAGTTCAGACTTTTAGTAATATAGATAGATATTAACTTTGCAAGGCAGCATTCTGTAAATTTCTTCTGCACCCACTTCAAAGTCTCCACACCGTTTGAATGGCAACCTAAACTTCACACAATACTCCAAATGCAACCTAAACAGAGCTTTGTAAAGTTGCAACATAATGTCCCAATTCTTATATTGTATGATCTGTACTATATGCCTTCTTCACTACTTTTTCAGGAAACAAATGGGTTTGGATCCCCAAATCTCTCTAATCATCAACATTCCTTATTTCCCTCCCATTTACTATATTTGTCCTAACCCATTCTCCTATTCTCAAATGACATCACCTTGCACTTGATGGGATAAAATGTCACCCATGTTTTACTTCTCGGTTCCAGCCATATAGCCATACACCTAAGGTACACAAAATTGCTGGGGAAACTCAGCGGGTGCAGCAGCATCTATGGAGCGAAGGAAATAGGCAACGTTTCGGGCCAAAACCCTTCTTCAGACTGATGGGGGGTGAGAGAAAGAAGGAAAAGGGGAGGAGGGGGAGGAGCCCGAGGGCGGGCGGATGGGAGGGTGGGAGGAGACAGCTAGAGGGTTAAGGAAGGGGAGGAGACAGCAAGGGCTAGCAAAATTGGGAGAATTCAATGTTAATGCCATAAGGACGCAAGGTCCCCAGACGGAATATGAGGTGCTGTTCCTCCAATTTCCGCTGTTGCTCACTCTGGCAATGGAGGAGACCCAGGACAGAGAGGTCGGATTGGGAATGGGAGGGGGAGTTGAAGTGCTGAGCCACCGGGAGTTCAGGTAGGTTATTGCGGACTGAGCGGAGGTGTTCGGCGAAACGATCGCCCAACCTACGCTTGGTCTCCCCGATGTAAATCAGCTGACATCTAGAGCAGCTGAGTAGCCATACACCTATATTGTCATTGGTCAATTCCCATTGGATAGACTGCATGTGGAGTGGATGTTTCCAGTAATGGGAGAGTCTTGGACCAGAGGGCACAGGCTCAGTCTAGGACCAGAGGGCACAGGCTCAGTCTAGGACCAGAGGGCACAGGCTCAGAATAAAAAGAGGTAACTTTACAATGCATATGAGCAATTTCTTTAGCCAGATGGTCGTGAATCTGTGGAATTCATTGCCACAGACGGCAGTGGAGACCAAGTCACTGGGTATTTTTGAAGCAGAGATTGATAGGCTCTTGACTAGTAAGGGCATCAACGGTTATGGGGAGATGGCAGGAGAATGGTACACAAAATTGCTGTAGGAACTCAGCGGGTGCAGCAGCATCTATGGAGCGAAGGAAATAGGCGACGTTTCGGGCCGAAACCCTTCTTCAGACGTTGAGAGGGAAAAATAGATCTGCCATGATTGAATGGTGCAGCAGACTTAATGGGCCAAATGGTCTAATTCTGCTCCTATACCTTATGGAATATCTCCTCTTAGTATCGCTGTGATGTTCTCACTGATCAAACGCACAACTCCCCCTCATCTCTTACATCTATCTCTTTTCCTTCTGGAGCATTTGTAGCCTGGAACATTGAGCTATCAGTTCTGTCCCTCCCTCAGCCCGTAATAGCTAAAATATCCAGTCCCGTGTTCCTATCCATGCGCTGAGTTCATCTGCCTTACTTGCCAGGACACATGCAATTTGAATCCTCAGACTTCTCTTGTTCCCTGCCATGCTCCTCCCTGTCCTGTCCACTGAAACCTGTTTATACATTTGCCTCAACCTTCTTATCTGTTTCACTAAACACATTCTCTTCACAAACAGAATCATGGTAACATACAATGATTCATGTTTTTATAAAGATACAAACATTTTGTTGATATCAAGTAAATGTCAATGGAATAGTGGTTTAACCACCTACACTACTGTATTAATGATCAATAAAGATATAATAGTAGTGCTTTATTGGAGTGGGAAGCTGCCAACCCGGTAGGTGGATGCTCAAATCAAATTTTAAGTATGCCTTTGCTTCATGATTTGATGTTGCGACTTCAGCCTCATCTATCAAACAGACATAATAATCTGAAATGCCAAGGATTTTACAACCTCAGGATATCAACTAATTTAAAGATATTGATTGCCTCAAAATCTAGACTTGTTCTTTTAAGTAGGAAATGTTCTGTAAAGATAACAGGCTGCAGAAAATGGATCTCATAGAAATAAAATTGAACACTGGAAAATGTACATTACTTTATCACCATCTCCCCATCTTTACCGAGAAATGAATTAACATTTATGTTTCATAATAATCTGTTTTAAACAAGTTTACATATCAATGCCAACGAGTCATTTAACTGCTAGATGATAATGCTATATACAACCTAAATGTTATCATGATAATAAAAGTACTGCATAATGATCGGCCTTGCTTGACTCATATGCTTCACGCTGCTCTTTTAGCTGCAACACCAATGGCCTACCCCACCCTTGATACTTGCAGTCACTTTTTCAGTGTGGAATTAAGCTTAGAGATGGCTGTTGAGTATGGTATAAGATTATAGCTTAACCATTGTGCAGGTTTGTTGCAGATGATATTAGTCAATGTCTACTTTAATTCTACTCAGCATGCCTCCCTTTCGTGGGAAATTTAGATTTTGCTTTGAGGATACTTTAAAGTATTCTACTCTTTTCATAATCATGTAGATAAGCATGATGCAGAGGGGAGAGATGCATCCAAAAGACTAAAAGGTTTGTGTAAATACCTTAGTCTCACACAGTTTGAAGCACAAGCATCTTTATTGTCTAGTTCATCATTACATCTGCAGTACATCACATGTTCAGTCTACTGCAGCTACTGCCAGGCAGCAGGCGAGTTCTTACACTATAAATCATATAAGTAGGCGGAGTTATAATTACTAAGCATTCTGATTGGCTAACATGCAATAGCCAATCTACTTCTCTTCTTATATAATTGAAAAAGCAACTAAGGCATTTCAAACTATAAACCGAGTAAATGATAATGGTTAAACATAATAAGGGTTAAACATAATCGCCATATCTAATAGGTGGCTTGCTAACCGCCTGGTCCTCGTACGGTATGGCGCTGCCTCATCAACCTTTTCCTCTGAAAAGTTTGGTGCTGGGGTAGGTAAATCCGCGGGTCTGTGGGGAGAGACCGCAGGGGAAGCTGAGGTGGACCGTCGAGGGATCCTGGGGTGCCGGTTACAACAGGGGAAGCTGGGGTGGATCGTCGCAGGGAATGGGCAGAGCTGGTAGCGGCAGGTGCTGGAACGGCTGCAACAGGCGTTGCTTTAAACCTGAGCAGTGGGACATCAGGACCCTGGGATGCCGGATGCCGTTCCTTCACAGGAAAGAGATGTTGACGGTTGCATCTATAGAGGACGCCATCGACTTTGACCAGGTAGGAGCGTGGTTCCTTAGAGGGGCCGTGAATGTGTCCCAGTTTGGTATGTCCTTTATCTGTTTGCAGTTGTACCACTTGGCCTTGTATAAGTGGTTTAAGTGGTTTGCTGGTCTTCTCATAACAGTGTTTCTGCGTGTCTCGATTAAACTGTACACGCTTCTGTATTACGGCAGGGGGGCAGACTTTTGGTCGTAGCTGTTGCTGGGAGACAGGCAATGGAGGGCGTGACAGCGGGACATCAGCCGCTGGGCTGGAGAGCCGAGAATGTTATCTCTTGCAATGTTTCGCAGGTTTAGCAGGTCCAGGTAGACGTCAGATTTAGCTAGATAGGAACGCTCCATGAGTTGTTTTGCGCTCCGAACAGCACGCTCGGCAAGTCCATTGGACTGTGCGTATTCCGGGCTGCTGGTGACATGTTGGAAGTTCCACCGTTTTACAAAGTCTTTAAACTTTTGGCTGGTGAATTGAGTTCCGTTGTCAGTCTGAAGGCGAACCGGTACCCATGCACAGAAAGGTGTATTTTCAGCTTTTGGATCACTATTTCTGAAGTGATTGTTGGCAGAAAGTCAATTTCAAACCAGTTATAGTATGAGTCCACTAACACAAGGTAGTGTTTCCCGTGTCATTCGAAGATATCGGCAGCCACTGATGACCATGGTAGAGAGGGAGCTGGCTGGGATAGGAGGGGCTGCTTCTGCTGATGGGGTGATTGACTGTTGCAGATCGTGCACAATTCTGTATTCTCACGTATGTACTTGGTCATCCCGGGCCAGTAGATCATTTCTTTGGCTCGTTTTAGGGTGGCATCCGTGCCAGGGTGGCCTCCGTGGATTTCCTCATAGTACTCGTTTCACAAGGTTGGGGGAATGACCGCCTTGTGACCCTTGACAATTATTCCGTCCTGTAACACCAGTTCGTCACGGACCCGGAAGTAGGGTCGTATTGCAAACGGGGTGCTTGACTGCTTGTTTGGCCACCCGCCTCTTATGACGGAGGTCAGCAACAGTGAGGTTTTGTCTGCAGCTGTGTGTTCGGCAAGGCGGCACAGGCGATCAGTGGGCACGAACGAGACCTTCAGGACAGAGAATTTGTCCTGTTCAAACTGATGGTGCGCGGGGCTTTGGATAGTGTGTCTGCGATGTGCATGTCTTTACCGACGTATGTAACCGGAGACTCTGAACTTGCATTTCAGAGGGTTGAGTTTCAGATTAATGTCTCTGGCACGGTTCAATATCTTTTTCAGGTTGGCATCATGCTCGGTCACATCGCGACCATATACTAGGATGTCGTCAACAATGATGGCACATGGATATTCTCCGAATAGTTATTCCATTGCGCGCTGAAAGACTTCGCTAGCAGAGTTGATACCAAAGGGGATTCTTAAAAATCTGTAGCGGCCGAACGGTGTGGCAAAAGCGGTTAGTAGGTATGTTGCAAAACCTACCTTAAGCGTCGCTGCAGGTCTGTCCCAGCCCGTGTGCGTGATTTTGGCGCCGTTGAGAGGGGAGCAGGTTTAAAACGCGATTTTCCCTAGGCTATTCAAATTGAGGTTGTTCAGCCTACTTAGTTGCTGACGAAAAATCGCTGGGAGATTCTTTCGCTGGAGCTATTTTTAAATTTAATGGGTTAATTTAATTGTTATAGTAGGTTAAAAATTATCCTCTAAACCCGTGACCGCCGACAATGGGACGGATCTCATACAGGGGACAACGGAAGGTAGGTTGTTTATTTTTACATTAAAAAGGGCTTCTTAAGATCCCTTTATACAAAGTTTTATGTTGCGAGTAGCTAATTTGGGGCCCCATTAAATCCCGCAGTATTTTTCTGGGCATATGGGGTACAAATCTACCGCAATGGGAACGTTCTAAACCAGCGCGTTCCACAGAGTTCCACAGGATCGCCATCCTATACCATTCCGCCATCCTATACCACGCCATCCTATACCAAGATGGCGTCGCGTGCACAACGCGAGGCTCTGCGTCTCCGTAGTATTTGTAATTTAGTTATTTTCCTGTTAATCATTACCTTAGTTTTCGCCCGGAGCACCCGAGCGAAGACTCTATACAGCCGTCAGGAGCTATTAGAGCTCGGCCGTCTCTGCATAACGGGCCCCCGAAGCGACTTCCAACTGCCGCCGGAGATCTCCAGGACAGCGTGGTCTAGCGGGCCAGCTTCCCCGACAGGTAGTGCCCGGAGGCGGCGCAGGGACCACAAACAAAGACGTGGGAAGCGGGGAGGACATCGAGCTAGGCTGAAATTAAATCCTCACCAGCCAGCTCTGCCCAGCATTATCCTCGCGAATGTCCGATCCTTGGTGAGTAAAATCGATGAACTAAGGCTGCGGATCACCACACATAAACGGATCACTGACTGCAACGCCATGGTCTTTACTGAAACATGGCTCAACGGCAACATCCCGGACAACGCCATCGAGCTGGAGGGGCGCACTGTCTTCAGGGCTGACAGAACAGCGGAGGACTCCGGTAAGACCAAGGGCGGCGGACTGTGCATCTATGTGAACAACTCATGGTGTATGGACGTCGTTAGGATTGGTAGCCACTGCTCTGCTGACCTGGAATACCTGATGTTAAAGTGCAGGCCCTTCTATTTGCCAAGAGAATTCTCATCGACTGTTATCACCGCAGTCTATGTACCCCCGGACGCTAATGCCAGGCTAGCAATGGAAGAGCTGCAAGCTGCTATCAGCAAAAATCTATCTGCTCACCCAGAGGGGGCATTTATTGTTGCGGGTGATTTCAACCACTCCGACCTCAAAACTGTACTCCCCAGGTTCCATCAGCATGTTTCCTGCCCAACCAGAGGAAACAATATTCTGGACTTAGTTTACACTAATATTACTGAAGCCTACAAAGCCCTCCCCCTCCCCCACCTTGGTCAGTCTGACCACCTCTCTCTGTTCCTGCTCCCCAAATACACACCTCTGATCAGACGTGTGAAACCTACCACGAGGACAGTCAAGGTCTGGCCTGAGGGGGCTGTCTCTGTTTTACAGCAGCAGTTTCAGCAGACAGACTGGAGTCTGTTTGCTACCCAGTCCACCTTCAATTCACAAGTGGACTTCAACTCATACACCTCAACAGTTATGGACTATATAAAATTCTGCACCGATAATGTCACTACACACAAAGAAATAAAGACCTTCCCTAACCAGAAGCCGTGGATGAGCAGGGAGGTCAGACTCCTACTGAAGGCTCGCGATGCCGCTTTCAGATCTGGCGACGCTGAGGGATACAGCTCATCTAGGGCCAATCTGAAAATGGGAATTAGGAATGCCAAACTCAATCACAAACGGCGGATTGAGGAGCACTTCCATAACAATTCTGACCCCAGGCGCATGTGGCAAGGAATCAAATCCCTTGCCGATTACCAGAAAGTTAACACCCCTCCCCCAGACAACGCCACCCTTCCTGACGAGCTAAACCATTTCTATTATCTAAATGGTGGCCGACTATTATCTAAATGGTGGCCGACTAGGAAAAGGGGAGATGCAGCGAGACCTGGGTGTCATGGTACACCAGTCATTGAAAGTGGGCATGCAGGTGCAGCAGGCAGTGAAGAAAGCGAATGGTATGTTAGCTTTCATAGCAAAAGGATTTGAGTATAGGAGCAGGGAGGTTCTACTGCAGTTGTACAGCGTCTTGGTGAGACCACACCTGGAGTATTGCGTACAGTTTTGGTCTCCAAATCTGAGGAAGGACATTATTGCCATAGAGGGAGTGCAGAGAAGGTTCACCAGACTGATTCCTGGGATGTCAGGACTGTCTTATGAAGAAAGACTGGATAGACTTGGTTTATACTCTCTAGAATTTAGGAGATTGAGAGGGGATCTTATAGAAACTTACAAAATTTTAAGGGGTTGGACAGGCTAGATGCAGGAAGATTGCTCCCGATGTTGGGGAAGTCCAGGACAAGGGGTCACAGCTTAAGGATAAGGGGGAAATCCTTTAAAACCGAGATGAGAAGAACTTTTTTCACAGAGAGAGTGGTGAATCTCTGGAACTCCCTGCCACAGAGGGTAGTCGAGGCCAGTTCATTGGCTATATTTAAGAGGGAGTTAGATGTGGCCTTTGTGGCTAAGGGGATCAGAGGGTATGGAGAGAAGGCAGGTACGGGATACTGAGTTGGATGATCAGCCATGATCATATTGAATGGCGGTGCAGGCTCGAAGGGCCGAATGGCCTACTCCTGCACCTAATTTCTATGTTTCTATGTTTCTATGTCAGCCTGTTGCTGTCGGGCAAAAAATCGATTCGATGGCAGGTCACACAGTTCTCTAAACTTTCTCAGCAGAACTGCTGGATTGTCGATAGTCTCAGCTGGCACCACTACCAGACCGAGGTGTGCTGGTGCGAATTCAAAGGAGTCAGCGCGGATCATAGCTTCCGGACCCGCTAGATTCAACAGTAGCGATGCCTTTAGGTCATCGGGGTCGTTTCAGAGAACAATGCAGATATAGTGAGCATAGTCTTGCTCAAACATTCGCCAGCGCTCAGCTATATCAGAATCAAACACGAGCGGGCTTGGCTTTTGACAAGAGTTAGCCATGTCGTCAAAATCACTCACAAATAAAAACTGATAAACAAAATAAATCGCGGTAAACAGAAGCGAGCTAGACCCGATTGTCTGACACCATGTAAATACTTTAGTCTCACAGGTTGAAGCACAAGCATCTTTATTGTCTAGCTCATCATTACATATGCAGTACATCACACGTTCAGTCTACTGCAGCTACTGCCAGGCAGCAGGCGAGTTCTTACACTATAAATCATATAAGTAGGCGGAGTTATAATTACTAAGCATTCTGATTGGCCAACATGCAATAGCCAATCTACAGTTTGGCTCAAGCAGAAGTCAGCAAAGTACTACATTGGTTTTAAAGTAATAGTAGTATTGCTCAGGGTGAGAGAGAAACACTTGTGGCAGATCTCATTACTCCATCTGTAGATATTTTGAGAAGATGGTGAAAGGTCTTTATCGGAGGATAGTGCTTCATCAGAAAATATTAAGCATTAAAAAAACATGTGAGGCTTGATGCTTCACCAGTAGGGACTATAATGATTTTCTGCTCCTGAAAGTAAATAATCCAGTTTTTATGGTCAACCTTTCTGTCATGAAGCCAGAATGATCAGATTTATTAAATTCAGTTCCATAAGTTTCAATGAATAATAAAACCTATGGCTAGCTGCTGCAGTGGATCCTGTACATAGTACACACTGTAGCTAAATGGAAAATGATTAAGATGGCACAAGGGCTGCCAAACTGTGGACTGCAATGTTCTGAACGGCATTGGGGGCTTTTGAGGCTGGAAAGACTTTGGAGTGCCAAGGTGAGCATACGAAAAGTTCTCAGTCTCTGACCTGCTCCAGCAGTGAGGAATAATACTCCTATTGAAGATCAAAAAGTAGTGTTTCTCTTGCTGGAGATGGATATTGATTAGTATGATGGTGCCTGCCACCAATCAGCATATGCATGAACACTATGCAGGTCTTGCTACATTCAAATTAGACTTTTATTAATTCGAAAAGAAATTGGCGTTGTGCCGCATCAGCAAAAACCTTCAGATCTAACCTTTTGATAGAGGGTGGGATAAAGCAATTGAATACATGTTGACCTAAATTCCTGCCGTTAGGAACATAAAATATCCTGGAACAGTTATGATTGATGTTCAAAATCTATAAAAAATGTTCTTAATCACTGGTAGACTCTAGCTACTGAAAAATTTGCCCCTAATCTCAAATGGTTTCACTTTTCCTAGACTTCTGTGCTACCACACTTAGATGAATTATGCATTAATGTCAATATCAGCTTGTTTCCAAATCATTCCATGGCAACATTTCCAATAGATCTATCGAGCCTTGGGTTCCATTTGTAGCACCCACCTGCAATGCCTCCTACATCGTCCTCAATGAAAGCCCCTGAATCCCCACCCATTCCTCTTCAACAACATCAGGTGTGCATGTCATGTGTCTGTGGTCATGTGTATAAATGCTTAATGGAGCCTGCAGCCTAAAATCCAGGTACACATAACACAGATCTGAATTCATAAATTATTGGAGACTACCAGTTAAAAATGGATAGAATTAATAGTTAGTTGCAGAGCCTCTTGCATTCTCTTCATCCCTTTATTGAGGAATGTTTGCAGTTAATTAGTTCCTTGATCTCCTGGACATTCTAATCAAACTGGTCCTGGTTTTTTCTTATCCCTTCATGAGTGCCAATTCTAGCAGATTTCAAGGCATCCCATAAACTGTGGACATTTGTGGGCTGAGGGTTTAATTTAGTTTAGAGATACAGCGCAGTAACAGGCCCTTCGGCCCACCGAGTGCACACCGACCCGCGATCCCCGCACATTAACACTATCCTACACACGCGAGGGACAATTTACACATATACCAAGCCAATTAACCTACATACCTGTACGTCTTTGGAGTGTGGGAGGAAACCGAAGATCTCGGAGAAAACCAACGCGGTCACGGGGAGAACGTACAAACTCCGTACAGACAGCACCCGTAGTTGGGATCGAACCCGAGTCTCCAGCGCTGCAAGCTCTGTAAGGCTGCAACTCTACCGCTGCGCCACTGTGGCTGCCCACGGTTGATAGGTTAAACGTGAGGATTTGTCTATGCCTGACTTTTCTGTCCTTTGGGAATGCATCAGTAGTCTATAATTGAGCCACATTGGATGATTGAATGGGGAATATATTCCTTGGAGAATATATTTGCACCTTTGCTACTTTAGTTGCTTCTTGCAGGTTAGGACTTTACTGAGAGTGATACTATTTGCCTGTAGCCAAGCTTCTGCAATTAAATTGCATCTACGAACTGGAAATTGCTTTGGTGATGAATATAATTCTGTATGCTGTTTGGTTGACTTTGGCTTCGAATTGTAGTCTCTATCGGTTGGTCCTGTTCAACCAATGTTTGACCAGTGTCTAGGACGGCACATCCACAGATATTAGTAAACAAAGGCCTAAATGGCCTTCTCCTTGGAGGATCAACTGGATTGGTAATGAATCTGATGCATCAGTTGATATCAGTTGATCTAGTTCTATTCTTGTACATTTTGTGTTGCAGTTTGATGCAGCTGAGTAGCAATCTCAGCTAATTCAATTAGCAATTAACATTTACCAACACTGTTATGGGTCACTTATAGGGCATACCTGGTAATTACAACAAATTTCCTTTCCTAAACAACAAATGTAAACTGGTTGGGTCTTTTTTCTGATGATTTAGTCACTATAGCTAATGTTTCTATTCCAGCTCTATTGAGTTAATTCATATTTACAAACTGCTTTATGAAAAGAAAACCATATTTTATAATTTGTTGAAGCATTTTGAGGATGCAACATAGGGTGGATTAAAAAAACAGTAGATGTAGTGGATTTTGATTTTGATAAGATACCACATAAAATGGCACTGCCCAATACAAGTGAGCAGAAACTTGGGGGTAAGAGAATGCTATGGATTTTCAGATTTGGTGATCTGTAACTGGTGGAACGCCATAAAGATCAGTGCCAATATCTCAATAATTTATACTCAATGTTAATTACCTGATTGAAGGAACTGAATGTATTATATCCAGATAGGTGAATTAAAACATTATGAGGACACTGAGAACCTACAAAGTTATTGACTTTGAAAACACAAATGAAAAATGAATTAGTATTTAAATAAAAACTACAAAATGTTGTGTCACAGGATCCGGGAGTCTATGTACTGTACATAAATGAAATACCATGTAGGTACAGCAAGTAATTGCCAAGGCCAAGGGAACGTTGGCCTTTATTGTAAGGGGTATGAAGTATAAAAGCAGGAAAGTTTTGATGCAAATTTATAGGGTGTTGGTGAGTCAGCAATTGAATTACTACATACTATATTTAAAACATAATATAATTGCATAGTAGGCAGGTAGAGATGGTTCACTAGGTAGATTCTTAGAATGATGCCATTGACTCACTTAATCCTTATTTTGATACAGAAGGTCATTCAGCCCATTGGAACCATGCCAGGTTTCACAGTAGCAATCCATTAATCCAATCCCCTCTTCATATTTCATTGTAACACTGCAACTCATCCTCTCTCATATTAGCCTATCAACTCCTGTTTGATTCCTTTAACCTACACTATTTATAGTAGCTAATTGATCTACCAACACATCTTTGAGACGTGGGAGAAAAATGGAACAGCCAGAGGAAACCCACATAGTCACTAAGAAAATGTACAAAGTCCACACAAGTGGCACCAAAGGTCAAGATCAATCCAGCGTCCCTAGAATTCGAGGCATCAGCCATGCCACCTAGAATAAAAGAAGGCTGAACAGATAGGCCTACACAACAAAGTTATCTGATTGAAGCATGTATGATTTTGAGGCGTTTGGGCAGAGTTGGTTCTGAGAGGATGGTATCCTTGGTACTAGTATCTAGAAAATGGAGGAACAGGAGGGGGGGCATAGTTTCAGAATAGTAATCTGAAGAAATGTCTTCTTTTAAAAGGTTATGAATCTTCAGAATTTGCTACCTATACCAATCCCATTTCTCAGTACTTAGCTTGTCATGTTTCAAGTGATCATTTAAATACTTAAATATTAAGGGAGTAAGTACCTGGCTCTCAGAATGTTTTTCATTAATTCCTCACCCACTGATGTTGGAGCTTTGAAGTCAGAGTCAATACCGTGAAAGAAGAGATTGACAGATGCAAACTAAAAGAGATCCAAGGGGTTTGGGGGAGCTCAAGAGTGGTAATGGGGCCAAGATGTGGGAGAAAAATGGAACAGCCAGAGGAAACCCACATAGTCACTAAGTGGCAAGAAGCATTTCACTACACCTAGGTGTATGTGACCAATAAATAACCTTTGAAATAACCTTTGAAGACTGAATAAGCCATGAGTGGCAGAGCAGGTTCTAGGAGCTGATTGGCCTGTTCTTATTTCTTCTACTTTTTATAAACTGCTGTGGTGGGATTTGAACTTGGTTTTCTGAATCATTTGTCCAAATCTCATAAGAACAGGAGTGGGCTATTCAATTCTGTTCCACATAATAATGAAGGAATGGTGATACAACGATATATTTCCAATTCCGGTTTGTATGTGACTTGAACAGGAGCATGCAGGCAATACATCTCCCACAGATTAGGAAAGTGTTGCCTGAGTAGCCTCATGAAACAATTGCTTTCATTTTCTAGACAACACACTGCAGCAGTTGTGCATTAATGTTGTAAGAAATTGACACAACAGGTGGTGGAGGGAGCAAGTTGGCTGCTTTGTGGGATGGTGTTGAATGTCAATGGTAAGTGGGTTCAGCTCTTATTTATTTAAGACAAGCATTGCCTGTCAATTTTGTGGGCAAATATTAATTGCCTGAACACTGTCTAGATCTTGCTGCACACAGGCAAGGACTGCTTTATTTGCTGATGTGTCAAGAAAGGAATTAATCACTGTGCAAACTTCAGCAAACATTCTGACCTTATGATGGAAGGAAGGTCATCAATGAAACAGCAAAATATGGTTAGTTTTCGGAAACCATTGAGAAATCCTGCTATGATGTTTTAAGGCTGGGATAATAAACTTCCAACAACCATATATCCATATGACTCTAACCATTGGAACATTTCCCTTGAAGCACTTTGAATTCAGTTTTACCACATTCAGTCAAATCTTATGCTAATGTCAAGAACAGTCTCTTTTAATTCACCTCTGGAATTCAGCAAACTAGGTATATAGGCAGTTTACTGACAATTGAGAATAAACTGATAGGGTAATAATTAGCCAGATAACATTTGTCCTGTTTTTTTAAATGAAAAGGACACACCAATACAGTTTTTCTGGATAGATGTCAGCATTAGAACTGTATTAGAACATCTGGTCAATGAGCAGTGAATTCTGTACTTAGCGAGTACGGCACTTCAGTAGTTCAAATGGGATATTAGCTGGTTTCTTCACTTATGGTGTATCCAGTGCTCTCAGACATTTCTTGGTCTTACAGGGAGCAAATACCATAGGTTTCATTATGGCCTCTGTAATGGGGCAGATCTCAGATGGAATCAAGATGGATCATCCACTTGGCATCGTTGGTGGCTTCGTTGGTGGATTTATAGATGGTACTGGAGCCGTGCTTAGCCACACCGGAATGGGTATAAAGAGAGAAGTGCAGGGGGCTAAGCACACAGTCTTCATGTGCAAATGTGTTGATGGTCAATGAAGAGATCTTGTTACCATTCAGCACTGGTTCATATACTTTAACCTGAAATATTAACCTGCCTAATCTGGTGTTTTCAGTACTTTTTGTTTTTATTTCAGATTTCCAGCCCCTGCGGTTTTTGTTCATTGACTATCATTTATATAACTTGGCATCAGGCCAGAAGAACTGTTTGGTCAAATATATATTAAAAAATGAAGCCAATAATCAAATGTTTTATATAATTACTAGACCAAGTGCAGACCCGTTGAGTCTGTTTCCCCAACGGCGTTTGCGGGGGGGCGGGGGGGGCTGAGGCATCACACTCACATTAACCACCCCCCAAACACACAGGTGGGGGGAGGGGGGGTGAGAAGAGGGGAGAGAAGGAGGAGGAAACGGGACAGATTTGGGAGGGAAAGGAGAGCGGGGTAGGGGGTGAGAGAGGGGGATGGGGAGAGAGATGTGGGTGGGGGGGGGGGGGGGGAGATGGGGAGGGAGGGAAGGGAAGGGGAGAGTGGTGGGTGGAGAGAGGGGAAAGAGTGGGGAGGGAGAGTGGAGGGGGAAGGGGGAAGGGGGGAGAGAAGTGAAGTGGAAGAGAGGGAGGAGAGAGGGATGGGGAGGGGAGAGAGATGTGGGGGGGAGGGATGGGGACGGAGAGGAGGAGGGAGGGGTAAGAGTATGGAGGGAGGGGGAAAGAGTGTGGAGGGAGGGGGAGAGAGGTGGGGGGGAGAGGGGGGAAAGAGTGGGGAGGGATAGTGGGAGGGGGGAGAGGTGGAAGAGTGGGGAGGGTCAGAGGGGTAGGGGGAAGGGGTGGGGGTGGAGGGGGGAGGGAGGGGGAAGGGAGGGGGAGAGAGAGGGGTGGGTGAGGGAAAGGGGTGGGGTGAGGGAGAGAAGTGGAAGAGTGGGGAGGGAGGGGTAGGGGGAGTGGTGGATGAGGGACAGAGGGGTAGGGGGAAGGGGTTGGGGGAGAGAGGGAAGGGGATAGGGTAGAGAGTGAAGGGGGATGGGGAGAGAGGGATGGGTGGGAGAGGGGTGAGAAGAGGGAAACTTAGAAACATAGAAATCAGGTGCAGGAGTAGGCCATTCGACCCTTCGAGCCTGCACCTCCAGTCAATATGATCATGGCTGATCATCCAACTCAGTATCCTGTACCTGCCTTCTCTCCACACCCCCTGATCCCTTTAGCCACAAGGGCCACATCTAACTCCCTCTTAAATATAGCCAATGAACAGGCCTCAACTACCTTCTGTGGCAGTGAATTCCAGAGATTCACCACTCTCTGTGTGTAAAATGTTTTTCTCATCTCGGTCCTAGAAGTTTTTCCCCTTATCCTTAAACTGTGACCCCTTGCTCTGCACTTCCCCAACATCGGTTTCTATAGGATCCCCCCTCAATCTTCTAAAATCCAGCGAGTACAAGCCGAGTCTATCCAGTCTTTCTTCATATGAAAGTCCTGACATCTCAAGAATCAGTCTGGTGAACCTTCTCTGTACTCCCTCTATGGCAAGAATGCCTTTGAGCATTGGGCATTGTGACATCACACAATGGAACGTTCACCATGGGCTGGGGCTCCTGCAAAGGCATATGTAAATGGATCCATTCCGATTGGACATATGTGAAGTAGGGGGTGAGAGATGGGGAGAGAGATGTGGGGGAGGGGGGATGGGGAGGGAGGAGGGAGGGATGGGGAGAGGGGTGGGGGGAGAGAGGGTAAAGAGTGGGGAGGGAGAGTGGAGGGGAAGGGGGAGAGAAGTGGAAGAGTGGGGAGGGAGGAGGAGAGGGGTAGCGGGAGTGATGGAAGAGGGACAGAGGGATAGGGGAAGGGGGTGGGGGGAGAGAGGGAAGGGGGTGGGGTAGAGAGGGAACGGGGGTGGGGGAGAGAGGGATGGGAGAGGGGTGAGGAGAGGGGGAGGAGAGAGTGGGAGAGAAGTGGAAGAGTGGGGAGGGAGGGAGGGGTAGAGGGGTAGCGGGAGTGGTAGAAGAGGGACGGGGAGTGGTTGGAAGAGGGACAGAGGGGAAGGGGTGGGGGAGAGAGGGGAAGGGAGCGGAAGAGAGAGGGGTGGGGGAGGGAGAGGCGTCGGGTAAGGGGATAGAAGTGGAAGAGTGGGGATGGAGTGGTAGGGGGAGTGGTGAAAGAGAGACAGAGGGGTAGGGGTAAGGGGGTGGTGGTAGAGAGGGAAGGGGGGTGGGGGAGAGAGGGATGGGTGGGAGAGGGAGAGGGGTGAGGAGAGGGAAACATAGAAGCATGGAAATTAAGTGCAGGAGTAGGCCATTCGGCCCTTCGAGCCAGCACCACCATTCAATATGATCATGGCTGATCATCCAACTCAGTATCCTGTACCTGCCTTCTCTCCATACCCCCTGATCCCTTTAGCCACAAGGGCCACATCTAACTCCCTCTTAAATATAGCCAATGAACTGGCCTCAACTACCTTCTGTGGCAGAGAGTTCCAGAGACTCACCACTATCTGTGTGAAAATTTTTTCCTCATCTCAGTACTAAAGGATTTACCCTTTATCCTTAAACTGTGACCCGCTTGTCCTGGACTTCCCCAACACCGGGAACAATCTTCCTGCATCAGACAAATGCAATTCAGGACTTTTCACTTCACAAGCAAAGTCAGAATGGCGGTTAGTGAAGAATTCGAATATTCGCTGAGCGTGCAGATGCTGCGCGCGCCTCCTGCACCAAAGGGGGGGGGGGGGGGGAGCGTCTGTCGTCACACACACAGATCTTGTAGCGGAGAGCTCCGCTATAAGATCTTTGGTCACATACTAAGCACGCGCCTCCACAAACAGATGAGCGTCTTCTTGAATGGAGAGCGCGTGGCCGCCTCCACAAACAGTCACACACACTGAGGACCCGCCCCCACAAAAAATATTTTGTGAGGAAGGGGAGGAGGAGGGTGGAGAGGGAGAGGGGGAGGGGGGGGGGGAAGAAGAGGATGGGGGAGAGAGGTGAAGGGGGGGGAGGGGTTGGAGCGGGCGTGCATGAGTCGAGAGAAGAGAAAAGGGCAGAGAGAGAGTGAGGCTGGTACAACAACAAAAAAGCTGGATAAACTCAGCGGGTGCAGCAGCATCTATGGACCGAAGGAAAAGGGCAACGTTTTTGGCCGAAACCCTTCTTCCGGGTTTCGGCCAAAAACGTTGTCCATTCAATTCGCTCCTTAGATGCTGCCGCACCCGCTGAGTTTATCCAGCTTTTTTTATGTCTGCCTTCGATTTTCCAGCATCTGTAGTTCCTTCTTAAAGACAGAGACTGTGCACGGTAAGGGAATGAGGAGGGAGAGGGGGAAATGTGGAGGGAGGGGGAGAGTGGGATTGGAGGGGGAGAGGGGTGGGGGGAGAGAGAAGTGGTACAGAGGGGAGGGAGGGAGGGAGGGGGAGAGGGGTAGCAGGAGTGGTGGAAGAGGGACAGGGGGAGTGGTGGAAGAGGGACAGAGGGGTAGGGGAAGTGGTGGGGGAGGGAGGGGGGGTGAGGGAGGGAGAGGGGTGGGGTAAGGGAAGAGAAGTGGGAGAGGGAGGGGTAGGGGGAGTGGTGGAAGAGGGACAGAGGGGAAGGGGGCGGGGGAGAGAGGGAAGGGGGTGGGGTAGAGAGGGAAGGGGTGGGGGAGAGAGGGATGGAAGAGGGCTGAGGAGAGGGAGAGGGGAGGAGCGAAGGGGGAGAGAAGTGGAAGAGTGGGGAGGGAGGGAGGGAGGGGTAGCGGGAGTGGTGGAAGAGGGACGGGGGAGTGGTGGAAGAGGGACAGAGGGGAAGGGGTGGGACAGGGAGGGGAAGAGAGAGGGGTGAGGGAGGGAGAGGGGTGGGGTAAGGGGAGAGAAGTGGAAGAGTGGGGAGGGAGGGGTAGAGGGACTGGTGGAAGAGGGACAGAGGGGTAGGGGAAGGGGGCGGGGGGAGAGAGGGAAGGGGGTGGGGTAGAGAGGGAAGGGGGGTGGGGGAGAGAGGGATGGGAGAGGGAGAGGGGTGAGGAGAGGGAAACATAACAGAAATTAAGTGCAGGAGTAGGCCATTCGGCCCTTCTAGCCTGCACCACCATTCAATATGATCATGGCTGATCATCCAACTCAGTATCCTGTACCTGCCTTCTCTCCATACCCCCTGATCCCTTTAGCCACAAGGGCCACATCTAACTCCCTCTTAAATATAGCCAATGAACTGACCTCAACTACCTTCTGTGCCAGTGAATTCCAGAGATTCACCACTCTCTGTGTGAAAAATGTTTTTCTCATCTCTGTCCTAAAGGATTTCCCCCTTATCCTTAAACTGTGACCCCTTGTTCTGGTCTTCCCCAACATCCGGAACAATCTTCCTGCATCTAGCCTGTCCAACCCCTTAAGAATGTTATACGTTTCTATAAGATACCCCCTCAATCTTCTAAAATCTAGCGAGTACAAGGCGAGTCTATCCAGTCTTTCTTCATTTGAAAATCCTGACATTCCAGGAATCAGTCTGGTGAACCTTCTCTGTACTCCCTCTATGGCAACAATGTATTTGAGCATTGGGCATTGTGACATCACACGATGGAACGTTCACCAGGGGCTGGGGCTCCTGCAAAGGCATATGTAAATGAATCCATTCCGATTGGACATATGTGAAGCATCGGGCATTGTGACATCACACGATGGAACGTTCACCAGTGGCTGGGGCTGGTGCTGCTTCTATGGGTGAGAAGCCAGTTTATTTTTGAAATATTGGGGGGGGGGGGGGGGGGGTGGAAGGATTTGATTAAAAACGTGTACTTAAACACGACGAAATGTAATGAGGAGCGGATACTTAGAAAGAAAAGTGAAATCTCTACCGAAATGGAAAAGATGTCGGCGATTCTGCGTCTGGTTTCGGAGTTGCAGTGAATCAAAGGAAGAAATGCAGCCGGAAGCCGTACATGTAAATGGATCCATTCCGATTGGACATCTGCGAGCATTGGGCATTGTGATTGGACATCTGCGAGCATTGGGCATTGTGACATCACACGATGGAAACGAATCAAAAGGCAGAAAGGCAGCCGGACGGATGGCAGGCGACAGGCACAGACTTTTATATATTAGATAGATAGATAGATAGATAGATAGATAGATAGATAGATAGATAGATAGATAGATAGATAGATAGATAGATAGATAGATAGATAGATAGATAGATAGATAGATAGATAGATAGATAGATAGATAGATAGATAGATAGATAGATAGATAGATATAGCTAAAGGTGTTTTGCAAAGAAAGTACCAATCCTTCCAATTAATTATTATTTCCCACATATTAATAACAGCATAATAGGAGTCACTTTTGCAGGGATGAAAAACACCTCCTCCAGTAATGTTATTATTTTCTGACCAAATATTGAAATCTTATGAAAGCCTTAATTAATATGCAGCAGACAGAAGTACAAATAATTGAAGATGGTACATTATTTTTTTATAAAATGCAGGGTGTTGATAATGATTGCAATTTAAATTGAAAAATGTTCAATTTTGGCTTAGGGCACCACCCTCAACAGACTGCTCCTACACGTTTCAATAGTCACACAAATGCTAAATCAGGCTTCACTCGACATATTTCATATTTCAGAATTATTTGTGACATAGGAAGGAGGCCAGTCAATCCATTGAGTCAGTGCCTACTCTCAGAAATATCCCATTAATCCCATACCCTCATTTATTTTCTTTGTTAACTATTTGTCTCACATGCTCATCAACTCTCTCCCCTCCTCCCACTTCCGCTGCCCGGCTATCCTGGAAGTAATGTACAGTAGCTGACTTACACAACTAGCAAATTGGCATAATGACCCAGTTCCGTTTGTCTGCATTTGGTTCATAGCCGTTGTTTCCACTTCCTAGCTTCCTCTGGCAGTAATTCAAGATACAGACAACTCTGAAAATGTTGCCCATGGGATCCCTCTTAAATCTCCCTATTTGATCACACCTATGCCCTTTAGTTTTACAATCCTCTACTCTGGGAAAAAGAACGTGAGTATTCAGTTTATCTATGCCCCTCATGATCTTGTACAGCTCAATGAGCCTCCAAAGAAAAATGTCCCAGCTGATGGAATTTAGTACAGAGAAATGTGAAGTGTTGCATTTTGGGAAGTTTTCAAGGGCAGAACCCACACAGTGAGAGGGTTTTAGGGAGTGTTGTCGGGCTTTAGGGAGTGCTGTAGAGCAGAGGGATCTAGGAGTGCAGGTGCATAGTTCCTTGAAAGTAGCATCACAGGGAGATAGGGTGGTCAAAAAGGATTTTGGCACATTGGCCTTCATCAGTCAGAATATTCAATATAGAAGAGGTCATGTTACAGTTGTATAAATCATTGGTGAGGCCACATTTAGAGTATATAATTCAGTTTTGGTCATCATGTTATAGAAAAGATGTTGTCAAGTTGGAAAGTGTTCCGAGTAAATGCACAGAGTGGTGGTATCGAGAACAAGAGGAAATAGGTTTACGGTGAGGGGGGAAAGATTTAATAGGAACCTGAGAGGTAACTTTTTTTACATAAAGGGTGGCGGGTATATGGAATGAGCTGTCGGAGGAGGTAGTTGAGGCAGGTGCTATCATAACATTTAAGAGACAATTGGACCGGTATATGGATAGGTTTAGAGGGTTACGATTCAAGTGCGGGCAGGTGGGACTAGTGTAGATGGGGCATGTATGGGACTAGTGTAGATGCGGCATGTTAGTCGGCGTGGGCATGAGAAGTGGCAAATGAAGGGCCTGTTTCCATGCTGTGTGACTCTATCCAACATCTCACTATAGCTGAAGTTAACATCCTGGTGAATCTCCTCTGCACCTGAACAATACATAGTACTCCAAGTGTGGAGACATAGTATGAAGAACATACAAATTCTCTGCAGAAAGCACCAGAGGTCAGAATCAAACCTGGGTTGCTGGAGTCATGAGACACACACCACTGTTCTGTCCTATGATAAATTGTTCCAAATTGAAAACGTGCAAGGAAATACATCTAGAATTCTTCTGGGAAAGGACAACAATTTTGGCTTTATATTACCTATTTCAACTTTGTAATACCGTTACACATTCTGTTGTTGAATTGACGGGTTAGGAAATTCCAATGCAGAGAAACCACACTTCATATGTGGAAAGTAAAAACCATTTCTGATATTGGTTTCAGTCAACATTTCATGCTAATTTCAATGAGAACTCTTGGATTGATCAGATCCAAATATCTAATATGGGTAAGTAATAGTATTTAATAATAATATTTAGTGTTCACTTTTGAAAACAATTCCCATGCAATTAATGGAGCTCAGTGCATTTCACTGAACATGAATCAGCAAATGTAAGAATTACAGTACCTGTATTAAGATTTGGACTATTGGATTTGCAATAACCCTGGTTGATTACATTTCTGAACCTGTAAGTTGCAAAGGCTAGATGTAGATTCCCCAAATAGTTGCACTGAGCAAACCACCTTAACTACAGCACCAATTCGGAAAGGTGATTTAAAATTGTGCTGCAGCATGTACCACCACATCCAGGGATAAACTGGGTCACTGTCGGAGAAAGGCTGCTAGCTGATTCCAATAGAATTTTGACTTTATTCTACTTTGGTGAACTATATTGCAGAACTCTACTATATGACATCAGGCATCAAAAGTTAATTTTTAGAAGGCCTAATCCACTCAATGATATTTGTAGTTGCTTTTGACTTATTGTACCTGGTAGCTCCTCTGTTTATGATATCTCATTGATGTAATTAGCTCTGACTGCAGAGAGCCTGGATCATTACATAATCTTCATAATTTATATTTCTGAATTGTGAGAATTTACTAGATTGTGTATGATAAAAGTAGCAAGATAGCTTCTTTGGTTTCAAACAATTGTAAATAGTCTGATCAGATCAGATTGGTTTATTGCTGTATTGAAATTCCTACTTCATATGAAGCTCAGAGAGGAAATTGTATACATACAGTAATGACAGTATAATACAGTAATAGCAGTACACATCATGGCAGATGGGTGGCATTAGGCAATAAAAATTAATATAATTAATTTATAAATTGGGAGCTTTGAGCACCGCGCACATTCCATCAATGGCCACTCTGGGAACGTTTCTTGTTTGTCGATTCGGAAAGTTCCATTCATTTGCGTTTATGTAGTTCCAACAGAAAGGATATAAATTACTTGTCTATCTTAGATAGAGCTTTGATATTCTATTTCATAGGGTACAGCTATCAGTATAAAAAACAAAAAAAAAGAAACTAATCCATTTTATGTGGAACGAGGGTGTTGTAAAATTGATTGCACCATCATTTAATGTTGAAAAGATAAACTCACCTAATCTAGATCAAATTGGAAAAGGGAAAAATATAACACGTATTAACTGTCTTATCTACTAATCCATTTCTCCTTTCTTTCGCTAAACTATTTACATTTTACTGCTGTATTATTTCATTTATTACACAAAATGACATGTTTCTGAAGTGTCGCATTGGCTGTAAAGCTTTTGGGGATCTCTCACACAAGGGCTCCATTTTGCTGGACTGGGCCACGTTTTGCATTTGCACTCCCCTCACCTTTCGAACCCTACACCATCGTTCCCTACCCCAAACTCCACCACTGCTGGTCCTGTGGCTGCATCGTGTGCTTTCTAACATTCTCTCAGTGCCACTGCTGAGCAGGTGCAATTAACCAATAGGTTACAAGTGGCTGACATTAAGATCCCATCCACAGGCCATCATGTTACCTTTCTGACTTCTGATGGTCAAAAACATTTAGAAAACTGAAAGTAAACCATAAATGTATTTAACACATTTAAGTTATACAGGTTAATTTTAAAACATTAATATGAATTAAAGTTTAGAAAATTGTTTAACTCATTTTTATATGTAGTGAAGATCAGCAGTGTGTTTTGAATTTGTAAGGCCACTTTAAATGATCCAGTAAAGCGGTTCAAAGACACAATACATATTCAGACCAACACAAGTGAACATTTTTTTATTTCTCTCCTGTGATATATAGAAATAAGTCCGAATGTTCATTCCCAATTAGAGAATGTACATAGAAACATAGAAAATAGGTGCAGGAGTAGGCCATTCGGCCCTTCGAGCCTGCACCGCCATTCAATATGATCATGGCTGATCATCCAACTCAGTATCCCATCCCTGCCTCCTCTTCATACCCCCTGATCCCTTTAGCCACAAGGGCCACATCTAACTCCCTCTTAAATATAGCCAATGAACTGGCCTCAACTACCTTCTATGGCAGAGAATTCCACAGATTCACCACTCTCTCTGTGTAAAAAATAATTTTCTCATCTCAGTCCTAAAAGACTTCTCTCTTATCCTTAAATTGTGACCCCTAGTTCTGGACTTCCCCAACATCGGGAATAATCTTCCTGCATCTAGCCTGTCCAACCCCTTAAGAATTTTGTAAGTTTCTATAACATCCCCCCTCAATCTTCTAAATTCTAGCGTGTACAAGCCGAGTCTATCCAGTCTTTCTTCATATGAAAGTCCTGCCATCCCAGGAATCAGTCTGGTGAACCTTCTCTGTACTCCCTCTATGGCAAGAATGTATTTCCTCAGATTAGGAGACCAAAACTGTACATACTACTTTAGTTATTTATTGCAATTGGATCCAAGAACTGTTTTTTTTCCTCTCCTTTTTTTGGGTTCTCTGCAACGTCTGTTATCGAGAAGGCAAATGTCTTTGATTGATAACCTTTGGGAGCCACACAACAGTCTCTAGTCTCCCCATATTTTACTAGCCTCTACTTGAGACCACAAGAATAGTTAATCCAAGACAAAGAAAGCAACCGTACCGTTGCGCTATAAGATGGGGATCAATGTTTCAAGAAGTAGCTGTATGCAATTATTTATTTAAAAAGATTATTTAAAATGTTTCCTTAAAAATACTTTAATTGAACTTTTTGAGGAATCAGTTTTTCCTACTCCTATCTTAGCACAGATCATCTAATGTGATAAAATTAGAAATGATCAAATTGGTTGCTATACTGCATAAAGACTGAAGAATCTCGAGATCAGGATGTTTCATGCGCAAAATAACAAGTATGGAAATGCCATTCATCCCATCTATGTTGGCCTTTACTTTCTAATCGAGCAACCTCCTGTCTTTGCTCTTCCAAACGGATCAGCATAACTCTCTATTCCTTCTCCCTCATGTTTGTCCACCGCTCCTTCAAATGAATCTATATTACGTGTGGTAGTGAGCTTCACCATTTCACGACTTCTTGATAACTATCTTATATTACTGTCCTCCAATAATAATCATGCTTCTGAATGGTTGAAGTGTTTCCAATTATTTTTTTATGAAATGTTTTCATTTCCTAAGGATGTGATTGTATTCCGTGCTCATGTGCATGCTCTTGATGTTTCTTCAGCCTCACAGACTCACTATTCAATGCCTTCATGATCTGCACTTCCACCTCAGCCTTCTCCATATCCCCACTTTAAAAACAATGTTTCTACCTCTCAGATGTTAAGGATCAAAAGTATCAGTAACTTTTAAATACACATTTCTGGATCTTTACTTTTCTGTAATCCAAATCTTTTTCTCCAGCTTTCCTATTTCTGATCAACCCCACTATCCTCGTTGATTTTAAATCAGTTTGACACTAAACACTTCTTCTGCTGAATTTGTCTCTAAGCCCACTTATAACCACTTCTCCCTAGTTTCCATTATGTTCAGAATTCAGATTTCTCACTTTGGACCTCTGAAATCTTCAGATGTTTTCAATACAAATTACTGATAAGACATCAATCATTTCTATTTTTCTAATGTGCTCACACACTCAAACCTACTCTGAATTCACAGTATTTCATGAACACCATAACATGAACGCTAAAAGGAAGGATTTATTTTTTTGGCAAACCAACCTATACCGTACCAACTTATTTATACCCCTTATAAACTTCATAATTATTTTTCAGTGTGAGATGTGTCATTTTCTATAGCTTCCAACTTCAACACAAAATCCATGTCTCTCCGCTGGATAGACTGAAGCTGGCAGTTTAAGAAGGAACATTGAGCTGGCAGCAATCATAATATGATTGAATTTACATTCAGCTTGAAGAAGATTGGGTCCAAGACTAGTATTTAAAAACAAAATTGGGACACCTGTGAGTGCATGAAAGTAGAGCGAGCTAAAGTAAAATTGGCAAATTAGGTGAAATTTCAATATTGCAGATTTTCTGGTCTGTCCCTGGGGTCTTTGATCTCTGTCCCAGCCACTACCAGGACTTTATTTTATATCAAATATATAGTTTACTCATAATAGGCAGGATATACAACTGGTAAATGTATCCTCCTTCATTTATTATACCAACAATTCAATACATTCAGGTACCACAGGATTTAGGAACAGTTTCTTCACCACTGTTATCAGATTCTTGAATGGACCTCTCATATGCTAAGGATGAAATCAAAGTTTTTCACTATATCTCCTTCACACGTGACAATAATAAACCAATACCCCAATGTAACTCATGTTTCCTCCTTAAACAATATACCCATGAAGTGGTTGACAGGCTGGTACACAGGACCCAGATCCTCAACATCCACTGGCACATGACCCTAGACAATTAGTTATTTCCCACAAAGCTGTTGCAGTGGATGCATTAAACTTTAGTGCATTCCTCAGCATGTACTCTTGTACCTTGCAATGTACCAGTTGGCAGTATTCGTTCCTTACACTGGAAGACCGACACGTTTTGGGCAGACTATACACGATGTCTTATTGTTCAATCCCAAACTTCAACTATTTCTGGTGCAGATCCCACGGATCAAACTGATCGGTTATAGGGATTGGAACAATGAACATATAAATTGAATAAAAACTGCAATTAAATTTACTTAGGTAAAACACAAGACAAGCACCGCATAGCATGTCTTTAATATTTCACAAAAATGTACTGTTGATGTAGCTTACTGTTTTCTCCCTAATAACAGTGACATCTGCTGATTGGTATCACCGAAATAAAAGTAGTTCTTTTTCCACAATTTTGAATCCACAACTCAGCCACAATTTTTTGATGTTTATTTCTCAAGTCTTAATCATTCACCTTCTGAGCAAAGGTGAACCATCCCAATTCTTCCACTTCCACCACTGAATTCACAGAACGCTGGTACCGGGACCAGTTTCATCGAAGGTGACTGCAGTGCGCAGGCATTAAGTTGCAGTGATTTCCCCTTTTGAACCATGACAGAAGACCTTTAACAGAGATAGATGCACCTTCATCATATCAGGTGCACTCAATCTGCTGGTGACTGCAGTGTGCAGACATTAAGTTGAACACAATAACTTCCCCTTTTGAGCCGTCACAGAAGATGTCTAATAGAAATGCACCTTGGCTTCATCATATCAGGAACACTCAAAGCGCTTCTGCTGCGTCACTGACAACATCGATGAAGGATAAGAAAGATAGTTGGTGACGATTTAAATAATTGAAGAGCCGCCATTGACGCTTTATTTATTAAATAGGGGCCTCTTCATTTATGTATGAAGAAGGAAAGACGTGAGGAGAACAGCAACACCAGCCCGTCGTGAGATTGCATTTACTCGCTGCGAGTTGCGGCGCGGGCGGTGGAATGGCGCGGTGACGCGGCCGGCTCGTGCCTTTCTTCCCACCAGCTCCTCAACCGCCGTGCGCGAGGCTGCGCGTGCCCGCCCGCCCTCCTCCTCAATCGCCTTGCGCATGCATGCCCGCCCGCCCCCTCCTCAATCGCCCTGCGCGTGCCCGCCCGCCCCCCTCCTCAATCGCCCTGCGCGTGCCCGCCCGCCCCCCTCCTCAATCGCCTTGCGCGTGCCCGCCCGTCCCCTCCTGAACCGCCGTGCGCGAAGCTGCGCGTGCCCGCTCGTCTCTCGCCCACCAGCTCCCCAACCGCCGTGCGCGAGGCGGCACGTGCGTGCGCGCGCGCGACCCTGGGGCTCGTTGTCGACGATTGGACCGGGGCTGCAGCGCGAGCGCGAATGAAGTTCGAGCAACTTGGAAGCGGATTCAGTTGTCTTGTGTGGATGGGACCGGGAGCGGAGCGAGCCCCCCGGGGATATCCGCGCAACGCACCCCACCCTGCATCCGCACTCCCCCACCGCCGGCCGTCTCCCCAAATCTGCTTGTTTCTTTAAAGCCCACGCATCTTCTTTAAGTCTTGTGTGGGGGGGATTTCGCGATGGAGGAGGAACTCCACCGTCATTACCGCTCGGTGTCAGCTGTTTACTCCGTGAAGGGACAGAAATGCGTGTTCTCCGAGGGCAGCGGCGCTAGGAGAGAAATTGCCGTTATGAGTATGTGTGAGGAGTATGCATTTTAAACCTGGAAATCTGCCACAGGCCTCTGTCTCCCTCACCATTCACTAATCGATTCTTCCATTATGACCATCATTAAAACGGGCTCTATGGATATGTCAAGTAAAGTTGCATTTTCCGCTGTCACCTCCAAGGTTCCGGACTATTCTGACAACTCTGTCGGGCATCTGGTGTAGTTTTTAACCCCCCCAGTGTTGTCTCACGCCCTCTTCTTCAAACCCAAGACTGCAGGTTGCTGCAGCAACGATGTCCAAGGTATTAAAAAAGAAAAGTCACTGGACTAATAAAGTCCACGAAACTCTGATATGTAGAGATAAGGATGGGGAACTTAATTTGGAAATCAAAGGTGGCGCTGAGAATGGTCTGTTCTCCTATCTGGGAGAAATGAAACAAAACAAAATAATCTACCAGGTCGGAAAACTGCATTCTGATGATTTGTTGTTGGAAGTCAATGACAAAGCAGTATCTGGACTCACTATCAGAGATGTATTGGCTGTGATCAAGCATTGTAAGGACCCAATTCGTTTGAAGTGTGTGAAACAAGGTATGCTTATCTTCCAGTAAATAACTGTCAATTTCTTATTTGGAGCCAGTATATGTTTTCCAATGCTATAATATGTAAATAATCTGTTTATCGTAAATAACGCGACGTTATTTAAACTGTGTTTCTCTGATACTAAACCATAACAACAATACTCACAATAGTCAAAAGTGAATTTTATATTATTTGTGGTTGTTAAAAGTATGTTTTGACATAATTTATTGCAAAATAATGCACAGTTAAAATACTGGAAGTTAGAGGGCAAAGTTTTCTTGCCAATAATTAACTGTTTTTCCCATTTTAATTAATTGGTCAAATTGGTTGATAAATCGACAGTACAGTATCGTTGTGTACATGTTGTGCCGAGTGTCCAGTGTGTATGGTAATGTTATGTAATGTTATGTGTGTGCAATGGCAGGCTTTTGGATTATTTGTAATTTTAAACTGAATTTATTAGCTTTGGTTAATAAGTAATAGTTTAGTACCTTTATATTTTCATTAATTACTTATTCAGGGATTCTGGTTATACAAAATACGATTTGCCTCAAAAATCACAGAAATGAATGAATTGTCTATAGTTATGTTGCAGATTGAAATAACCAATAATCATGTTTGTAGGCAATAGTTAGGATGAATACAGTATTTTCCCAGTGGGGAAATCAAGAACTAGAGACCATAGGTTTAACGGAAGAGGAAATATTTAATAGGATTCTGAGAAGCAACTTTTTCACACACGTTGGTGGGTACAATAATACCATTTAAAAGACATTCGGGCAGGTACATGGATAGGAAAACTTGAGAGAGATATGGGCCAAACTCGGGTAAATGGACAAGGTTAGATAGGGCATCTTGGTCGACATTGTTGAGTTGGGTTAAATGGCCTGTTTCTGTGCTGTATAACTTTATGATTCCATTTAATTACATTAATAGTTTCAAAGAAAAGTAGACAATATCGTTAAAAGTAATGTTGACTTGCAAGGTAAGGGAACTTGTAAACACTGGTTCTCTTCATTTTTTTCCAGTATTGTATCCAATATGTGTATATTTATCTATAAAACTAAGTGTTCGAGTTATTGAAAAAAATTGTTAAGCAGAAGAAAACAACAAATTTCTGTATACCAGGTCACTTTTGATCAATGTCAGGGAAACATAATAAACAGAACATTAATTATATTAAGTGGATACCATTTACTTGCAATTTAAAATATATTTGATAAACTATATATTTGATATCTGATGGCTAAGAATTTATAACAGATTTGTTCTTGTGGCTGAGAAATGGTAAAAGGTATGGGTAAAGGCAGTTTCTCAAAACTTATTTGGGTGAATAATGTTTCATGTGAATCTATGTTGGGACTTGTAGTTGTGGCTTGAATTACATTTCATGCATGTAGGACTTGATTATTAAAAATTTTTAATCAATGCAAAATGAAAAAGCAACCCTGAAGGCCAACCTGAAAAATCCATTTTTACTCACTAATAAATCTTGGTGTAATAAATGTCAACCATGCTGAATTTACATTTTCATTCATTTCTATTGTGAGAATGTGAAATGTGACTTTCAAAACTCCCATAAAGACTACCAAGCAATCCCAGATGTAACATACACCATTCAGTGGCGTGATGGTGGTGAAAATAGTTTAAAAAAGTGAATGTGTGGGCAGAAATTGGGCAAAAAGTTAAAGGTGCTATGATTTAAGAATAGAAAATAGAGGTTTTATTACAGGGATAATTAAGGGAAACCCCAAAATAATGTGGTTTTAAATTTCATTATCATCAATTTTGATTTAGTTACGCTGAATGATGGTGCATCCCTATGTGTTTTTAAATAACTCGAAGTGTCTCAATAAACACAAATATAAAACTAATAATATGTTTACAGAGCCCAAAAGTGAAATATTGGATAAATTTGAAACCTACGAAGATGTAAATTCTGATTTAAGATATGTGGCTACGATGAAGGAACAACCATATTTCTGAATTATAATGATGTGTAACTTGGAGCAAAGTTGAAGGTGATAATTTTCTCTATTACCATTTTCCTCTGGATGTAGAATTAGATGTACAGGTAGTTGCTGAAGAAGACAGCAAGCTTCTGCTAATTGCAGAGGGAATTAATGTTGAGGGTGGAAGAAAGACTGGATGGTGTTGAGGGCCATGAGTACAATTGGAGCAACAATGCATTCATACAAGTGAAAAATATTCCTTACTATTGATGTACTTTATAGATTATTAAAAGGGTTTGGTACCAAGCGTTGTTTATGTAGCTAGTCTAATTAATTTTCTGGTCAGTGGTAATACTTAGAATATTGTTCATTGCTGATGATTGTGCGATAAAATATCAAAAGGAAATTGCTTGGCTTAACCTTGATAGAGATCTTTGCCAGAAACTTGGGTGAAATAAATAACACCCATTCTTTCTCTCCAGAGATGCTGCCTATCCCACTGAGTTACTCCAGATTTTGTGTCTATCTAATAGCCATATATTGGGTCAAGTGGAAGAGCTGTCTGCATCTGGACCTGGTGGCAGCAGTCCGGGCTTGCTGGTGGGTCTGGCCGTGGCTTGCCTCTAAGATAGACACAGAATGCTGGAGTAATTCAGTGGGCCAGGCAGCATCTCTAGAGAAAAAGAATAGGTGACATTTCAGGATGGGCAGAGCATAGTTCCTCAGCATGTTATTCAAGGTATTATTGGAGCCATTTGCTTTTGCTGCACCCTACACATCAAGCAATTGCTAGATAACAAGTATAGTGAATTGAATTGGCTGAAGGTCGCCTTTTGTGATGGTGGGGAAATTCAAGAATGCTGAGATGGATTATTCATTGAGCACCGTTGGTTGATTGCAGGTGCTTCTGCTTTGCCTTTTGTCTTTGTTGGTCTATCATCATTTACAATGGTGTGTTCACTGATCTTCCTCTTCCCTTTGGTTATTTGATTGTTTTTCACCATTCATAGCTGCATTTAACAGTAGGGTAGGACTTTGATTTGAGTTGTTCATTACTTAATTAATTTTCCAGAAATTTGCTTCTGCTATTTAATCTGTATGTGGGCTCTGTAATTTCATCAGGTTTGCAATTTATTTTAAAGTACTGCTGGTACTGGTCCTAGCATGATCTTCTAAAATACTAATTGGGCCAAGGTTAGACCACTGCTTGACTAAAAGAGAATGGAATATGCTAGGCCATGAGGTTTCAGATTACTATTAAATAATATTTATTACTTTTTATGGTCCACAGCTGCTTGCTTTTGAGCTATAAATTTATTCTGAATCTATTTAACATTTTAACAAAATCACAGCATGATTGAGGTGCCCTCAGAGTAAGCACGAGTCTTGATCCCTAAGAGCTGTGTTGTCCCTTTATATTCTATTGCCCTGATTAAGCTGTTGTGAGAAAATTGATGAGGACGGGACAAAATAAGCTTTTACCCTTCAAGATGGCAAGGAAACAGGCTAGCACATCATGCAAATTAGAGATGAAAATACAAAATTATGTGTTTTGTTATCGGGACGAAAATTGGATATAGGTTTTGAATAAAGGTTCACTGATCATTTAGGATGGCAGTTGAAATGGGGAAGGAGATAACAAAACCAATTGAACCTTTAAATCTTGCAAACTTGTATGGACAGCAAGTGAGCTTGGGTAAAAATATACTTGTGTTAAATTACTTATTTTGTCTTGTCATGCTCAACAATTTGCTTTCGTGCTACAAAAGTAAGTGACTACACTTGCATCCCATTACAATTTTAAATTGTTATCATTCTTAAGGGATTTTGCCCTCTTAGAAGGGTCATTACAAGGTGGTATTAACATTCGCACACAACTGTTATCTGCCATTATATCTTTTTCACGATATTCCCCTTTACCTTTGGTTCTCTAATTCTTATAGCAGTTAACTGTATCTAACACAGTTTGTCTTTCATTTGCCAGAGTAAACATTCACTTGGTTCACACATAATTATTGCTTTATACACCTTTGCAGTGTTTTGGTTTATTACTGTGATATGTACCAAGATATATTAAAAAGCTTTGTGTGCTATCTAGTCAAATCATACTACACATTTGCAATAGGTAGCGCAATGAGAAAAATACCAGAGTGCAGAATATAGTGCTAAAGCAACAAAGCATTACTGTTACAAAGAAAATTTTCAAAGACCGAATGAGGGAGGTTGGTAGATCAGAACTACACCTATCACAAGTGAGAACCGTTCAGTAGTCCGATAACAGTGGGGAAGAAGCTGTTCCTGAATCTTGCTGTACATGCTTTTAAGCTGAAAAAGATGACGGGTGAAAAAGATCCTTAACTATTTAGGCTGCTTTCCCAAGGCAGCGTGAAGTGCAGATAGAGTCGATGATGGATCTGTATGATGCACAGGGCTACATTCACAACTCTCTGCAATGTCCTGTGCTGTTGTGCAGAGTTGTTGCCAAACCAATCTGTGATGCATCCTGATAGAATGCTTTTGACAGTGCATCAGTTGTAGAAGTTAGTAAGAGTTCTTGGAACCATGCTGAACTTTCTTGGTCTTATGAGGCAGTGGAGCTGGTGTTGTACTTTTGTGGCCATAACTTCAATGTGGTTGGTCCAGGATAAATATCAGTCTGATGATTTTTCAGCATACACATCTAGAACTTTACAAATTTTTATCTCCCATTTTCTTTGGGGGGGGGGGCTTTCTGGAGCGCTGGTATAGGTGTTGTGGCCTGAAGGGACTGGTTTCCAGAGGGCTAGTATGGACATTGTGGGCCGAATGAATTCTTGGGCCGGCGGTTCAGTCACTCAAGCCAGTTGTGCTGGCAGCTTACTCATGACTGGTGGGCTGGCAGCTGACTCACGGCTATTCCTTGAAATTCCCTTTTAAGCAGGGTGCAAGGTCAGATGTCTCGTCTTGTTTGTGTGTGTGTGTGTGATTGAGATGGTATCTATGCCAAAACGGTACACAGTAGCGCTAAATTTTTTTGCGCCACCTTACTTACCTTTGTCCCGCGGTCGTTCCTATTGTTCAGATTGATCTTCAATTTTACAAGTTATTCATAATTTTAAAGTGTAAAAATTCAAGTTTTAGAAGAATTTAACAGCTAAATCCTTGCTGGCCTAGCTTGCAACAAAGTTACATAAAATGTTGCAATCTCGGCACACTCAGTCCTGCCAGGCTTCCATCACTAGCAAGTGCAATGGCAAACTACAATTTTGCTATTGGCTCTGTCTCACGGTGCGAGTCCACCCACGAGTGGTGCCGAGTTTAAAACAAATCAAACTCATGGTAATCACGTAGAATTAACGTAGCGGGAACGTCGGAACTCGTAATGCTAACGGCAGGTACTCGGGAAACTTGTTAACTCGTGAAAATCTTTCAACATGATGAAAGATTTCCACGAGTCAAATTTACTCTTGAAGTAAAAATGTTAAACCTTTAAACTCATTGTAAGAACGTAGTAGCCCATGAGTTTACCGTAGTGATTCGTGCGTCTACCGTGGGCACTCTTTAACTCAGCGGGACAGGCAGCATCTCTGGAGAAAAGGAATGGGTGATGGGATGACGTTTCCACAATTCTGCTGAGTCTTTGTGTTACTCCAGCACTGTGTGTTCATTTTTTGTCAACCAGCATCTGCCCTTGTGTATGATATTATTCGTATCTGTGGCAGTTGATTGTCGCTCCCTTCAGTTTGTGAATTTTGAATAAGGTGAAATGAGCAGCCCCTGTGCAGTTGGGGACTATGGTGAGTGCTGGAATATGGGGAAATGGGTGAGTGGTCAAATGTTGCGTTGGGGGAATGGGTGAGTGGTGGAATGTTGCGTTGGGGAACGGGTTACGTTGGGGATCAGGCCTCCCATGTGACAGGGACCCAATGGGTCCCAGTTGGTCTAGTATCCATATATATCCATATACTTTTGGAGGAGGTACACAAAAAAGCTGGAGAAACTCAGCGGGTGCAGCAGTATCTATGGAGCGAAGGAAATAGGCAACGTTTCGGGCCGAAACCCTTCAGACGGGTTTCTTCAGCCTGAAGAAGGGTTTCGGCCCGAAACGTTGCCTATTTCCTTCGCTCCATAGATGCTGCTGCACCCGCTGAGTTTCTCCAGCTTTTTTGTGTACCTTCGATTTTCCAGCATCTGCAGTTCCTTCTTAAATACTTTTGGAGGAGGACTGGCCAAATTTTGTGCCTTCCACCACAGTGATGAATGCTGTGGTGGATGTTTGTGTTACATTTTTAGTGTGTTTGTGTTCTTTATCATTGTACCGCTGCTGACAAATTCATTTCACTTGCACTTTATGTGCAATGTTACGAATAAAACCGTATTGTATTGTATTGTATTTAAAACTCTGTGGGTGTGTGTCATTTTGCCTTTGAAACGTATTTCCTCGAAAACCAGGCGCAAAAATGCGGAGATGTTTACATATCTCGGTAGGGATTTAACTTATGATTTCAGAAATCCATTCCTCTCTAGATTTGGTCAATTATTCCCCCAGATTTTGAATAAAATTGTTAACAAAACATCAAAAAATTAAAAAATCACACTGCTGCATGAGTCAGTGCCACCTCACAGATGTCCAATCACAATGGATCTCATTTACGTATGATATGACATCACAATGGGACAGGGGTGGGAGATTGGAACCTTCACGTGGTCCCACTAAAATCAAACTGCTGCATAAGTCACAGTGCCATCTCACACCACTGCTGCCCAGCTGCTGACGTTACAATAACAATTAAATTTTTACATCTTCTGGTAGAAATTTCCTTATGATTTCAAAAATCCAATCCTCTATACATTTGGTCAATTATTTTCCGAGATATTTACTAAAATTTATAACCAAACTGACATTTTTTAAAAATATTAAGTTTGCCCAGCTGCTGACCTCACAATGCCTTTGCACCTGGCCCAGCCTTCCTGCTGGCCCTGCCCAGCCCTGCCCCCCCCCCCCCCCAGCCTGCCTGTTGGACCCGCCCGGCCCCGCTCCCCCAGCCTGCCAGGTTATTGATTCCATTGTTTTTCATTGAATTGAATTGAATTATTTATCACTTAACATCACTAATTCTTAACATCAACTTTTAATTTCAAAGACAGTAAAAAAAATTAAACCCACAACACCCATACTGGTGCTGGTGTTCCAGAACCTTACAATTGGGCCGGCATGTGTGTTCACCAAGTTCATTTAAAAAACCAAGTCTGCAATTTATCCCATCAGATAAAGCATAAAAAAAAGTTTACTTTTACACCTAATTCACTTTCATATCTCAAGTGTTTAAAAAGTTATGGCCATTTTCATACTGGGAAATGAGCATCTTGTTCCCTATTGATTTTCTATGGATATAACAAAAAAGCTGTGATCGTGAACAGTCAAAAGCCCATAACTTTCTTAAAAATTAAGAGAACTGAATGAAATTTTCAGTTATCATAGATTGAAGCATTCTGAAACAAATATAAAATAATCTTACTTGGATGACCTGAAATTAAAGCATATTTTTAGTTAGTTACCTAATTGTAGCTAATTTCAGACTTCAATTACTAGATCTAAACATCTATCCGTTTCTTAATAAATGATTAACATTTTTAAATAGCCTAAATGTCCAAATAATATTCACAAATAATTCACAATAAAACATGATTTTTAAATCTAATTTACATTAATTTATAGACCAAATGGAAGTAATTTAGTGTTCAATTGCTGTAAATAAATGCCCATTTAAATCAGCTTTCCAGTGGGTTCCTGTGAACGCGCTGGTTTAGAACGTTCACATTGCGGTAGATTTGTGCCCCCAAATGCCCAGAAAAATACTGCGGGATATAATGGGCCCAAAATGAGCTACTCGCAATATTAAACTTTGTATAAAGGGATCTTTAGAAGCCCTTTTTAATGTAAAAATATACAGCATACCTTCAAATATTTGCTTTATGAGACCCTGCGGTTGCTGGTGGTCGCGGGTTTAGAGATTGATTTTTAAACTACTATAACTATTTTACGAGGCCTTTAAAACTAATAATAGCTTTTGCGACGGGGTCTTTCAGCGATTTTTCGTTAATAATTAACTAGGCTGAACATCTTCGATTTGAACAGCCTAGAGAAAATCGCGTTTTAAACCCGCCCCCTCTAAACGGCGCCAAAATCGCGCACACCCGCAGCGACAGATTTTCAGCGACGCTTCAGGTAGGCTTTGCAACATACCTACCAATTGCTGGCAGTTACAGCTTTGGCATCTCATTTGCAACAATGTTGTAATCAGAGAACACAGTCCTGGCAGAGTCAGGCTGAACAGGAGGGGGAGGGGGCAGAGTGAGGCTGAACAGGAGGGAGAGGGAGTGCTGGGGAAGGCAAAGGAAGTGAAATTGGATTTTTTTTTAAAGTACTGCCAGCAAGTGCTAGCATTTTTTTTTAAAGTTTAAAAATAGGGAGGATATGGGGCTATAGGTGAGTGGTGGAATATTGCGTTGGGGGAAAGTGTTGCGTTGGGGGAACGGGTGAGTGGTGGAATCCTACGTTGGGGAACGGGTTGCATTGGGGGACCAGGCCTACCGTGGGGGCTATGGGTGAGTGGTGGAATATTGCGTTGGGGGGAACGGGTTGCATTGGGGGAACGGGTGAGTGGTGGAATATTGCCTTGGGGAAATGGGTTGCGTTGAGGGACTAGACCTCCCGTGTGACAGGGACCCAACGGGTCCCACTTGTATATATTACTAAAACTCTCACCTTGTTTGTTTCTGTGTCTGCGTGTGAGGCGTGAGGGCTATTTTCCTGATATTACTACAAAACGGTACAGGATAGCGCTACAATTTTTGCCCCACCTTACTCATAATTGTCCTGTTGTGTGGTGTATCAAGTTTTGTTCAGATTGATATTATATTTTACAAGTTATTCACATTTTCAACTTTACAAAACCCCACTTTGAGAAAAATCACTTGAAGCTGCAGTGGTAGTTACAGCTTTGATGTCACAATGGGATCTCATTTACATAAACTGCCTGTCAGCAGTGCTCCACCCGACAATGACATCACAATGGGATTTAATTTACATTAAAGAAAGGGCAGCAGTGGGGGAGAGGACGAGGAGAGGATTGTTGTTTAATGTTATTTAAGCAGATAGAGGGAGAGGAGGGAGTAGGGAGGGGAGAGGGGTTATGGAGGGATGGAGTGATGGAGTGATTGCGGGTAGGGTAAAAGAGATGGAGGGAAAGGGGATTGAAGAGGGGGAGGTAGTGTTGGGGGATGAGGGGAAATGAGGAACGCCTGTGCAGTTGGGGGCTATGGGTGAGTGGTGGAATATTGCGCTGGGGGAACGGGTTGCTTTGATGGAACGAGTGAGTGGTGGAAACGGGTTGTGTTGGAATGGGTGAGTGGTGGAATATTGCGTTGGGGGAACGGGGCCCAACGGTCAGGGTGTAGGGAGGGGAGATAGTTAGATCCAGAAAAGAGTTGTTCCAGGCTCCTGTTGTTTTCTGAAACCCAATGGATTAGGTGATTCTCAATTCAAAGAAACAAATACGTTTGCTCAAATTTTAATATTGTCATACTTGGATGAATTTCAGTCTTTAAATATCCAGGAGTGTACTGCTGCTTCCCATCTTACTCAAAATCTTCATGAATCTCATCTGGTACTTCCAATCTTTGTGCATAGTGTAACCTATTTATGCTTTATGCATTTAATTCACAAGATATAGATGACCCAGATTTTTCTGCAATGATGAGATCCACGATACATACCAGAAATCCTGCACAATACTAGTGATCATATACTTCACTGTGCGATATATTGCTGTGAACATTGCATCAAAGTGGAAGTGGTGCAACTAGTGACATTGAACAACAATATAAACCTATTGTCAGGGTTGTCCTAATACATTTTCTGCCAATTTCACTTGTAACACTGGTTATTAAAATAGATCAAACACGGTGACCAAAATCCTGTTTAAAAAAAAAAAAAAAAACAGAAGTAAATTAAACTGTCCGATTTCTAAAAAGTATAGAGTTTTAATTTATTAACTGGTGAGAGGCATGATGGCAGTAATAAGTATGAGGTACCATCTTAAACTTTATGTTAAGCTTCATGTTCTTAATGTTCAACCTTGCTGATAGTGGGACGTTAAGGGTGCATGGAATATAGGAATGCTAAGTGTTTTGTTCATGAATTCATGATTGTGGCTGAAGAATTGACAAATGTAAAACATCATTTATTTTGTGGAAATGTATGAATTACCCCCAGAATTTATTTTAATACAAAGGAATATACAGAATCAATAATTTTTAAAAGCAGTTGAGAATCTATCAAACAGTAGATTGTAAAAGGGGCTGTACTTGATGAAACTGGTTGCTGCAATCTCCTGGGGTTTCCTTGATTGCCTTCGAGAGTTGGAGATGTTAATTCCAAGAGAATTTATTGCAAGCTAGCTTGACATTTTTAAAGCTCTTTCTCCTATTTGATGTAATTGTGTAGCTAGCAGGTTATGGCACATATGGGTCATGCTTTGTTTGATTTGGATAGGCTATGCGGCCCTGTGATATTTTTTGCCCCAAATGTTTGTTGATTATTTACAGAGGTATGCTATAACATTGACCAGAAGTGAGATCCTTTGCCTCATTTGCCACTTTTAATTTTTACTTGTTTCTTGATATTTTTCATTTTATGTTCATTGGATTAACTGGTTGATATTACATTATTATCTGTACACACTTTTGGATCTTGTATGTTATGATCATGTTCATACAAGGTGTACTAAGCCAATTTTGTGATCTATTTAAAAACAGTACTGAATTTCTTTGCTTTCCCAGAACATGTCAGTGTTTGTTTTTTATTCAATTTTTGAGATAAGGGTATTGTTAGCAAAGCCAACTTTTATTGCTATCCTGAATTACCACCATCTTGAACTATTAGTTTTTATTTTGTAAAGGTATACCCACATTGCATTTGGGTTGGGAATACTTAAATTTAGACGAATGGTGACGTAGATGCATTTCTAAGTAAAAATGGTGTGCTACTTTTAGGGGAATATTCAAGCTCTGATGTTCCCAAGTGACAAGTCCCCCTTTTTTTTTTGTGTTAGCATTTGTGGGCGTGGGAGGTGCCAGGATAGTGGCTGCAGTGCTATTTGTAAATGATAAATGCCACAGAATGGTATATGTTGGCAGATGGTATACCAATTAAGTGAGGTACTTTAGCCTGGATGATGTTGAGCTTCTTGCTTGTGGTTGGAGCTGTACTGATCCAACCTTCCAGGGTTTACATGTTTCAGATGTGATGAAGAGGGATGTAAAAGACGTGGGAAGTTGCATTAGTGTGGAGAATGTCACGACTGCTTAGACAGGATATCTTGGAGACCTCATCGAATGAGACCTTGTGGATAGAATTCAGGAATAAAAAAGGTTTGTTCATTATGATGGAATTATACGAGAGGCTTCCTAATAGCCACAAGTTCAACTTGTTTAGTTCCAGCGGCTCAGATGGAGGAAAATTTGTTTGGTGCATCCAGATGAGTTTCTTAAAACAGTATGTAGATGGTTCTACTAGAGAAGAGGACAACCTAGAAAAAATGGCATAATTCTTCAGGTTTTCCAGATATTTATGGATAAAACTGGTCCTTGGGTACGTGTAAAATCCAAGGAAGGGTAATTACAATAGTGTTACCAAAGAACGAGGCATATTGATACCACTTAACCAGCTGGGTATCTCAAGCATATTGCTTACTGCTCTGGATTCCAGCAACTGTAGTCTCTAGTGTCAGCCAAGTTGCTTCATCGTTCTTTACTGTCCTTAATATGCTGTATTTGTCTCGAAAGCTTGTAGTAAATTAATCCAGCTGAGTAAATAGCTTCTTGAAATATTTGGAATGTTTTCCTCCATTAAAAATGTGCTACTTAGATGCAGGTGCTTGTTGTATCTAGATGTGGCAGTGCAAAACAATGCTTGTGAGAAAAAGTGCATAAAATTGTTTCTGCATTTCGGAAATCAAGTAATGAGTCCTTTTTTATAAAATCAGAATACAATTAATATTTTATTGATTGCTTCTACCACCTAAATTGATCATTTATATATACATAATAATCACAGACGCAGACACAACGTTTAGTTCAATGTGATTGCCGGGCACTCACTTGATCCATTAACCTAAAGTGCTGTCATCATGTTTCTTAGTGAGCGTCTGGTAAGGAAGTTCTTCTTTAGGGTGCAAATTGTACGTTTATACATGATGCAAAGGAAATTTTAAGGATCTAATCAGAAATGAAATTATTTAACTAAATTTGAGTTGAAGAAATATGCATTTTATATAGAGAAACGGAGAAACAACAAACTGCAGATGCTGGTTGACACAAAAGGACACTGGAGTAACTCAGTGGGCCAGGCAGCATCTCTGGAGAACATGTATAGCTGACGTTTCGGATCAAGACCCTTCTTCAGACGACTACTTCCGAGAAATCACCTTCCGTAATCTAAAATCCATTGATCCCCACCATCTCTCTGACCTGCTCTCCACCACTCTCCCCCTGGACTCAACCCCCATCTCACCTGATGATCTCACAAACCATCTCAACTACACCTTGTCTACCTCCCTTAACACTATGGCCCCCCTCAAAACAAGAACCGTAACTTTCAACACATCTTCACCCTGGTACACACCTGCACTTCGTAAACTGAAATAGACTGGTCGCCAACTCGAACGACTCACAAAGAAATCATCTCTCACAGTCCACCTTGAAGCTTACAAACTCCACCTCACTGACTACAAAGATGCCCTCATTGCTGCAAAATCTGCCTACCTCTCCTCCATATTCACCGATCCCTGCCTAAACCACAGAACCCTCTTCTCCACAGTGGGCAACCTCCTCAAGCCTCGAGCCAACACTCTCCCTACCTCTACTCCGGAATCTTTGCAACTCATTCCTCCACTTTTTCGCTGATAAAATCAGCACCATCTATCAATTTTTATCCCCTGTACCCGACTCCCCAGCATCTACTCCACCACCTACCAAGGCCCCTCCTTTCAACATCTCCACTGACCTCCTTACCCCTCCTCCACACTGCTTCCTCTCCCAGTTTGACCTGGTCACCCCTATTGAAATCTCCAAACACATCAGCTCTTCCAAACCCACTACCTGCTCCCTCGACCCTCTCCCCACTCCCCTGCTGAAGTCCTGCCTCCCCGTTCTCTGCCCCTACCTCACTAATCTCTTCAACTCCTCATTGTCCCAAGGAATTGTCCCCTCCACTTTCAAAACTGCTGCTGTTACACCAATCTTAAAGAAACCTGGTCTTGATCCCTCCTCTCTCATTAACTACCGCCCAATCTCAAACCTCCCCTTTCTTTCAAAAACCCTGGAGCGTATCGTTGCGTCGCAACTTCATTCCCACCTCCTTGCGTATAACCTACTTGAACCCCTCCAATCTGGCTTTCGCCCCCTCCATAGCACAGAAACTGCTCTCCTCAAAGTCCTCAACGACCTCCTCACCTCTGCTGACACTAGTTCCCTCAACATCCTCATCCTCCTCGACCTGAGCGCAGCCTTCGGTACAGTGAACCATAACATCCTGCTCACCAGACTCAAAGACCTCGGCATTGAAGGCTCTGCACTCAGCTGGCTCCGTTCCTACCTTTCCAACAGATCCCACTTCATCTCTCTCCACAACCACACCTCTGCTACAGCCACAGTCACTCAAGGCGTTCCCCAAGGCTCCGTACTCTGCCCCCTCCTCTTCATCATCTACATCCTCCCCCTTGGTCAGATACTCCGCCACTTCAACCTGGACTTCCACTGTTACGCTGATGACACCCAGATCTACCTCGGCACCAAATTCCCCCACAACCCCCCCCCTCTCCCATATCAACTCCTGTTTGTCAGCTATAAAAACCTGGATGCAACATAATTTCCTCAAACTCAACAGCGATAAGACAGAATTCCTCCTCATAGGCTCCAATGCCACACTCAGCAAAATCAATAACCCCACTCTCACCATCGACGGCACCACTGTCTCCCCATCTCCCCAGGCCCGCAACCTTGGCGTGATCTTTGATTCCACCCTCCCTTGAGCCTCACATCCGCCATGTCATTAAAACCTCCTTCTTTCATCTCCGCAACATCGCCAAACTCAGACCCTCTCTCACACCTCCCGCTGCTGAAAGACTCATCCATGCCTTCATTTCCTCCCGACTGGACTACTGCAACTCACTTCTCCTTGGCATCAGCTCCACCTACATCAACCGACTCCAACTGGTCCAGAACGCAGCCGCCCGACTCATTACACACACCAAATCCTGGCATCACATCACTCCAGTCCTCAAACAACTTCACTGGCTTCCCATCTCCCACCGGATCAACTACAAAATCCTGATCCACACCTACAAAACCCTCCACCATCTGGCCCCCCCCATATCTCACTGACCTCCTCTCCCCCTACCAACCCTCACGGTCCCTCAGATCCACATCAGCCGGTCTCCTCCATCCACAAGTCCAACCTCCGCAGTTTTGGGGACAGAGCCTTCTCCAGGGCAGCTCCCAGGCTCTGGAACTCCCTCCCCCAACTGATCCGCAATTCTGTGTCCCTCACCATCTTCCAGTCCCGCCTCAAGACCCATCTCTTCACCTCTGCCTATCCTTAGCCCCACGTCCCCCTCCCTTTTCATCTGTGCATTAATTGCCTCATATTGTGTTTTGTATTGAATTCTGTCTTTACTTTGTGTACTAGTCATGTCTCTACTATTTATTTCATTCCCCTTACATGTTTTTCCTCTACCTGCTAAATTTTTGTAAGGTGTCCTTGAGACTCTTGAAAGGCGCCCATAAATAAAATGTATTATTATTATTATTATTACTTAATTTTAAATATTAAGGCTCAAGCTTTGCAAACAAATTTTCAGATTTGTGCTACCAAATACAAAATTAAATGCAGTAAACTATTTTAATGGACCTCTTTATAACGGATTTCAGTTATAGCGGACGAACCCCTGACTTGCACCGCCTGCCCTGCCGCTTAGAGCAGGCTTCCAAGGACCCCCACCCATTCGCAAGATGCACCAGCAAGTCTTTCCCTCACCGCACGGTCTGGCTGTTGTTGCGGCTCACATTGTAACCCTTGGGAACAGCTCTTTTTTCAAGCCGCCACCACCTATAGGACGTGGTTGGCACCTTTGGGCTCCCTACCCTCTCACCAGTTGCCACTTCTTCCTTCACTTTGTCCACTCAACCACCACTTCCCCCTTCTCCTGTAGTTTTGACCACTCGGCCTCTTTCCTTCTTCCCCTCTGCCACCACTACCTCCCCCTCCTTCTCTTCCCCCCATCGCCGGCATACTCCACCTTGGAAGCGGCATCAAGTGAGAGGGGAGAGAGCCCTAAAGTGATGGAGCGCTTTTTGTTGTTGCCAGCGGCCTGCAGAAAGAGCTGATGGCCAAGGGGCTACAGTGTGAGCTGCGTCAACCGGTGTGGAAGGGTTCGTCGGTACAGACCAGTGGCATCGGTTCCTAGTTTTAAGGTGAAACAACACAAAGTGCTAGAGTAACTCTGCAGACTGAATCAGTCTAAAGAAGGGTCTTGACGTCACCCCTCATGTTCTCCTGCGATGCAGCCTGACTCGCTGAGCTACTCCAGCACTTTGTGCCCTTTTGTGTATTAATCATCTGCAGATTTTTTGTTTCAACAACATACAATGATAATACCTTCCTCTGGATAGTCTGTTATAACGAGTGTTTACCGTACTGAGTATTTCACCTACGGGTATTTGAGTAAAATAAATCCGGAATTGTAATATAATGTTTAGATTTTTAAATACTGACATTTTTTTTAATTATTTCTCTTAAGATGTACCCAGTATTGCCACTAAACCTATCCATCTCAACTTGCCCTGAAGTATTTGTGTGCACTAAAAGAGAAATGCGGGTGTTGGTTTCTCGTTGAAAGATAGAAGTGACCTACTTACTTATTTCTGACATTTAGATAGATTTTGGAGTTCTTTTTCTGGTACCTGTACTGGTTTATCTTGGCGAATCTTCACATAGAAACATAGAAATTTAGAAATTAGGTGCAGGAGTAGGCCATTCGGCCCTTCGAGCCTGCACCGCCATTCAATATGATCATGGCTGATCATCCAACTCAGTATCCCGTACCTGCCTTCTCTCCATACCCTCTGATCCCCTTAGCCACAAGGGCCACATCTAACTCCCTCTTAAATATAGCCAATGAACTGGCCTCGACTACCCTCTGTGGCAGGGAGTTCCAGAGATTCACCACTCTCTGTGTGAAAGAAGTTCTTCTCATCTCGGTTTTAAAGGATTTCCCCCTTATCCTTAAGCTGTGACCCCTTGTCCTGGACTTCCCCAACATCGGGAGCAATCTTCCTGCATCTAGCCTGTCCAACCCCTTAAGAATTTTATAAGTTTCTATAAGATCCCCTCTCAATCTCCTAAATTCTAGAGAGTATAAACCAAGTCTATCCAGTCTTTCTTCATAAGACAGTCCTGACATCCCAGGAATCAGTCTGGTGAACCTTCTCTGCACTCCCTCTATGGCAATAATGTCCTTCCTCAGATTTGGAGACCAAAACTGTACGCAATACTCCAGGTGTGGTCTCACCAAGACCCTGTACAACTGCAGTAGAACCTCCCTGCTCCTATACTCAAATCCTTTTGCTATGAAAGCTAACATACCATTCGCTTTCTTCACTGCCTGCTGCACCTGCATGCCCACTTTCAATGACTGGTGTACCATGACACCCAGGTCTCGCTGCATCTCCCCTTTTCCTAGTCGGCCACCATTTAGATAATAGTCTGCTTTCCTGTTTTTGCCACCAAAATGGATAACCTCACATTTATCCACATTATACTGCATCTGCCAAACATTTGCCCACTCACCCAGCCTATCCAAGTCACCTTGCAGTCTCCTAGCATCCTCCTCACAGCTAACACCGCCCCCCAGCTTAGTGTCATCCGCAAACTTGGAGATATTGCCTTCAATTCCCTCATCCAGATCATTAATATATATTGTAAATAGCTGGGGTCCCAGCACTGAGCCTTGCGGTACCCCACTAGTCACTGCCTGCCATTGTGAAAAGGACCCGTTTACTCCTACTCTTTGCTTCCTGTTTGCCAGCCAGTTCTCTATCCACATCAATACTGAACCCCCAATGCCGTGTGCTTTAAGTTTGTATACTAATCTCTTATGTGGGACCTTGTCGAAAGCCTTCTGGAAGTCCAGATACACCACATCCACTGGTTCTCCCCTATCCACGCTACTAGTTACATCCTCGAAGAATTCTATAAGATTCGTCAGACATGATTTACCTTTTGTAAATCCATGCTGACTTTGTCCAATGATTTCACCACTTTCCAAATGTGCTGCTATCACATCTTTAATAACTGACTCTAGCAGTTTCCCCACTACCGATGTTAGACTAACTGGTCTGTAATTCCCCGTTTTCTCTCTCCCGCCCTTCTTAAAAAGTGGGGTTACGTTTGCTACCCGCCAATCCTCAGGAACTACTCCAGAATCTAAAGAGTTTTGAAAGATTATTACTAATGCATCCACTATTTCTGGAGCTACTTCCTTAAGTACTCTGGGATGCAGCCTATCTGGCCCTGGGGATTTATCGGCCTTTAATCCATTCAATTTACCCAACACCACTTCCCGGCTAACCTGGATTTCACTCAATTCCTCCAACTCCTTTGACCCGCGGTCCCCCGCTATTTCCGGCAGATTATTTATGTCTTCCTTAGTGAAGACGGAACCAAAGTAGTTATTCAATTGGTCCGCCATATCCTTGTTCCCCATGATCAACTCACCTGTTTCTGACTGCAAGGGACCTACATTTGTTTTAACTAATCTCTTTCTTTTCACATATCTATAAAAACTTTTGCAGTCAGTTTTTATGTTCCCTGCCAGTTTTCTTTCATAATCTATTTTTCCTTTCGTAATTAAGCCCTTTGTCCTCCTCTGCTGGTCTCTGAATTTCTCCCAGTCCTCCGGTATGCTGCTTTTTCTGGCTAATTTGTACGCATCATCCTTCGCTTTGATACTATCCCTGATTTCCCTTGTTATCCACGGATGCACTACCTTCCCTGAATTATTCTTTTGCCAAACTGGGATGAACAATTTTTGTAGTTCATCCATGCAGTCTTTAAATGTCTTCCATTGTGATGTTGAGTTAACTGCTTTCATTGCAGACTCACAAATTATGTTCTCAGCCCAACTTGATTAACATTGTACAAATAGAGTTAAAAATGTTTGCACAAATGCTGTGGCTAACCTGTCCATTGGGGATGAGATAATGCTAATCTTTTTACTTACAGATTTCCATGGGTAGAAAATACTATGGCCTACCATGAAGATTCCCTCAGCCCGATATGTTTCATATATTCCCGATATTACTTACAGAGAATTTTGAGGAAAAACATATTTTATGAATAAAGTAACAACTTCTTGTTTTCCTTCTTAATAGTTAATGTCAGCCATCTCTATATTCACTGTAAGTATTACTGCTTGAGGTATGCTCTTTGCATTAGTTTTTTGCTTATTTTCAGTAATAGATAAATATCGTGTGCATGTCATGGCAAGATACAACTTGGATTCTGACAAGTTTGTAATTTGGATAAAAGTATTTTCAGGCAAACTAATTGAGTATTTCTGTAATGAAAATTATGCAGGGCACATTTCACATGCACATACTTATCCTTTGTGCTCCACTTCTGGACAGTTTTTAATTCTCTTTTGAGTGGTTCAAATCTCTTTTCATTTCAAAAGGCAGCAATGGGGTACCCTTTCCTGTGGCATATTGCATTTTAGTAATGTAGATGAAACATAATTTTTCACTGCCTTTCGGCACTCAAAAAAGGATGGATAATGTGCCTATAATTTATTAGGAATTGAAGGTCCGAGGCATTTCATGTTTATGCTACCTGATATCCTGTTATCATGTCCTCGATTAAATGGCCAGAATACTGTTTGATTGATAGTTCCAGGATTTGGTTCTGTCTGCAGTGTGTTTTCATATCAGGGTGTTGTGTGATGTTAAAGCAGCTTAATAATATTTGGACTTGGAACCTGATGTATTTGGGTAGTGACATCCTGTGGCTGGAGTGGGTGATTTTCAACAGGAACACAAAATTGGTTGGTTATCTTTGCTGTAGCTTAACATAACATTACAGTACACAACCAGTTCTTCACCAATTTGCTGGAGCTCCTTGATGCCAGACTAATTGTTGCTGAATATCAAGGCAGACATTTGGAGCACATTTCTGGATTTTAAGTTTCTCATACCCGTTTGGACATCTATATTACTAAATCTCTGTTCTTGACCGCTTTTGGCCTTCTGTGCTGCGATTTCCGAGAGAACGCCGCCACCTACGGCTGTCATTTTTGGCCACCTCGCTCAGAGCCCCCCTCCGCCGCATGTGTGCCGAGGACTTTTCCCGTCGATATTAATGTTTTTGCAAAATTCCCCATTCTCTCTGCTGCCCCTGCTGGAGGGAGGGGGAGGGACTATAAAACCAGGAAGTGGTGTGCCTCAATCAGTCTCTGCAAGTGGTGTGCCTCAATCAGTTTCTGCAAGTGGTGTGCCTCAATCAGAGCTCTGAATAACACTGAACAAATGTCTCCACAGCTGTGAGTACCCATAATGTGGTTTGAAAATGAAAATATGGTTAGTTTGAGGGAAAAAAGCACTGCCTGCAAATGGTTGTTTGGGTTGAAGTAAAAAGGCTCTCTCTCTCTCCCTCTCCCCCTCCCTCTCTCCCCCTCCCACTCTCCCCCTCCCTCTCTCCCCCTCCCTCTCTCTCCCTCTCTCCCCCCCTCTCCCTCCCTCTCTCCCCCTCTCTCCCTCCCTCCCCCCCCCCCCCCCTCCCCCCCCCCCCCCCTCCCCCTCCCCCCCTCCCCCCCCCTCTCCCCCCCTCCCTCTCTCCCCCTCCCTCTCTCCCCCTCCCTCTCTCCCCCTCCCTCTCTCCCCCCTCCCTCTCTCCCCCTCCCTCTCTCCCCCCCCCCCCCCCCCCCCCCCCCCCCCCCCCCCCCCCCCCCCTCCCCCTCTCCCTCCCCCCTCTCCCACCCTCTCTCCCCTCCCTCACCCCTCCCCCTCGCCCCTCCCCCTCTCCCCTCCCCCTCTCCCCCCCTCCCCCTCTCCCCCTCCCCCTCCCCCCCCTCCCCCTCTCCCCCTCCCCCTCTCCCCCTCCCCCTCTCCCCCTCCCCCCCTCCCCCTCCCCCTCCCCTTCCCCCGCTCCCCCTCCCCCCCCCCCCCTCCCCCCCCCCCCCCCCCCCCCCCTTCCCCCCTCTCCCCCTCCCCCTCTTCCCCCGCCCCCCCTCTCCCCCTCCCCCTCTCCCCCCCCCCCCCCCTCTCCCCCTCCCTCTCCTCCCCTCTCCCCCTCTCCCCCCCCCCCCCCTTCCCCCCCTCCCCCCCCCCTCCCTCCCCCCTCTCCCCCTCTCCCCCTCTCCCCCTCTCTCCTCTCCCCCTCTCCCCCTCTTCCCCCTCTCTCCCCTCTCCCTCTCCACTCCCCCCCTCCCCCTCCCCCTCTCCTCCTCCCCCTCTCCCCTCTCCCCCCCCCCCCTCTCTCTCTCTCCCCTCCCTCTCTCCCCCTCTCCTCTCTCTCCCTCCTCCCCTCCCCCCCCCTCCCTCCCCCTCTCTCTCCCCCCCCTCCCCCCCCCCCCCCTCCCCTCCCCCCCTCCCCCCTCTCCTCCCCCTCTCTCCCTCCCCCCCTCTCTCCCTCCCCCCTCCCCTTCCCTCCCCCCCCTCCCCCTCTCTCCCCTCCCCTCCCCCCCTCCTCTCCTCCCTCTCCTCTCCTCTCCTCTCCTCTCCTCTCCCCTCCCCCCCCCTCTCCCCCCTCCCCCTCCCCCCCCCCCCCCCTCTCTCCCCCCTCCCTCTCCCCTCCCCCCCCCCCCCCCCCCCCCCCCTCTCTCTCTTCCTCCCCCCCCCTTCCCCCCCCCCTCTCTCCTCCCACCCTCCCTCTTCTCCTCCTCTCCACCCCCATCCCTCTTGGCCCTCTCTGTGTCTCTGTCTCTCTCTGTGTCTCTGCCCCTTCTCTCTCTGCCCTCACTCTCTAACCGCGCCCCCACTCTAGATGTGACTGCAAGTTGGAGGCTATGCGTCAGTAGATAGGGTGGTTATGGGGTAAAAGGAGCAAATTATCAAGGGGGGTAATTAGCGTGAGTGCGGGGGGGGGGGGGGGGATAGTTAGTGTGTGACGCTGCATGCCGCCTCCCCCTCACAACCGCACGTTGGGGGAACAGACCCAACGGGTCTGCACTTGGTCTAGTAAAGTAATAAAATTTGGAGTTGAGTGAACCTGACAGAGCTCAAATTCAGCAGTCTATCCATGAGTGTTGCTTGATAGCACTTTCAATGCTATCTTCGATTCTTTTTTTTAGACTAGTTTTGATTTTATCACTTTGATCAGCCTGATTTGCCTGGATAAGATGGCAACGTTTTTCACTGTATCTCAGTACACATATAATAATAAACCAATATGAATATCAATTCCTGTAATTAATTAAACGTAAATGCCTTGGCATAGTGGGATTTGAACTCATTACTTGAAACCATTATACCAGGCCTCCGTCCAGGCATGCATGGTGGTAGAGTTGCTGCCTTACAGCGAATGCAGTGCCAGAGACCCGGGTTTGATCCCGACTACAGGTGCTGTCTGTACGAAGTTTGTACGTTCTCTCCGTGACTTGCGTGGGTTTTCTCCGAGGTCTTCGATTTCCTCCAACACTCCAAAGACGTACAGGTTTGTAGGTTGATTGGCTTGGTAAATGTCAAAATTGTCCAATGTAGGATAGTGTTAATGTGCTGGGATCGCTGGTTTGTACTATTAAGATTTCTTGCCCATATCTATAATGAGGATCTCAAATATAAATTGTAACTCCATGCAGTCTTCTACAGCCTTCACTCAATTTTTTTCAAATTCCCTGAGTTTTCAAGGCCATTTGTTTATACAGAAACTATGTACCTAAATTTAAATAAAGCCTTAATCAAAATGCATGATTCTATAAGAAAAGATAGGAGAGAAACTATGAGGAGGTTGAATAGTGAGAGAATAATAATGTGATAAAGGGAAAGCATTACAAAACAACAGAGAGAAGTAGTCTCTGTCTGGAATTACAGATGCCGCTTAATTCACAAAATTAGCCTGATTGTCATAAGAATTCAGTTCTTCCTTTCCAATATTATTTCTGATTAAAACGTATTTGCGAAAATACAATGGTTACAAACAAAAGGAACGAGAGCAGAGAAGGTACCAAAAAAACTGTGCTCACAACTGGAACAAAAACAGGCTTATATTTTCTTTCTTTAAAATACTTTGCAAGAAACTGTATTACACAGTAAAACCAATTTTAATACTCGTACCAAGGTTGAACAAAAGGAATAAAAATGGATGCAGCCTTGCATAGTTCTCTTATTCGCAAAACTACTAATTATTTAAGCACAAGAGATCTGCTTTATTTAACATTAAATAACATTTTTCTTTCAGTTGCATCTTATTTCTTGGTACATAACTGTTCATACATTGGTAGACAAAAATGCTGGAGAAACTCAGCGGGTGAGACAGCATCTAGGGTGCGAAGGAAATAGGCGACGTTTCAGGTCGAGACCCTTCTTCAGACTGATGTGGGGGTGGGCGGGAAGAAGAAAGGAAGAGGCGGAGACATTGGGCTGTGGGAGAGCTGGGAAGGGGAGGGGAAAGAAGGAACGGGGGTTCCCCTCTTCTACTATAGATGAGGCTCTCACCAGGGTCTCTTCTATACCCCGTAACTCTGCTCTCACTCCCCATCCCCCCCCACTCGCCACAAGGGCAGTGTCCCCCTTGTCCTCACCTTCCACCCTACCAGCCGTCACATACAACAAATAATCCTCCGACATTTTCGCCACCTCCAACGGGATCCCACCACTGGCCTCCTCCAACCTCATCTATTGCATCTGCTGCTCTACATCATTGAGACCAAGCGTAGGCTTGGCGATCGCTTCGCCCAACACCTCCGCTCGGTTTGCAATAACCAACCTGATCTCCCGGTGGCTCATCACATATTATAGAATTTATTTATTGTCATTTGAACCTCAAGTATGAAGTTCAAACAAAATTTGGTTTCTGCAGTCATACTACAAGAAAAGAACCAAGGCACACAACCAACACAATTGACACAAACATCCATCACAGTGAATCTCCTCCTCACTGTGATGGAAGGTAAAGTCTTGTCTCTCCCTTGTGTTCCATTCTTCTCCCGATGTTAAAGCCCCCGGCGGGCGATGGCAACTCCCGCGACCGTTAAAGCCGCGCCGGGCGATGAAAGGCCCCGCTCCGGGTCATTTTCATCCCCGCTGCTCGGGTGGGAGAAGCTGCTGTTGCAGGAGCTCCGAAAAGCGATCTCCCACCAGGGACCCGTGATCTCCCAATGTCATCGTCCACCGGACCTGCGGCTGGAACCTCCGAGCTCCGGAGTCGGGTCGCAGCCGCGTGCCACCACAGCTCTCCACGTTCCGAAGCCGGCCGAAGATGGTAAGTCCGCAGGCTCCGCGACTGGAGCCCCCGGGTCGTTCCAGTTGGAGTCCGCTCCACGGTGCTAGGCCCCAATGACAACGGAGACCCAACAGGGAAAAGGTCGGTTCCCCTGTACAGGGAAGAGATTTAAAAGTTTCCCCCGCCCCCCACATATACACAGCTAAAGACAATATAAAAACCTCAACAAACTATACATTCAACGGGACGAAAATGAAAAAAGGACGGACGGACTGCAGAGGCTGCTGTGAACGTCGGTTGCGCCGCCCTATACTTCAACTCGCCCTCCTATTCCGAATCCGACTTTTCTATCCTTGGCCTCCTCCATGGCCAGAGTGAGGCCCATCGTAAATTGGAGGAGCAGCACCTCATATTTCGCTTGGGTAGTTTACACCCCAGCGGTATGAACATTGACTTCTCCAATTCTAGGTAGTCCCTGCTTTCTCCTTCGTTCCCCTCCCCTTCCCAGCTCACCCACAGCTCACTGTCTCCGCTTCTGCCTTTCTTCTTCCCGCCCCCCCACCCCCACATCAGTCTGAAGAAGGGTCTCGACCCGAAACGTCGCCTATTTCCTTCGCTCCATAGATGCTGCCTGACCCGCTGAGTTTCTCCAGCATTTTTGTCTACCTTCGATTTTCCAGCATTTTGCGGTTCCTTCTTAAACATAGTACATTGGATTCATCCAGTATTAAACTAACACATACCTAACAAGTTTTACTCTTCACCAGCATTTTTCTCCCCAATCCTTCACCTTTGTACAACTTTAAAGCAAAGCAATTATGTAAGATGCTAATCATGCAAACGCATACAATCAAATAACTCCACATTGACCATGCTTTCTCCCTCTTGTCTTCGGGAATAGAACTCGGATATATTCTGGTCTTGCCACAATTAAAATATTCCCTTCCAGTGGAACTGATTGTTTCTTATTCTTGTTTATACTTATAAGATATGAGATTGATCTCTTTTATAACGTGCTAATCATTCCAAAGGGGCTGTGTTCCATCAAACACAGGCTCACATTTGTGATGCCTATGGATGACATCAATGGGAGCTTGCCCTATCTAAACTCCTAAAGAAAAATCAACATCCTCAACACTCGAGCTCCTGTCATATCTGGATCTCTCAAATTCAATTTCAACATGGCTGCTTTAAATATTGTTTCCATGTAAGCTGTAAGAATTCCAAATCATTACAGATTGTATCCTGCCAAGTAATCTAAGTCGACCCTCTTCCTTGTGGATCAGGATAAACAGATTGCAATCAACTAGCAAATGCTTTTGGGTCTTTTTCCTAACTCTTAGAATTTATGCTGATCCTATACCTACAAGAAAAACCTACTGTACCTACAATACAATCTACTGTACTGCTTTGTGCCATCTCAAGTTATTGGGATTTGAGAAAACTTGGTGCCCTGGTACAGTCTAATCAGAATCACCTCATACAGACTGTGAAACAGATACTCCCTCTTTGGATCTGCCAATACCCTGCAAAATAGCCATAATTTCTTTGTGCAGAAAATGACCTTTTATATTTCCTCCCTTAGAGTTGTTAAATCTTTTGATGCTTTGCTTAATTAAGAGCAAGCATATGTTACTTCCTAATTGAACACCAGTAGGGGGCTTCCCCAGCTACTTTTGTAATTTTCTGTGTCAGATTGGCCTCGTCAATCTTTGCCTACTACTGACTTTACTTTGCATAAGTTTTTTCTGCCTCTACATGCCAATTGACTAATACATTCTTTTCCTCGCTAGACTCAAATGTAGTTCAGCCATAAGCCACCACGTTTGAGCGCGACCAAACGTGGTGGCTTATGGCCTCGCGGGGCCGGTCCCACTTCCAACTGCGGAGCCGTCTGGAACTGGTCCCGACATTATACTCACCAACCAGCTGGGCAGGAGGCGGGCCGACTGAATTTGGACGTCGCACGGCGTCGGGCGGTTACGTCCTCACGGAACGGCACGCTGGGCGGTGACGTAATTGCGCAACGCCACGCGCTAGGCGTATGGCGTCCAGAAGTTGCGTACGGCATCGAGACGCTGCGTACGCCCGTTGATAGGGCCGACAGGCCGACAGGCCGTTGCCGCGCGGGATTTTTGGACACTCAGTTTTTCGGAGCCCCGCGCGATGTCCGGACCAGCCCCGCACAACTCCATACGGCTCCGGCGATCGAAGTGGGACCGGCCCCACGAGGCCGTACGGCTCAAGCGACCACGTTAGGTTGCGCTAGTCGCATGCTGGTGGGACAGGCCCTTACCTCTTGTTATGGAGTCTTATGTGTGGAATGATCAGCACATTACTTTTGCTGCTGTCCCTGTACCTTGAATGCCATCTTTATGTCAGTACATTATTAGGACATGTGATTGTTTTGCAGAGGTTCCTAAGTTAATTGTTGTGTTTTCTGCCATTCTCAAAATAGCACCATGCATGGGCTATTTTGGATTTGGTCATGTGTAATGAGATTGGATTAATAAAAGGTGCTGGGTTAAGTAACCCCTCTAGAGTAGTGATCACAATATGGTAGAATTTTGATGCATTCTGAGGGCAAAACAACTGAGGTTGTTAATCATGGTCCACAATTTAAATTGGGACAATTAGAAAATGGTACATTGATGATAGCACAGAACCTTTATCAGTAGCTTCTCTCTCTGTGATAGTCACTTTGGTTCTATAATGATCAATTCAAGAATCCTCTAATTTCTCACTTTCTTGCTTGCTGCCTCTTCAGCACATCATCTAAACTTGTGACATCAAATCTATATATGACAGTGTACTTAACTATAATTTATCACTGCTCGGTGCTGTCAAATTGCTTATTTAACAATGAAATTTAAAAAGTCTTAACATTCTCCACCAAAACATCTATAAGAATAAATTCATGTCTGACCCACTTCAACCTTTGTAGTATCTGTCTTACATTAATGTATCTACTGCAGAAACTAGTACACATTCCCATGTAACCACTAGACATAATTATTACTTAAGTGCTTTTTACTGGAATTGTTATCTTGCTTTATCTTGGTTCATTTATTATAACCATCCCCTCATCAGGGGTGGTTTGGTTTCCAGTTGCTGAACATCTTAAATTTTGAATATTTTCAAATTCTCTTGTGATTGACAATAATCTAACCCAAATCTTGAATCTCTTGTCTGCCTGGATACCTCTAAAGAGTTGCCTACCAAACCTTCCCCATTCTACCTGCTTTGCAAGATTATTCAGTCCCCCTAATTACTCCTTTTCTCATTGTTCTGTTATTTTTCTTCAATGAAAAGTCATTTGATGTTAGTTTAATTTATGGCACAGGTGTCAAAGTTCGTTTTTTAAAAAGCAGATAGCAACAAACGTTAAAGGTAGACCATGGCAATCTTTAATTGATTCGTCAGACGGGATGGCAAATATCTACAATGAGCACAAACGTTGCTCAGTGCTTCTCGGACTCCACTCTCAGAACAAAGGAGAATTAGCACAATTATACATTTTTCTTATCAGTAAAACACTCCTACCAAGTCTGAATATGGCATGACTGAAAGATTCTGCAGCCTTTCAGCATATAGGAAAGTTGGGTCAAAATCAAGCTCATTCAATAACAAGTTATTACTTATCTCTGGAGCGTCAGCTTTTTTTTCAATCTTGGCTTCTTTATGGCCTTGAAGAAGCACATGTTATTACTGCATGTTGCCATCTTAATGTCTTTATTGAAAAGACAACCTGTCCTCCGTATTGTGTTCCATATAATTTACAAAGTCATTCAGACTTAGCACCGAGCCATTCTTTTGTTCTACTAGATCATGCTTTTGTAGAAGAATGACTCAATTTTATATTTGACTATTAGATTTGACTATTAGCTCTTTCACAGGTAGGAGGAAACTTCTAGTGAAAATTCTTCCCTTTTATGTTTTGTCTGGTAATATACTTCTGTAGCTCCTTTTGCACAGGAATAAAAGTTCATTGGTTTGTCATTGTCACAGGTACTGAAGTACAGTGAAATTTGTTTTGTATGCAATTCAGTAAACTATTGCTATAGGAAGCACAAACTTAGATTAAGTACAGAATGTATAGAAATAGTCCACCGAGGCAATAAACCAGCATTGCCATTTTAAAGTCCAAGTTGTTTTAAGTGCAGCTGGCCATAAAGGCCCATTGTCCTAAAGTAAAGTATCCTTTATTGTCATTCAGACTTTTCAGTCTGAACGAAATTTCGTGCCTTGCACTCATAACATAGAATAAAATAACAAAACACACAAACATGTATTTAACATCCACCACAGTGAGTCTACAAGGCCCTCCTCACTGTGATGGAAGGCAAAAGTCTTAGTCCTTGTCTCTTCCCTCCTTGTTCTCCATCTGCGTCGAGGCGATCCAGGCTTCCGATGTTGTGACCCCGCCAGGTGATGGTAAGTCCCGCAGCTGAATCCGAGCTCCGCGAACGGGCCGGTTCAAACTCCGCGGCCCAGGGCGGACGAAGCTGCCGCCCTCCAGTCCAGCGGACGAAGCTGTTGTTGTGGGAGCTCCGGAGAACAGGTCACCAACCTGGGACCTGCGAGCTCCCGACATTGTCGTCCACTGGGCCCGCGGCCGAGCCTCCGAGGCTCCTGTCGGGTCGCCGACGCCGCAACGCCACCACAGCTCCGGTCGGCCAGCCTCGCATTGGTAAGTCCTGGCTCTGCCTCCGGTCCCAGTTGGAGGCTATTAGGCCTCAGCGCAGACGGAGACGGGGGATACAACAAGAAAAGGTTACCTGATAGCATTGCAGCGTCAGCCTGACCAAAGTATGTTGTAGGCATCCACTTGGTGGCCCTGTCTTATCTGCATTCTCGGTCACGAAGCAGTGGCCCATCCAGTCAAGCCCCAGGCTGCTGCATGGCCTTCAGCCATCGCCTTGGTCTGGATCCTCACATCGACCAGTGAACTGTTGTCCCTCTATAGTTGTATTAGTTGGTACTATTACCCTCCATAGAAAGACACAAAATGCTGGAGTAATTCAGCGGGACAGGCAACATCTCTCTTTCGAGACCCTTCTTCAAACCAGTCCCCCTCCTTTTGGACCCAGTTGGAGGCTATTAGGCCTCAGCGCAGACGGAGACGGGGGATACGGCCTTCTACCCTCTTTAGACCTCTTCATTTCTAACTGCCGACGTGACATCATATGAGTCCGAAGAAGGATCTCAACCCAAAACGTCATCTATTCCTTCTCTCCATTCTGCCTGTCCAGCTGAGTTACTCCAGCATTTTGCGTCTATCTTCGGTTTAAACCAGCATTTGAAGTTCCTTCCTACACTACTACCCTCAACTTTGTTAGCAAGTCCTCAAGGATATAAATTGTTAATCTTCGCTATTTGCATTTTCTGAAAAGAATTCATTGAAGAATTGCTGTTTGCCAGTCAGGAGAGAAAAATTAGAATATCAGATCATTTGCAAGATATTGGCTTATTTTACTGGGCGTAGAGAATGCTTCTTTAATTACACTTCATGGCATACCCTACAGCTGAAAATAATAACTGAACTAATTATTGGAAATCTGTGGTAATTGGATATATGCTACCTGTAAAGGAGTGGAGTCTGACACACTGTAACCTTTACTGAGTCTTTAATCAAGGCACATGTTACACACGTCCCAGTACTGACTGCATCTAGTCTTCAGGCGTACTGGAACCAAAGGGAGGAACAAGGGGAGGATATCACAGTTATACTGATATGGCTGGGCGTGGTTAGTGGTGTTGAGGTAGCTACGTTATAGGTTGCATGCATAAACCAACTACATCCTTTCCCGTAGAAATTTAAAATTGAAGTCATAACAGTGGCAGGGCGGTTATACAACACCTGCAAATCTAAACGAAGTCACCGTAACGGTCAGGAGGTTTGACAATCCGACCCGAGCGAGTGCGCAAGGCACCCTCACCCTCCCCCCCCCCCCCCCCCCGAAAGAAGAGTAGGAGGAGCAGGAACAGCCGGGAAGGAGAAAGCCGGCGGAGACCCAGCCGGGAATGCGGAAGGAGACCCGACTGGCACAGGTGAGCCAGGGGAAGGAGACTGGGTAGAAGGAGTAGATGTCGGGGGAGAAAGGAGAGCGGGCAGGGGAGGAGAACCCCGGAAGAGCAGACGGAGGAGACCGCGGCAATCGGATAGACTGGGGCATGCAGCGAGCGGAGGGGTAGTTAGTAGTGGGAGGCTCGAAAAGCAGAGGAGGAGCATATGGGGCCAAAGGAGGAGGCTTGGGCTCTTTGACAGCCAACAAGTGCTGGCGACTACGGCGGTAGATAGTTCCTTCAAAGTCCACCAAGTAGGATCTTGGTGAATTGTCCACCCCCACCACGGTTGCTAGTCGGGAGAAACCGGTGGCAGTCTGCATGCGGACGACCTGGCCAGGCAGTAGTGGTGAGAGAGGGCGGCAGGACTTGTCGTGAGAGCGACGTTGAACTTCGTGTCTATGAGCAATCCGTTGCTGGACGACAGCAGGCTGGAGGACCTTGGGCACTAGGGATTGCTGGGCGATCGGCATCGGTGGGCGAAGAACGCGGGACATCAGACGTTGTGCAGGGGATCGCATGGTTGTGTCCCTGGAAATGTTACGAAGGTTTAACAGACCCTGGTAGAAGTCACCATTGGAGAGACGAGACTGCTCGAGCAAGTTCTTGGCACTGCGGACAGCACGTTCAGCCAGGCCATTGCTCTGCGGGTATTCAGGGCTGCTGGTGTAGTGAGTGAAGTTCCACTTCACAGCGAAAGCTTTAAATTCAGCACTGGTGAATTGACGGCCGTTGTCGGTCTGCAAACGGACCGGGGACCCAAAAGTGGCGAAGTGTCGGCGCAGCTTACTGATGACCATTTCAGAGGTGATAGCAGGGAGAAGGTCTACTTCGAACCAGTTCGAGTAGGAATCGACCAACACTAGGTATTGCTTGCCACGCCATTCAAATATGTCCGCAGCCAGCGATGACCAGGGCATGGCAGGGGCAGGCTGCTGCAGGAGCAGCTGGCGCTGCTGATGTGGGGCAAGAGTATTGCAATCAGGACAGCAGGCTACTCGGGCCTTAATGTACTTTGCCATGCCAGGCCAATAGTATTGTTCTTGGGCATGTGAGACAGTGGCATCGGCTCCGGGATGCCCCATGTGGGCAGCGGTGTAGTACGAGTCGTACAGGGAGGCAGGGACGACCACCTTGTGACCCTTGATGATTATCCCGTCCCGGAGCACCAGTTCATCGCGAACCAGAAAGAAAGGGTGGACACCAGCAGGCAACGAAGTCCGTTTGCTTGGCCACCCGCGCTGGATGACAGCTGCGAGCTGTTGCAGGTCGGGGTCGTTGGCAGTGTGCTCAACCAGGCACTGCAGCTGCTTAGAGGGAACAAAGTTGACATTGAGTACCTCCAGATCCTCCTGTTCGTAGGGATGTCTGTCGCAGGAGGACCGGGGGGCTCTGGACAGCGCGTCAGCCACATGCATCTCGGTGCCCCTCTTGTAGACGGTCTGAAAGTCGAACCGCTGGAGCTGTAGCATCATTCGCTGTAGTCTGGCTGGAGCGATGTGGATAGGCTTGTTGAGGATCGTCACCAAGGGTTGATGATCCGTCTCGACAGTGAACCTGGTACCGAAAAGGAAGTCCTTGAACTTGGAACAGGCGAACACAACCGCCAGAAGCTCCTTCTCTATTTGTGCATAGCGCTGCTCAGTGTCCATCATGGTTCGTGAGGCATAGGAAATGGGCTGCAGCGAGCCACCATCATAGAGCTGCAGGCAGGCAGCACCTAGTCCAAAACGGGAAGCGTCGCACGTAACCACAATTGGACGCCGCAGATCGAAGAACTTGAGAGTCGGCGTGCTGATCAGCTTCGTTTTGAGGAAATCGAAAGCCTGCTGGTGGTGGGGAAACCAGGACTAGGCAATGTCTTTTTTCGTCAGTTGCTTCAGGGATGCGCTCAACTCGCTGAGGTCGGGGATAAACTTCCCCAAATAGTTGACCATGCCCAGGAAACGCTGCAGGCTGGTAACATCTGTCGGGGCAGGCAGCTCGGAGATGGCATTTGTCTTTTGCGGATCAGGTTTCAGCCCGTGGGTCGTGAAAATGTGGCCAACATATGGTACCTCAGCCACCCGGAACCTGCATTTTGACGGGTTAAGCTTTAAGTTGATCTGGCGTGCGCAGTCTAGAATCCGTCGGAGGTGGCGATCATGCTCAGCAGCATCTCTCCCAGAAACTAGAATGTCATCCACAATAATGGCACACGGCAGACCAGCAAACAGTTGCTCCATGCAGCGCTGAAACACTTCGCTAGCGGAGTTGATGCCGAACGGCATCCGCAAAAATTTGAATCTTCCGAAGGGTGTGCCGAAAGTGGTTAAGTTCGAGGAGCGTTTGTCTAGAGGTATTTGCCAGAACGAGCTCCTGGCATCGAGGACGGAAAACGCCGTGGCCTGGCCGACCTGGGCAGCAACATCTTCTACAGTTCTCATAGGGTAGTGGGGACGTTTTATTGCCAGATTCAAATCCTTGGGGTTGATGCACACCCGTATCTCGTTCTTACCCTTCTTCATGGTGGCGACCATGGTGGAGACCCACTCGGTGGGATCGCTGACGGCTTCCAGCACTCCCATGTCAACCATGTTTTTCAGCATGGCTTCAACCTTGCCCTTCATGGCAAACGACACCCTGTGTGGGGCACGGATCACAGGCACTACCGAGGGGTCAGTTGCGATCTTGTATACAAGTGGCAGCTTCCCCAACTTATCGTCGAAGAGGTCAGGGTACTCGGAGAGTGGATTCAGCATCACCCGCACTTCGTGGACCGTGCGGTCGAAAGACACCAGACCGAGATCCTGGCAGGCTTGATTGCTCAATAGAGTAACACAGTCACAGTCCAGAATAAAAAACGACAGGTCACAGGATGATTTCTGCAGCACACAATGGAAGGTGGCCCTCCCCACAGGTGTTAGCTCCTCTCCCCCATAAGCACGCAATATGGAGCGATCAGCAGTCAACAGCTCATTATTTCTTATCCGTTTGAATAGGGATGTTGACATAACATTCACTTTCGCCCCCGTGTCGAGCTTCGCGGAGAAGGACTTGTTGTTGACAGTAATGAGTACAGAAGGATCAGGGAGGCGAGATCGGCCATGAAGGAGAGTGTAAACACTGGCATCTCCCATGGAACAGCTGGGCTCAGAGTCGAGGGCAGTGTCGACAGAAGACTGGGAAAATCGAAATCGCTATCAGCTTGCTGAAGGTTGTTTAAAACTTGTTTAGGAGCTGAGGGAATGTTCCCACGGGAACGACAGGCAGCTGAAAAATGGTTCATCTTCCTACAGAAATTGCAAGCTTTGCCAAGTGCCGGGCACTGTGACTGCATGGAGTGGATATAATTGCAGTTGGGACACTTCTTGACAAGCGGGACCCGAGGGGCATAAGTCGGCCGCGGCGTAGGGCGAAAGTTTCCTTGTTTGCGATGGGGCATAGCAACACCAGTCAGATTAATAGCCCGATTGTCAGATCCCCTCTGCCCATGTGGCGGGGCAACTACTTCAGCTATGCGGCATGCATGGATTGCCTGAGTCAGGGTGAGGTCTGGTCTCTGCAGCAGATCTGCACGTAGCTTCTGATCTAGCATGCCGGTGACAAGGATATCTCTGGTGAGCTGATCACGCATGGTCTCGAAACGCACCGCTGAGCATGGTAGCGCAGGTCAGTGATAAAACATTCAACAGGCTCATCAGGCTGCTGTTTCCGTGTGAAAAATCTAGCTCGCTCCAATATGCGGTTGGAGGGCAAGTCACAAATCTCCGCAAACTTGCGTAAGAGACATACCGGGTCATTTGCAGATTCCGCCGGCTCGATGACCTGGTCGTTGTCATCCAGGATCGCTGGATCATAGTTGAAAGCCTGAGCTCGTTTCATAGCATCAGGACCGGCAAGGTTCAACAGGAGCGAGGCTTTGACCGCATCAGGCTCATTTTGGTGCACGATGTTGATGAAGTGGTTGTAGTCCATCACGAAAAGAGCCCAGCGTTCCGCAATGTCAGCGTCAAAGACAAGGGGAGAGGGCTTTCGGCATGAGGATGCCATGATGAATAGGGAATTAAACACTAGTTGGACTAGGGACAAATAAAACCCGATAAACAGGAGGCGCGCGTTTAACTTGCTGACACCATGTAAAGGAGTAGAGTCTGACACACTGTAACCTTTACTGAGTCTTTAATCAAGGCACATGTTACACACGTCCCAGTACTGACTGCATCTAGTCTTCAGGCGTACTGGAACCAAAGGGAGGAACAAGGGTAGGATATCACAGTTATACTGATATGGCTGGGCGTGGTTAGTGGTGTTGAGGTAGCTACGTTATAGGTTGCATGCATAAACCATCTACACTACCTGAGGGAACAACTGGCCGAACAACATAGTTCCCGAATCAATGTACAAAAATGACACAAATCGTAATAGGTATTTTCTAAAGAATTAACATTTTTCCCAAAGTAATCCAGACCATGATCTATTCTTGGACAACCATGTCATGTTAATAATCCATGAAAAAGCTCTGCATTATCCATTCAGAAAAGCTAATTAACTAATTATTCTGCAACTTCTCTACAAAGACAAAAGGTCCTGGAATTGAAGAAATTGAAACTATCAACAATATTCAAAATGAGGGGGAGGGAAAGGGTAGATGGAGAGACGGGTGAACCAGGAAGTCACAGAGAGAGTGGTCCTTGCGGAAAACAGAAGAAGGCAGAGAAGGGAAGATATGACTGATGGTGGGATCTTGTTAGATTTGTCCTGCATTTTTTGGGGTGCTGTACAAACGAAGTAATTGTCTACATTCTCAGATTGATGTAATTGCGGTAATAAGCGAGTTTGGTATTCCGAAAAACGCAAGGAATCATGGAATTTGTCAAAGGTCACTCACGATAAACATTCTCGGCAACTGCTGCTGCATGTGTACAGACCTAGGTTTCATCCATAGTCAGGATGGAACCTGGGTCTCCGGCGCTGTTGAATTGCCACTGGACCGTCCCCGTCCCCTCCCGAGTGTCCCATCCCTGTCCGGGGGCAGCCGGTGATGTCCGGGGTGACCCTGGACTGACGGGACATCGGCCAGAAGCAGTGGCGGCCCAGGCTTACAGCCAGCGTGGAGAAGCAGCGCTAACTCCAGCTCAACTCTGCCTGTCCCGCCGGGTTAACCAACGGCCCTGGACTGACGGGACACCGGCCCGGACCAGTGGAGTTAGTGCTTCTTTTCCGTGCTGGCTGTAAGCCTGGGCCGCCACTGCTCCGGGCGGTGTCCCGTCAGTCCAGGACTGTTGGGACACCCTCTCATAAGGCCAATGTATGAGACTAGATATCCTTTCAATGTAACAACTAAACCCTTGAACTAGTCTTTGCCTCCATTGAGGTGGTAGCTTGCTATTCATTACAAGGGAAATTGATATCCTGTCTGTTAGAAGTATATAACATTTTGTAAGGAATTTTGGTCTTTTTCCCAGGGTGGAATTATGCAACCCGAGAGGACATGGCTTTAAGGTTAGAGGGAGAAGGTTTAAAGGAGATTTGAGGCACTTTTTAAAGCGCTTTAGGTGCCTGGAATAATTTGCTTGGGAGGGTGGTAGAAAAAGGAATGATACAATGTTTAAGAGGTGTTTAGGTAGAAGCATGAATAGAGAGATACAGACCATGTGCAGGCAGATGAAATGAGCTGAATGCAGACATGGTGGGCTGAAGCAGGGGCGGAAATCCCGGGGGGGCCAGGTGGGACACTTCCCCCCCCCCCCCCCCCCCATTTTGAGAGGTGGGGGACAGTCCCCCCCCCCCATTTTTTGTAATCCGGATTTTAAAAAACGGTGCAAGCTCCGCTTTCCACGGGACAGTGGGGGTGGAACTGCTGATCGAGGGCGCTGATTGGACGAGAGAGACGTCGGTCATCAGGCAATGGGGACGGGACATGTTAATTCAGCGCAATGATTGGAGGAGGGAGATGTGGCACAGACCTGTGCCTCGTCCGCACACAGGATCGATCCCGGCTCTCCGGCACTGTCCCGTCCCCACCCGAGTGCCCCCCCCCCCCCCACACCCCCGGGGGTGGCCAGAGAGGTCGAGAGTCAGACGGGCGCGGTGCCCCCAGGCCCACAGCCAGCACAGACAAGCAGCGCTAAACCCAGCTCAACTCTGCCTGTCCCGCCAGGTTAACCTATAGCCCTGCCTGGACTTGCGGGAAATATGGCCCAGGCTTACAGTCAGCGTGGAGAAGCAGTGTTGGTGTCCCGTCAGTCCAGGCAGGGGTGTAGGTTAACCTGGCGAGACAGGCTGAGTTGAGCTGGATTAAACCTCCGAAGCCCCGCGCATGTGTGTGTGAGTGCGCATGCGCGCGCCGCCGCCAAGAAATTTTGTCCCCCCCCGGTCCCCTCCATATTTTGATAGCGATTTCCGTGCCTAGGCTGAAGGGCTTGTTCCAGTGCTGTATTTTTCTACGCTTTGATATTGGTGCTTAGCATTATAGGACAGATAATTACAGCTGTGGATCAGTTGCACTGCTTCCATGTTTTCATAATTTAGATAACTCAAAAAGGACTTTGGTAATAAATATTATTACACTTAAAATGTATGCTTGTATGGATTTGTAGATTATCTAAATTTTTCCAATTTGAGTCGGACAGATGACAGGTAATACAGTCCCTCTTTCCCTAAATCCATGTTAAAATTCAACTTGGCGAAAAGTAATAGATGTAGTGCAGGGCTGTAAAGGTTAGCACAATTCACATCCACCCAAAACCTGCCCTCTGATTTTCTTGCAAATTAACTTTTACTCTAATTCCTTATTCTTCAAATTTCACATATAGTGACTTTGTCAAAGACTAAGACATGTGTGTTGCATTTTCTCGAGCACCACATTCTTAAAGAACATCAAGCTTCTAGATGCAATCTTCTTGTCTGAAATGTATGGTCTTTTTATTCATTGTTAATTTCAGCAATAGTTAAAAATTCCCAAACTGTCTAGTAGATGGCAGTGCAGCAGATATACAGAACTCAAGGAGAAATGAACCAGTTTCATTTGTATTAATTCAATCATTATTAGAGTTTTCAGCATAAAACAAAATAGATATATGTATTGTCCAATTATAACTTTAATTTAAAAAGTAAATCACTGGAGGAAAAGAGAGCTTGTACAAAGCCAAGGCTATCAGCATCCATTTCTTGGCTTTGCTAATTTAGCATAAATTGAGGTTGTATACAGTTTATTATAGAGATGCACAATACCTCAACCAAGAAATCTTTTTCTAAAACATCTAATACCAATATGAACTGGCGTATTTTGTATGTTAAATCAAATTTTGGATTTAAAAGTGTTGTTACAGAATCACTTAAACAAAAATCAATCCAAAGTGAATAAGTAAAGATTAGGTCTGCAGTAAAATGCCTATCCATACTAACACTAAACATGTAGAAAATAAAGATATAGGCAGTACACACTGTTTTCTTATAAATTTATTCAGTCCGTCAAAAGTTCCTACAATCAAAAACAAATACAAAAAAAATGTACTTTGTACATTTAGTGTTTTATCAATTGCCCAGACTTAGTCTATGGCCATGGTATGGGAATCTCTTTCTCTTCCTTAGGAAAGGTTTACAATAGCATATTCAAACCTCAAATTTAACAATGCCTCTATCTAGAATAGTAATACAGTGATAGTAGTAAAGGTCAACTCATTAGCCCAGTGAGCCAAGTAGGATTTGGTAAGATCATGATTACCCCAGTCTTGACTCCAATGTCAACTGTCCAGCCCCTTCTCCATCCCTTGACTCCCATGTCATTCAAATATCTGTCAAACTCACTCTTGAATATATTCGAAGAGCCATCTCTGCAGTAGAGAATTCTAAACAATTTTCCCCTCAGTAAGAAATTCTATCCCATCTTCCACTTAAATGGGAGACCATTACTTTGAAACAGTGTCAGCCTGGTTCTAGTTACCCTACCAAAGGAAATATCCTCTTGGCATTCAGCCTTTCAATCCCTTTTCGAATTTTGTTTTAGTAGGGGTCAGTTTTAAGAGTGGCATGGCAGTGCAGTGAGGAGAGCTGCTATCTCAAATTGACAGCTAACCTTTCTGCATGGAGGTAGCACCTTATCAATGTGACTGCAAGGGCTTCCTCCAGGTGCTCCAGTTTCCTTCCACACTATAAAGACATGCGTTGGTAGATTAGTTGGCCACTGTAAATCGCCCCTTATTTATAGAATCTGGGGGGAGTTGATGAGAATGTGGAGAGAATAAAATTTGGGATTAATGTAGGATTAGTGTAAATGTTGGTGGCAGTGTGGACTCAATGGGTCGAAGAGCCTGTTTCTGTGTTATCTGTCCAAGACTCAATGACAAAGAACATCTGTTGTCATTCTAAACTTCAATGGGTATCCAACCTGCTCAACCTCTCTTCATATGTCAACTCCTTCATCCCAGGAGCCTACCTAGTTGCCATTCTTCCAATCTAACCACATCCTCCTTAAATATGGTGATGAAGAATATGGTGATATTCTACAGCATGTTGATATCAAAAGCGAAGATGTGTTGGATCTCTTGAAGAATGCTAAGGTGCATGTCCAGAGGCTCTGATGAAATCTATCTAAGGTTATAGAAAGATGCAAGAGGGCATTACTGGGGCAAAGATCTTTGTATTTGTCAGAAGGAACTGTGGATGCTGGCTTACTGGATAGACACAAAATGCTGGAGTAACTCAGCGGGTCAGGCAGCATCTTTGTATCTTCTTCAGCCACGGGTAAGGTCCAGGAGGACTGGCGAATAATTAATATTGTTTCTCTGTTTAAGAAAGGCAGTAGAAACGAACCAGGAAATGATAAGCCCATGAGACTTAATAATAGTAATGGAAATTATTGGAAAACATTCATAAGAGTAGGATCTAGCTGCACCTGAAGAAGCATAGACATTTTAGGGATAGTCAGCTTGGCTTTATGCAGGGGAGGATATGCATTTGATTACGTTTTTTGAGGAGATGAGAAAGATGATTGTTGAGGGTATGACAGTGAAAGTTGTATATAGTAAATCAGAAAATCACTTTATCTTGACCCTAATTTCTTATCAATACCAACATATATTTCTCCCAACCCCATTCTCGCCTTATCAAATTCCTTCTGCATCTGTTATACCCCTTTATTTGTGCTTGTTACATCCTCAAAGAATGCTAGCAAACCTGTGGAGCATGATTTCTTTCAAAAAAACATGCTTAATTGTGGGAGGATTTTCTAAATATCCTGCTATAACCTCAATAATTAATTCAAGCGTTTTCCAAATAAAATATGTTATGTCAACCAGACTACCACTTCCTGTTTTCTGCCATCTTTTTAATGGTGACATTGCAGTTGCTGTTTTCCAATCGTGTGGGACCTATCCAGAATCTAAGGAATTTTGGTAGATATAATCAATGCATTCACTATCTCTGAAGCCCTTTCCCACATTTTGATAAGCAGTTGAGAAAAAATCAATCCAAAGAGGTTTTTCTCAAAATTAGTTGCAGTTTTCTTGGTACAATGATTTCATATAGGAAATGCATAAAAGAAAGTTAAAACAGCTATCATACGTACAGAAAATGCAGTAGTTTCTTGAAGTCAGATAGAGAATTTTTTTCGGTTTCAATTAACTCCTTTATGTCTATCCTTGTGCTATAGTCTGTAAAATACGAGACCGCGGTGTGTAATTTAGTATCTTGTTTCTTTCATTGAGATGTAAGCTGTTAAGAACACAATATATTGTATTCTGTTTGAATATTTATTCCGTAAAATTGCCTTAGCAACTACTGTGTAACTTTATTACACAAATTACAAATTTTTTCCCCCCATTTCAAAATAAATACATTTTAGCTGTTGCCTGAAATGCCTAAAGTTTTGATATTGACATTTAGATGGACAAATTTATTTCTTAGAAGTGTGTAAATTGAGATGATTGATGCCTGAGACTAAATTACGTTACAAATCATTGTTGGCCTTCAAGAGAAATAGGGTGGATAAACCAAGGCAATGGAATTTGAGGAGAGCGTTTGGAGCAGATTTCTCATTGTTCCAGATAATTCTTGGAAACTTCCTAAATGGGCTGAAAGCTTTAATTTTCAATAGCTGCAAGATTTAATTTTTCATCAATAAATATCTTTCAATGAAGTTCCAAATGATATCATAAATCCAGCTACAACAGAAAGCAAGTATTAAAAGCTAGGTTTATTTTTCACCAATTAATTTTGACAGTTAATGTTCCAACTCTTTTAAGAGTAGTGTAGAGGATATGGAATGAAGAAACTCATTAATTAGTTTGCGCTAATCTTTATTTTCGCAATGATGTGATTCTAACTCGTCCATTCAAAACAGACTTGGCAAAGATCTTGTTTTGGAAGTGGTGCTTAATGATAAGTAGTTCAGCTTGCTTTTAGCTCTATGTCAGAATAAATCAGCGTGCTTATTTGGGCTTTCCTGAGTAGATCATTTGCTGATGCACCATCTAATAGCAAGATTCGTATAGTACTAACACATGATCACTAAATCATCAACCTAGGTTATTTTCCTCAGGTATATGGAAGATGCATTTCATTGGAAGAATAAAGAAGACTCTCGAAGGTAGGTAATTAATAGTCATGACTCACTCACCCAGCCCTCACGTTGCAGCTTAAGGCCATTGACAGAATGCTCTTAAGATTGTGCATCAGAAAATATTTTATTAAATCCACGCTCTAACATATGTCCTTAATTTAACTGTTGCTTTTCAGTGTAAGCAAACTCTCAGCTACTGAATATTAGATATTCCTTCATCTCAGAGAATGAACCAGCTGGACTGATTTGCACCTCTTTAGTTGGGATCTTGCAATGAGGCTCTCTGGTTCTGAGCAGGGAGGTCAAAATCAATCCGACAGGTTGCCCTGAAAAGGAGGGAGAAAATGTTTAAATAATTGGGAGAGTTAAATTGCACTAGAACAAGAAATAATACCCTTTTAGACTGACCCCGATCTAGAGAGAGTTTAAGAAGATGGGTTTACAATGAATGTGCAAAGCAAATTAAACAAAGTTGTTGAGTTGCAAGCTCAGTTAACTATGTGTCATCTTATGACTAATTATAAAAAGGGCAGGGATATGCTATAAATATTCCTGCATGGGAATATCATCAACCTGTTCAGGAAAGATGGGAATGGGGAGAAAGGAGGATGTGAAGTGGTTACCTGGAAGAGTAGTGCAAAGTGCGGTCCACGGACATACTTGGTCAAGATGTTTGGAAGTGAGAAGGTGAGAAAAGTACACATTGACCATGTCATGCCTATGCAAGCTCAGAGGGGTTTGCAACCAGATCAATTAGACGAGTGGTAATTTGGTTACCACTCAAGTACAGGTACCAACGCATGAACCAAAAATGGTACAAGAAGGTACACAAGATAGTGAGAGTTTGAACCAGCCTGAAAATGGAGATTCAAGTGTGGTTGACAGATGACTGATGGACTGGAATCTATGAATGTAGGTCAAAAGGAAGGCCTGACTCGATGAAAAATGAGTCCATGTGGTTCTAAACAGTCAGAAACTTTTGGTCAGGGAAGATATCCAGAAAGAAGGAGAAACCCAGTGGTTAAGTTTAATTGCAAAGTTTATTTTGTGAAATGCACATATAATTGTATATGCAACATATATGCATTATTCCCTAATTTTATTCAGGTTATATACAAGTAAACTATCAGACAAGATTGTAATAAATTCATGCCGTTTTATTATATTCAAAAATGTCAACTATGTTATATTCAAAAATGTCAACAAGGCGATAACGTTTTCTTTAAGGTGGGAGGAGTTGTAATAGTGCCACCTTTGTATCGGAGGATTGTAAATGATTGAATAAACCACAGTGCACAGTGCAGTCGATATCACTGCAAGTGGCTTTATTATTTAAGAAGAATGTTGCAGTGTAGAGAATCATCAAAAACAATTGAAGAGTCTGCTTTTAAGAGATAATGGAAATGTGATGGCACAGACTATTCTCATGGCCAATAATTAGTGTTAAAACTAATTTGCAGGGAATTTACTGTGATGTGTGTGATATCTTATGCTCAGACACAGAATACAAGTTGACACACTGGCGACCGGATATTGACTGCACCATGCACATTTTGTTTCTCTTCTACTATTTGAGCCAAGTTTGGTCTCAACAGTGAAAACCTTGTTCTTGGTTTTCTCTTCAAGAACAGTTCAGCTGGCGTTTGACCAGTAGTGGTGTGAGGTGTGTTTCGATATGTAATCAGAAAGTTAGCCAGTTTGTGAGACAGAGACAACTGTCTTTTCTTTGGATTTGGATCCAGCAGTTGTTTGACTAATGCACGTTTCACAATTTGCACTGTGCGTTCTGCTGCTCCGTTTGAAGTGGGATGGTATGGAGCGACTCTACTGTGTTTTACACCATTCCCTTTCATGATTGCCCAAACTTTTGTGAACAGACTTGAGGTCCGTTATCAGACACAATTTCCTCTGGAAATCCATAGGACGCAAGCAATCCTCGCAAAATGTCTATCGTTTTGCTGGATGTCGTTTTGTTCAACGGAACCCACTTGACGTGACTATCAATCACAATGAACGATTGTTGTCCATCTAACTCTGCAAAGTCAACGTGTAATCTTTGCCACACTCTAGCCGGCCATTTCCATGGCTGTAGCGGTACTGTTGGTGGATTATTTCCAACAGCTTGACATGTGCTACACTCTTTCACCATTTGTTCTATGTCCTTTTCTAAATCAGGCCACCACAGATAGCTTCTAGCTAGACTCTTTGTTAGACACATTCCCAAATGCTGGTCATGAAGATCTCCTAGCAATTTTACTCCGTATCTTTCAGGGATTACAACTTTCGCTCCACACATGAGACACCCTTGGTCTACTGAGAGTTCATTCCTACGTACAAAGAATGGTTTCAGTTCTGCCTCTGAATCTGGCAATTTGTTTGGCCATCCATTTGTAACATATTCCTGCACTCTTGACAAAAGTCTGTCAGTGCGAGTAGCCTTCTGAATGTCCCCTGATGTGATAGGTAATTCATCTACATGAGAGAAATAAAATCTGTTTGGGGTAACGTCTGTTTTCAAAGGTAATCTAGACATGGCGTCAGCATTGCTGTGCTCTGCTGCCTTACTATACTGAATATCATACTGGAATGCAGACAATATCAATGACCATCTTTGCATTCTGGCTGCTGCCAGAGTTGGTATGTGTGCCTTTGGATTTAGGATCACTGTCAACGGCTGGTGATCTGTCTCGATTACAAACCTTCTACCATACAAGTATTTGTAAACCTAACGGCAAAAATCCATGCAAGAGAGCCTCTCGCTCTATTTGCGCATAATTTCTCTCACTGGCACTGAGTGTTCTAGACACAAATGCTATTGGGCTCTCCTCCATTTTCTAGCACATGAGAGATCACAACCAACACCGTATGGTGAAGCATCACATGCTACCTTCATTGGCTTATTGACATCGTAATGAACAAGCATTGTACTCTGCCAACTGAGCTTTACATGACTTGAAAGGTTGGTTACATTCACGTGTCCACTTCCATGGTACATCTTTTCTCAAGAGCTCGTTCAAGGGATTGAAACAGGTGGACAGATTTGGCACACTTCCCAGAATAATGCACTAATCCTAAAAAGGATCGGATCTCAGAGATGTTTCTGGTAGTGGCCGTGTTCTTGATCACATCAACTTTACCCTTGGTGGGGTGTAGAACCATCCTTCTCTATCTTATGACACAAGTACTCTACCGAGTTCTGAAAAAACTCACACTTCTGTGCCTTTATTCTTACACTGTGTGTTTCAAGGCTTTTGAGTACCAATTCCAACCTTTCATCATGTGTCTGCCTGTCAGGGGCTGAGATGAGGATGTCATCCAAGTAACACACTACACCTTCAATTCCCTCCAGAATTTGTGCCATCACCCCTTGAAAAATTCCTGGGGCTGATGATATACCAAATGGGAGCCTATTGAACTGAAACAATCCCAAATGCGTGTTGATAATCAGCTTGGATTTAGATTTGTCATCTACACCTAACTGCAAGTAGGCATTTGTCAAGTCCATTTTTGTGAAGACTTTGCCGCCTGTGAAGGTGCTAAACAAATCCTCTGCCATTGGTAGGGTATCTGGTATGCTACCTTCAAGTACCTAGTTTTCGGTTACCTTATAATCACCACAAAGTTTAACACTGCCATCAGGTTTAGGTACAACTTGGGTACAATGGGTGTTGCCCATTCACTACTGATAATGTTCTCAGCTTCAAGTCTTTGGAGTTCTTTCTCAACCTTGTCCTTAAGTGCATACGGCATGGCCCAGGGTTTGCAATGCACTGGTGTCGCATCCTGCTTCACACGCACTTTCGCCTTGTACCCCTTGATTGGCTCTCCCTGATCGTTGTACACCTTCAGATGTTTCTCGATTATGTCCTCCGGACACTTGAATATCTTTGCGAACGAAGAATATCTCGTTCCAGTTTAGCTTCAAGATCTGCAACCAATTCCTACCTAGCAAAGCAGGATTATCTCTCTTTACAACTACGAAAGGCAACTCCGCCTGTTGCTCCTTATACCTAACTGGTTGTACGCATCCTAACACTAGAATCTCCTTTCTTGAGTAACCAGGTAGCTCGATTCACTTCGCTTCCAAAAGAATTTGACTCTGCTTCTCCCAATACACAGATTCTGGAATCGCGCTCACAGATGCTCCTGTGTCGGCTTCCATGTAACATGAGCTCCATTCAACTGGACTTGCACGGACACATTCTTTGTCTTCCGGTTCGCTAGCTCATTGCTGCAGATGGTGTACATGTCGAGAGGCTCTTCCTCTGCCTGCAGTTGATCCACAGAATGCAGCGACTGAAGACGCTTACTTGTTGTTGAACCATTGCTCTACTTAGCCTTTCGACAAGCCTTCGCTAGATGTCCCATCTTGTGGCACAAGTAACACTCCGCCTTGAAGAACGGACAAGACTATGCTAGATGTAAGTCTAAACAGCGATAGCATGAATTTGCAGTGGTCTTGCCACCCTTCCATGGATAACGATTCTCTGACGTCTTTGTCGACTTATGCGTCTTTGGTTTGCTGGACTGCAGCTTGTTCAATTCTTCCGCTGCTTGTCTAGAAGTTGTCTTGACTTCTCTAGAACCCCTCTCTGCCATATCCATTGACAAAGCCGTTTTACAAGCTGTTTCAAATGTCAGGTCATACACCGTCATCAGCTTACTTTGGATCTGCTCACTTCTCAGTCCACACACGAAACGGTCTATTAACGCCCGATCTTGGAAATTTCCAAAATTACAATGAATTGATAACCTCAAGTGCCACAATAAAATGACTAATGTCCTCCTCTGGAAGTTGGCATCTCGTTCCAAATCGATAGCTTTCAGCTAGTTCTAAGGGCTTGGGGTGTTAATGTTCTGTTAACTTCTTAAGGATATCCTTCAACGGCGTGTCCTTTGGTTTGGCTGGAGCTAACAAATTCTTTACCATATCATAAACATCGGGGCCCATTTCAGTGAGGATAATTGCTCTTTTCCTAGCTTGAGTTACTTCATTCAAACTTATTGATTCCGCATCAGAAGCTTCTACTTCAGTAATGTTATTCGCAGCAAGGAACATCTCTAAACGTTCGATGTACGCACTGAATGTTTCACAGCTTTGCTGGAACTCACCCAATCGTCCGATGTACCCTCTGGGCACCGCCATTTTGGATTTCTAACAGTCTCACAGAATTCAAACTTTGTGACCGGATTTATAGCTTTCCGTGACACCGAAAGTTATACAACACTTCTCCGTGCATCTGTAGAATTCCATATCTACACAAACAAATAAAACTGGGGAATCCGCAATCCCATCCTCGTCACCATTTTGTGATATCTTATGCTCAGACACAGAATACGAGTTGACACGCTGGTGATCGGATATCGACTGCACAGTGTACTGTGGTTTATTCAACCATTTACAATCCACCGACACAAAGGTGGCGCTATTACAATGTGCATGAGCCTTCGGATAGTGATTATGGCAGACTTCAACTATCAATGTAGATGTAAGTAGCAGTAGTGTGAGGTGCAAAGAGGGGAAGAATTTCAAGTGTGCTGGGGATAACTTTCTTGATCGCTATGTTTCTGCCATAAGGATCAATGCAGCATTGCTGGGCCAAGCAGAACAACTGTCACATGAAGAATATCTAAAAAGTGATGATTGTAATATATAAGATTTAGAATAGCCATAGAAAATTACATAGACTATGCCAATATAAAATTAATCAATTGAAGAATGATTGTTTGAATAAGATGAGAGCAGATCTGGGCCAGGTAAATTGGAATCAAAACTTAGCAGACAAAACTATAATTGGAGTCTTTTAAGATGGAGATGTTTTGGCTATCGTCTAATATATTCCTATGAAGGTCTCCCTGGTCTTGATTTTCTGCCTCTATTTCACTCAATCTTTTTGAAAGTGAAATAGAACAGGAAAAAAGCACATAACAAATGCAAACTGGAGTTCTAGCAGGAAAACCAGAACAATTCTTCAAGATATGGTCGCCTTTCATTGATTTATTACAAGTGTACTATGGTGCAACATAACCCTGGAAAGTAACCGTTTTAGAACTAGGTGAGGGGTGTGTAACGTTACGAATTAGGCACATTCCCTTTCTTTTCTGTTTAGTTCTATCTTTTTTGCATTTTCTTCTTATTTCCTTTCTTTTCTTAAGGCCCTTTTATTTTCGTGGCTTTTGTTTCCCCCTACACTTCTAAGGAGGCAGTCTATTTATCTAAATATCAATCATTAACCGTCAATTATTGCGCCCTACACATCACAACTATCCTCAAGCTTTTCTTTTTTCTTTCTTTCTTTTCTATCAAAAAATAAAAAAGAAGTTGTACATGAAATGTATTATGTTATATACCATGATTATTATGTATGTACATTGCTTCTAAAAAAAATTAAAATTTAAATTAAAAAAAACAAATGCAAACTGGTTAACAAAAGTGAGATCAATGCTGATTATATAAAGTTAAGAGAAAGTTAAAAAGGAGGTAAGAGAACCAAAATGTGAGCAAAGCAAAATAAATATATTCTAGAGGCATGTGAACAGGGAAAGGATTGCAAGAGGAAAAGTTGAGCTAATTGGGGATGAATCAGAAAGTTACTCAGGGAGATAGCATGGCTGAGATCCTGAATGAATATTTTATGTCTGTCTTGATAGAAAAAGAACATACTTCTGATGTCTTAGCAAAGTTCTAGATGAGTTTAAAAAAAATAAATAATAGCAGGTACTAAAAATTTTACCCATATTTAGTGTTCATCGTTCACCTGGTCCAGACGGAATGCAATCAAAATGAAAATCAGAAAAACTACAGGTGCTAGAAATCTGAAATAAGCACTCAGCTTTCTCAATATATACAGGAAAACTGGAAAAGGATCCTAGCAGGAATGACGGTGGAACAGCAATGGCAGGAATTTCTGAGCATAATCCAGAAGATGCAGGATCATTTCATTCCAAAGGGGAAGAAAGATTCTAAGGGGAGTAAGAGGCAACCATGGCTGACAAGGGATGGAATAATACTAAAAGAAAATGTGTATAACATAGCAAAGAGTAGCGAGAAGCCAGAGGATTGGGGATTTTTAAAGCACAACAGAAGGTTACAAAAAAGGACAATACGGGGTGAAAAGATGAATTACGAGGGTAAGCTGGCCAAGAATATAAAAAAAGGATAGTAAAAGCTTCTTTAGGTATGTTAAGAGAAAAAGATTAATAAAGACAAATGTGGGTCCCTTGAAGGCAGAAACAGGTGAAATTATAGGGAACAAGGAAATGGCAGAAGAGTTGAACAGGTACTTTGGTTCTGTCTTCACTAAGGAAGACACAAACAATCTCCCAGATGTACTAGAGGACACAGGATCTAGGGAGGCAGAGGAACTGAAAGAGATTTGCTTTAGGCGAGAAATAGTATTGGGTAGACTGATGGGGCTGAAGGCTGATAAATCCCCTGGGTCTGATGGTCTGCATCCCAGGGTACTCAAGGAGGTGGCTCTATAAATCGTGGATGCATTGGTGATCATTTTCCAATGATCCTGTGGATTGGAGAGTAGCTAATGTTATCCCACTTTTCAAGAAAGGAGCGGGTGGTGGGGAAGATGCTGGAGTCAATTTTTAAAGAAATAATAATGGTGCATTTGGATAGCAGCCCAAGTCAACTTGGATTTATGAAGGGGAAATCCTGCTTGACTAATCTTCTGGCATTTTTTGAGGATGTGACAAGTAAAATGGATGAAGGAGAGCTAGTGGATGTAGTGTATCTGGACTTTCAGAAAGCCTTTGATAAGTTCCCACACAGGAGATTAGTGGGCAACATGAGAGCATGGTATTGGGGGTAGGGTATTGACATGGATAGAGAATTGGTTGACAGACAGGAAACAATTCTTTTCTCAGGAGTAGGAATAAACGGGTCCCTGTCAGAATGGCAGGCAGTGGCGAGTGGAGTGCCGCAATGCCGCAACTATATATATTAATGATTTAGAAGATGCGATTAAAAGTAACACTAGCAAATTTGCAGATGACACAAAGCTTGGTGGCAGTGTGAACTGCGAAGAGGATGCTAGGAGGTTGCAGGGTGACGTGGACAGGTTGAGTGAGTGGGCAGATGCATGGCAGATGCAGTATAATGTAGATAAATGTGAGGTTATCCGCTTTGGCGGCAAGAACAAGGAGGCAGATTATTATCTCAATGGTGTCAGATTAGGAAAAAGGGAAGTGCAATGAGACCTGGGTGTCCTTGTACACCAGTCACTGAAAGTAAACATGCAGGTACAGTAGGCAGTGAAGAAAGCTGATGGCATGTTGGCATTCTTAACGAGAGGATTTGAGTATAGGAGTAAAGAGGTCCTTCTGCAGTTGTACAGGGCCCTGATGAGACCACATCTGGAGTATTGTGTGCAGTTTTGGTCTCCTAATTTGAGGAAGGACATTCAAATTGGTCGGTGGGGGCGCTGCAAACCGGCGCCCTGTCAGCAGCGTGTTAGTTTTTTTTCAACTTTTTTATTTTTTTAGTATGTTTTAAAGTGTGTTTTTAATGTTTCTTTGTGTGTCTTGTGTCGGGGGTGGTGTGGGGGGGTGGGGGGGGTGAGGTCCCCTCTTCCACAGAGAGGCGACTTTTTCCAGGTCGCCTCCCCCGTGGCCTAACATAGAGGATCGGGCGGCCTTTCCCGGAGACGTGCCCGGGGCTTCAGCGGCGGGCGCAGCGTGGAATCTCGGCGTGGAGCGGGGAGCCAGAGGGGAGCGCTCCGTTTCGCTCTGCAGAGCTCCAGCTGGCGCGGCGTCCGCAGCCCGGGATCCCTCGTGGGGAACCGGGAGGAGAAGAAGTCACCACTGCCGGCCCGCGGCCTACTTCTACCGCGGGCCCGGCGTGAACTTACCATCACCCCTGGAGAGAAGCTTCGACCGTCGGCCCTGCGTTCTGCGGTGCTTCTGGCTGCGGCGGGGACTTTAGATCTTTGACCGCCTGCCTGTGGCCTACACCAGCCTGAAGCCGCGGTCTCCGGTGGGGAAGAGCCGACTCTGGACTTACCTGGACTTTTACCTTGTCTGCACATCTTGATCTTGATCTTTTGAGACTATCCTTTGCCTACAACTTGGAAACATTCTCATGGTTAAATATGTCACTTCCTTTTTCTATCTTGAGAATTTGATGAACGATTAAAAAATGAACAGGTCAAGCAACAATTTATGAAGAGCAAAAAAGTTTCAGGTCAAAGTTGGCTGATGAAGGGACTTAACCTGATATGCTCACTCTTTCCAAAAATGCTACCTGACTTCAGTGTTTTCTGTTTGGAATGAATCCGAGGTTACCAAGGAAATTGCAGAACCCTTGGCCATAACCTTTTTTATATCTGGCGATTCAGGGATGGTACTGAAGGACTGGAAATTTGAAGCCGCTGTATCCATGTTTAGAAACGGATCCAAGGACAAACTCAATGATGACAGGCTTATGTTGGAGAACGTTCTAGAAACAATTTCAAAGATAGAACTAGAAGTTGCTTGGGCAAGTATTGAATGATTAAAGAAAACCAGAAAATCCTTAATAAAAGCCATTTTTAGACATTTTGGTTTCACCATATAGAAATTACAGCAGTGTTTATACATAGTTGTTCCCCCCCCCCCCCCCCCCCCCCCCCCCCCCCCCCCACATTTCAGGGCACCATAATGTTAGGGACACATCAATGTCATGTAAATGAAAGTAGTCATGTTTAGTGTTTTGTTGCATACCCTTTGCATGCAATGACTGCTTGAAGTCTGCGATTCATGGACATCTGCAGTTGCTGGGTGTCTTCTCTGGTGATGCTCTGCCAGGCCTGTAATGCAGCCATAATTAGGTTATGCTTGTTTTGGGGGCTAGTCCCCTTCAGTTTTCTCTTCAGCATATACAAGGCATGCTCAATTGGGTTCAGATCGGATGATTGACATGGCCACTCAAGAATTGACCATTTTTTTAGCTTTGAAAAACTTCTTTGTTGCTTTAGCAGTATGTTTAGGATCATTGTCTTGCTGTAGAATGAACCGCCGGCCAATGAGTTTTGAGGTGATATGTGAGCCAATGACAATAAGTGAGCCAGTACCTTCAGCAGCCATACATGCCCAGGCCATAACACCCCCACCACCATGTTTTACAGATGTGGTGGTATGCTTTGGATCTTGGGCAGTTCCTTCTTTCCTCCATACTCCATTAAGGCTGGAAGGACGTGTCTAAGAGGAACAGAAGTGTTGGAGACAGAAAAAATGGTTATCAGTGGGCGACAAAGACACCTTGTCAAAGAAAGAGTTGTAGAGGCACAGGTGATGGACAAAAAAGTTCAATGTAATGGTGGGTTTGAAATTCATTGAGGTATGGGTGCAGTGGTATGAAGTTGAGACCTCCGCAGAGCCAAAGCCAGGGCACAGGATTTGAAGAGGGCAGTGGTCCAGAGAGAGTGGGATAGAACTCAGGGGGATGGGTGCTAAATGGAAGGATGCTCAGAGGAGAGGGGGCTTTGGGGTCATGCTGGAGTTGGGGGATGAGATGAGGGTTGGGTGGGCGTTGTGGTGCAGTCAGTGAAGTGGAAGATCAGGGGGACAAGATGTTGACAGCGCCAGGGATCGCAGTTTGGAGGCAGCTAGTGGGAGCCCCAATCACCTGGTGCGTCTTATTGTGTGCCAGTTCTTGCCCCACCCTCAGCTCTTTATATGGGATCGCTCCCCTCCACCCTTAGTTGAGCGCAAGAAGCCCGGTCCAGACGCCAAAGCTTAAGAATTGTTGGAGTGAAGGAAGGGAAGGAAAGTGGAAAAGACTCTCGTGTCTTCACTGCCAACTTACTTTAACAGGCATTTAATCTGCCTGAGAGACCTAAAATTGATCAAGCACATCTAGTCCAGGGAGCCCGATCAGGTGTTGGAGCCCCACCAAGACAAATTATTCTTAAACTACACGACATATCAGTTCTTGAAGATATCATGAAGAAAGTGACAAGTGCAGGAACCCTGATGTTTGAAGGAGAAAATATAAGAATCTTTAGAGACTATCCAGCAGAGGTGGTCAAGAAGCGAGCTCTCTTCACCAAGATACATCTTATTCTCAGAGACATCCCAGGCCTGAGATATGGAATAATGAATCGTGCCAAATTAAGGGTCACATGCGGAGGATCGGAACGTTTCTTTATCGACCCAGAAGATGCATTTAAATATGCACAAGAGTTAAAAAAGGACCTAAAGGTATAAGTAGATAAGAAATAATTGACATAGCTCTGTTTGATTAGCAGGGCTATGCCCTACTGAACTTTCACTGAACCTGTTTGTTACATCGTGTGTTTAACGTACACCTTTTATATGTATTTATAAGGGGTAGACTGATATAATCTGTTTTTTCATATAAAAATATATATAAAAACCTACAAATAAGATGGCCGACAGGTTCACAGGCGTTTAAGTCTAGACATACCTATCAGAGATAGATTGGAATGTAAGCGGGTAGATTGTTCAAGGTCCCCGTGTTTATGAGGAGAATGTTCAAGATCTTTGAACAACTCAGCATTGAAAACAATTTAAACGTATGCTAACGACATAATACACTAACAAATTATATAACTAAAGCTATTATCATCACATAAAATACTAACAAACGTACTAAACTGTTTATTTTAACCTAATACCCAATACTAATCCGTTTATTTTAATCTAATACCTAATGGCACGTGATTTACGAATTCTAGGCAACAGTCAATGTACTGGTTTATATTTCAAATATGTTTAATATCTATCCGATGGGGGGCGGTTGGAATTTCCAGCAATTACCAGGTCAGAGCGAGAAAGAATATGTGATGGCGGTTTGAGAGGGGAGGAGAGAGAGAGAGAACTCTCGTTCTGCCGGTGAGACTGCTGGAGATTCATATTAATCCCTTCAAGCATGACGGTTTTTAACCGGTTATGTATTTAACATACGAATATCAATAAGCAAGATTTTTTAATTTAAATAAGGTATTTAAATAGTAAATACACACTTAGAGGCAAGATATAAGAAGACATGTAACCCTCTTAAAGGAAATTATTTACAGTCTTTGTTCTGTTTTTTCTGTTTACATAATATCCTGTTTAGTCCGGTTTTTGTTTTGCAATATTACTTTGTAAGGGGCGGAGCTAATTGTAATTAACATCCACGGAAGCTCACTCGAAGTTTTCCACCGGGGGTGGGCACGTACAGTATCTTTTATAAAGTTACATAATTTCTGGAGAGGATTTTTTGAAGATTTTTCAAAAACACTGAAAATAAAATTGGATCCCGGCACGGAACTGATTACTCTAGGTACTTCAGAAGCCTGCTATGAGCTATCACTATTTCAAAGACGTTTCCTTAATTATGGCCTGATAACGGTGAAAAAGATAATACTTAAATTTTGGAAACATACATCAGCCCCTACTCTTAAGACATGGATTATAAACATGTCCGAGACGCTACATCTTAAAAATATTGGACTTGTCTTGGCAGAAAAACCAGATCATTTTTCGAAGACATGGACACTATTCATTGATTTATTACAAGGATGGCGTGGCACAACACAACTTTGGATCTAAATCTAATTATGGGTTGGGTGAGGTGGGTGGGAAGGGATTTGAGGCAGGTATATCACCACTTTTTTCTCCCTTTTTCTTTTTGTCCTTTTTTTTCTATTCCTTTCTTCTTTCTTTCATTTATTCACTCTTTGGCTACACTACTTTGGTAGTCCAGGGGTTCTATCTTTGCACATCACACTTTTTCTCTTGCTTTTTCTCCTTTCTTCCTTCCAACTAAAACTAAAAAGATAAAACTGAAGCTGTACAATAACTGTATAATTTTATATGTTGGTTCTATTTTTGTACATTTGCTTCTAATAAATTAAATATTAAAAAAAAAAAATATATATATATACAGGTAGTTAGTTTAATGCATGAATCTTGAAATCGTGTAAATTTAAAGGAATTACCTAACCAAAACCAAATGACAATTTAATCTGCCCAAAATGTACCAGAATTTGTTTTGAGGCACACCTGTATCAAATCCTCATGTCTCTAATTTGTAGGAAAGAACTGCAGATGCTGGTTTATATCGAAGGTAGACACAAAATGCTGGAGTAACTTAGCGGGTCAGGCAGCATCTCTGCAGAGAAGGAATGGGTGACGTTTGGGTCGAGACCCTTCTTCAGACTGATGTCAGGGGAGTGGGCGGGACAGAGATAGAATGGAGTCAGAGACAGTAAGACTGGTGGGGGAACTGGAAAGGGGGAAGGGATGGAGACAGATTAAGAGCAAGGGTTATTTGAAGTTAGAGAAGTCAATGTTCATGCCCCTGGGGTGTAAGCTACCCAAGCGAAATATGAGGTGCTGTTCCTCCAATTTGCGCTGGGCCTCATTCTGACAATGGAGTCGGCCCAGGACAGAAATGTCAAATTTAACTCCCCCTCCCATTAAAGATCCAATGGGATCCCTCTATTGGCCACATCTTCCCATCTCCACCCCTTTCTGCTTTCCGCAGAGATCGTTCCCTCCGCAACTCCCTGGTCAACTCGTCCCTTCCCACCCAAACCACCACCTCCCCAGGTACTTTCCCCTGCAAGAGATGCAACACCTGTCCCATTACCTCCCCCTCGACTCAATCCAAGGACCCCAACAGTCTCATCAGGTGAGGCTGGGGTTCACTTGCATCTCCTCCAACCTCATCTATTGTATCCGCTGTTCCAGATATCAACTTCTGTACATCGGCGAGACCAAGGGCAGGCTCGGCAATCGTTTCTCTGAACACCTCAGCTCAGTCCGCCTCAACCTTCCTGATCTCCCGATTGCTCAGTACTTTAACTCCCCCTCCCATTCCCAATCTGACCTTTCTGACCTGGGCCTCCTCCATTGTCAGAGTGAGGTCCAGCGCAAATCGGAGGAACAACACCTCATCTTTCGCTTGGGTAGCTTACACCCCAGCGATCTGAAGAAGGGTCTCAACCCGAAACGTCGCCCATTCCTTCTCTCCAGAAATGCTGCCTGTTCCGCTGAGTTTCTCCAGCATTTTGTGTCGACCTAATGTCTCTAAGGTCTATTCCAAATGTAGACCAACAAAAATGGTTTATTCTGGACTGATAGCCAAGAATTCAGCTAAGAAATACTAGAATATTTATTTTTGTCACTTTGTAAACAAAGTTGCAAGTAATTACTCTTTTATGTTTTGAGCTGATCTTGGGTGCCTGTTGCAAGAACATTTGTATGAAATTGTAGGTATTGATGGCACAATCTGGATGAAGCTGTAAGGATAGGTGGAATTAAATTTATTAAGCATAGAAAGTAGAAAAAAATAACTATATTAATGTTGTTACTCTTCACAGCTGGAGAAACAATGAAAAGGCAATCTTTCCTCCAAAAGAATCCTAGCATGTAAAATGGAAAGCTACAGTTGCCTAGCAACTTTTAGAATTTACTGTCTCTGGTTGAGCATTGGTATCATAGGCAGCCATGAGCCCATTAAAGCAACATTATTAAAGTCAATTTAATTTGCAGTGGAGTTTGATAAATGTGTCTTGTGTTTCACAATTCGGTCTTTATAATGTTATTTAGGTGCCTATTATAGATTGTGTTCACTACACCAATCTGGTTGACCTTAGAAATGCCATGCAAACACTCATTTACTTATTCCTTTCACTGTAATTGTGACTATCTTCAAGTTCAAATACAACTCCAAAGGGGTCTACTAAAAGAAATACCATCATCAGGGTTTTCCTCAATAACTTCATCTCAGTAGCCTCCTATTTTCTCCATGACCCACAGCATGGATTCTAATCATCTTGAGGCACAGTGAACATAATCTTCACCACCCGACTACTCCAAGAGAAATGCTAGGGATACCAGCAATCATTATACTGTATATGACCTTTCTTAATCTTACCAAAGCCTTTGATTGTATAAATCAGTAAGGATTCTGGAACATTCTCCTCATATTTAATAATTGGCAGAAATTCTTCACCATTTTGCATTTGCTTCATGTCATCGCCCAATACTACTTCTGAATCTCTTTTGCTGTAATGCACATAGTCTCCACATGGTACCCACTTGAGTGTAACTAACATTGTGGACTAATGGGGAAATTGTTCTTTCTACGTTGCCTCCAATCTGCTCCAAACCTCAATCATCAAGCTGCAGTGTCCAGTTGATGCATGGAGGCCATGCTTCAAGTTACTGAGTCATACAAGAAAATGAGCCTTGCACACAATATCCAAAAACAGTCCTCTAGTACCTTGTCTACGCTGTACAACACTACATTTGAACAACAAATGTCTTCAACAAGATCCTGGAAAACATGACTATTTCCTACTTATGAAGAACCACCTCTCTACGAAGGCAGATGTTTATGATGAAATTCACCATAATCTTCAGTTCACCAGCACAGCCTTTAGCCCTTTGGAATAAAGGTTGTTTTGTAGATCCGGACGTCTCTGGCTGCCCCCGGGTGGGGATGGCACACTCGAGGGAGGGGGGGGGGGGGGGTTGGTCCAGTGGAGGTTTGGAAGCACTTGCGGCGCCAGGGACCCAGGTTCGATCCTGGCAGCGCATGAGACGCGAATCTGCGTGCGTGCAGCTGCCGAGAATGTCTCTCTGCCGGGCCAGTCTCCCCCCCTCCCACTCGCATCTACCCCCTCTGTTACACCCTGCTCTGCCGCTACCGTTCCTCAGATTAAATATATTTTTACACATAAATCATGAATAAAGATAAGAATTTATACACAGTTTATTCAGTCAGCGCTTCGTTCGCTTTTTCTTTATAGTCAAGTCAAGAGAGTTTATTGTCATGTGTCTCAGATAGGACAGTGAAATTCTTGCTTGCTGCAGCACAACAGAATATAGTAAGCATAAATACAGAACAGTTCAGTGTGACCATATATATACACATAAATAAACAGATAAAGTGCAATAGGCTGTTATAGTTCAGAGTTTGTTTGATGGCGAATTTAATAGCCTGATGGCTGTGGGAAAGAAGCTGTTCATGAACCTGGATGTACCAGATTTCAGGCTCCTGTACCTTCTGCCTGATGGCAGCGGAGAGATGAGTGTGTAGCCAGGATGGTGTGGTTCCTTGATGATGCTGGCAGTCTTTTTGAGGCAGTGACTGCGATAGATCCCTTCGATGGTGGGGAGGTCAGAGCCGATGAATGACTGGGCACTGGTCACAACTTTCTGCATTCTTTTCCGCTCCTGTACGCTCAAGTTGACGAAACAAGCCCCAATGCAACCAGTCAGTATTATCTCTTCTGTGCACCTGTAGAAGTTCGAGAGAGTCCTCTTTGACATACCGACTCTCCGTAATCTTCTCAGGAAGAAGAGGCGCTGATGTGCTCTATTTATAATTGCTTCAGTGTGCTGGGACCAGGAAAGATATTCGGAAATAGCGAGTGACCTTTGACAAATTCCATGGATCCTTGCGTTTTTCGGAATACCGAACTCGCTTATTCCTGCTACTGAATCTCTATTTAGTCAGTTCCTAGTGTAATTAAATTTTGTCATGACCAATTTGTTTTCTTTTCAAAAGACCTAAAGGTATTTCTCCCCAAATGTATATAGATAAGAAACCTTGGATGCTGTGGTTAGAATTCAGAATACGAACATCCACATATAGAATCGTAACTTTTAAATTTGTATTCTCCTTCTTTCATTTAAATGTATATTGATAGTGATACCAAAACACTTTTGACAATACATTAGATCTTGGCCTAAAAAAGAGGTAATTTACTGGCAGTTTTTCAAAATGCTGATTACTTAAAGATCAATTTTATCTTTCCTACATAAGTTGAATCTCAAAGGTGCATTTCAAGGCCAATGTGGAATAGTCTCATGACAATTCAAAACACGACTACCTAAAGGGATGATCGACTGACATAAGGAAACACTAATCAGTTTTATAAATGTGCTAAAACAGCCAAATAAGTTTTTCTCAACCATTAAGTTGTTAAGATACTTGTGCAATTGATGCTTCTGTAAGGTGACTGCAGGCAACACGTTGTTACTGGAGGAATCATTGTGACAAAGCAATGGCAAAGACACTGAACAAGTATTTTATGATCATCTTCCTGGAGGAAAGTACCAAAAACTCTTGGAAATGAGGAACTGAAAAAAATTAGTATTGTTGGAAAATTAATACTGGAGGAATTAATATGTATATTAATATGACTGCATATCAATTAATATACTGGAAGGATAGAGAATAGATCAATATCCAGGCTCTGATGACCTGCATCCCTTGAAAGAAATGGTTAGTATAGTAGAAACACTGGTTGTTCCAATTGATTTCAAAATTTGGAGGGATTAAATATATCCATGCTATTTAAGAAATAATGGCAAGAGGAAGGGAGGAGATCCAGGTCAGTTAACCTGTTGTTTGAAAAATACTTTAATTATTGTTAAGGCAATGGTAACAGGGCATCTTGAAAATAATAATAGAACAATGTGATTCGACAAATCATATTGTATCAAAGGTATCAAAGGTATTTTATTGGTCACATTCACATACACCTAGGTGTAGTGAAGTGAAATGCTTCTTGCCATTTTGCAGCACATAAAGAAGGAATACAGACATAACATTAATAAGAGCTTTAAACATAAAGAACATCCCCCCACAATGGTTCCCATTATGAGGGAAGGCACAAAGTCCAGTCCCCAACCCCAGTTCACCCATAGTCTGGCCTATTGAGGCCTTCACAGTTGCCTCTACGGAGGCCCGATGTTCCAGGCCGTTCTCACCGGGTGATGTTGCTCCGGCGTCGGGAGAGTCCTCTCAGCGGCTTGGGAACCCTGGAATGGCCGCTTCCATACAATCTTTATTGTTCAATCTTTAACTAGATAATATTGTTTAATCTTTAACTAGTTGATATTTACTGGAACTAAGAAGAGCTTTGATTGAGGATCACACTAGAAGTTATTATGCAAAATTGGAGCATGTGGGATTTGGGTAATATACTGATGTAGATTAGGGATTAACTAATGGATAGAAAACTCTGAGTCCACAAAAAAACAAAGTACTGGAGGAATTCTATGTCAGGGAGCATCTGTGGAGGGAATGGACAGATGCCGTTTTAGACCAGGACCCTTCTTCAGACTATGCCTTTTTTGCAACTTAATAAAAATGCGTCTTGTTCTAAAGCCAAAATGTCAACTCTTTAATCTCCCTATTAATACTGTCTTAACTGTTGAGTGGTTCCAGCATTCTGTTTTATTTTGGATTCTACTATCTGCATTTTTTTATTCCAATTAGAACATTTATTGTTTTTGAATTATTTATTTATTCTAATGTATCTGTAATTCATTGACAATATATTTTGTCTTAATTATGTTTTAAAAAATCTGTATCAATTAATAACATAAACAGCATTTTATATGTCAAGTCAGCAATATTTTTAAACAAATCATGGAGTTAGAGCCAAATATCCTACCATTGACACCATCTACATTTCAAGCTGCCGAGGGAAAGCAGCCAACATATCAAGGACTTTCCCAGCCCAGTCATTCCTCCTCGCTCCCATCAGGCAAATAAGTACAAAAACTTGAAAGTGTGTATGACCAGACTCAGGAACAGCTGCTTCCCCTCTGTCATCAGGCTTCTGAATGGTCCTTCTCATAAGCTAGGTGACAAATCTGATTTTTCAATCTACCTCATTGCAGACATTGGACTTTTTCTGTGGAACTGTTACACTACAATGCTGAGAAACTATTCTGCACTCATTTTTTTCGCTTCATCTGATTGTACTCATGTATAATATTATCTGATTGATTGGATAGCACCCAAACTAAAGTGTTTCACTATATCTTGGTACACATAACAGTAATAAACCTAAACCTCCATGATCTAGACTTTCTTTTTCAGAATTACATAATGGAAAAATAGTTTTTCCCAGTTTGAAAAACAACGGTAACTATTCCTCAGCCAATTCTCTTTCCTCCGAGACACAACTGGGCATTTCCCTTGTGTGCCTGTTGCAATTTATGTCTTGGTCACATATTGGATGATTTTATCCTTGGGAAAATTAGATTAAGTTGTCCTATAACCATCATTAGGCATTCCCAGTAAAAACATTATTGCCTAGGATTACAATGTTTGGTATAAATCCTTTATCTCTCTTTTGATGCCTCAGCAACTCCCCTATGCTAAAACTTGATCTCAACCCCACTGGTCCCAGGCTGCAATTCTGTCACACGTGAATCTCCTAATGAACTAACACTTTGAGAACTCTGAAGTTCTACAGGACTTTCAAATCATGTGACTTTCTGAAGTGTCCCCATGCAGTACCACATCCGATCCCCACCAACTATTGCTGCACTCTGACCTAGCCATCCTCCGAGGTCCCCAATGAAACCCCTTGCCCCAATTCTTGTGGAAGATCTCCTGACCCTGACACTTTGTTCTGTTATTCTGTAATTATTTATTTTCCAACGCCAATGCTCAATTAATATTCCCCTCCCCCCCCCGATGGATTTTCCCCTCTTTATCCTATGGCTCTGATATTCCTTGAATGTTAGCTCCCCTTTCCCAGACATCTTAACTTCTGGACCATAATCCCACCTCTCTTTTCTGTGTCCACCTGGCAGCATCTTCTTTTGTTGAAAACCTTGCTGGCTTTTTGGAAAACTGAAATAGACCTTGCTTTAAAACCCATTTAAAGTATCATGGTACAGTGTGTCAACGGGCAGATATGCTGCCTCACATTTCCAATGACCCAGGTTTAATCCTGAACCCCCTCCGTGTTGTCTGTGTGAAGTTTACACATACTGCATGTGATAGATTGGGTTGCTTTTTAGTGCTCTGATGTCCACTCACAAACCAAATATACTGTATGGATTAATGGGTTAATTGGCCACTTTAGGTTGGCTCTGAGCAGGGCACTGGAGAGGCATATGGATAGTTGATGGGGAGATAATAAATGGGATTAGTGTAAATGGGGATTTGATGTTTCATAAGGTAGGTAAAGGGCAATTTCCTTGATGTACAACTGACTGAGTAGCTAGAATTATTTTTAAATTTGCAGATGCAAGCTTCCTTTTCTACTGGAAGAAAAAATATAAACATTGCATTAAAAATGCATTATAGTGGCTTTCTGTTGGTATCCTGGCTGATGCATCTTCAGTTACATGAATGGGTGACTAAACGTATACTTGATTGTTATTGTTTATAATGATATAAAAGACAAATTTATACAATTGACAATTAGCATTATGGTCAGTGCCCTGATAGGCTAATATATACTGAAAAGCTTTCCATTTAAAAACATGAGCTGTAACATTCCTTTGCTTTGGGCTTTTATCCTTGTACTGACAATGTTTAAGGGACAAATATTAAATGAAATTGTGAATGCAAAATTGAATCCAAACTAATATTAAGCTAAGGTGTTTAAATCAACAATGTGGATACTACTTTATTCAGTCTGCCAATCCATCATGTTAAAAATGTTGTATATTGCTTGAATTCCCTGTGAGTGTCATACCTCCGGCAAGGTCCCTTATCACCCCTGAACTGGGTTGGCGCATAACAATCGACCTCATCGTTGGGCTTGGGTAGGTTGAGCTAGGTATGGACAGCTGATTTCTTGCCCAAAAGATATTAGTGATCCAGATGCGTTTTCTATATTAGGACATTTTCTTCCTTGCTATTTGGTCCATCAACTCTATGCCAGTTCACAGAGTAATTCGCATTACCCCACTAATTTTTCCTGTAACCTATCCTGTTCACGTTCCCCTCAGTTTCTGCGGTCAAACAGTGATTTCGTAATACCATTGCTGTAATAATCATTCTTATAAATTCCAGATTTCCAGATCCAAATATTCCGGTAGAGATTTATCCTGTGAAATCAAAAATTGCTTTATCTGAAAAATTCATGCATTATTTCTCGAGTTATTTATGAAAAATTTCAAAAATTTCAAATAACAGAAAATAAACGAGATGGTCTCGCTGATTACGTCACAATGGATCTGCCTGCCTGCCTCTGCTTGCGCTGCGAGTGACCTCACCCCTGTTCTGTCTTCTGTACTTCTTGGCTTCAACTTTTACTTCTTTAAATTTGTAACGTAGCGTCTTTAAACTGCTGCTCAGCTCGTGCTGCGCACTCTGCTGGGCTCCTTGAAGTTCTAGAACATGGCGGCGGTGGTCGTTATCACTGCGCGGTCGAGGGTGCGGGGCAGTGCGATGGGAAGGTGACCGTGGTGGCCGTTACTGAGGGGGGGGGGGGGAGGAGGGCCTTGCTCGGGGTCCAGGCCCACTTGCAGCCTCGCTCAGGCCCGGCACTTGTGGGGAGGCTGCTGCTCTACGACCTGGGTAAATGTTGCCTCTACCCCCTCCCTCTGTGTCCCCTCGCTTTCTGGCCCTACCCCCTCCCTCTGTTTCCCCTCCCACTGTTTCCCCACCCTCTGTTTCCCCTCCCTCTGTTTCCCCTCCCTTTCTGCCCCCTCCCTCTCTGCCCCCCTCCCTCTCTGCCCCCTCCCTCTCTGTCCCCCTCCCTCTCTGCCCCCCCCTCTCTTCCCCCCCCTCTCTTCCCCCCCCTCTCTGTCCCCCCTCCCTCTCTGCCCCCCCCCTCTCTTCCCCCCCCCTCTCTTCCCCCCCCCTCTCTGCCCCCCCTCCCTCTCTGCCCCCTCCCTCTCTGCCCCCCCGCTTCTCTGCGCCTCCCTGTATCTCTGCGCCCCCCCACCCCTCAATCGCTACCCCCTTCCCTCTCCCTCTTTAACCCCCTCCCCCTCCACCCAGCCCCCTCTCTAGCCGCGCCTGCGCAGTTGGGGGTTATGCATGAGTGGATACGGCAGGGGGTGGGGTAAAAGGAGCGAATTAATAATATTAATATAATATCAAGGAGGGGGTTTGCGTGTGTGTGTGGGGGGTGGTTAGTGTGTGTTTGTGACGCCGAAGGCCGCTCCCCCCCCCCCCCCCCCCCCCTCGCAACGAGTCCCACATAGTCTAGTGTCAAATAAAACGATGTGGTACAAGTAACTGCAGATGCAGGTTTACAAAAAAAGACACAAAGCAACAGGGCCACAAAGTGCTTTCAGTGGGTCAGGCAGCATCTCTGGAGAATCTATCCATTCTATAATTTATGAGGTCCTTTCCTCTGCTTTATCTCCTAGATGTGATTGGGGTTGATTGCATAAGATTATGAACCAACTTAATGTTTTACAAATTAGATTGTGATTGAGGGGAATGTAATTAGATTAATTTACACTGAGTGGCATTCCCCTTACCCTTTATAATTTCACAAATGTACACTAAAGAAGATGGATACTTGTAAGGACTGTATTTTAGTTCTTTTTTTTTTCTCATCAAGCAAGTTGCTGACAGTCAGACAGACCTTTCATTGTCAGTTTTATTTTCTATGCCAGGCAGCATAATGTTGTTGTAGTTAACTAGGCTGCCTTACAACTCGAGAGACCTCAAGATTAATTCTGACTTCAGGTGCTATCTGTATGACGTTTGCATAGTCTCTCTTTAACCATATGGTTTTCTGCCAGATGCTCCAGTTTCTGTCCACATCCTATGTGCTAGTTGGCTTGGTGGTTTCTATGTACTGGTGGTTTCTCCTTACTGTGCGTAAGTAGCCCAAGAATCAAAAGGGAGTTCACGGGCCTGTGAGAGAGTAGGTTGCAGGCCTCGAGGAAAATATGAGGGAGAATGGGAGTACTTCTCTGAGAGCTGCATCATATAATAGGCCAAATAGACGACTTCTATGTCATCGTAAATAAATTACAAATGTAAATAACCATTATACATATATTTCAAGGTTTGGCCTGTGAACACAAGGTGACTTCAAGGTTTGGCCTGTGAACACCCATTTTAGTTCAAAGTGTGAACTAGACCAAGGGCGACCTGTTTGGGTCCCTGTCACACGGGAGGCCTGGTCCCCCAACGCAACCCGTTCCCCCAACGCAATATTCCACCACTCACCCATGGCCCCCACTGGAGGCCTGGTCCCCCAACGCAACCCTGGATTCTGGATTTAGTGTTATGTAATGAACCGGATTTGATAAAGAAACTTGAGGTTAAGGTGCCATTATGAGGTAGTGACCATAATATGGTCAAGTTTAATCTACAATTGGAGAGGGAGAAGGGTAAATCGGAGGTGTCAGTGTTACAGTTTAATAAAGGGGACTATGGAGCCATGAGGGAGGAGCTGGTCAAAATTGACTGGAAAGATACCCTAGCAGGCATGACAGTGGAAGAACAATGGCAGATATTTCTGGGAATGATACAGAAGGTGCAGGATCAGTTCATTCCAAAGAGGAAGAAAGATTCCAAGGGGAGTAAGGGGCAACCTGTGGCTGACAATGTACGTCAGGGACAGTATGAAAATAAAAGAGAAGTACAATGTAGCAAAGATGAGCGGGTAGCAAGAGAATTGGGTAACGTTTAAAGAGCAACAGAAGATAACTAAAATGGCAATACGGGGAGAAAAGATGAGATACGAAGGTAAGCTAGCCAAGAATATAAAGGAGGAGAGTAAAAGCTTCTTTAGGTATGTGAAGAGGAAAAAATTAGTTAAGACCGAGTTGGACCCATGAAGACTGAAAAAGGTGAATTTATTATGGGGAACAAGGAAATGGCAGGATGAGTTGAACAGGTACTTTGGATCTGTCTTCACTAAGGAGGACACAAACAATCTTCCTGATATACTAGTGGCCAGAGGGTCTAGGGTGACGGAGGAACTGAAGGAAATCCACATTAGGCAGGAAATTGTGTTGGATAGATTGATGGGACTGAAGGCTGATAAATCCCTAGGGCCTGATGGACTGCATCCCAGGGTACAAGTAGCTCTAGAAATCCTGGATGCATTGGTGATCATTTCCCAATGTTCTATAGATTCAGAATCAGTTCCTGTGGATTGGAGGGTAGCTAATGTTATCCCACTTTTTAAGAAAGGCGCGAGAAGACAAAACAGGGAATTATAGACCAGTTAGCCTGACATCAGTGGTGGGGAAGATTCTGGAGTCAATTATAAAAGATGAAATGGCGGCACATTTGGATAGCAGTAACAGGATCGAATCGAGTCAGCATGGATTTACGAAGGGGAAATTATGCTTGACTAATCTTCTGGAATTTTTTGACGATATAACTAGGAAAATGGACAAGAGAGAGCTAGTGGATGTAGTGTACCTGGACTTTCAGAAAGCATTTGATAAGGTCCCTCATAGGAGATTAGTGGGCAAAAATAGGGCACATGGAGTAGAGTGCTGACATGAATAGAAAATAGGTTGGCAGACAGGAAACAGAGTAGGGATTAACAGATCCCTTTTAGAATGGCAAGCAATGTATAATGGGGGTACACAAATTGCTGGGGAAACTCAGCGGGTGCAGCAGCATCTATGGAGCGAAGGAAATAGGCGACGTTTCGGGCCGAAACCCTTCTTCAGACTGGAAGACTATCAATGTATAATGGGGTACTGCAAGGCTCGGTGCTGGGAACGCAGCTATCTATATTACTAAAAGTCTGATCTTGACCACTTCCTGTTCTGTATATTGATTTTAGAAAAAAAGCTGCCACTTACGACAGTGATTTTTGGCCATCTTACTCAGAGTCCCCCACCGTTGCACAGGACAAGAGGATTTTCCCATCGATGTAAAATAAAAGAGTCATTAGTGTTTAAAAAATGTTGAGATTCTCTCTCCTGAAGGCCACGCCCCTTCCGGAGGGACTATAAAACCCGGAAGTGTTGAGTGCCTCAGTCAGTCTCTGCAAACTGGGCGAGCGAGAGGGTCACGTCTCTCAGTCTGAGCTGTGAATAACACTGGACACATGTCAATTAAACTGTGAATGGTTTTACTGATCTGTCAGTGCCCTTAATGTGGTTTGAAAATATAGTTTGGAAATGCTAAAGCCGTGTTGCCTTTGGTTTGGAAATGCTAAAGCTGTGTTGCCTTTGGTTTGGAAATGCTAAAGCTGTGTTGCCTTTGGTTTGGAAAGGCTAAAGCTGCGTTGCCTTTGGTTTGGAAATGCTAAAGCTGCGTTGCCTTTGGTTTGGAAATGCTAAAGCTGTGTTGCCTTATTAAAGTTGCCTTGCCTAATTAAAGTTGCCTTGCCTAATTAAAGTTGCCTTGCCTAATTAAAGTTGCCTTGCCTAAATAAAGTTGCCTTGCCTAATTAAAGTTGCCTTGCCTAATTAAAGTTGCCTTGCCTAATTAAAGTTGCCTTGCCTTCTATATAATTAAAAGTCTAATCTTGACCACTTCCTGTTTACGCTTTATATTGATTTTAGATAAAACGCTACCACTTAAGCTGTGATTTTTGGCCATCTTACTCAGTCCCACTCCGCTCATCAGGTGCCGAGGATTTTTCCCATCGATGAAAAATAAAATAGTTATTAGTGTTTAAAAAATGTTGAGATTCTCTCTCCTGTCAATCACGCCATGAAGGTGGAAGGGACTATAAAACCCAGAAGTGTGGGCGTGGCTGAGTCTCTGCTAGATTGAGGACGGAGAGGTCAAGACTCACTGTCTTTAGTTGCCTTGCACGCTGCTTGAAATGGTATGAAACTACACTTGAATTTGGTGGCCTTGCACCCTGCTTGAAAAGGAATTTCAAGGAATAGCCTTGAATCAATTGCCAGCCCACCAGCCATGAGTGAGTGAGCTGCCGGCATAACAGACTGTGCAGCCAGTCCAAGAATCCATTCGGCCCTCAATGTCCATACTAGCCCTCTGGAAACCAGTCCCTTCAACCCACAACACCCATACTAGCGCTCCAGAAAGCCCCCCCCCCCCCCCCCCCAACTGGCCACCAATATTAGAATTGGTGGAGAGGTGGAATATTGCGTTGGGGGACCAGCCCTCCCGTGTGATGCTGGGACCCAACAGGTCCCACTTAGTCTAGTTTACAATATATTTCAATGATTTAGATGAAGGGATTCAAAGTACCATTCGCAATTTTGCAGATGATACAAAGCTGGGTGGCAGTGTGAACTATGAGGAGGATGTTATGAGAATGCAGGGTGACTAGGACAGGTTGGGTGAGTGGGCAGATGCAGTTTAATGTGGATAAATGTGATGTTATCCACTTTGGTAGCAAAAACAGGAAGGGAGATTACTATCTAAATGGTGTCAAGTTGGGTAAAGGGACCTTGTTCATCAGTCAATGAAAGTAAGCATGCAGGTACAGCAGGGCAGTGAAGAAAGCGAATGGCATGTTGGTCTTTATAACAAGAGGAGTTGAGTATAGGAGCAAAGAGTTGTATTGGGTCCTAGTGAGACCACTGCAGTTGGTCATTCTGCAGTTGTATTGGATCCTAGTGAGACCACACCTGCAGTATTGTGCGCAGTTTTGGTCCCCTAATTTGAGGAAGGACATTCTTACTATTGAGGGAGTGCAGCGTAGGTTTACAAGGTTAATTCCCGGGATGGCGGGACCGTCATTTACTGAGAGAATGGAGTGGCTGGGCTTGTATACTCTGGAGTTTAGAAGGATGAGAGGGCATCTTATTGAAACATATAGGATTATTAAGGGTTTGGACACGCTAGAGGCATGTTCCCGATGTTGGCGGAGTCCAGAACCAGGGGCCATTTAGAACGGAGACGAGAAAACACTTTTTCTCACAGAGAATTGTGAGTCTGTGGAATTCTCTGCCTCATGCTGGCAAGACTGAGTGTCCCTGGATTGCCACTTTGTTGCAAGAGGATTTGGATCGCTGTCTATCTGTCCGTCCGTCCTCCCGGAACTACTCCAAAACGGTACACGATAGAGCAGTGGTTCCCAACCTTTTTTTTGGCCATGCCCCACCTAATCACCTCTAAAATCCTGATGCCCCCCCCCCCCCATGTGGTGATATATAATTCTTATCATTTAAAAAGTGAACTCCGTTTCAGCTGAAGAAGCTTAAAACGCCAATACCTTGGTTTAAACAAGCTTCAAAAGAACATGGCATCCATGAAAAAGAAAAATGAAATAAACAAAAGACAGTTAAAGTTCTGAGCAAGAAATTACTAAAATATTTGTAAAAAAAAAGAAAAATCAAATTGCCCCCTTAAAAATCAAATTGCCCCCCTGTGGGGCGTACGCCCCACGTTGGGAACCACTGCGATAGAGCTAACATTTTTGCACCGTCTTAATCACAATTGTCCTGTGGTTGTTTTATGTTCAGATTGATGTTATATTTCACAGGTTATTGCCATTTTTAGATTTACAAAACCCCAATTTGAGAAAAATTTCTTCACTGTGCTTACAGCTATGCTGTCACAATGGGATTGTAGCCCAACTCGCAACATTGTTGCTATCCAAGTAGGAAGGAACTGCAGATGCTGGTTTATACCGAAGAGAGACACAAAATGCAGGAGTGACTCTGGGCCAGGCATCATCTCTGAAGAAACGGAATAGGTGACGTTTCGGAATGCAAGGCATGGATAGAGGCAGTCTGAAGAAGGGTTCCGATCCAAAATGTAATCTATTCCTTTTCTCCAGAGTCTACCAACCTGTCCCTGATCCACCACACTGCTCTCTGGTAATAAAGGTTCACAGTGAGATTCCCATATCTTATTGGTCACCTTTTGGGAAAGGCAGACATCCATGCTGAAATTCACCTTCATCAGTATAGCCTCTGGTCTGTTGAGGAAATAAGTAATTAACGATCAGCATTTCAAATGACTCAAAGTTTATGGACTACCGAACCGCAGGGATCCTTGCCCTCCTGTATGATTCTGAGACATGGACTATGTACAAAAGGAATTTTAAGGTATTGGAAAAATACCAGAAATGCTGTCTCTACAAAGTTGTCCAAATTCAATGGAAGAATAAAAGAACCAATATCAGCATCTCTCCCATGACAATATACCCAGCATTAAGATTTTGCATACTTTCAGTCAGCTACATTAGGCTAGGCCACATCATTCACACACCGAACACCAAGTGCTGTCATACGAGGAGATACGAGGCCGCAGGGCCGGCGGTCGGAGCTCTTCTCCGGCGATGCCCGGCAAGTGATCCCAGACTCCAGATGGGATCTCCACGCCACGCCCACGGCTAGAAGCTCTGCAGACCACAGCCCCCACTATGCCAAAGTCGCCAGACCAGCGATTGGAGCACTCCTTTCTGGCGACCCCCAGCAAGGGTTCACCCCCGCTCCGCGATGGAAAAATCCACGCTGCACCCACTGTTGAATCTCTGGGCCTGACTCCGGGAAAGACCGCTCCAATCCAAGCTGTTAGACCGGGAGAGGGTAGGCGGAGAAGCGACATGGAAAAAGTCGCTCTCCGTCGAGGAAACGATTGAAAAACAGTTTCCCCCTTTCCCCCCCCCACCACACACAAGACACACCACACACAAGCACAAGACACACACCGAGAAACACTCAAACAAACACTAAGACTTACCAAAAAACCCAAAAAGGGTCGAAATAACGAACACGCTGCTGGCAGGGCAGATGACTCGTAGCGTCCCCAACCGACCGGTGAAATCTGTGAAGGAGTCTATGATTTGCACATTAGCCTTTTTAGCCCTCAGAAACCTCAAAGTCAGAGTGAAAGTAAATCATTTTCGATCGCAAGGGACTGGCTGAGAACAAGAGGCAATGATGGGAGTAGCATATTTTTACATTAAGTTTAATGGGCCCCATGATGAATACCTGAGTAATTCACATGGAGAAAAAGTCTTGACAACACCAACCCAGCATTGGTTAATGCTTTCAGGCGCAGAGATAGAAAATTGATGTTACAAACACAGACACAGCAATATTAGCACTAATTTTAGTGTAATGATTAAAAATTAGTTACACACACAGGCACTATGTAATAGATATTAACCTATCTGACCCAAAAGTAATGATTTAAAAAATTACGTTTTGGTCAACATGGCAAGAATATAGCTCTTGGATCTTACCTTTGCTTTAATCAAACATTTTAATGGTTGGTAATATCTACTTGACAGTGCATACATGATAGTGTAATCCTGGATTTTTAAAAAATTAAGAGTAGACGAGTATGGCTCCAAATACATCACAAATAGCAATCAACTATCTAAATAAATAAATGTTCTTGATTAATGGAGTTCGGAGCAATGTCTCATCCTACCCAAAACAAATGTTATATCCCCTAACCCTGATCTGAACTTAAAATAAACAATTCTTTGGTATATGCATATATCAAGTTACGATATGAACTGAATAATTTGACTGTTTTTGAACATTTGTTCAACTAATTCTACTTTATGAGATAGGTAAGTTTGGTATTAAATTAGCTGTGGATTAAATTTGATATATACATTTACACAGGCGTTCTGAATCCAGAAAAATTTAACGTTACTTTTAGCTGGAAAATACCCACTGCACGTTAGAACTAAAATACTTTATTGACATAATTAACTGATGATCCAAAAATATATGATTGTAACACAATTCTCTTACTATTTTCCAAAAAGTGAATGATGTGAGGAGATTTACTTTAAAACTTCCTTTCCTACTATTTTTAGGTGTTCAAAGGATATTAAAATATTGTTTTCCAAAAATCTTTTCTCTGAAGATTAAATGTCCCAGCAGTTGCTGCTTACAATATAGTGATTGCTAATTAAAGCATTTTTTGTTCCAAACATGGGATAGACACAAAATGCTGGAGTAACTCAGCGGGTCAGGCAGCATCACTGGAGAACAGGAATAGTTGATGTTTCAGGTCAAGACCCTTCTTCAATCTCCTGTGTTCCAAGAAATAAAGTTGTAGTCTGCCCAACCTCTTCCTATAAGTTCAAGGGCCTTGAGTCCTTGCAACATTATTGTAAACCTTCTCTGCACCTTTTTCCATCTTAATGGCACCAAACCCATAGCGGGGTGATTTTGCAATCTATGGCCAGAAATATATCATGTGACATGATCAGCAGAGAGAGCCTAATAAACCCCAGGCAAAGTTTCCTACAGTGAGGGTGACAGGGCAGGAACTTGTCTATTTTGGAATTTCAGACTTGTTTAGCAAACAGAAAAAATAGATAAAATAAGTCCATATATTTTTATCTTTTTTATCATAAGAATGCGATTTGTGTTTGCTTGAATCCTGACATTTTATTTAGTATGTTGAGAATACTCTGGCATCTCAAGTACCTTTAAAATATCTTTTAAGCACATGGTCAATATCTATGATGCAGATAATCTTGCTTTCAAAGATTTGACATCTACCATTATGTGAAGTGAGTTGGTATTGGCAATTTCTTAGGATGATTATTGATGTATTTTGGGTTTAACCTAAGTTTCTGGCTTGATACCACACATCAGGTCTACCTGCCGTATGTCATGTTTATCAGGAAATTAATACAGACATTTGTGTAATAATCAAAGTAAAATCTCAGAAGGCATTTAACATGTTGGATCCATCATCGTTATACTTAACTGATTTTTCTTGCTCGATGCTTGTATTGGACATTGCATTACCAAATATTAAGATGCAGATTTTCAGTCTGCAATCTGTCTCTTCGTTACCCTGTGCCACCAGTCACTTGACATGGTGGCACTGGGCAACGATATTATTGATGTCCTTTTAAAGCAGGTGGACACTGGTAATCAGAGATAACACCGAGTCAAATTAGATTTTGACCCAGTAATTATTTTATTTCCAAGTAATGATAATGTACAGTGCCCTCCATAATATTTGGGACAAAGACACATCATTTATTTATTTGCCTCTGTACTCCACAATTTGAGATTTGTAATAGGAAAAATCACATATGGTAAAAGTGCACATTGGCAGATTTTAATAAGGGGTATTTTTAAACATTTTGGTTTCACCATGTAGAAATTACAGCAGTGTTTATACATAGTCCTCCCATTTCTGGGCACCATAATGTTTGGGACACAGCAATGTCATGTAAATGAAAGTAGTCATGTTTAGTATTTTGTTGCATAACCTTTGCATGCAATGGCTGCTTGAAGTCTGCAATTCATGGACATCACCAGTTGCTGGGTGTCTTCTCTGGTGATGCTCTGCCAGGTCTGTGTTGCAGCCATCTTTAGCTTATGCTTGTATTGGGGGCTGATCCCCTTCAGTTTTCACTTCAGCACATAAAAGGCATGGTACAGATCGGGTGATTGACTTGGCCACTCAAGAATTGACTATTTTCTAGCTTTGAAAAACTCCTTTGTCTTTCTGTAGAACGAACTGCCAGCCAATGAGTTTTGAGGCATTTGTTTGAATTTGAGCAGATAGGATGTGTCTATACACTTCAGAATTCATTAAGCTATGACCATCAGCAGTTGTATCATCAATGAAGATAAGTGAGCCAGTACCTTCAGCAGCTATACATGCCCAGGCCATAACACACCACTGTTTCACAGATGAGGTGGTATGCTTTGGATCTCGGGCAGTTCCTTCTTTCCTCCATACTTTGCTCTTGCCATCACTCTGACATAAGGTAATCTTTGTCTCATCTGTCCACAAGACCTTTTTCCAGAACTGTGGTTGTTCTTTTAAGTACTTCTTGGCAAACGGTAACCAAACTCCTATTTTTGTGGCTAACCAGTGGTTTGCATCTTGCAATGTAGCCTCTGTATTTCTGTTCATGAAGTCTTCTGCGGACAGTGGTCATTGACAAATCCACACCTGACTCCTGAAGAGTGTTTCTGATCTGTCGGACAGGTGTTTGGGGATTTTTCTTTATTATAGGGAGAATTCTTCTGTCATCAGCTGTGGAGGTCTTCCTTGGCCTGCCAGTCCCTTTGCGATTAATAAGCTCACCAGTGCTCTCTTTGATCTTAATGATGTTCCAAACAGTACATTTTGGTAAGCCTAAGGTTTGGCTGATGTCTCTAACAGTTTTATTCTTGTTTCCCAGTCTCATAATGGCTTATTTGACTTTCATTGGCACAACTTTGATCATGTTGATAAACAGCAATAAAAGTTTCCATTGGTGATGGAAAGACTGGAGGAAAGACTAGGGGCTGAGAGCTCTCTTATACCTACATTAAGGAGACATTTAAACACACCTGAGCCATTACAAACACCCGTGAAGCCATGTGTCCCAAACATTATGGTGCCCTGAAATAGTGGGACTATGTATAAGCACAACTGTAATTTCTACATGGTGAAACCAAAATGTATAAAAATACTCTTTAATAAGATCTGACAATGTGCACTTTAATCACATGTGATATTTTATGTTACAAATCTCAAATTATGGAGTACAGAGGCAAATAAATAAATGATGGGTCTTTGTCCCAAACATTATGGAGGGCACTGTATGCTTTGATGAAGAACTGGAAGGAGGTGATGTTCTTTTTGTAGTCCTTGATGTGCTTTTGTAGAAGACTTGGCAAGCTATTACAATGTTTCACAATTACTTCTACATTGCAGGCACTGATGATGAAGGAAATAAATGCTGAAAGTGGCTGATGAGTTGAAAATTAAACCAAATGTTTTGTTTTCTGGATGATGTTGGGTTTCTTGAGTGTTGGCGTTTTCACAAGTTCCTCTCGTGGTAGTGTAAAAATAGCAGGGCATTGGTGTGCTGCTCTCTCAGGAAGTGGGAAATCAGAGAAACTTCCAGTATGAGAAGTGTGTTCAGCTGCAACTCCTGACCGAACGACTGAAGGAACTGTAGCTGAGACTGAATAGCCTCAAGATCATCCAGGAGTATCAGAGCATCACAGATAGGAGTTATAATGAGGTATTCACACCAAATGTACAGGCAGAAAGTAGATGGGTGACCACCAGGAAAGGGAGTCGGCAGGGAGCGCAGGAATCCCCTGTGGCCATTCCGCTCCAAAACAAGTATACCTTTTTGAATACGTTTGGGGGAACGACCAGTCAGGAGAGAGCAGCAGCACCAGTAAGGTGTGTGGCACCAAGCCCAGCTCTGAGGCACAGCGGGGAAGGGTGAAGGCAGACTGAGCGAAAGTGATAAGAGACTCGTTAGTTCGGCGGACAATCAGTGACCGCAAGTGAGACTCCTGGATAAAGTGTCTCCTCCCTGATGCCAGGGTCGAGAATGTCTTCAATCGGCTGCGGAGCATTTTACTGGCGGAAGAGGTGCAGCCAGAAATCATTGTGCACTTTGGCACAAATGACATGGGTAGTAAAAGGATACATGGTAGTAACATACATTTGCCTTTATTTTAGTTCAAAATGATCAGTGCCTTATCTCAATACTGTGATTCTTGGTTCTTAACTGCGTTGCCAGGAGAGAAAAAACACCTCCCCGAGTCTGTCCTTTGACAGGCTTTATTGCACATTTTGGCAAGAGCATGTTTCATTCAATCCCAGGAATAAGTCTTGTGAATCTTCTCTGCACCCCATCTACAACAAGTATGCCTTTTTTCCGGGAAAGAGGCCGAACTTGCAAATAGTAATCCAGGTGTGGTCTCGTATAACTGCGGTAAAATAGCGTTACTTTTTATTACAAATCCTGAATAGACATCATTTTTATTTTTTTAATCGTACTCGGGTACAAAGATGTCGTGGTGACAGCTCTCGTAAGAGTAACGCAAATGTAGAGCTTGTGTGTGGTGGATCCATTAGTAAACTACTTTTAATTTCAAACGATTTGATCTCCATTGTAGTTTTTTTTAATGGGCAAGCAAAAGTGAACAATTTAAACTCGGTTATTTACTTAAAGTAAAACACTGGGGAGTGAAAAGAGCCGTCAGCCCGAATCCGCCCATTCCTGCTGGGCAGGTTAGTTTAAAATCCGGATATCTACATAATTGCTGTACATTTTGATGCCATGTCTCGCACAACTATATTATAGGTTAGCCCGTGTCCTCACGTCACAGCATTCTCCATAATGCGAGTGATTCGAGCTTATGTCAGGAGTCAGAGTACATCTGTTATTGTCTGCCCGGCATTTTCACAGGCTGCCAGAGAGCATCTGCATCAATCGGCGGCTTCACATCCCGGAGGTAGCTGCAGGACCTATCGTCACCGCATCCAATAGGAGCGGGCGTGTGGCTGTGAGCTGCTCCCACGGGAGCCGCCGCTGTGTGTCTCCAGTGGCCGCCGCCGCGGACAGGGCACCGGGGGCAGCGAGCAGCAGCCGATGCAGCACGGGTGAGAGGCGTGGCAGCGCCGTGCTGAGGCTCGGAGACAAGAACGGGATCTGCCCGGCTTTCCCGCCAGTGTGCACCAGTTTAGAGCTCCTGATCGATGGCTGGAGTGTGCACTCTGGGTGTGGAACTAACAAACTGATGGCAAAAGGCCCGCTGGAGCTGCCTAATCCACTTAGCATAAATACGGTAATTTATAAGGAAAGGCGATGCTGATGTACCTTAAAGGACAGAGGCACTAGATATAACAAAGAATCAAACGGAATTTCATTTCTAACCATGCAGATGTGATTCTCGAGGAGCAGAACGCAAGTGAGGTAAAGTATCATCGACTGCTGCCTCTGCTGGGTTCATGCTCGTACAGTAGACACATCAGTGTGGCTTTAACTGTTGAACTTTGAATGGGTAATTTGCAGCTGAGATTCCGTGCGAGGGATATCGGGGGTGGGATTTGATGAGCGGCTGATCAAACGCCCGAATCGGAACAGCGGAGGGATCTCTGTCGCTCCTCGTCTCTGGACTATGCTGTCTTTCCAGTGGTACTAAATGTGACTTGTGTTCCGTTTTGCAGGGGGCACTGTTGATAAGGACCTTCGACACTATCTCAATTTACGGTTCCAAAAGGGTTCGGTTGACCACGAGCTTCAGCAGATTATCCGCGATAACCTGTACTTGCGGACCGTGCCATGTAAGTACCGTGCGTTTGCTTTGGTTCAGGCAAGAAACGATGAGTCGAAATGGCCAAAGAGCTACAGTAGTTCCCTTGTTGTCAGTAAAACATACTTTGATATTTTAAATATTAGGTTTATAAAAAGTAAAATAAATGACGTTGGTTTGAACCCCTGGAAAGAATAGTCATCTATGCGCACCAGGTTATAATGTTCATTATATCCGATGTTTTCGATTTTCGGTATTTTATTCTTGCTAAATTCTTCGTTTTGAAATATCGGAGGAAAATGGTTGGAGGGAAAGCATTATTTGAAAAAAACAGACCATCATCTTCCATTTTCTAGCAATCGTGTATTTTCAAACAAACGCAGCTGTTATCTCTCGGCTCCGTTTTTCGTAGATAGTCAACTGCGAATATGTTAAGTTTTTATAAAATCTATTTTGTACTTAAATTTTCTAAAAACGGACCAATAATTAAGAATCGAGTGAGTAAGTTATTAAGTGAAAACTTATTGGCCAAATTAAAATATCCATTTACTCAAATTAACAACGCTTCAGTTGCTGCAATGATTTTGAACTTAATTCAAAATGGAATAAGAAACCACAAATTCCAAATAAACAAGCGTGAGATACCAAAAACGTAAATATCATGGAATGCGGGAATGTTTTAGGAGGTTACATGCAAATATTGTTGTGATGCTAACAGAAGATAGCCTGATGTAGGTTTTCTTGTTCCCAAAAATAATAGAGATGTATAGCTTCACTTGCATCATGAAGGAAATAACAAAGCGATATATCTCAGTAATATACAATGTTTGTCATTCTTGTTGAAATTAATTGTGTATATTTCTTAACAAATGACTTTAATTAAATTTTGAACATTTGTGTAAATATTTGGGTAGGCTTATGATATTTGGAATTGATTTATAAAAATATTTATGGGAGCGTAAAAAATACTTTTGTCATGTTTAATTTCACTAAAGTGTTAATGCTTACATGGTTTTTGGGAGCACTTGGAAGTGCAAACTGGCTGGAAGGAAAACCCTTAAGTAAGGCAAGGAAGGAAAATAGAGTGAATCAATACATGCAAGAAAATAAATAAAGTCATTCAGCTCTTTGAGCCTTCTTTACCTCCTTAAGATCATGACTAATCTTCTCTTTCAATGCCATTTTCCTGCACAGTCCCCATGTTTCTTGATTCCCATGCAGTCCAGAATCAATTATCTGGTTTTGAATGAACACAATGACTGAGTTGTCATTTCCTCCCGAGGCAGAAAATTCCAGATGTTCACCACCCTCCATTCAGTCCTAATTTCTCCACATTTCACTCTTGAAGAACCTACACCTTATTCTCAAAATGTCCTTCTGGTCCAGGGGATACATCCTCCCTGCATCGAGCCTGTCAAAGCCCTTTAACAATGTTGTATATCAATGAGATCTCCACTCATTTGTCTAAGCTGTAGAAAATACAATGTAATTCTAATCAACCTTTCCTCCGACAGCAAACTTGTTATTCCTGGAATCAGTCTAGTGGATTTTTGCTGCACCCTCGCTGTGGGAATTGCATAGTTTTTTTAGGTAAAGGGACTGAAACTGCACACAATAGTCCTGATGCAGTCTCACCAAGGTCCTCTGCAATTGCTACTTTCATACAACTCCCAGTAGCTACTTAACAGCACTGTTACAACATGTAGATCTGTTCTTGCATGCAACAAAAAATCTTTGTTGGTTGGGCTGATATGGAAAAGTGAAATGTGATTTTTTTTCAGTCTGAAACGCAGCGAAAAATGCCTGATTTTGAATAATTGAATTGAATTGAATAAATTTTATTAGCCATGTCTGTTTACATACAAGGAATTTGCCTTGGTGCTTTGCTCGCAAGTAACAACACGATGTACAATTACAAGTACAACATTACAAAGCATCAGTTTCTATACATGATTTTAAGTACATTTGTGATTTTTATAATCAAAAAATAATGTTGCAATATCTTTTAGACACATGAATACTTCATTTTGTAATAATAACAAACTAAGTAATGATGAATAGTTGTACCATAAAAAATTTCTGCTACTGGAATTTAATCAAATTTTTACCTTGCATTTTCTTTCTTTGATAATTGATTCACTGTTGCACTTTGATAGATGGTGTCTGCTTTTATTCCTTCCTGTAATTTGTTTGTTCATGGTATGCAGATGTCACTGGCAGGGCTGGTATTTTTAGACCCCCACTAATTGCCTCTGCATGGAAGAGGCAGTTAAGAGTCAGCCACATTGGTAAGTCTGGACTCTCATATAAACCAGACCAGGTAACGCTAGCAGATTTCCTTCTCTGAGGACATATTTAAAATTTTTTTTAGATTTTGATGCAAATATAATTAATGACACTAAACAGCACATTACAATTAAGTTAGGTGTACTTCTGGTTAGCTAAACTTTTGTTATTGTAAAAAGTTAGTAATTCTTCAAGACATAATGGCAAGGCACTTAGTAATATTCAAGCAAATGAGAAAAAGTTGATGTGATTTTGTGAAAGGGTAGTGATTGACCAATTTGTAGAGAAGGCATTCTGTGGGATGTGACATCAAAGATAAACTCTCACCTACTGATAATGATTGGCATTTCCAACACTACATCCCACACATTTAATATATGGGTGTTACCATTACCAGAAGCAGAACAGGAGAATCGATGTGGCTACAAGAGCAGGTCAGAGGCTTGGTATCATTTGGTGAGTAACTCATCCCTTAATTCCCCAAAGCCTGTCCACAAGGGTCATGAGAGTCAAGAGTGTTTAATTGTCATTTGTACCAATACAGCTTCAACTGCAATAGAACATGGCAGCCCACTTGATTGGCACCCTTTCCACAACCGTTCAGTCACTCCACTGCTGATCCACAGTGCGACATCTCCAGGATACATTGCAGCAACTCGCCAATGCTCTTTAGACAGCACCTTTCAAATCCACAACCTCTACCAGTTAAAAGTACAAAGGCATCAAGCTATCACTTGGAAGTTGCTGCCCAAGCCACACACCATCCTATTTTGGAAATATGCTGCAGTCCCTTCACCCTTACTGGGTCAAAATCATGAAACCTTCCCTAACAGCATCATGGATATATCTACACCTCAAAAACTGCACCAATTCAGGATGGCAGTGCACCTGCACCTTTTCAAATGCAATTAAAAGATGGCTCAACCCGTGAAGCCCACATCCCTCAAATAAAAGCTCATGGTGTAGGAAGTAACATATTGGCACTGGACAGAGGATTGGTTGGTTTGTAGAGATTCAGTGAATGGGATTTTCGTGGTTGATAAAATGTAATATTTGGTGTGCCGCAGGGACTGATGCTAGTTGTTTTTTACAGTGTATGTAAATTACTTGGATAAAGCCATGGAAGGAATGATTGCAAAAATGTGCTGATGACACACAGATAGGTATACAAGTATGTTGTGAAGAAGATGTAAGAAAGATACAAATGATAGAGAGTCATAGTCAGACAGCAGGGAAATGCCTTTTAGCCCAACTTGATATTGCTGACCAAGATGCCCCATCTACACTAGTCCCACGTGGTTACGTTTGGCCCATATCCCTCTAACCCTTCCCTATCTATGTACCTGTCCAAATGTCTTTTTTATATGGATGGGAGGGTCATCTTACGAGTAACAGTTTGAAGAAATAGGCTTGTATGCGATTTAGTTTAGAAGAATGTGAGGGGGTTTGACGGAAACAAATAATATCCTTAGCTGTATTGATAGAATGGATGTGAGAGGATATTTCCTTATCTGGGAGAATCTTAAACCTGGGGTTACTGATGACAATAAGGGGTTATCCTTATAATATCCAGATAATGTGTAACCCGTTTCTATCACAGAGCAATAGGAGTTTGGAACTCACCTTCTCAAAAGATGATGGAAGTAGAATGTTAGAATGTCTTAAAGCAGAGGTAACCTGATACTTGATAAACAAGACTATGGAAGGTTACTGGAAGTGAACTGAAATGTGTTGAATTTAGTTAGATCATTCATCATCTTATGATAAAGCAGGCTCCGGGATTGGAGGGCTTACTAATGGCCCAAATTCATTTGTTTGTAAGTATTTAGATAGTTCTTAAAAATAGAAAGAATGAGTAATCAGCAAATAGGATGGATGCAATAACATTTCATCTTGTGGACAGGGCTTAAAATACAACCAGTTGGAAGAAAGGAAAGTTTTTTCTGTGTAATTTCTTTTCTGACTTGGTTTTCTCTTGAACTTCAGTTTCTTGGGGATCTTTGGTGCCAATTAGCAATGATAACATCAGCAGGCTGTACAATCATTTACATTGAGGAATTCTTGTTGATAGAAAACTTGGAATAAAAGACACATTTTCAAGGCAATATTTTATGAGACTTGAAATAAATATTGAAATTTACTCATGAGATTGAGATAGAAGCTGAAGTGTATTTTAGAATGCAAAACATCGTTGATTTTATTTTGAAATCCATTCCATTGACGTTTTGGAAGAGAATAAATATTCAAAATAAATGAAGTACAGGCACAAATTATGCCATTCAAAATCTCACTTTCACCTCGTGCTACAAAGGGTAATATTTTAGGGCAAAATTATAGACTATGTACAATGTTTTTTCCAGATTAACTAATTTACCATGAAATAGATGCAATACCTCACACATTATAGAGGAGCAACAGGGCTCAAAATGAACGGTTGCCCGGGTGCCAATGGCGACCTAAAATCCTGCCAGGCAACCTAAAAGCCCTTCCATTTTGCCCGGCTTGGCAAGCACCCGGGACACCTATCGTTCAACTCTGAGCGGGCCCCCCTCTCTCTCTCTCTCTCTGTCACTCTCCGTCTCTGCCCACCATCCGTGTCCGGGCCGCCGGGTCTCCGCTCTCTGCTTGCTCCTCATCCACCGGCACGGCCGGCCGCCTTACACATGCGCACTGCCACGGCCGTGGTTGTGCGCATGTGCTGCCCTGCCACGGCAACTGGTTGGCGTCGGGCACTTTCTCCCTCCCTTTGCATTGTGGGAGATCTGGCTGCCATTGCTGTCCGCTCGGCGCGACAGCTGAAAACCAACGCAGAATCACTCCCTGGAGCTGGACTAACTCCCTGGAGTAACTCTTGCTTCTTGGTGACCTGGTCCTCCAAAAATATTCCAAATGGAATTTAAACTGTAATGGACCTACCACCACCAAACTCCAACTGAAAAATAACAGCCTATTGCACTTTATCTGTTTATTTATTGTGTATATATATGGTCTATGGTATATAGACACACTGAACTTTTATCACCTGTTCTGTATTATGTTTACATATTCTGTTGTGCTGCAGCAAGCAAGAATTTCATTTTCCTATCTGGGACACATGACAATAAAACTCTCTTGAATCTTGAGTTGGACTTAAGCAAAAAGGGGTTCTTGGGGGAAAAAAAGCCACCTTAAATTTAGTTGCGTCTGATTAGGTTACGGAGAGTCGGATTGTCAAGGAAGACTCTCTCTAACTTCTACAGGTGCACAGTCGAGAGCATACTGACCGGTTGCATCGTGGCTTGGTTCGGAAATTTGAGCGCCCTGGAGAGGAAAAGATTACAAAAAGTAGTAAACACTGCCCAGTCCATCATCGGCTCTGACCTTCCTTCCATCGAGGGGATTTATCGCAGTCGCTGCCTCAAAAAGGCTGGCAGTATCATCAAAGACCCACACCATCCTGGCCACACACTGATCTCCCTGCTACCTTCAGGTAGAAGGTACAGGAGCCTGAAGACTGCAACAACCAGGTTCAGGAATAGCTACTTCCCCTCAGCCATCAGGTTATTAAACCTGGCTCGGACAAAACTCTGATTATTAGCAACCACTTTCTGTTATTTGCACTACCAGTTTATTTATTCATGTGTGTATATATTTATATCATGGTATATGGACACATTTATCTGTTTTGTAGTAAATGCCTACTATTTTCTGTGTGCTTAAGCAAAGCAAGAATTTCATTGTCCTATACAGGGACACATGACAATAAACTCACTTGAACACTTGAACTTGATTAGGTAACTATGGTAGGGTGAAGACTATTCCATGCTTTAATTGTGCGGGGGTACTCCATGGAGCAGCCAGCATCTCTGGATAGAAGAAATTGGGTGGCGTTTCGGGTAGAGACCCTTCTTTAGATTTCCTCTGGTTTTAGTGTTTTTAGTTTAATTTAAAGATATAGTGTGGAAACAGGCCCTTCGGTCCACCGAGTCCACACTGACCACCGATCATCCGTACACTAGTTTTATCCCACACATTAGTGACCGTAAGTCAAGAGTGTTTTATTCTCTCGCGTCCCAGTTAGAACAAAGAAATCCTTACTTGCAGCATCACAACAGAATATGTAAACATAGTACAGGTACTCTGTAAACAATGTTATAAACGAGAAAACAAAACAGTGTATATTTATATATGAATATATAACTATATATATATATATATGTAGATAGGCTATTGCATGCAAGCCAATCGTAGTGTTTGTTAGTAGTAGCTCCGCTTAGCACTTGCCTTGTATCAAGAGCTCGCATATGCCAGTTAGTAGATGTAGCAGCTCGGAGCTGTAATGTACTGCAGATCCTATGCTGTGTGTGATTTAATAAATATGTGTTGTATCTTAATGTGTGTTCAGGTCACATCATTACATGGTGTCAGACAGTGAGTCTTACCCACTCCGTTTAAGTTTACCGGGTTTTATTTTCTTTTGATTAGTTTGTGTCTTTACTATCTCCGTTATGGCTAATTCGTGTCGCCGCCCGAGCCCTTTGATCTTGGATTTAGATTGCTGAACGATGGCGTCTTTTCGAACGTGACTACACTCTTTATGCTCGCATAGTTCATCAGAATGACCTCCCCAGAAGTGCGTGCATCTGTTTTGCTCAATCATGCGGGACCTGAGGCAATGAATCGTGCCAACAACTTCACCTTTGCTCCTGCTGTTTTGGATGACAACGGTCAGGTCCGTATACCAGCAGAAACTATTGACGACCCTGTGGTTTTGCTAAGAAAGTTCAGTAATGTAGCAAAAAGAAAGCAACGCAGCAGTATTCTTGGTCCTAGATGCCAAAAGCTCCTTTCGGCAGATTCCACCAGACCCAGACTCGTCCAACCGTACCACGTTTGGTACACCCTTTGTCCGCTTCAAATTTCTAAGAATGCCTTTCGGCATCAATTCCGCCAACGAATTCTTCCAGCGCATTAAGGAATAATTGTTTGCAGAGTACCCGTGCGACATCATTTTTGATGATATTCTCGTCTACGGCCGCGATTTGGCCGAACATGACGCTAATTTGAAGAGAGCACTTGACCGTGCCAAAGACATTCAGCTTTAGCCCAATCCGCTAAAGTGCAGGTTTCGAGTTCCTGAAGTCACTTACGTCGGACATGTTTTTACCAGCGACAGTCTCAGACCAGATCTGCTGAAAACCGCAGCTATCAACGAACCTACTGATGTTGTGAGTTTACAACGATTCCTCGGTATGGTTAACTACATGGAAAAATTTATTCCCAACCTCAGCGACATATCGGGCCCCCTGCGAGAACTGACACACAAGGACGCGGCATGGTCCTGGTACCCGCATCACCAAAGGGCCTTCGACGCTCTCAAAGTGCAGCTGGCTAGCACACCTACACTATCCTATTTCGATCTGGAGTTACCAGTAACGCTCACCTGTGATGCATCCCAGTACGGGTTAGGCGCAGCGTGCCTGCAGGCCACTACTGACGGCGATTTCAAGCCCGTGTCATGTGTGTCCAGTACGCTAACCGACACCGAACAGCGCTACGCCCAGACCGAAAAGGAACTGCTAGCAGTAGTTATCGCCTGCATTAAATTCAAGGTTAAACCATGACCATCGAGACTGCCCACCAGCCGCTGGTCATCATTTTGAACAAACCGATCCATGCTGCCCCAGCACGACTACAGAGAATGATGATGCAACTGCAGCGATTTGATTTCAACATCGTCTACTATAAAGGTAAAGACATGTACATAGCAGACATGCTATCCAGAGCCCTGCGCAGAACCAACAAACGACAACTCTCCGAACAGAACAAATTATCCGTCATGAAGGTCTCGTTTGTGCCAACTGATCGTTTACGCAGCCTAGCTGAACACACGGCTGCTGATGAGACTTTACAATTGCTGTGTACAGTCATCCGGCGCGGTTGGCCTGACGACCAGTCCAACACCCCGCTCGAAATACGCCCTTACTTCCTGGTTCGTGACGAACCAGTGCTACAGGATGGAATCATAGTCAAGGGCCACAAGGCAGTGGTTCCAGCCGCCTTACGGGACAAATACTATAACGACATCCACAGGGGCCACCCCGGCGTGGAGGCAATCCTCCAAAGGGCGCAAAGCATGTTTTACTGGCCCGGTATGACCAATTACATACGCGAAAGAACCGAAACGTGCGCTGTCTGCAAAAACCTGATGCCACATCAGCAGAAGCAGCCCTTACTGCCACAACCAGTCCCTCTCCCGTGGTTCTCGTTAGCCACCGACATCTTTGAGTGGCACGGGAAACACTATCTGGTTCTTGTTGACTCCTACTCGGGCTGGTTCGAAATAGACGTACTGCAAACCATTTCTTCGGAGGCAGTGATTGAGAAGCTGCAATGGCACCTCTCTGTGCATGGCTCTCCTGCTCGTATTCAGTCTGACAACAGTAGACAGTTCACCAGCCAAGCCTTTAAAAACTTTGCTAAACGATGGGCCTTCCCGGGTTCCCGCAGTCCAACAGACTCGCTGAACGCGCAGTTCAGAGTGCAAAACAACTCATGGAACGATCTTACCTTGCCAAATCCGACGTATACCTGGACTTACTCAATCTATGGAACATTGCATGGACCCCATACTAGGTTCTCCTGCCCAACGACTAATGTCTCGCCAAATCCGTGCTCCCCTGCCTGTTTTCCAGCAGCTGTTGCAGCCACAAGTTTGTTCCCCGCCTGCGGTTCAGAAACAACTGCAAATCAAATGTGACACACACAAGCGGTTTTTCGACAAGTCCAGCAAGCCACTTATACCTCTTGCACGTGGACAAGTGGTTCTTCTGCAAACCGACAAGGGCCATGCACGCCTGGGACACATCCACGGCCCTGCCAAAGAACCATGTTAATATCTGGTCGAAGTGGACGATGTCATCTACAGACGCAACCGTCAACACATCTTTCCTGTGAAGGAACCGCATCCTGCGACTCCCTATCCTGATGCACCGCGCCTCGTGCTCACTCCCACAGTCGGTCCTATTTCCCCACCTCCAACCGTTGTTCCTCCTGCGGTCTCCCCGCGTCGTTTGCCGCCTGGCCGCCTATTTCGTGTTCCACTGTGCCTGTCGGGTCGATGGTTGTTCTCCCACTCCCTTCCCCGGTCTTTTCTCCCGTGAAAGGAGATGAGGCGGTCTCCTACCGCACGAGGGCCGGACGGGTTTGTAGGCCACCCATTAGATATGGCGATTTTGTATAACTTTGCTAGTATGTTCTTAATATTCCGCTTATATTGCTTAGCCGCCGGTGTTTCTTTATTTCTACAAGAAGAGATGTAGATCGGCTATTGCATGCTAGCCAATCACAGTGTTTGTTAGTAGTAGCTCCGCCTAGTACGTACTTTATAATATCAAGAGCACGCATACGCCAGTCAGTAGATGTAGCAGCTCGGAGCTGCAATGTACTGCAGATCCTAAGCTGTAAGTGATTTAATAAATAGTGTTGTATCTTAATGTGTGTTTGGGTCACATCAATGTGGAAGGAAACAAAGAACCCGGAGAAAACCCGTGCGATCAAAGGGAAAAGGAGCAAACTCCATACGGACAGCACCCATATTCAGGATCAATTCCGGGTCTGTGGCAATTTTAGACAGCAACTTTATGGCCAATGTACTGCCCCATAGACTTGAACTGAATTAAAACATACAGTACAGGTGCACAACCTTTTATCCGAAGATCCAAATAACGAAAACCTCCGAATAGCGGCCATTTTTTCGGTCCTTGAAGAAAGGTCCTTGAAAACGTTCACCGAGGGCGGCCCGCAGAGGTGACAGCGGAACCTCCGGTCGGTCCTCGAAGAAAGGGGAACTAAATCCCCATTCATAAAAGAGAAGATGAGGGTATATTGCGCGGGAGGGTTAATAATTGACAATATGCTGCTGCCTGCCCGCTGAATTAAAAAGTTCCCACGGTAGACTCACGATATACAGTGTTTCGTGAGTCTTGCGTGGGAACTTTTTAACTCAGCGGGGCAGGCAGCAGCAGATTGTCGCTCGCTTCAGTATCACCCCACCTACACCCCTCTGCTTCCCGGCCATGTGTGTGACCCCTTCCCTCCCCTCTCCAGCTCCCCGCCCATTGCACCGGCGCGGGGGCTTTGCACTGTCTTCACGTCGGCGATTGCAGCAGGGCCGTGCCAGGACCAATTGGACACCGACCACCAGGCCCACCGCAAGCACGGAGATCCCAGAGACCCACAGCCAACAGCAGCCCAGCCCAGCCCCACTCCAACTACAGAGGAACCTGGGTTGCGGATGACGGGGCGCAGCTCGGGGCGTCGTAGGGGCCCATCGGGGAGCGGCCACTCAAGCCACGCCGGGAGATGTAGGGCCCTGCCCCGGTCTTGATGTTGGAGCCCCCGGCGGGCGCTAGCAAGTCCGCGGCAATTTACAGCCGCGCCGGGCGTTGTAAGGCCCCCCTCCAGGTCACTCTCAACCTCTATGATGTTTGCTCTCAACCCCGTAATTCGGGCGGGAGAAGTCGCCGCTGCCGGTGCCCCGCAAAGCAGTCTCCCACCGGAGACCCGCGAGCTCCCGGTGTCACCATCCACCGGAGTTGGGTCGCAGCAGCTCGCCCCCGCAACTCTCCACGCTCCGAAGCTGGCTAGCTCCACGGAGGTAGGTCCGTAGGTCCACAGCTCCCACCGTAGCTCACCGACCCCCAGGCCCACTGCAAGCACGGAGATCCCAGAGACCCACAGCCAGCAGCAACTCCAGCCCAGCCCCGCTCCAACTCCAGAGGAACACATAGGGGCAGAAGCTGATGGTGTGCAAGGTACGTCTTGTTGTTGGGGTGGCGGATGAGGGGGCGCAGCTCGGGCTGTGGGCGAACTGCCACTTGTCGCTGTAGCGGCCAAAGATCATAGAGGAGCTCCTCTATGATCTTTGGTAGCGGCCCATCGGGGAGCGGATTCCTCTGGAGTTGGAGGGGGAGGGGGGTATTGTGCTGTTTGATCGTCCCCTGCTATCCCAGGGACAGGGAGACACAGCGGCTTTTTAGACTGGTGGGCAATCACTTCCAAAGTTCTGCCCACACAGTCAGTACACTTCTCCTACACTGTATTTCATACAAACATTTATTCTGCAAGAAAAAACGACATTGAAGACTCAAACTCGCGATTGAGTAACTGCCAGGATCAAGGCGCAAACTCGCGACCTTGCGGATATGAGCCGAGCACTCTACCACTGAGCCAGCCATTAAAATCTACGCTAAAAAATTTCCATTCCGAAGACCGACAAATTCTGAATTACGAAAAGTGTCTGGTCCCAAGGCTTTCGGATAAAAGGTTGTGCACCTGTAGCTGTAAAGGGGGGCATGGTGTCACTTAGAGATTTAAGACTGAAAATGAATAGTTTCTTTTTTTTTTAGTAACCAAAGTTATCAACATATAATTTTGTGTGTGTTGGAAAATAAAATATAGTGGCACAGCTGGTGGACTTGCTGCCCCACACACCAGAGATCTGTGTTCGATCCTGTCCTCGGGCATTGTCTGTGTTGAATTTGCACATTCTCCCTGCAAGCGTGTGGGTTTCCTCCCACATCCCAAAGACGCATTGGTTTGTAGGTTAACTTGTCTGTAAAATTTCCTCTAATATGTAGGGAGTGGGAGAGGAAAGTGGGATAACAGAACTTGTGTGAATGGGTAGACAAAAATGCTGGAGAAACTCAGCGGGTGAGGCAACATCTATGGAGCGAAGGAAATAGGCGACGTTTCGGGTCGAGACCCTTCAAGATCCAAGAGAGTTTATTGTCATGTGTCCCAGATAGGACAATGAGGGGGGGGGCAGGAAAAAGAAAGGAAGAGGCGGACACAGTAGGCTGTGGGAGAGCTGGGAATGGGAGGGGAAGGAGGGAGAAAGCAAGGGCTACGTGAAATTAGAGAAGTCAATGTTCATACCATTGGGGTGTAAACTACCCAAGCGAAATATGAGGTGCTGTTCCTCCAATTTGCGGTGGGCCTCACACAGGCCATGGAGGAGGCCCAGGACAGAAAGGTCGGATTCGGAATGGGAGGGGGAGTTGAAGTGCTGAGCCACCGGGAGACCAGGTTGGTTATTGCGAACTGAGTGGAGGTGTTGTGCGAAGCGATCACCAAGTCTGCACTTGTTCTCACCGAGGTTGATCATACGCTGAATAATCCAACCAGATTTTTGTTTGGAAGCGGAAAGAAATAATGGAAATTGCATTCATTGTAACGTGTAAAAAGAGATGAAATACTGTATTGTAATTTTGCTGCATGTCATTGTGGTATATATCATGTCTTGATTGGTGAATATGTTTAGTTTGTGACTTTATTTGAAGCAGATATAAAATGTGAATGCTTCATTGACCATAATTCCGACTGGTAACTACGCACTTCTTCCGAGCACATTATTGTACGCGTTATGCAAGCCATCTTAAATGACCACCTAAACTGTCATTTGGCAACTTAAAAAGCTGCCAAGGTTGCCCGGCTGGCAACAGGGAAAAAAAGTTAATAGAGAGCCCTGGAGCAAATAATAATTGATGGCTTCTGGATTTCACGCTTGCATCTTCACATGTTCTTGAAGTTGCTGCCAGTTTCACAAAGGCTAGAAGGCAAATGCTGACACTATTATTACAATTACAAATTCTAGGCCATGAATTTTTCAAAAGTGAAATATTCTAACATATTCCTTGAAGGGATAATAAGAATATCAAATAATGTTTGTGATTTGAACAGTATTAAGTAGTTGTCATTTGAACAGAGGTGGCGTCAAATTGGCAAATTTAAAGATGGTGTTGTAACTGTGTCTGGCTACACAGTCATGGGTAAGGACTGAGTAGAGCAGGAATTGAGCTCACAGCCCTGAGGTGCTCATGTGCTGATAGTTGTTAAGGAGGAATTACTGTTGCCAGTTTGTACTGATTGTGGTCTGTTGATGTGAAGGTGTAGCAGATTTTTGATTGATTAGTAGGACTGGATGTTACAATCCCTAAGGTTTTTCACTACAATTGACATTTGGTATTCTTGGGGATGACCACTAGGTGATTTTGCTACCAATCAGACACATCTTTTGTCACAAGACACCCTCAGTCGAGGCAGGCCTACCGCAGGGAGATCAAACCTGGGTGTGTGTCTTATGGTTAGTCTCTAGATGGTCACGTGGCAGCCCAGACAGCATCTTTTCTCTTCATCCACAGCCAGTGACTGCTCCATTTGGCTTTTTTCCTTCCATCTTCCTCTCTACCGCTGACTGGCTGGTTGGGCTCTGGACTCGTGTCTGTTGGTGGAACAGTACTTGGTTGAGCTTCGCCTGGGGCTGGCTGATACCCTGTGGACTGTGGTGTTTAACCTGCCACTGGGCTTCACTCGACTGATTTGACCTACCTCTTAGAAAGTAATGGTCAATGCGAGGCCCCACACCAAGCTCTCTCAGGCACTTTTTCCTGCCCTGGTGGATCTTGAGACCCTTTTCTGATGTTATCTTTTCCCAGCCACAGATGCAGCTTTCGTAGCTTATGTCCTGCCGGTGCTGCTGCTCTGTCAATTACTGTGCTAGTTGTAATATTCATAATCGATTCCTTCCATAGCAATATAAGGGTGGATCCAAAACACTGATTAGCGATGGATCCTGATGGCATGAGGAGCTAGCCCATGCCAGCCCCGGTGGGGTCCATTCCCTCCGGTCAGCAGCCTCCCCAGGCCGTCACTAGGTCTTTCCCTGGTTGTCAGCTGCCCTTTCGCAGCAGTCACTGGTCTGATCCAGATTGTTCAGATTGATTAGTAGGACTGGATGTGACAATCCCTAAGGTTTTTCACTACAATTGACATTTGGTATTCTTGGGGATGACCACTAGGTGATTTTGCTACCAATCAGACACATCTTCAGGTGTACCTCAAAGTCTCTGGGTGTTTCGGCCTTTTATCACAAGACACCCTCAGTCAGGGCAGTCCTGGTGTGTGGGAGATCAGACCTGGATGTGTGTCTTATGGTTAGCCTCTAGATAGTCACGTGGCAGCCCAGACAGCATCTTTTCTCTTCAGCCACAGCCAGTGACTGCTGCATTCGGTACACTGTATTTGTTTTAATACTTCTAGATATCTGTAAAATGTAGTTAATTATCTGATAATTTCCTCGTCCAATTTTTCCATTTGCAGTCTCACATCTCATGTGTAACATCATGTCAAGGATCAATTTAATCTAACCTGCTCAGTATGAAAACTGATGCAATCAACACATTCAGGTGATGTGTTTTACTCTCAACCAATTTTTACTTCCCATCACTACTACGGAAAATAAATCATAAAGGTGTAAAGCAAGTGGCCAATCTAATTCTGTCAACTTTCTGCATGGCAGATTAGGTTAAAATTACCTTCCACATTGTTTTCTATTTGGAAGCAATTTCATCACCTTCCATCTGGTGCTTACCTGCCCTTCTCAAATATCTCTCAGTAATGCTGTTTAGTAACTGCATGTCGGCTAAACTCCTTGCAGTGTTAGCACCATATTCTCAGTACCCATCCCTCGTAATTTGCTTGTATAAATAGCTATATTCTCCTATCTGCTGAGTTTAAATTGTCTCTGCTGAGCAGTTAGTGTAATGTTCTATCGAATGTATTTCTCATACTACTGAAGATGTGTACTTGTCATCAGTATGGACATGCACTTTATTTTGACAATTTAAGCTGATCATCCACAATCAGTACCTCGTTCCTGCCTTCTCCCCATATCCCTTGATTTCGCCAGCCCTAACAGCTCTATCTAACTCTCTTTTGAATGCATCCAGTGAATCGGCCTCCACTGCTTTCTGAGGCAGAGAATTACACAGATTCACAACTCTCTGGGTGAAAACGTTTTTCCTCATCTCAGTTCTAAATGGCCTACCTCTTATTCTTATACTGTGGCCCCTGATTCTGGACTTCCCCCAACATCGGGAACATGTTTCCTGCATCTAGCTTGTCCAATCCCTTAATAATTTTATATATTTCTGTAAGATCCCCTCTCATCTGTCTAAATCACAGTGAATACAAGCACAGTTGTTCCATTCTTTCATTATATGATAGTCCCGCTATCCCGGGAATTAACCTCGTGAACCTACGCTGTACTCCCTCAATAGCAAGAATGTCCTTCCGCAAATTAGGAGACCAAAACTGCACACAATACTCCAGGTGTGGTCTTACTAGGGCTGTGTCAACTGCAGAAGGACCTCTTTGCTCCTATATTCGATTCCTCTTGTTATAAAAGCCAACATGCCATTCGCTTTCTTCACTACCTGCTGTACCTGCATGCTTATTTTCAGTGACTGATGTACAAAGACACCCAGGTCTCGCTGTACTTCCCCTTTTCCTAATCTGACACCATTCAGATAATAATCTGCCTTTTTGTTCTTGCCACGAAAGTGGTTAACCTCACAATTATCCACATTATACTGCATCTGCCATGCATCTACCCACTTACCCAACTATCCAAGTCACCCAGCATCCTCCTCACAGTTCACACTGCCACCCAGAGTTGTGTCATCTGCAAATTTGCCAATGTTACTTGCAAATGTTACTTCATCTAAATCATTAATATATATTGTAAGTAGCTGCGGTCTCCGCACCGAGCCTTGCGGCACCCCACTGCTCACTGCCTGCCATTCTGAAAGGAGCCCGTTAATCCCTACTCTTTGTTTCCTGTCTGCCAACCAATTTTCTATCTATGTCAATACCCTACCCGCAATACCATGTGCTTTAATTTTGCCCACTAATCTCCTGTTAGACCTTATCAAAGGCTTTCTGAAAGTCCAGATACACTACATCCACTGGCTCTCCCTTATCCATTTTACTTGTTACATCCTCAAAAAATTCCAGAAAGTAAACTTGAAAAAATATTTATTAACTCAAATGCTGTCAGCTAATACAGAAATTGTAGGTTCTTGACTGATCAGTTTTTAATTATTCCAGTTCATTAATGTGATGCTGATAAAATATTGCCCTTTTTATCATTGAGAATATTCTCCTACCAAGATATATTGTTTTAACAATGCATTTAGAACATTTAAAACCATACTTTGTTCTTTAAGTGCCTTAATTTTCCATCCATGCTCTTTGAATCATACTTCACTATTGTAATTTTTTAAAACATTTTTGTTCACGGTATTTCCCATTTAATTCAATATTGTTTATTTTATTTGCTTTTCAATAACAGCACGTCTGATTTAGTGTACACTATCTTCTCATTTCTTTGAAAATGAGGTGGAGAATAAGTTAATTTAAAAATGAAATTTAAAGACTAAAAACTTAACCTCAGCAGTCACAAACATACAATGAATGCAAGTGTTGGTCAGAGGTTCGGTACTTTGCGTTGATCCTCTTCCAAAATCCTCAGAACCGTTTCATGATCTCCAGAGCACAAAGTGAAAATGTGATGCAATAGTCTACACTTGATTGGATGAATGCAGGTCCACCAACTCTCATATAATCATACAGCTATATAGTATGGAAACAGGCCCTTAGGCCATCTTGTCTATGCTGATCAAGTTGGCATTCTGGGCTAGTCCCATTTGCCTGCATTTGCACAATATCCCTGTAAACATTTCCTATCCATTTCTCTGTCCAAATGTCTGCTGCAAGTCGTGATTGTGCCTGCTTTTATAGCTTCCTCTGGCAGTTCATTCCAGACTACCATCTGAGTGAAAAAGTTGGCCTGATGAACCTCTTAAATCTCCCCCTTCTTAAATCCATGCCCTCTTGTTTTAGAATCCTCTACCCTGGGAAGAAAACATTCACTTTATGTATGCCTTTCATGATAATACTGGTAAATTGTCTCTGCAGTGTACAATTTCTAAGTTTGCTAGTTATACTTAGAAGAATAAGGTCTGCAGTCACGTGAACATCATCACCTGCCACTTTTCTTCCAATTATTCACAATGCCAGCTTGGCAATATATTACCAATCTTGATTGTTCCTGTAGTCAGTAGCCAGAAGCTCCCAACCTTCAATATATGGCAGGTCTTGGGATACATGGCCAACAGAGATGTAAGGAGGACTATGCTTATTAATTAGCTTTTCAACCTTCCTCATGTAAAAAATCTCATATCGTGTTAGTCCTTTGAGCCAAGATTCTCCCCATAATGTAGAGATTATATGGACAACCAGTTACAAACACATGTGATTGTTTAATCTTTGGAGGATAAATAGTTAACCAGGTAGTCACTTTAAATTTAAATTTGATCACAGCTCCTGTTAAGATTCCTATTTATTATTTGGTAAATCTGTTTGGCAGTATAAGTCCCTGTCTAGTGAATTATTTCATTGATTTTCTGAAGCGAGATGACATTAATTAAGGGTAGGAAACAAAACCAGGATATTCACACCTAGTATGCATCCAACTCTGGGTCCATATTAATCTAGATGTTGAATGAGTAAAAGGACAAGCTGAATTTATTTGTATTTATTTTTTTATTCATCATTTTATTTTTGGTATTTATCCTTACTATATGTATACTGTTTACTTAGTGAGCTTCATGTGGGAAAAAAAAAATTGTACCCTGGTATGTATGATAAAAAACTAATCTGAATATAAACCTCAAGAAATATGGACGTAGCAGCAGAAATGGTCAGAACTATTGAACCCATGAAAATTATCTCGCATAAAAGTGACATTAAATTTAGTAGAATATGTAGAGGCAACCAATTATCATTTACAGATGAATTGACTATCCAATTTGCCTCAATGAACAATAAAGTTAACCTTAAAAGTGTTTTCGAGCTCTTTCAAACGTTAGCAGAAGAATGTTTTCCATTTGATTGATGGGGGGGGGGAGGGGGGGGGGGGGGGGGAGGGAGGAAAGCAAAGGAATGTACATACTGTATCAAAAAGATTATAGGTACAGGGAGTCTTGTGGTTGTTCAACCACAAATCTTTGAAGGAGGCCCTACAAGTTGATAAGCCTATTAAAAAGCAAATTAAATTCTTGGCTCCATGCATACAAAAGTAAGATTGGAAGAAATAGAAACACGAGTAGACCATTCATCCCCTTGTGCTAGGTCCACCATTGAGGAAGATATTAGCTGGTCTTTTTAGCAGAACTTTCCAGCACAATCTCTGCAATTTTTGATTCCATCAAGACCCAAAAATCTATTGATCTGTGTACAAACATTTGAAGGAAAAAAATTAAAGGGCTAGGGAGAAGAACAGCAGTGGCATTGAAAAAATCTGGCAGAGATATGATGGACTGAACAATATCCTGTCTTTAATCCCATGATTTGGAAAATCCGGTGGAGAAACACCAAATTTAAGGCTGATGGGATAGAATTGCTGCGCATACTTCGAGTGTTGGAGGTGTTTATTTGGTTCTTTTGTGTTTTCATGAATTCTTTACGAATGAAAATGCATGTATATTCGAAAGTTAGAATTGATTCCAGGGATTCATAGGTAAATGGCTTCTGAAATGTTCACGTGATGACGAAGATCACTTTCAGTAAACAATTACCTTGCCTTTATTTTAAAAACAATTATCTTTCAACAAACATAATATTATATTATATGATAAAATAATTTATAAAGCGTTTTTGCAATGCTATTGGACTAAAATGTCAAGCTGAACTAACTTGTTCATTTGCACAGTTCCAGATATAATTTTAGAAACCATGAAATTTGCTGCTAGCCACAGCATCTGTTTATGTGGAAAAAAAATCTCCTGCTTATGTGTACTCACACAAATCTGGCTGTTTCATCTAGTTAATTCCAATCATTGAGTGAGTACTCGTGTCGAATTTTGCTGTGGAGTTGTAACAAAACATTTGGTTAATTGTAAAGATTAAATTTGTGCAGATTTTTTTTTGCAATTAATTCCAAAATTTGTCACACATTTAAAGCTTTATGATATTCTTAAGCTACATACCGGGTAAAAGCTCACACCTAGTATTGAACTCTGGTATTTAATATGCAGATATATGCTGTAGGTAGCATGTCGAAAGACAGCAGGAAAACAAACTTGATTACTGGAGAAACTGTGCAGGAGAAATATACACAAAAGACCGACAGAAATTGTTTGGCTTCAAAATTTAGAATTCAAAATAGTTACGTGAACAAAAATATTTTTGTAAGTTGGTATTGAGCAGAGGATAATGCTGTTTAAAGCAGTGTCTGCCACTTCTGATTGAAATCATCAGGAATTGACTCAACATTTTGTTCTATCAAAGCTTTTAATGCATAATTGTGCCCCATTCCTGTCTTTTTTTCCTTCTTAGTGCATATGTGCATTAAAAATACAGTACGAGTAAAATCCTTAAAATTCTACTTATTCAGAATTATTTATTGAGATGTTCTTAATAACTTCTGAAATGAACAGTGACTAAGAAACTGGTAAATGCTTTTTCATCACTGTTTCCCAATGAGGATAAAATAAACAAATTCACCTCGTACAAAATACAACATTCACAGACATTATCAAAGAGCTTAAAAAATATCACTGCAGATGATATCATATTATCGAGTCTAACAGTATGAAAACAAACCCTTCAGCCCATCTCATCCATGCCGACCAAGTGGCCGAACTGAGCCGGTTACAATTGCCTGCATTTGGCCCTTACTCTTATAAACTATTTCTATTCATGTAACTGACCAGATATTTTTTGTAATTCATAGTTCACCCGTCTCTACCACTTCCTATGGCTGCTCCTTCCATATATGCGCCACTCTTTCTGTGAGAAAGTTGCACCTCTTTGAAACTATGTCCTCTAGTTTTAGATTCCCCCCACCCTGGGAAAAAGATTGTGGGTCTTATCAGTCTTATCTATTAGGCCCATCTATGCCCCTCCTTTCATAAATCTTTAAGGTGGCCTATCTGTCTCTTGCGCTCCAGGTAAAAAGATGCAAGTCTGTTCAGCCTCTCCTTATAGGCTTTCAGTCCAGGGGACATCCGTGCAAATCTTTTTTGCACCCTATCAAATTTAATGACATCCTTGCTGTAACAGGGCAAATGGACTATACACAGTTCTCCAAATGTGGTCTTACTCGGGTCTTGTATAGCTGTAATATGAGGTCCTTACTCCTGTACACAAATATTCTGACCAATGAAAATTAGCATGCCAAAAGTTTTCTTTACCACTTTGTCTACCTGTTTTGCCATTTGGAGGAACTATGTACCTGCACCCCTTGATCTCTCTGTTCCACAACACTCTTCTGATGCAATGTTACTAAGTTCTCTATCTCCTTCCTATACACGTCTCATTATTGTTTGTGATCTGGCCCACTGGTGTTGTCTGCATACTTGGAGATGCAGTGAGAGCTGAATTTGACCGTACATTTCTGAGTGTATATGGAGTATATTAGGGGACTGAGAACACTGTTGAAAATGTGGAGGACATGTTGTCACCTATTCTCACTGATTGTGGTCTGTGGGTCAAAAAGTCGAGGATCAATGGTGGGGTGTGAAAAGAGGATCAATGGCCGGTGGGGAAAGAGTACTGATTCTGAGGTCTAGGAATTTGGAAATAAGTTTGGATGGGATTATGGTATTGTAGGTAGAGAAATGATTGATAAATAGGAATGTAACAAAGGTGTCCTTGTTGTCTCGATGTTTCAGAAATGAGTTTAGGTCCAGGGAAATTGTGTCTGTTGTGGAATTATTGCTTCGGTAGGGACACTGCAGTGGATCACGGCTGACTGGGAGGCTTGAGTTAATGTGCACCATCACCTGTGATAGTGGATGTCAGAGGCTCTGGGCAGTAATCATTAAACACACTAGTTAATGGGAATGTGTGGATAAATAAAATGGGGATGAGTGTAAATGGATGATGGATGGAGGACAAAAAAATACATTTTCCAGAAATTCTGCAAGGCCATGATGAAAGTTCAAATGGTGAACTTTGGAAAACAAGATGTAATCAAGCCACTATGGTAGGATAAGGGTAGATTCAAGATGCTTAATGGAGAATTAATGAAAAATAATTTAAAATAATAATTTGCAGGCTGTCACAGCCAGAGGATGGCCTCACAGCTTCAGGGATTAGGGGTTTGACTCCGACCTTGGGTCCTGTCGCGTGAGGTAAGGATGTTCTCACTGTTACTGGGTGGGTTTCCTCCTGCATCTCAAAGACATGCTGGTAGATTAATTAGCTACTGCAAATTATCCCTCGGTGTAGGCTAGTGGAAAGAACGATGAGTTTACAGACATGAAAAAAAATGTTGCAGGGTTGTAGTGAATAAGGAGAAGGGATTCCTCGACTCAACTAGCATAGATCCAGTTGACTGAATTACCTCCTGTGTTATAATAATTAAGAAAGAAACTCTCCAGAATGTATTCATAAAAGCTTACATAACATTATATGTTTATCCCGAAGTATGTGCAAAAGCATGATGCAGATAAAAATCAATGAATGCATTTTAAAATGCTGTACCCCATCAACTGCACCAGTGACCTCAAGTGCTGCTTGATGCACCACATTCTCATTATTCATCTTCTAATAATCTCCAACTAATTGGTACACAGGCCTAACATTCATTTGTTCCACCACATTCTTATGTAGTTATCAATGCTCCAAATCGCACTTTACCTTCTCACAGCTTACATCATTAGCAATTCATCAGGCCAGGAACATCACTTAAATGCGTAACAATCAGGAAGTGCACATTTACTTCTCTCGGATGACAAGATGCCATATAGCCAGCCCAAACAGCAACAAACTGTCAAGGGACAGGTGCACTGAATCACCTCATTATCACCACCTCCCAACCCCTTATGACATCTCCTACCAAGAATGGTAGCCAAGAATGAACATGATAGAAATGTAGTAAGTGCTATGTTGCCATCAGTCGTCTTGTTCTCAAATACCCACTTGCCCAAGTGTTACCCACGCACACTAACCATCATTGGAACTAAAATTGAACATGTTGGAAATATGATATGGTGGAGCTGACACCATGAAAGAGGATTGTGTCATCAGTTTTCTACTTCTCAAATTACTTTTTCCCTCTGCTCACACAATCTTGTATGGTACAAGCTGGAGGCATATCCATTGCGTCCATCACTCCACAATTCTTTCCTCGCAACAATTCCACACTTGGCCAAACACCCACGTAAGGAACTAAAGATAAAGATGATTTCTCGACGTTTGACACAGTCGGCTCAGTTACTATACCTGGGTTATAGTACTCAGTTACTGTGCGCTATAAACCTCAGAGATGGGAGCTTATTGGATTGCAGTGAGTGAGGCTGCTGCACCACCAATCATAATGTAGTGAAACATTTTTGATGGATCTTTGATGCATCTTGGAATATTTCTTGCCGAGGTAAATGTTTTCGTACAATATTTGAAGTATTTGGATGTGGGCTGCTGTTGATCTCTACTTGTAAGTTGTTCAATTCTGCTTATACTATTCTTATTCTTATGCTGCATGCTTGAGGAATGGCAACCAAGCATCGGTAACTGGAGAGCACAATCTTTGAGTGCAAAACAAAGTTTATTAATTTTTCAAATACCATTCTCTGTAGACTTTTTTTTTTTTTTTTTTTAATTATTTTTATTAGAAGTACGGTAAATTACAATAACACACAACACATATATCTTAATACATTTTTTGTACCGCTTCATTTTTTTTTTAAGCTTTAAGAAAAAGATAGAAGTAAGGAAAGTAAAGAAGGTGCGCAAGAGTCGTGAAGTGCAAGAGAGTGTTGGGAAAAGAAAGCCCCTTAGAAAAGAAGTTAGAGAAGGAAGTAAAGTAAGAAAGTAGACCCTAGAAAAGAAAGAAAAAGAAAGTAAGGACAATCGCTCTATTATAACATTAAACTCCGCAGAAAGACTACCAACCAAGTCTGTTTTTGTTGTTTTACCTCCCATTGCCAGGTCCTGATACCATTTATTTATTTATTTATTTTAAAAATTACTATTGCACCTCATGCTTGTAATAGGTCCATAAACGTAGACCACGTCTTTTGGAATTGGTTTGCTTTACCTGCTAAGAGGAATCTCATCTCTTCCAGATGTAATGTTTCAAACATATTTGATGTCCACATTTTTATTGTTGGTGTGGGCGCATTTTTCCAGAATTTAAGTATGAGCTTTTTTCCCCATTATTAGCCCGTAATTGAGTAAATTCTTCTGATACACGTTTAATTCAGGGATACCTTCCGATATCCCAAAAATGATCCATTCTGGTTTTGGTACCTCTCATCATTCTCTGTAGACTTAACCAGTTCAAAAGCCAAGAAGTACCAAACAGCAGAAGAAACAATCAGCATCTTATCCACAATTACTAGATGATTCCTTTTGGTATTGGTTTATTATTGTTACGAGATCCAGTGTTAAAAAATGTTTTGCATGTTCTCCAGTCAAACCATATCATCTATGGACAGTCATACTAAACATGAGTACAATATGTACTGCAAAATGAGAATAGAAACAGTGCAAAATATAGTGTAATAGCTACAGAGAAAGTGTTGGTAAAAATGTGTGATGGTCGCAACTAGGTAGATTGGAAGATTGGAAATACATCCTTGGTATATGAGAAGTTCATTTAAGGATCTCATAACAACAGGGAGGAAGCTGTTCTTAAATCTGGTGGTAAATGCTTTCAAGGTTTGAAATCTTTGGACTGACGAGAGAGAGGGGAAGAAAGAATCCCCAGCATATAATGCTTTCCTGAGGCGGTGTGGGGGGGGGGGGGGGAGGAACAAGAGAGTCTACCTCATGATTGACTGGGTTGTGTCCACAATTCATTGCAATTTCTTGCAGTCTTGTGCAGAGCAATTGCCATACCAAGCTGTGATGCATCCGCTAATACAGCATCATCTACAATTTGACACTACAGGTGGAGGTTAACTAAAGTGCCCTTTAATGTAGGTAAGTTCCAAAAAAAATGGCTGTCTCGATGACAATATGGAAGAATAAAGATTGGAAGATACACGGATGGTTGATGTGGAGTGAAAAATACTGAGCAACTTTTGACGGCAATTATTTGGTTTCTAAAGCAGAGAGATCATACAATCAATGCAAGCTTCATTACAGTTGAAACATTTATACTGAACAACACCTTCATGACCAGGCAGCTTCCTCCACGGTTTGGGTTGCAGTTTTCTCTGGCATCAGTTGCAACCTGGTCAGGGGGTGAAGTGCCGACTGCAGAAAGTCCCCCAGACTACTTTATACATGCATGGCAGAACAGCACATAAGGTTTGTAATTTAACTCTTTTCTAACAGGAATATATAGGAAAAGGAATAAGGTGCAAAATTGCAGGATAATAAGGGGAATGGCACTGATGTTTTTGTTCCGCTTGGAGCTGGCATGGACTTATTACGTGCCAATACTAATAAGCTCCATTTTAACAACTTTGACATTAAATTACCTTTAAACACTGATTGACTAATATCTATCTATACATACATAACTAAAACTCTCATCTTGTTATCCTCCAATTTGCGTTGTTTTTACATTTGCGCAAAAACGGTACGCGATAGTGCTACGATTTTTCGTCACCTTGCCATTCTCCTGTGCTGCAAGTGCAACAAGTTTTGTTCCGATCGGCGGTATATTTTAAAAGTTATAAAGGTTTAAAAATCGTTAAAACCGCACATGCGCAGATTTGTCTGTCAGTCACTGTCACGCAGATTGGTCTTCTCCTGTCAGTCACCGCCATGGCTGGGATGGCGACGTCCCTTCCTGCACCATCACTGCACTGATTGGCCATGTCCGCTGTCACTCACCGGCGGTGCCCGGCATTGCACAGCCACAGCCGCCGGAGGATGCGGCCCGCAGCGAGCAGAATGTTCTAACATGAAAGGGAAAGGCGGCGCCCACCTCGCCCGCCGTTGCCTGGTGCCTCAGTCAGCAGCGGCTGGAGGGGATGGTCACAGTTTCCGGATGCCAAGCCGCAGCCGCCTGAGGCCGCAGTGGGGAGAGGCGATGGAGGGATTGGGGGGGGAGGAGGAGTGGGGTAAGAAGAGGGAGGGTGAATAGGAGGGGGAGGGAGTGCTGGGGAAGGAGGGGGAATAGAGGTGTGGGGGAAGTAGAGAGTGGGGAATAGAGAGACAGGAGGGATAGTGGGGGTGGATAAGGTAGGTGAGGAGTGAGGGATGGAGGGGGTGGGGAGAGGAGGGAGGGACTGAGGGTAGGGGAAAGTAGAGGGAGGGAGAGATGAGGGAAGGATTGGGGATGGGAGGAGGAGAGGGGAAAGAGAGGGAGGATGAAAAGGAGGGAGAGGGAGCTGGGGGAATGAGGGGAAATGAGCAGCGCCTGCGCAGTGAGGGCTATGGGTGAGTGGTGGAATACTGCATTGGGGAACGGGTTGCGTTGGGGGACCAGGCCTCTCATGTGACTGGTGCTCAACGGGTCCCACTTAGTCTAGTCTATTCTATATTTCCAACCAACAAAATTATTGAATGCACCACTTCCTTTCCCAGTGTGGTAGCAGACATGACATGTACTACAAATCACATTAACCACAAAACTGACAGCAAATAAAATCCATAGCTCATAAGGAGTTGAACTTAGACACGAGGAACTGTAGATGCTGGAATTTTGCATTGAACCCGAAGTTCTGGAGGAACTCAGCAGGTCAGGCAGCATCTCCAGAGAACTTGGATAAGTGACATTGTTCCAAGCAAGGAGTCAACTTTTGTAGCCAAGACAAATCGTCATAGAGATAGAAAGAGAAAAGGGTCCCGGAATCATTCAGAGGATGGAAATATTCAGAGGAAGGTGAAACAGAGGTAATTGAACTTGTTGTATCATTTTCAAGGGCTATGCCACAGGAAATTAGAAAACTTCTTAATTCTGGCAAGTGCTAAACCAGGCAGACAATCAGATAATTCTTATTTATAATTGGCTTGTATTTTCTGCTGTCCCCAGAATTCACCAAAAGCTTTCTGAGGAAAAACTTCACCTCAGTTTCTGCACAGTATAAGGAAAGGTGTATATTTTAGGAATTATTTTTGGAACCGTCAATTATATTTGCATGACATTCCCTTTAGGTAAAGTACAGAAACTCAATTCATCATTTGTCAGCAAGCTGAACATGTTACAAGTAAATATTCATTATCAATGCAAATTAGAAAAAAAGATTAAACTCTGAATTGTACTTATCATCCCAAGCATCATGAATATTTTGTTTCCAAATCAGTTATATAGCAATAATCTATTAGCAAAAAAAATATTATAATGCATTTTCCACTTGATCATATTTGTGTTCTCCTATACATCATTTTTTGTTGTCATAAACATTAAATTCCAATTTAAATTTTCAGAGTTTTCAAGTGTAAGCAAAACTCGTACTCTGTTAAACTTTGTTAGAAATGTGTCATTGATAATGTACCATGGGTACATGTTAAACAAAATGTAATATTTTATTTCTGTGAGGAATATGTATATGGGATGTTAGTCATTTGCTCATAGAATCTAATGAGGAAGGCCCTCTTTAATTTAAATAATGGTCACTGGTTGTCTTTATCTCTACTAATTGTATCCCTTCCTCTTCTCTTTCAAAATATGTTAACATTGGACAAATATAAATCAGCTGGTGATCAGCTTTTGGTATATTGGCCAACCGTGTTATTAATTGCTATTCAATGCTGGTAAGGTGTTTAATTCCCAGGCCATTTGTAGTAATCCTGTAAGTGCCCCAGCTATTGCTACCAACTCAAATCAGAACTTGATTACACAACCAACTTGTGCTGTATGGCCTGTTTACTGATCTGATCACACAGTAAACCCTAGTTCTCATGTACCACGGAGGGGGGGGGTAAACCCTAGTTCTCATGGACCACGGAGGGGGGGGGGGGGGCACAGCTCTCTTATTGGTGATTGTAAGGGGGGGGGGGGGGGGGGGGGGGATATTAACTAACCCAAGGCTAGGTGGGAAAAAGCACAGTTCCAACGGGGTTAAACCAGAGGGAATTCACAGGCCAAGATGCCACAGAGCCCCCAGCCCTACATGTGGTGCACCAGGAACAGGCCCAGTCTCCTTCATGCTACTTGCTCTCTCCAACCCCACAGCCGGAAGCACGTCTTGTGGGTGATGCAATGAGAGCCTCGCTCCATCACCTGGTAACTCCATCCAGCACCCCGGGACCTTGCTTTGTTGCAACCACTACAGCATTTTGTGTCAATCTTCAGTGTAAACCAGCATCTGCAGTTCCTTCCCACACAAAAGTTAGCTTTGCAAAATGCTAAGCTCTTTGAGAGCGTTTTACTCCTCACTCGCTTCCTGTTGCCATCTTTACTCTGCCCAATAGTGCTCGGTGTGATGTCCGTCAATCGCCACCACAAATTGATGCCAAAATCTATTATATAGAGGTCCGTAGTAACGAGGGAAGTCTACGTTCAATAGCCATTAGCTGCAGTATGTCAGTGTGTGTATGAGAGAAATATTTAGATTGCAAGTATTGATTAATTCATGTACATGATTCTTTAAATTCGACTCAGAATAACGTGTTCGTAATCTTTTGGCAAGATTTCATATCTGTATTACTTTTGGCTTATAACAAAATTAGCAATAGTTATTAAATATGTAGGGACAATTATACTTTGCCCTCTTTGCCAAGTTTAGTTTTGCCCTTCAGAGACCTTTATATTTTTTTATGCAGTCCACTTGTACAATTTATAGGAACAGAATAAAAATACCCTCATCCGTGTCCCTATCTTTTGTGTAGGAAGGAACTGCAGATGCTGGTTTACACTGAAGATTGACACAAAATGCTGGAGCAACTCAGCGGGACATGCAGCATCCATGGATAGAAGGAGTGCGTGACATTTCGGGTGGAGACCCTTCTTCAGACTGAATGGGTGACATTTCGGGTCGAGACCCTTCTCAGTCACTCATTCCTTCTATACAGAGATGCTGCCCGTCCTGCTGAGTTACTCCAGTATTTTGTATCTATCTGCCCTATCTTTTGTGTTGTATGACTGGAATGGAGCTTAATAAAATGATAAACAATGTGTTTCATAAAATTCATCTGCATGCACTACCAGAATCCATTTTATCCCGAAGCTCAGTGTGGCTTGTATAAAAGGTTAATGGAATGGTTCAAGCGTAACTCCATTCTGCAGAGATAAATTATTTAATAATCCAGAAGACTGATGTAAACAAGTAATTTCAAAAAATCTAATCAGTGTTTTGTGCTTGTGCTCTAATAAGTAATATTTTGACAAGCGGAGATGCTGACCTACAAGTACCTGGATAAATATTTTACTTGCAACATTGTTTGATATATGTATCTGGTTGTGTAAATTAAGTGCCGCCTACACTGTGAAATCAAGATATTGGAAGTGCTATATATTATCCAGTAAAACTTTCGTCGAATTTATGAAAATTATATTGTTGATGTGTTATCAATTATTCTGCTGACTTTATGTTAATTGCCCCAGTGATTCTGGCATGGCAAATTAAATGACAGTGCAAAAATGCTTAATCGTTAATTTCAATCTTGAATAGAAATCATAGCTGGACTTTTAATATGCTTTGTTTACAATCTTAACCAACTCGTTTCAAGTGTTTAATTGCCACGCGTTCCGAGAACAGAACAATGAAATTCTAACTTGCTGAAGTTTAAGTGGCCCATTAACGCAATGCCATACAGATAATATATCATAATCAAAAATACAATGAATTAATAACCATGATAGTAGGTAACCATAATAGTCCAAAAACAGAAGTCTGCAGTGCAACCAAAGATAGTCCATAGAACATCACAGTTGCCGAGGTTATTGTTGTGTAGTGTTCGAGCCTGATGGTTGCTGGGAAGAAAATGTTCTTGAGCCTGGTGGTCAAAGTTGTTGGGCTCATGTACCTTCTTCCCAATAGTAGTTACAAAATGAGAGCATGGCCAGGATGGTGTGGGTCTTTGAAGCTATTGGCTGCCTATCGGCAGTGCCTCCTATGGATCCTATCAGTGGTGAGGGATTCAGTAAGTTTGATGATTCCACACTCTATACTCTCCTACATTCCTCAGTGTTCGAGTTTCCAAAATAGATCGTGTTGCATTTAATCATTATGTTCTCTACCATAAATCTAAAGAAGCTCGATAGTATTCATTGAAATACCAAATCATCTCAATCTCTAAGTAAGTAGAGACGTTGATGAGGTTTCTTTGTGATTGTATCAATGTGCCCAGGACAGACCTTCAGAGATGTGCACATCCCCGAACTTGAATTTGGTGACACATTCCACTGCCGTTCTGTTGATGAAGACAAGTTCGGGGATCCCTGGGTTTCCTCTTGTGAAGTCAAAAAGAAGCTATTTTTCTTGCTAAGGGAGTGCAGGGGAGAGATAAATTTTTGCCTTCCGTCACAGCGAGGAGGAGATGCGCTGTGATGGATGTCTGTGTAAATTGTGCTGTGTCTTGGGTCTTTTTCTTGTGTGTACGACTGCAGAAACAACATTTCATTTGAACCTCTATGAGATTCAAATGACAAATAAAATTGTGTTTTGTGTTGTATTGTAATGTTGAGAGCAAGGTTGTTGTTCTGACACCATTCAGATTTTCAATCTCCCTCCTGTACTCATCATTTTCCATTATTAGTCCAACAACAGTGATATTGTTGCCAAATTTAGAGATGGCATTGGAGCTATATTTAGGTACTCAGTCGTGGGTATAAAAAGAGTAGAGCGGGGCACTGAGCACATACATTGAGGTGCTCCTATGTTGATAGCTATTGAGGCGGAGGTGTTGCCATTCAATACTGATTGTGGTCTGGGAATGAAGTGTGGGATACAATTATATAGGGATGAGCAGAGACCAAGTTCTCTGAGCTTGATGATAAATTTGGGGGGGATGATGGTGTTGAACACCGATGTATTCAATGAACAACAGCCTGATGTACCTGTTATACAATACAATACAATACCTTTTATTTGTCATTTGAACTGCACATGAGGTTCAAACGAAATTTAGTTTCTGCAGCCATACAAGAAAAGAACCAAGACACACACCAACACAATTTACACAAACATCCATCACAGTGAGTCTCCTCCTCACTGTGATGGAAGGCAAAGTCTTGTCTCTCCATTCCTCTCCCAAAGTCGAGGTCAAAGCCCCTGGCGGGCGATAGCAAGTCCGCGGCCACTCAAAGCCACGCCGGGCGATGTAAGGCCCTGCCCCGGGTCTTGGTGTTGGAGCCCCCGGCGGGCGCTAGCAAGTCCGCGGCAAATTAAAGCCGCGCCGGGCGTTGTAAGGCCCCGCTCCAGGTCACTCTCAACCCCGCAATTCGGGCGGGAGAAGTCGCAGTTGCGACGCAAAGCAGTCTCCCACCGGGGACCCGCGAGCTCCTGGTGTCACCATCCACCGGAGTCGGGTCGCAGCAGCGCGCCACTGCAGCTCTCCACGCTCCGAAGCTGGCCAGCTCCACGGAGGTAGGTCCGCAGCTCCACAGCTCCATGGAGGTAGGTCCACAGCTCCACGGAGGTAGGTCCACAGCTCCACAGCTCCACAGCTCCACAGCTCCACAGCTCCATGGAGGTAGGTCCGCAGCTCCACAGCTCCACAGCTCCACGGAGGTAGGTCCACAGCTCCACAGCTCCTCAACTCCACAGCTCCTCAACTCCACAGGCTCCGTGACTTGAGCCTCCAGGTCATTCCGGTTGGAGGCCACTCCACAGCGCTAGGCCCCAACGGCAACGGAGACCCGACAGGGAAAAGGTTGGGTCTCCATGCAGGGAAGAGATTTAAAAGTTTCCCCCACCCACCCCCCACATATACACATTTAAAAACCCGCTACAAACTAAATCCTCAACAGGACAAAGAAATAAAAAATACACAGACAGACTGTAGAGGCCGCTGCGACGACGGTCGCGCCGCCCACAATATAAAATATTGAATGGTTAAAATATCAGTCAGCTATGAAGGAAACAAAATCTAATATGTTGTTCACCTCGGTCTTGAAACGACCTGACTAGACAATAATCATGCTGCAACTCTGAGCACTATTGATCTGAGCATGAGTGCGTTTGAAGAGAGATGCAATCATAATAGGCTGCATGGTTCAAGAAGATGGAAGCTAAATACATAAGATCAGGCTTTGATTTACTGACATTTGTAGAATTTTATACAGTCTTTTGAATGAAATTAAGTCTCTAATTGCAAATCTCCAAACCAGTCTTATCTAGTTAATCTTTCTAACTTAGTATGGCTTGGAAGAACCACAACGTCTTGTTGTATTATATTAAGAAGATATGCTATTACCTGGAGCCTCATGGCTGCCATCTCCAGTAAAAAAAAAAATGAAATCTGTGTCCTAATGAGACAGGTTATGCAACAGAGTGAGGGGAAGGTCATTTGATTCTTTAGGGTATAATATTTTTTAAATGTTCTCTATGGTTTTTTTTTTCTGTAACTTGCGAAATGTATCAGCTGATATTAGAAAAAGTGAGCATATAACCCATCCCGTTCAGTTGTCCCATAAGAAAGAAAATGTGCCATCTTTACTGAGTCTAGCCTTTATGCGACCTCAGCCTGTAGCAACGTAGCTGACCTTTACCTTCTCTCTGAAATGGTTCAGAAAACAGCAAAAAAAATCAAAAGGATAACATCACACACTAGCTGGAAAATCCTCTAAAGTCTTATGAACAACTTGTGGATGAGTAAAGCCGGAGATAAACACTTCTGTACTCGGGGAATCAACCCTTTTTCGGCCAATGCCACAGATTCATTATCACCTCTGGATGTGTTTTGTATCATCAGTGATCACAATACCATTAGTTTCAATATAATTATGGAGAGGGACAAAACTGGACCTAGGGTTGAGATTTTTGATTGGAGAAAGGCTAACTTTGAGGAGATGCGAAAGGATTTAAAAGGAGTAAATTGGGACAGTTTGTTTTATGGGAAAGATGTGGAAGAGAAATGGAGTACATTTAAAGGTGAAATTTTAAGAGTACAGAATCTTTATGTCCCTGTTCGGTTGAAAGGAAATCGTAAAAATTGTAAAGAGCCATGGTTTTCAAGGGAAATTGGACACTTGGTTCGGAAAAAGAGGGAGATCTACAATAGTTATAGGCAGCATGGAGTAAATGAGGTGCTTGAGGAGTATAAAGAATGTAAAAAGAATCTTAAGAAAGAAATTAGAAAAGCTAAAAGAAGATATGAGGTTGCTTTGGCAAGTAAAGTAAAAGTAAATCCGAAGGGTTTCTACCGCTATATTAATAGCAAAAGGATAACGAGGGATAAAATTGGTCCATTAGAGAGTCAGAGTGGCCAACTATCTGCAGAGCCAAAAGAGATGGGGGAGATATTGAACAGTTTCTTTTCTTCGGTATTCACCAAGGAGAAGGATATTGAATTATGTGAGGTAAGGGAAACAAGTAGATTAGCTATGGAAACTATGAGGATCAAAGAAGAGGAAGTACTGACACATTTGAGAAATATAAAAGTGGATAAGTCTCCAGGTCCGGACAGGATATTCCCTAGGACATTGAGGGAAGTTAGTGTAGAAATAGCAGGGGCTATGGCAGAAATATTTCAAATGTCATTAGAAACGGGAATAGTGCCGGAGGATTGGCGTACTGCGCATGTTGTTCCATTGTTTAAAAAGGGGTCTAAGAGTAAACCTAGCAATTATAGACCTGTTAGTTTGACGTCAGTGGTGGGCAAATTAATGGAAAGAATACTTAGAGATAATATATATAAGCATCTGGATAAACAGGGTCTGATTAGGAACAGTCAACATGGATTTGTGCCTGGAAGGTCATGTTTAACTAATCTTCTTGAATTTTTTGAAGATGTTACTCGGGAAATTGATGAGGGTAAAGCAGTGGATGTTGTGTATATGGACTTCAGTAAGGCCTTTGACAAGGTTCCTCATGGAAGGTTGGTTAAGAAGGTTCAATGGTTGGGTATTAATGGTGGAGTAGCAAGATGGATTCAACAGTGGCTGAATGGGAGATGCCAGAGAGTAATGGTGGATGGTTGTTTGTCAGGTTGGAGGCCAGTGACGAGTGGGGTGCCACAGGGATCTGTGTTGGGTCCACTGTTGTTTGTCATGTACATCAATGATCTGGACGATGGTGTGGTAAATTGGATTAGTAAGTATGCAGATGATACTAAGATAGGTGGGGTTGCGGGTAATGAAGTAGAGTTTCAAAGTCTACAGAGAGATTTATGCCAGTTGGAAGAGTGGGCTGAAAGATGGCAGATGGAGTTTAATGCTGATAAGTGTGAGGAGCTACATCTTGGCAGGACAAATCAAAATAGGACGTACATGGTAAATGGTAGGGAATTGAAGAATGTAGGTGAACAGAGGGATCTGGGAATAACTGTGCACAGTTCCATGAAAGTGGAATCTCATGTAGATAGGGTGGTAAAGAAAGCTTTTGGTGTGCTGGCCTTTATAAATCAGAGCATTGAGTATAGAAGTTGGGATGTAATGTTAAAATTGTACAAGGCATTGGTGAGGCCAATTCTGGAGTATGGTGTACAATTTTGGTCGCCTAATTATAGGAAGGATGTCAACAAAATAGAGAGAGTACAGAGGAGATTTACTAGAATGTTGCCTGGGTTTCAGCAACTAAGTTACAGAGAAAGGTTGAACAAGTTAGGGCTTTATTCTTTGGAGCGCAGAAGGTTAAGGGGGGACTTGATAGAGGTTTTTAAAATGATGAGAGGGATAGACAGAGTTGACGTGGAAAAGCTTTTCCCACTGAGAGTAGGGAAGATTCAAACAAGGGGACATGACTTGAGAATTAAGGGACTGAAGTTTAGGGGTAACATGAGGGGGAACTTCTTTACTCAGAGAGTGGTAGCTGTGTGGAATGAGCTTCCAGTGAAGGTGGTGGAGGCAGTTTCGTTTTTATCATTTAAAAATAAATTGGATAGTTATATGGATGGGAAAGGAATGGAGGGTTATGGTCTCAGCGCAGGTATATGGGACTAGGGGAGATTATGTGTTCGGCACGGACTAGAGGGGTCGAGATGGCCTGTTTCCGTGCTGTAATTGTTATATGGTTATATTATATGGTTATCAGAAGAACATAAAAACAAGAATGTTATAGAACAGAGGAACTGAGACGTGGAATTACATAGTGGCGTTGCAGGTAGATAGGGTGGTGAAGAAGGTTTATGGCATGCTGGCCTTCATCAGTAAAGGCAATAGACAACAGGTGCAGGAGTAGGCCATTCAGCCCTTCGAACCAGCACCACCATTCAATGTGATCATGGCTGATCATCCCCAATCAATCAATACCCCGTTCCTGCCTTCTCCCCATATCCCCTGACTCCGCTATTTTTAAGAGCCCTATCTAGCTCTCTCTTGAAAGCATCCAGAGAACCTGGCTCCACCGCCGTCTGAGGCAGAGAATTCCACAGATTCACCATTCCCTGTGAGAAAAATTGTTTCCTCGTCTCCGTTCTAAATGGCTTACTCCTTATTCTTAAACTGTGGCGCCTGGTTCTGGACTCCCCAACATTGGGAACATGTTTTCTGCCTCTAGCGTGTCCAAACCCTTAACAATCTTATATGTTTCAATGAGATACCCTCTCATCCTTCTAAACTCCAGAGTGTACAAGCCCAGCTGCTCGATTCTCTCAGCATATGACAGCCCCGCCATCCCGGAAATTAACCGTGTAAACCTATGCTGCACTCCCTCAATAGCAAGAATGTCCTTCCTCAAATTAGGGGACCAAAATTGCACACAATACTCCAGGTGTAGTCTCGCTAGGGCTCTGTACAACTGCAGAAGGACCTCTTTGCTCCTATATTGGATTCCTCTTGCTATAAAGGCCAACATGCCATTTGCTTTCTTCACTGCCTGCTGTACCTGCATGCTTACTTTCATAGACTGATGTACAAGGACCCCTAGATCCTGTTGTACTTCCCCTTTTCCCAACTTGACGCCATTTTGATAGTAATCTGCCTTCCTGTTTTTGCTACCAAAGTGGATAACCTCACATTTATCCGGATTAAACTTCATCTGCCATGCATCTGCCCCTTCCCCCAACCTATCCAAGTCACCCTGCATTCTCATAGCATCCTCCTCACAGTTCACACGGCCACCCAGCTTTGTGTCATCTGCAAATTTGCTAATGTTTGCTTTGAATCCCTTCATCCAAATCATTGATGTATATTGTAAATAGCTGCGGTCCCAGCACCGAGCCTAGCCGTACCCCACTAGTCACTGCCTGCCATTCTGAAACGGACCCGTTAATCCCTACTCTTTGTTTCCTGTCTGCCAACTACTTCTCTATCCATGTCAGCACTCTACCCCAAATACCATGTGCCATAATTTTGCCCACTAATCTCTTATGTGGGACCTTATCAAATGCTTTCTGAAAGTCCAGGTAAACTACATCCACTGGCTCTCCCATGTCCATTTTCCTAGTTACATCTTCAAAAAATTCCAGAAGATTAGTCAAGCTTGATATCCCTTCGTAAATCCATGCTGACTCGGACCGATCCTGTTACTGCTATCCAAATGTTTGGCTATCTCATCTTTTATAATTGACTCCAGCATCTTCCCCACCACCGATGTCAGGCTAACTGGCCTATAATTCCCTGTTTTCACTCCCGCCTTTCTTAAAAAGTGGGATAACATTAGCTACCCTCCATTCCACAGGAACTGATCCTGAGTCTATAGAACATTGGAAAATTATCACCAATACATCCACGATTTCTAGAGCCACTTCCTTAGTACCCTGGGTTGCAGACCATCAGGCCATGGGGATTTATCAGCCTTCAGTCCCATCAGTCTATCCAACACCATTTCCTGCCTAATGTGGATTTCCTTCAATTGGATTTCCTTCAGTCACTGAGTATAGAAGTTGGGATGTTATATTACAAGACACTGATGAGGCTGCACTTAGAGTATTGTGTTCATTTTTGATCACCCTGCTCTAGGAAAGAGTGCAGAAAAAATATTTGAGGACGTTGCCAAGACTTGAAGGATTGAGTTAAAGGGAGAGATTGAGTAGGCTGGGGCTTTATTCCTTCGGGAGTAGGAGTCTGAAGGGTGTCCATCTAGAGTACTTTTTATCAAGGTTGAGGAATCAATAATTAGAAGGCATAAGTTTAAATTGAGAGGGTAAAGATTTAATGGGGACTCGAAGGGCACCTTTTTCACCGAGCATGGTAACTACTGTTTATAGAACGAGCTGCCAGAGGATTTTGTTGAGGTCGATTGAAATAACAATATTTTAAAATTTACACAACTAGAAGTTTAGACAAAATCCTATGTTTACAATGGAAGCCCATTCTGTTACATTATCTATATATATCTATACATAACTAAAACTCTGATCTTGTTATCTTTCGGTTTGCGTGGTAATGCTACAATTTTTCGCCAGCTTACTCACCGTTCTCCTCTGCAGCGATTGCACCAAGTTTCGTTCCGATCAGTGGTCTAAGGTAATAGTTAGCGAGGTTTAAAAATTGCACTTGCGCAGCTCTCCTGCCAGTCGGCACTCCGTCGATTGGTCCTTTCTTCTGTCACTCCGCCCCCCCCCCTCCCCCCCCCCCCCCCCCCCCCCCACCTCCATACCCCCCTCACCCCTGCCTCCACACCCCCCCTCCTCCCGCCACACACCCCCCTCTCCGGCTCCACAACGCTCGCTTCCCGCACCATGTGTATTCCTCATTCCGCTGTCATCATTAACTTGTGAAACCAATACTAATTAAACAAAGAGTGAGGAAGAGCATAGTCCCAGGTGAATCAGAATGCTAAGGAAGGCTAGAGATCACTTTTGATCCAGAGACCATCTTGAGGTGGCCATTTCAAATTAATGCAGGTGGTTGGAGTGCTGTTGATGGAGCTGTGTGTTCATCAGCCCCAATGGTCTAGAACCCCATGATCAGGAAACAAATGTGAATCTTACACATACCTTCATTCACATTTTGTGTTGTTACAAACCTCCACTTAAAAATATGGATCTGGGTTGATGGGGTTGGATGTTGGATTTTCCCAATTGTTATTTTATGGCTCAGTTTGGTGATCTCAGTTTTTTTTTAATTCATTGGTGCTTGGCAAAATAATATAATTTTGGTTCATTGTAGTCTGTATAATCACAACTAAATCAAAATAGAACTAAGATGACAGCAACCAAATTTTGAAAACTAACTCATGAAGCTCTTCCATAATTTGAAACCTACTTATCCTGAGTTTAAAGGAATACCATATAACCATATAACAATTACAGCACGGAAACAGGCCATCTCGGCCCTACAAGCCCGTGCCGAACAATTTTTTTCCCTTAGTCCCACCTGCCTGCACTCATACCATAACCCTCCATTCCCTTCTCATCCATATGCCTATCCAATTTATTCTTAAATGATACCAACGAACCTGCCGCCACCACTTCCACTGGAAGCTCATTCCACGCCGCTACCACTCTCTGAGTAAAGAAGTTACCCCTCATGTTACCCCTAAACTTCTGTCCCTTAATTCTGAAGTCATGTCCTCTTGTTTGAATCTTCCCTATTCTCAAAGGGAAAAGCTTGACACATCAACTCTATCTAACCCTCTCATCCTTCTAAACTCCAGAGTGTACAAGCCCAGCTGCTCCATTCTCTCAGCATATGACAGTCCCGCCATAACCATATAACCTTACTCCACAGAGACTTTCATCCCTCTATATGGCATTAGGCAGGATTGTTGGAAGCATAGTCTCTGCATGCCTAAGTGCATGCAGCTTCAAAACCATTCAAGCAGCTTGGTATGTGCTCCTAGTGTCCCCCAAAGCAGCACTGTGATTGGGCACTCACCAACTACCTCAAGCTTTTATTCTTCTAACACAACAGAGGATGCAGAGTCTACCATCTACAAATTTATTGGAGTACCGTGTCAAGTTATTCTAATGACCTCTTCCAAAGTCATAATCTCATCTCAAGTCAAGTTTATTCGTCACATACAAATACGAGATGTGCAGTGAAATGAAAAGTGGCAATGCTCGCGGACTTTGTGCAAAAAGACAAACAAACAAACAACCAAACAAACTATAAACACAATCATAAACACACACATATTCTTTTACATATTAAATATTGGAAGGAAAAACGTTCAGTAAAGTTATTCCCTGGTGAGATAGGAGTTTACAGTCCGAATGGCCTCTGGGAAGAAACTCCTTCTCAACCTCTCTGTTCTCACAGCATGGCAACGGAGGCGTTTGCCTGACCGTAGCAGCTGGAACAGTCCGTTGCAGGGGTGGAAGGGGTCTCCCATGATTTTATTGGCCCTAGAGTTGCACCTCCTGATGTATAGTTCCTGCAGGGGGTGAGTGAAGTTCCCATAGTGCGTTCGGCCGAACGCACTACTCTCTGGAGAGCCTTCTTGTCCTGGGCAGAGCAATTCCCAAACCAGGTGGTAATATTTCCGGACAAGATGCTTTCCACAGCCGCTGCATAGAAGCACTGGAGGATCCACGGAGACACTCTGAATTTCCTCAATTGCCTGAGGTGGTAAAGGCACTGCCTTGCTTTACTCACGAGTGCTGAGGCGTGTGCTGTCCATGTCATATCCTCAGAGATGTGGACTCCCAGGTATTTAAAACAGCTCACCCTATCCACAGGATCCCCATTTATCCTCAATGATGTGTACATCCTCGGATGATGTGCCCTCCTAAAGTCCACGATCAGCTCCTTCGTTTTTTTGATGTTCAAGAGGAGGCTGTTGTCCTGACACCAGAGTGCCAGATCAGCCACCTCCTCCCGGTAGGCCTTCTCATCGTTGTCTGAGATCAGGCCCACCACCACAGTGTCATCAGCAAACTTAATTATTGAATCATCTACCTAAAAGAACAAGGTTTAGTTTAGAAAAGTAGCATGCAGATGGAAATACCATCATCTCTAAATTCCCTTCCAAATAATGTAGCATGCAGACTAGGAAACGTATTACCTTCTTCACCACTGTATCAAAATTGTGATAATTCCTAATTTATTGGAGAATCACATAGTCAAAAGCAGCTTAGCATCACTTCTCAAGGGCAGTTAAAAACAGATATTAAATGGTGCCAATAATGCCTCATCTAATGAATGTGAAAGCCATTCTTCAAACAAATTGTCTTTATCCAAATAAATCTGTGAGGGACAATACTATATATTTAATATTATGCTTAATGCTTTAAGCCTTTAGTTGCAATTTTCAAATGTGTTAAATGTTTATTATTAGCCTCAGAATTTCATGTTTATTAACTAATCACAGATATAATTTCACATTCTCAGCTGTTAATGTTTAATCACCCAGCGGGCACATGCTCGTACTGTGAAACTAGATTCATCATGGGTTGATGACTGTTGGAAAATAAGAAGTTTTTGCCAGTCTCCCTACCTGCTTCCACTACCTGCAACCTCCGGCAACCACCTGCAACCTCCGGGAACCGCACGGAAACCTTGGGTGGGGCGCAAAGTCTCCAGAGGTTTCCGTTCAGGTTTCCCAAGTGGGACAGGGGCATTATAGTAAAATTAAATTGTAAAAGTTTCTTGTCCTGCAGGTCCAGTCCCTTTCAACCTACATCTGGGACACTTTGCATGCTCTCCACCTTTTAACATTTTACAATTTCCTGCCCCTCAAGGTCTCACCTTCACCATGAACGTCTAGGCCCAATTCCCTTGGGGCCCACCGTTTCATTCTTGAAATTAGATCCAACCAGTTACCCTCCACTAACACTCTGCTCCACCTTGCAGAACTGGAACTTACCATGACCAACTTCGCATTTGACTCTTCTCACTTTATCCAAATCAATGGTGTAGCCATGGGAACCCAGGTAGGTTGTAAATATGTTCAAGAAGGAACTGCAGATGCTGGAAGATCGAAGGTACACAAAATTGCTGGAGAAACTCAGCGGGTGCAGCAGCATCTATGGAGCGAAGGAAATAAGCGACGTTTCGGGCCGAAACCCTTCTTCAGACTGAAGAAGGGTCTGAAGAAGGGTTTCGGCCCGAAACGTCGCCTATTTCCTTCGCTCCATAAATGCTGCTGCACCCGCTGAGTTTCTCCAGCAATTTTGTGTACCTAGGTTGTAAATATGCCAGTTTTTTCATTGGCTATGCAGAACACTCTTGTCTCAAACTTATTCTTGCACCTCTCCCCAACTCTTTCTCTCCTGCATCGATGACTTCATTGGTGCTGACTCTGCCCCCATGCAGAACGTGTTTTATCAACTACGCTACTAATATCCACCCCTCAAATTCACGGAGTATTTCCAACATTTCTTTCCATTATCTGGATATCTCTATCTTCGTCTTAGGGAAAAAAACTATGCCCTGACTACGACACTATAAATCCACTGAAGCACACAACTACCTAGACTACACGCCTCTTCTCTCAGTTCCCTTTCTCCTCTGTATTGCTTCCCAAGACTGGGATGTGGCTTCCCTTTTACTATGGTCACCCACAGCTCTTCCATTTTCTGCATTTCTGCTCTCGCCTTGCCTTCAGGCTGTCAGAATGTCAATTTTCCATGCTCCTTGCCTTTCACGCTATCTGCCTCCACATCCAGCACGTTCTTCTTTGTCATTTTTAACAGCTACAGCGCGACCCCACCACTAGCCCCTCCTCATTCTGTTCTGTTTTTAGCAGTGACAGCTTCTCCATGACTCCCTGGTTTGCCCATCCCTCCTTGTACCCAGGCACTTTCTTCTACAACTGTTGGAGGTCCATCTATCCTTACACCAATTCCCACACACCATACCAGGGTCTAAACACCACTTCCAGGTGAGGCAGAGATTCACATGCTCCTTCAATCTCATGTATTGCATTTCGATGTGGCCTAGGCGACCACTTTGTCAAGCATCTGTGCTCTGTCTGCAGTGGGCATCCTGATCTCCCAGTTGCAAGCTATTTTAACTCTCCTCCTATTCTCACACTTAACTGTCCATCCTCTGCCTTCACCACTTAAACACAGAGTGTTGGTGCTGGCTTAAACAGGGTGATGAAGACGCAGTTAGCCTGTGTGGTGGCGGCATAAACAGAGGAAAACGCATGAGAACAAAAGAGACCTTGAACAGAGCTGCATTCCAATCCTTCCTTGCCACTACCTTTCTTGGTCTGACTGAATTCTCACTTTGAACAACAATTTCTCTAACTGCACTCATTTCCTCCAAATCAAAGGTGTAGATATGGGAACCTACACTGATCCAACCCATGCCCGCCTCTTTGTGGGACAGTGAACCCCACAGCCCCATTCTTCACTTTTTCCAGTACACTAACAATTGTATTGGTTCTTGTAGTTCCTTTTTAATTTTCACTCTGCTCTCATTTTCACTCAGTCAATCTCTGACTTTGCGCTTCTGTTTCCTAATTTATCTGACTTGCAGAGGATAAATTAATGCCCCGAAGACTTGCATAATTACCTTAACCATTTCTATTGCCCCCTAACTCGTGTAAGGGCCCAGATTATCTGTCTGTTTTATATCTATTCTGTTAATGATAATTTCCCGAGAAGGGCTTTGAGATGTCTTCCTTTTTACATATAAACCTGGCTTCCCCACCATCATTCGCGGCAAGGCCCACAAACATATTTGCTGCATTTACTTCTGCTTCTTCCACCAAAAGCAAAGGTAGGATTCTTCTTATCCACACCATTCCCACACCAGCTTTTGATTTCAAAAATCATCCTCCATATTTGATGCCACGTCCACTGAGATGCCACCACTTAATTACCTTACTCAGAATTCCAAAGGACCGTTAACTCCACAACTCCTAAGTTCACGCTGACATCTTCACCAATGCCTGTTCCCCTTCTTATGAAACTTCCTGTAAAACCACAGGAAAAGCAGCAAGTTCCCTCTTACTTCTTTCCCACCATCTAAGGACCCACACTCTGCCTCCCGGTGAAGCTACATCTTCGTCCAGCTCATGCCATGGTCTGCTCTACATCATAGAAACCAAATGCAGATTAGTGGCTGCTTTGCAGAAACGCCTCCATTCACTCCAAAATATGACCTAAACCTTCCAGTTCACTGTCATTTAAATTCTCTGCCCAACTCTCGCTCGGAGGCCTTCATCTTTGGCATCCTACACTCTTCCACTAATGCTTATCATAAACTAAACCTATAGCACTTTATCTTCCACTTAGGTATGTTGCCATCATCAGGACTCAACATTAACTTCAACAAATTCAGTTAACTTGGTTTTCTGATTTTGAGCAGTTCTGATGCAAAGTTTTCCTCTCTGTACAGTTTCAGCCTGACCTGCAGAATATTCCCAACATCATCCAGCATTTCTTATTTCTAACAACCAGTGTGTCATGTAACTCATATTTCCAGCTTCCCCCCCCCACTTTCCTCTGTTCTCATTCCTCTTCCACTGATACTTCAATCAGATCAGCTGCAATCTGCATATTTTTGCTACCCATCCATGGCTGGAATCAACACCACACTGAAAAGGCCAGGGTCCTGAAACATTAAGTGCCTCTGTCTCTGCTGCATGACCTGTGTGTTTCCAACATTTTTCCTTTGTTGGGCAGCATGGTGGTGCAATGGTAGAGTTGCTGCATTACAGCACTTGCAATGCTGTCGACCCGACTATGTGTGCTGTCTGTACGGAGTTTATACGTTCTCCCTGTGACCGCGTGGGTTTTCTCTGAGATCTTCGGTTTCCTCCCACACTCCAAAGACATACAGGTTTATAGGTTAATTGGCTTGGTATAAATGTAAAATTGTCCCTAGCTTGTGTATTATTAGTGTTAATGTCAGGAGACCCCTGGTCGGCGTGGGCTTGGTAGGCACTATATCTCTAAAACCCAAATCTAAATATTTATATTGCTGTTTACTAACTGTCTACTTTTATTAATCATTCTCAATCTTTTTTTTAAGCTTTTATTGTAAGTGCCACCGTGATGGATATTTATTACAAATTTATCAGCCAGAAAAAATAATTTTGAGATATCTTATCCCAGTGCCTCATCGTAGATTTATTGCCAGCCCCCTGATCTTTTATTGATTATTCATCCTTTACAGCTGTGTGCTATTTTCTGTATCCATTTCTACCTATAATGATCAGTGTATCTAGGTCATTAAGTTACTTTCTTCATTTTGAAAGTACTTAACAAGGAAATAGATAAATTATTGGGTGCAAGTGCATTAAGGGGTATGGAGAGCAAATTGAAATATGGTATCAAGACAGATGATTGACCATGATCATATGAATCGGGGAGCAGGCGTGAAGGGCTGAATGCCCAGATAATACATTTTTCATGTTTTGTTTTCCCTGTTAACATTTTTTATTATTTCAATTACATGCCTGTTACTTATTTTGCCCCAATATTATTATTTTGGATTGCTTTCACAAGAGGCTGAGCTGAAGAGCCTGTTCCCTGCTGTATGACTTTAAGATTTATGGTTGTATTCCTTGGAGCTTAGAAGAATGAGGAGTGATCTTATTGAAACACACAAAATACTTAAGGGACATAACAGGGTAGATAGAGTCATACACCATGCTTCGGCCCGACTTCCACACCGACCAACAAGTCATATCTACACTGGTCCCACCTGCCTGCGTTTGGCCCTTATCTCTTGAAACCTGTCCTATCCATGTACCTGTCTAATTGTTTCTTAAATTTGCAGTTGTCCCTGCCTCAACATCCTCATCTGGCAGCTCGTTCCATACACCTACCACCGTTTGTGTAAAATGTTACCCCTTAGATTCCTATTAAATCTTTCCCCCTTCACCTTAAACCTATGTTCTCTGCAGTGATGGAAATTGGTTTTAGGAACTAGAGGTACGCTAAGGTCCATGAGGCTGAGGTTGGGAAGGAAGGGGGTGGGGGTGGGGGGGGGGGGGGGGGGGGGGGGGGGGTAGACGCTATGAGCCTGTATGCACTGGGTATGATGTTTACATACACATTGTATCAGTAACTCAGTTAAGTAAAGATAGGTATAACAAATTAGGTCGGTGATTGGTCACAACGCCCCTCGGAGACTATGTATGATTGGCCGCCGAGTGACCAGTGCATTATGTGATTAGACACAATGCCCTTGGAGACAGCGGCTGATTGGACGGGAGGAGACCGATTTGTTGATTGGACGAGAAATATAAGGGAAGCTGGTCAGTGATTGGACGCAATCCCCTTAGAGACAGCGGTTGATTGGCCGCCAAATAATCGGGCACAAAAAATTGACAAATAGGAAAACAATAAAATCGGAATATCATGAAGAATATCATGCCTGATCTGCAGCAAAGATACTAGTATCTGCTCTCGTATCTTTGATCTGCAGTTCCTTCCCATTGAAGAAGAACCCTAGTCCGAAAAAACTCCTAATCCATCCCCTCCACATATGCTGTCTAGCCCGCTGAGTTCCTCCAGCACTCTGTTTTTAATTTAACTCTGAAATTGAAGATAGACATAAAGCTGGAGTAACTCAGCGAGACAAACAGCAACTCTGGAGAGAAGACCCTCTCCCCAGATCTGCCGCCCGTCCCGCTGAGCCACCCCAGCCCCCCCGTGTCCACCTTCAATTCCAGAGCCAAACAAAAAACACAGTGTGCTGGAGGAACTCAGCGGGTCAGGCGGCACCTGCGGAGGGAACGGACCAGGAGCCGCCACGGGCCAGGGTTTCCCCCCCCCCCCCAACAGGAAGGAACCGCAGATGCAGTCGTCACCGCAAAACGGCAAATGATTCCGGGAATGCCGAGGCGGGAGGGTGAGAGAGAGAGAGAGAGAGGGAGTGAGAGAGCGAGAGGGAGACGAGATGGGGAGCAGTTGCTTCTTAAAAATAACGTGGGTGAATGACTTTACCTGCATACCAGGAAGAAGCCCGTGCTCGCGGTCCAGAGCCCTCTATGACGGTGAGTTTTAAGAAATTCTCCCGTGAATTTTATTCAAAGGAACGCGGCGTCATTAATGCTTGGTCAAAACACAATTACATTTACTGAGGAATGTGGATCGATGTGCATAATTGTATAACTACGTGTTAACTACTGGCTGTTAACAAGTGCTAACAGTGGTAGTTAACAAATCGTTTTCTTCTCATGGCAGCTGAGTAAAAGATTGGTCAAATGGTAGGTTCAATGAAGATCGGGCGAGGGGGATTGGGGGTGGGGGAAAAGTATCTATAGCTTGGGACTTGCCTAAATGAGCACTGAGATGGATTATCATTCCACACCAAATTTCTTAGACAATAATACCATTTATGCAATTATCACAACATTATGCTTGATATGGGTCAAAGTACTATGTATGGTACATGCTTGTAAGTTAGTAAAACAAATGTTCTTCTTTAAGTACTGTTGTTTCTGGGATGGGGTGACTGATTACAAATAACCTACATTCTATATTTTGTCATAATGTGGCTGAAACAATGGCATATTTTGTGATATTTATTGAGATAGAAAAATACAACTGAGTTTGGGCAAAATATTACCTTGCAACATATTGTATGTCTGATAGATATTATGAGATGGAACACAGATGGCACAATGGGCTAAGTGTTCGGCTGGCAACCGGAAGGTAGCCGGTTCGAATCCCGCTTGGAGTGCATACTGTCGTTGTGTCCTTGGGCAAGACACTTCACCCACCTTTGCCTGTGTGTGAATGTGTGTGAGTGATTGGTGGTGGTCGGAGGGGCCGTAGGCGCAGATTGGCAGCCACGCTTCCGTCAGTCTGCCCCAGGGCAGCTGTGGCTACAGAAGTAGCTTACCACCACTGAGTGTGACTGAGGAGTGAATGAATAATGCGATGTAAAGCGCCTTGAGTATTAGAAAGGCGCTATATAAATCCCATCCATTATTATTATTATTATAAATTATGGGAGGATTACATAAAACTACAATTCAATGGTAATGAATATACTGAGTATTTCCATCATGAACATACAATAGTGATATAGGACAGCAGGTCCTACTACGGTAAACTCACGAGCTATTATGGTATGACTATGTAATAAAAAGTTTCAAATTTTTACATCCCAAGTATATTTTACTCGTGGACATTTTTCAACATGTTGAAAAATCTTCACGAGTTACCACGTTTCCCGAGTACCTGCCGTTAGTGCTAAGAGACGTCCCGAGCTCCGACGTACCCGCTACGTTCATTCTACGTGCTTACCACGAGTTTTGGTTTTTTTTAAACTCGGGAGAGCTCTTGGGTGAACTCGCACAGTGGGACAGGGCTTTGACTTCAAACAATAAGCAATAGGAGAAACCAATTAACTGATTTGATGAATACTTCTGTTCAATCAACAGTAACATTGAGTATCCAATTGCTTGTCTCCTTAATTGTTGATCTGTTTCTCATTCTGATTTATCTATCTTTGCATCCCACACTGTTCCGAGGGAGGTCAATAAAAGTTCAAATCCAGTAGCTAATTTTTCTGACGGCATAATATAGCCTTCGGGACTAGCCATTGAATTCAGCAATTTCAGATAATCAGCTTTCAAGTCTATTATCTTACATTTCCAGTGTTCAGTTTTTTTTCCTCTTTCTTTTTTCTTGAGTTATTTCAGATTTCATGTATCGTGCCGTATAGAGAAATGGAATATGGTGGTTGGAGGAGATGAAAAATAAGATCATAAAAATTAATAAAGAGACAGGTCTGGAGACTGTTATAAAAAAAGTTGGGCAGACTGCATCTATATAGGGTCTTTAAAACAGGAATACAGACTAAGTATGTAAATCGCTAGTGAAAGTGTTGTGAAAATCAAATACATATTTGGTGACCACTTTGTAGAATACCTTTATTCAATCCACAAAGAGCTTCAATTTATCTGTCGCTTTAATTCACCATTCCATTCACACTCTGACCTTCCCGTCTTTGCCCACCTGCATTGTTCCAATAAAACCCAACATGTGGTTGAGGAACAGCATTTAATTCTCTGAATAGACTTAAGAATTCAGTGAGCAATTTTGGAATTTCCTGTTTGTATCATAGCATGCTAATTCTGATGAAAGATCTTGAGTGTGTAATGTGAACACATCGTTTGTCTCCCACAAATGCCGCTTAACCTGTTGGATATTCCCAGTATTCTCTTTTATTTAAAAAAAAATCCAATAATGGCACTGTTCTTTATCTCACAATTCCAATATTGATTTCCTTGTTCTCTCTTTGACTTTGCTCAGCTCCTTCTGTTTACACCTCCTCTTGATCATTTGCAATTAATGTGCATTCATCCTCTCTCATTCAATATCACCATTGTTTGCATCATTCAGTGTCTTTTGGAAACCATTCCAGCATGGATATTTCCTTTGTCCCCTTACACCTCCCTCTGCTCTGCAATTTAAAACATGCTTGCTTTTCAATATTTCCTTGTTTTGATGAAAGACCTTTGACCTGAAACATTAATATGGTTTCTCCTGCCACTAATGCTACCTGACCCGCTGAGTATTTCCACTTCCAATTTTATGTTTTTATTTTAAATTTCCGATGTCTGCACTGCAGTTTGTTTTTGCTTCAAATTCAGAAAATATCTGAATTAATATTTTGTATACTTTTGACATTTTGAAATGTGTGTGAATTGAACATAAGATGCATGACTTTAGAAATAGTTAGCGCTATTAAAAAAATATTATTTTTGAGACAAATGAGAGTTTTCTTTACATTGAACATGTCATTTTCTTTACAATATATTTGAAGCTTCACAAACTATTCACTGTTCTTGTGAGTGATCTGTTATAACTGGAGCTTTCTCCTACCCTCCCCCCCCCCCCCCCCCCCCCCCCCCGCTCCCCATTTTAATTTTGGCACTTTGGGATGCCCTAGTTGATTAAATGTCTTGAATAAATTTAACTATTTGTAAATCCCTTTCTATCTTGAGTATGCTCTCATCACATCTCTTTGAACCATCTTTTTACTTTGTGTTTCCCTATTGTATTCACTGTTTTAACTCAGTGAGAAATACTTTCAAATATCTTTTTACACATGAAGAACTGAGTAGAAATGTAAACTGTTGTGTGACTTACTCCATTGATAATGAGGTTAAATGGCACAAGCAACAGGTGAAATAAATGAAGGTGAGAAAGAACACTTTTATTAAAAGGAAATTCAAATCTTCATGTGAGAAGAATGTTTTGCTTTGGGTAAAGGAAGAAATTGGTTAGCCTGAGTGAATCAAATTAATATTTAGACATTATTGTGGAATATTTTCAAATCAAAACGTAAGATAAATATGGCAATTTAACAAAATTAGTGTTGAGATGTCATGTAGGAAAGGCTTTTCCAAATCATCCAGTGGAAAGATGCTGATGTACTTGTACAGAAGATGCCAACATCAGAATTTTGAGTGAAATACAATTTTATTTTTTACTATGTTCTAGGACTCTGATTAATGGAACAACAGAGCATTTATGTGGACTAGATATCTTGCTTAACCTGAGTCAATAGTCTATTTCAATATTTCACAGAGTAGCTGGGTTTGTTAAACAATCATTTGTCACTTTCCCATGAATTTGCAATGCCACCAGTATGTATGATCAAACTAGAATATAGCTTAGAGTTGCTGTCTTACAGCGCCAGGCTCCCGGGTTCGATCCTGACAACAGGTGCTGTTTGTTCGCAGTTTGTATGTTTTCCCTCTGACCACGTGGGGTTTCTCCCGGTGCTCCGGTTTCCTCCCACACTCCAAAGATGTACAGGTTTGTAGGTTAATTGGCTTTGGTAAAATTGTAAATTGTCCCTCGTGTGTAAGGTAGTGCTAGTGTAGAGGGTGATCGCTGGTTGGTGCAGACTCAGTGGGCCACACTGTATCTCTAAAATCTAAATCTGAATTTTTGTCCAAACTTTAATTTTAAAGAAATGGATTCAGTGCACAGTGGAAAGCAACAGAGAATGTTTTTACGAAGAATCGAAATGTTAATCTTTCTAAATAATAAGTGTTGCCACGATGTCACAAGGCGAAACCAGTAATTTACTCATATAAAAAATCATGCCAATTAAATCAATCAAGAATTATAGGAAACCTGCCTCACTGGGTCCCAGCAGGAGAGAAGAAAATCAAACCAAATTATCTGATCTAATCACTGATGATAATTGAGTGAAGCTCTGTGCTGGTCACATATTTGCCCTCAAAGCAATAAACAATCATAGTTTTCTCAGTGAAGAACACTCTTTCAACACATTCTATCACACACTGAAATAAACACATCACAACAATCGTGCATGTAGGCGTATGAGACATAGATACAAGTTGCCATTCTCTTTGTAGAAACACTCCTAAGACCTGATTGCACGGTCATGCAAATTATTAATACCATTACTATAACAGGAATGTTAAACTATTTAAAGATGTCATTAAGTGAGAATAAAAATCCATAGCCAGAGTATTTGACATGCTGGGACTGCACACAAAAAAATCTGCAACAAATCTATCCCTTGCAACCTTCCTGGCTATTACATTTTCAAAAATATATATTCATTCTAAGGACTTGGGACTAGCAGCCTGGCACTGCATTTAATTGCCCATTCCCTAATTGCCCTTTAGAAAGGATGGTGAGTTGCCTTTTTGAACTACTGTAGTCCTTGACGTAGCTAAAACCACAATGATGTTTTGGAGAGAATTCCAGGATTTTGACCCAGTGAATGTGAAGGAACATATTTTTTCAAGTCAGAATAACCTATGACTTGGAGGTCAACATCAGGTGGTGGTGTTATAATGGCTTTGCTGCCCTTCAACGTGGTAGAAGTTGTGGCTTTGGAAAGTGCAATGCCCCTGTCCCACTTAGGAAACCTGAACGGAAACCTCTGGAGACTTTGCACCCCACCCAAGGTTTCCGAGCGGTTCCCGGAGGTTGCAGGTGGTTGCCGGAGGTTGCAGGTAGTGAAAGCAGGTAGGGAGACTGACAAAAACCTCCGGGAACCGCACGGAAACCTTGGGTGGGGCGCAAAGTCTCCAGAGGTTTCCGTTCAGGTTTCCTAAGTGGGACAGGGGCATAAGGATTCTTGAGGAGTTGCTGCAGCCATCCTATGGATGTAATAACCACTCAGGATTTTGGTGCCAAAGCGCATTTAGATTGCAGAGAATCATCGTGATTTGTAGTGTACAGCTAAATCTTCGAACAGAGTCACTGTGATCCATCCGTCATAGGTTCTATCGCTATTAAATCCATCCATTTATTCATTGGGAAGAATTATGAGTATCCAAACAGATAATCCATGATTTCTCCGTTTATCTTTCCAACTTAAAGGCACAGGATTTGTGGAAGCAGATCTATTATTTTATCGGACCTTCAACCTCTACTCTCTCGCACAAGTTCTAAGGATAATTTTAAATAAAACATTCTTCTATTAGTCACTCATAGTAATTGATATGTGTATTTTCACTCCAGTGATTGTTGTTAATTTAATGACGCTATTATTTGTGTACTTAATTAACTTATTCATCTTAGACAGATCTTTTTTTCCAAAGAAGTAGTATATTCTTGAATAAAGTTACAATCTAGCCTTCACTTGTAATGACTGGATCAATCGAGTTATCTAACAGAGAGATTTGCACCACCATAATTTCAGATTTAAATGATTCCATTGGTACAAGTTTAAAATCTTTTGTTGCTTTTTGTACAGCTAAAGTGGAATTGCACTCCATTGTGCTTCCATGTCAAGCTAAAATCTCAGGAGATTGCCAAACAATGTAATGAATGTAGCATATTATTCATTATGCAAACCAAAGTATTGCCCTCAATAATAACAGACTTTTTGCCCATGGATTATCATCAATTGTCAGTTTGTGTGTGTGATTTATTTGGCTTGGCACATAATTTGCAAAATGGTTGCATTTTCTGCTATTAATATATATTTTATCATGGGCAGCATATAGCTTGTACAGCTTATGTTTTTTTTTACAAAATTTCTAGTAGTTGTGTTTCTTTGGCAATTCTTTAGCCTTGTTCCAAAAGCTATAGGATCTGAGTTATCTTGATTTATGTATTGTACAATCCTGTTTTGTTACCTCACTAATAGCATTTGATTGCACCACTATGCTTCAGCCAATTGATATATCTCATCCTAAGTGTAGGAAATAACTGCAGATGCTGGTTTAAATTGAAGGTAGACACAAAATGCGGAGTAACTCGGCGGAACAGGCAGCATCTCTGGAGAGAAGGAATGGGTGATGTTTTGGGCCAAGACCCTTCTTCATTCCTTCTCTCCAGAGATGCTGCCTGTACTGCCAAGTTACTGCAGCATTTTGTCTACCTATCTCATCCTAAGGTTTGGCTAACTTCTTAATTAAGTATTAATTAAGTAAGTATTAATTAAGTAAGTTTATTGGCCAAGTATTCACATACAAGGAATTTGCCTTGGTGCTCTGCCCACAAGTAACAACATGACATGCAGTGACAGTTACGAATCTCAGAAAACACTAAACATTTATAATGGTAAAGCATTAATGATAAAACACCATTGATCAAGCATGTGAACCAACAAAATCAACCAACCAGATCAACGTTTATACGTTGATATATGTTTATATGTACCTAAAAAAACAAGTCTACCTTCAGAAAATTAAGATGGAGAGGGATTTGCTGCTTTCGAATGTTAAACCAGGAGAGAAGAGACATGGATAAAGGTGATCCAATTGCCTAGCTCATCCACTGATCAGCGCCTCATTAATTGCTCAGTAATGAATGAATGCAGAACATAATTTAAAAAGTCAGACCTGAACATAGAAAGCTGAACATATATTCTTTGAAGTGCAGTGATCAATGGGTCAGAAATATTCAGACTACTGAAGGAAACACATCGGTGAAAGAAACCTAGTGCAATTCTTATCCTTCAAGGCCAAAATTATGTTTCGTTTCATAAATCTGTCAAGCAGATCATACATTGAGATTGGTGCTCTTTTGTCTGATAGTTTTTGCTTTCACGAGCACTTGAGCTGAGAAAGATGGGGAACCAGCACAAATAAAATCATTAAAGTGTTATTGGAACCAGTTGCTATGAAATCATCAAAAAACAAATCCAGAGTACTGAAGTGGATTCAGAGAATAGCAACTCTACGGTGTGGAATTTTAAATGATTAAAGTTGTTACAATACAGACATGAGTAGCTGAGGGAAATTTCAATGGGATTGAAGAACGGGACCAAATTTTCAAAACAATGAGGAAATTTATTCAGATTCAGAGAGGTTGTATAAATCTACGGGAGGTGATAAGATCAGAAAACCACACTCCTTTCCCTCCTTGCGTGCCTCTCCCTCCCTCCTTTCCCTTACCCTCAGCCACTCCCTCCCTCTCTCCATAACTCCTCTATCTACCCAAACATAACTAAAACTCTGATCTTGTGCTCTTCTGGTTTGCGTGGTTTTTCTATTTGCGCAAAAACGGTACACGATAGTGCTACGATTATTGAGAAACCCAATTCTGGATGCACATGTCCTTCAGCAGTGAAGAGTATTTTGTTGCTTGGGGGAGTGAGATTTGCAGCACTGGGTTGGTCAGTTATCCTTTCTCCAGTTCAAATTCCCCTATAATAACTGTGGTCGCCTTCACTTGTGGGATGCAAAGATGACTAACCATTGTGTTTGTAGGAAGGAACTGCAGATGCTGGTTTAAACCGAAGATAGACGCAAAATGCTGGAATAACTCGGGCAGCATCTCTGGAGTGAAGGAATGGGTGACATTTAGTAGAAGGGTCTCAACCCAAAATGTCACCCATTCATTCTCTCCAGAGATGCTGCCTGTCCAGCCAAGTTACTCCAGCATTTTGTGTCTAACCATGATGTTGCCTGGAATGAAAGGAAGAGAAACTGGATAGGCTGTCTTCGTTTTCCCTTCAGCAGAAGGGTGTTGGGCAGAGGTAGAGGGTGGAACAAACCAGATATGGTATACCAAATTATGAGTGACATAAATAGGTTAGATGATAAGAATTTTTTTCTGTAGCGGAGATGTTTAGACTAGAAGGCAAAGGTTTAAGGTGATGAGTAAGAGGTTTAGAAGTGATCTGCATATTGGCTTGGCAATGGGAAACATGGTGAAGGTTGAGAGCTATTTTGTAATTGGACGCCTGTGACTTGTGGTGGCCTACAGGGATTGAAGTTGTGATCCTTATTGTTTGCAATATGGAGCATTGAATACAGAAGTATGGAGATTATACTTTAATTTTATAAAACCTTGATCATGTGTTAGTTGGAGTATTGTGTCCAGTTCTTGTCCCCATGTTGTAAGATGGATGTGGTAGTGCTAGAAAGGCGGCAGAGGAGATTCGGCAGGATGTTGTCTGGGATGGAGTCATTCAGTTATGAGGAGAGACGAGAGAAACTAGGTCTGTATTCCCTGGAGTGGACGGGGTTATGAGAGGACTTTAGTGAGGTATATAATATAATATAATGATGGGTCTCGATAGGGGCCACCTCAGGAGTTTTTTTCCTTTACCAGGGTAAATAAAATTGGAGGTCATAGATATTGGGTAAGAGGAAGAGATTTTGAGGGGATATGAGAAGGACTATCTTTACTCTGAGATCTTTTGCCTTCCTGGGGAGTACATAATAGATTGAACATGGTTGGGGGAAGGAGATATTTAATACCAAATATGGCTAAAATATTGCATACTGTTTGTAAAATTACACTTGTAAGCAGTAGTGAAATACTATTTTAAAAATATCAGTCAATCCTAATGGAAGTGGCGGCGCTGGGAACGGCTGCGGCTCGCCTGCAGTCCGCTCGTTTTTACTTTTTTGTGTTGTTTTTTTTGTTTTGTCTAGTTGTGTTTTTGGTTTTTAGGTTGTGTTTATGTGGGGGGGGGGTGGGGGTGGGGGGTTGAAACGGGGTTTGCTGTCTCTCCCTTGGGGGGAATACGACTTTTTCGTCGTATCCCCCCTCTCTGCCTCCGTCTGCGCTGAGGCCTAATGGTGGAGCTGGCGACCTCGGGACTCCGGAGGCAGCCTGTCAGGACTCGCCCTGGGTTCGCTCCCGTGAGGGCGGCCCAGCTCGGGGCTGGAACTGCGCTCCCGTGAGGACGGCCTGGCGAGGGGCCGAGACTCTCCCGTGAGGGGCTGTGGCACACCCGTCGGAGTGGCCCAGCCCGAGGGTGGAACGGCACTCCCGTCGGAGTGGCCCAGCCCGAGGGAGGAACGGTACTCCCGTCGGAGTGGCCCAGCCCGAGGGAGGAACGGCACTCCCGTCGGAGTGGCCCAGCCCGAGGGTGGAACGGCATTCACGTGAGGGCGATCCGGCTCGGGGCTGGAACGGTGCTCCGGTGGCTGGGACGGCGTTCTGGCGGCTATGACCTGAGTCCTGGGTTCAGCCGCGGGCCAGCGGCTGCGTCCGCTGGACTGGAGGGCAGCAGCTTCGACCACCCCGGGCCGCGGTGTTTGAGCCGGCCCGTTTGCGGGGTTCGGTGAGCCGCGGGACTGTTTGTACCATCGCCCGGTGGGGTATCGCCTCAGCGCAGAGGGAGAAGAGGAGGGAAGAGACTGCAGCCCTAAGATTTTTGCCTCCACCACAGTGAGGTGCTTGGAGGACTCACTGTGGTGGTGTTAATTTGTGTTTATTGTTGTTATTATTGTATGATTGTATGTATGACTGCAGGCACGAAATTTCGTTCAGACCGTAAGGTCTGAATGACAATAAAGGCATTCAATTCAAAATTATGACCAGAATGGCTGTCATTCATTGTAAAATTATGATCATAGTAGGTAATTATTAGTGACAAATAATTATTAGTGACAAATAGAATATGACTAAAATATATGGGTTGGAGAATCAGTGGGAAATCACATTTCATAGATCTTTCTCTTAGATCCACTTAGATCTGCCAGCAGGTAAACCCGTACCTTGTTTTATGGAACACGAGCTGAGTGCAACCTTCCACTGAAGTGCACCAGCCCTGTGACTTCTGCACGTTCAACTGTTCAGTTAAAATGAACGGGGGGGGGGGGGGGGGGGGAAATCAGCTCCAGAAGGTGGCTAAGTAGCTGCTTATTTTTTTTAAATTAGTTTAAATGTTTTAATTGGTTTTGTGTAATTGCATTATAGCCTCTTCAAAAAATAAACATTTTTTAATTGAGGCCTTTAGTGATTTTAAAGTTTAAGAAGGTCACAACAAAATTAATACGTGATAGCCTGTGAGCTTGGTGGTGGAACCACCCTGGCAAACAAAGCCATTTCGTGATCATCTCGGGCCTGTTACACCGAGAGAGGACATGCACTGAACTCAGCAGTGACCACTTGTGACCAGGATGATAGCATGATGGGTTTTCAGAGTATTGAGAAACCCAATTCTGGATACACATGTCCTTAGCAGTGAAGAGTATTTTGTTGCTTGGAACGAGATTTGCAGCACTGGGTTGGTCAGTTATCCTTTCTCCACTATCTTCAGCATCTTGAAATGGTGAGTGTTTGATATTCCAGGTGATGTCACACTGGATATTTGTAATATACTATTCCCAATCATGGTTGCCAATGCCTCCGTGCTTGAGGGCAATCTTTAGTGCGTCTTTGTTCTGTTTCTTGATTAACAGAAAACCGGGAGAAGGGAATCTGGCAAGGAAGATGGTTCTCGGGCATTGGGATGCAGCAGCTTTTTCATCAGAACTTGTTTCTCATGAGTAAAGTTTTGATTCTGGTGCATGCAATTTCATGGAGGAAGCGTATGTTGGCCCTCCTGTTGGATCCCCAAGATTTGATTCAATTACAGTTGGTGGAATCCCTGAGGGTCTTAATGTAACATCAGTAACTGGTCGATGTTTTGTTGTGGTGAAAGAGAGCAGTCAGCACAAGAGCCCTATAAACTCGCAATTGACTTGGAATGGTCTCAAATTTTGTAGATACGTTTTCACAAATTGAAGAAAGCTGTAGTGGTACAATTGACAAATTGAAGAAAGCATTACTGGTACATTACTGCGAGAATTGATCACAACAAAATAAAGCCCCTGCAGTTGCTTTTCACTGCAAAATAAGACCATTACTGAAGCCCAAACTGAAAATCATTTTGCAACTAAGTTTAATTTTAACTGGACATATCAGCAAATTTTAAGTGAGGCTGCGCTAGAAAATTACTGCAACAATTACTCTAAAACATAACTTGGTAAATTAATCCATATCAGTGAATCCTATCGGAAATTGGTTTGCAGAGACCTGGTGAGAAACTCTCACAAAGCTGAGTGTCAAATGGAGTTGATGGGAGAAATTACGGTATCATGTTGCGAAGATAAATTACTGTTGTAACCTAGCAAGCCAGCAGTTTCATAGTAAATTGGCTTGAGAAATGATTGTACTCAAAATGGCACAATCTTATAAGCCACTACAAAAAATGAGGGCAATTTTAGAACTTGCAGCAACTTATTAAGGCACGAGGTGCCTCAAAGCAAGAAATTCCAGTTGCAATTTGGTAAGCAATATTTGGGATGGGGTCAAGGGCAGTCTGGAAGCACGTTACAAGAAACTAAAATAATTGTAAAATACACAAATGAGAAGCTGTGTTTTCTGAACAAGTTGAGAAATCTCTTTAAGATTGAATCACTATTCAAATCCCAGCAAGACGCAAAACCACTGAGACAAATCTCTGTAAAGGGCCTGTCCCACTTACGTGTCCTTGGCATGCAAATTAGGCGACCTTGTGGTCGCGGTGAGGCGCACGGGCATCGTATGGCCGTTACGGGGCCGGTCCCACTGAGAAGCGCGGAGGGGTATGGAGTTGTGCGCAAGATCGCGCGGGGCGTCGCGCGCTAACGGCCTGTCGCGTAACTGATGGCCAAAGTGGGACAGGCCCAAGATCCTGGCGCAACGCAATGTCTCACCTCCAACAGCAGCAGAAGCAGGCAAACGATCGCCGAGCTTGGCCTGGGGCTCACGGCCGTTGCGGTCCGGTTCCGCCCCCACTTCTAGTCCCAGAGCGGGGCCAAGAAAATTGAAGATAGACACAAAATGCAGGAGTAACTCAGCGGGACTGGCAGCATCTCTGGAGAGAAGGAATGGGTGATGTTTCGGGTCAAGGCTCTTCTTTTCAGACTGAAGAAGAGTCTCGACACGAAACATCACCCATTGCTTCTCTCCAGAGATGCTGCCGGTCCCGCTGAGTTACTTCAGCTTTGTGTCCATCTTCAAATGACGTCACGCGCTCCAGACGGCTGTGCGTACACATGAAATCACGCGCGACCTTCGCGTGACCGTCGTGGCTCAACGTGACCACGAGGTCGCGTAATTTGCGTGCCAAGGACACGTAAGTGGGACAGGCCCTTAAGAAATGGAGTAACAGAACTAGCCACTTGAGAAAATCGAGTAATACTAACAATAAATCAGGAAAATATGGATTAAAGCACAATAATAATTACAAATAATATAGAAGATAGATTGGTTACATCAAAATTTCAGCTAATGAATTCAGAATTTGCCTCCCACTCAATATCCTATTAGAAACACTAAAGCTAAGTACACCTGCTAATTCTTGCTTAACCTCTCATAATAATGTTAATGTCTATTAAGCTCTCACAAAGTGCATTTTACACAACATCTGATTTAACTGATTGATAGTTTGAAAGACAATGAAGGGTTCTTGAAGAATGAAAATTGCTTGATTCAGAAGCAGATCATTTTGGCCTTTGAGCCTGTACTGACTCATGGGAGAGCAATCCCATCAGTCTAAGTCCCTTTTCTATTCTTAAGGGCTGTGTAACGGGTTATGGAAGTGAAGGTACATATTCTTGAAGTTGTCAGTACATACAAAATACATGGAGGTTGCAGCATCAATATTGTTGGTGTTTTATAGTAGGTAAAGCTGTCCATGAGTAAAGAAAAATTGTGGACCACATTTAAATACCGTGGGCTGTTATCCTGCATGATCTGATGGACCCATGAAAGAAAAATTACAGCAGTTTTTTCAGATCAAAATAGAAAGGAATTATGCACAACATTTTGCTTTGTCAATATGCTTCTAAGTAAGGTGAGTAATTTTGTTTCCTGCATTGTGCCTTCATACAGTGATCTAACTGTCAGGCTGACAATAAACTTTATTGATTTAAAGAAATAATTTATTCCAGTTGGAACAGAGCAGTATTGAGTGGATAGTGATGTACTGAAGCCAAGGATAAATGGTGTGTTAGTCTTTCTTGTACATGACAATGTGTTAAAAGCATGACAAGTATGGAGAAGCAAACATGGTTTGCTCTGAACTGAAACTAATGATCTTCCAAATGGCAGATGGTGCAGTTTTATATTTGATTGCAGTAAAAAAAAACATCTTTAATTTATGAAGCTTTGTGCTCCTGAATAGTCAACCAAATTCTCACTTTTGAAGCCAAAGCAGACAGTAATGCCTCAAGTTCTTGGATTAGGGAAATGAGATAATAAAGCTGTAACACTATATTCTGCAATCTGCTGTTTTTTCCCCTGCACAACTTGTATTGTATGACTTGATTGTACTCGTGTACAATATAGTTTTGATTGGATAGCACACAAACAAAACTTTTCACTGTATCTTGGTACACTTGACAATCGTAAATCAATACCAATATTAGGTTTCATCAATTCCTCTGATGATAGGAGCAGACGTGTCATTCTTCTTAAAATGGCATCAGATAATTCCCATTTGAAGATATATACTTGTAGAATAAATTGTTTCAGAAAAGTATTCCCATTTGTGACTTTGTAACTGTAGCTCCTCTTCCCAGGGTTCGATATTGGCAATATATCTGGACCATCTCTGATGGCCCCACATCTGAGCTGTAATGTTGCATCCAAGTTTAAACACAGTTTAAATGCTCCAGCGAAGGCAGAGCAGTGCTTTATGAAGGCTTTCCTGCCCTTAGAGTCGGAGTCATACAGCATTCAAACAGTCTCTTCAGCCCACCATGTGCATGCCAACCGTGGTAGCTGTTACTTAGCCAACTTCATATCTTGACCTGTGCCTGTTCTTTCTTTATCACCAACTGCACCATCCCATTGGAATCACTTGAAATCCCCTTGGTCTAGGGCTTCACATTATCCAGTAAAGAAAAGTACCATAAATCTTCAGTGTTGGGCACCAGTGTGCTTTGGCCTTCTTGTTATAAATATAATCTAAAATCTTGGAATAAGGTTTGACCACTAACCTGTAATTGTTTCTAAGGCATCCAATTTGACAATACAATTTTAAGTTTATTTGTAAATCTGTAGTTTCCATGGGAAAGGTCTTGTATTCAGCAGAAATATATAGTGCTGTTAATACGCTTCTCTGCATGGAATTATTCATATCCGTTGGATTTTTCCAATCCCTTGGAATGTGCCAATAGATTACACAATATCTCATACATATGCAATGGCTTAAAGTAATTCTAGAATATAAATGGTTATCTTTTGAAACTTTTTTTAGTGCGTTTTAGCTTGTTGCAACATTTCATAATTTCAGAAAACTGATTTCAGGCAAGATAAGCTGCTTTTCCAAAATTTGATCATCGTGGTCCTTAACCACTTGTGAAACATGAAATAAGTGGCACATGGTGGTTACAATATTTCTTCTCCCAAGTAAAAACCTACAAGTTTTATCCCAGTTCCTTTTGTATTTCCTAGTGTGTAACAGCCTAAGCACTTTGTATTTGGAGGTTTTACTTTGAAATATGCACCTGAAATGTTTTGTTACAGTAACAGGGAACTCACATTCTCAATAATTACTGTGCAACTGACAGCACCATCTCTATCTTATCTTTTGTTAAATGCATAAGTAGTGCATAACTGCTCAGGCTGCTTTTGCATGCTTCACTTAAGCAATCAACATGGAATCACTTTAAAGTAAACCAGCTCTTTACACACTGCTCCTCCTATAAAAAATAATTGGAAATGTTATGCCTTATTTAAGGATGTGTAACTGAGTTATTAACAGTATGCTAAGCTATAGTTACTGCTGAATAAACCCCTCTGATTTGGTTTTGTTTCTGATTATTATCACGTGTACCAAGAAACAGTGAATCTTTGCTTTGTGTGCTTTCCAGGCAAACCGTACATATGGTAGTGCAAAAGAGAAAACAAAGTATGCTGAATCTAGTGAAACAGCAAAAGAGTGCAGGGAAAATGTGCAAAGGCCGCAACAAGGAAGATTGGAAGCTCGGGAATTAATTCTTAGCATAAGAGAGGTCGGTTTAAGAGTCTGATAACAGCAGGGAAATAGCTGTTCTTGAATCTGGTCCTCTGTGCTTTCAAACTCTGGCACTGAGAAATCAATTTTATATTTGTGGAGTCTAATCTTTCAAAATATTTAGTTCAAAATTCCTTGCTCAACAATTTGATATAACATATCACATATAAACATTACTGTCAGGAAGACTTGCCATCGATTGGAAAATATGTACATTGGTTTATGACATTACGTGGGAGAATGTCGGGTGCAATATTCAATACCCTGTACTACATTTCACTTTCTAATTGAGTTGTCTCAACAATGCCCAACCAGTCCCAAATCATCAGTGCAGTTAAACCAGATTATTTTATACATGGTGAAAAAGGCAACTTCTCAAAATGCTATTTAATAACAAATGAGTATTTTAAATAATTGTGGATATCATCCGCAAGGAAATACATTGTGATCTCATTGTGAAGCTAAAAGTGCATGTACATATTGGCTTTAAATATTCTCTAATCTAATTTTGCGCAAATAGGATTATTGTCTATGAATCAGTACTATGTCAATATTAAAATGGCTGACCATTATATGCAACATCTGATATTTACTCCTATTGCAACCATTGGCTGATCTGATACAGTTTTTGCAATGGTAACCACAAAGTTTTGATGGACCATTCTCTAGTGTTCTATTCTTAATCTAAATTGTATCGAACATTATCAAGTAGAGATGAAGAACTGCAAATGCTGATTTACCAAGAAATTACACACAAAATGCTGGAGTAACTCAGCAGATCAGGTAGCATCCCTGTTTTGGTTTGGGACCCCTCTTCAGATTTCTCCAGGGATGCTGCCTGGCCCATTGAATTACTCCATCATTTTGTGTGCACATTATCTAGTGCTCAATTCTTGATCTAAATTTCATCACAAAAAACCCACGAATGACAAGAAATTATGCAAGCCATATTTGAAGATTGCTTTAAAAAATTAGAAAACTCCATGACCAGTGTTCACACCAAAAATTTTGAAGCTTAATATAGTGTGATTTATAATCTATCATGCGAGCATTATAATCCCATCAGACATGTAGGCTCTGCGAATTTTGCTGTTTGATTCATCCTGCACAACTGACTGCTCCCTGCTGATTAGTCATCAGCATCTGATTTATCAAACTTCAAATTCAATGCCACATAATAGATTTTTTGGGAATGAAATGCGATAACATCCTTTTCTTGGGTAGATGTAAAATGTGACTGGGCATCTACGACTGAAATAGTTGCTAATGCAAGTCACATGTTAGATGCACAGACGGCACTTAAAATAGTATGTCCTCATCCAGATGAAGCTGGATCACAATATTGTTTCAGTTATTTGGATGGTGTTAATCATATTCCTCCTTTCAATCTGTGATATGTGTTCAGCCTATGTGTCCAGGTGAGAGAAAAGTAGACGGGACTAACAGAGAAGCACAAACTAGAACTTGTAAAAAATGTTTATCTATTAAAACTGATTAAACTCTTTCAGCTATATTACAATACATCAGATTGCAAATAATAACCAGAATAATATCACCAGAAACGGAAACTTATTATATGATATAGGATTGCACAGAATGAATAACTGCAAAATAATCCATCAAATTTCAGTGCAATGATACCGACTTAATACCCCAATGATTTTACACAGTTTTTAACTCTTATTTCTAACAGTAATGTCAACTCCCATGTAGTCAATCTGGTTCTAAATACAGTTCCCCCCAGAGATCAATTGAAAGTGTTTGATGTCATCTGTACTGGTTGATATGTCTTCAATTTCTTTGTAAATTCCCGAAGTTCAAAATCCCGTTGACATTCAGTGTACTCTTGCAATTTTGGTCTTAATACGTATGTGTTTATCACAGAAAAGTTATTTTCATGAGAGGAGCACTGAGCTCATCAGTGTCTTGAAACATTTAAATTCTTACTTCACTGTAAATACTTTGGAGATAGCACTTAATGTAAATGATGGTCTTGGATCAACCTTTTGGGGGGGGGGGAAATATTTTTTCTAGATCCTACAAGTTATTTTCCCAGTGTCATAGTAGTGAAAAAGTCAAAATGTATTACTTTTATTACTTATTATTATTTTATTATTTATTACTTAAACAAACATTTGCTTAATGTGAAGATCTTTACCACTTGAAAAACATTCACCCAAAACAATTCTGTTTAAAAAGGAAGGAACAACAAAACATTCCTCTAGCTACTGTTTGGCTGATTTAAGAAGATTATGATTTAATAATCCCCAACTACCTGCTCCTCCAAAGATCTTGACTGTGTTGCTTATCTCGTCAGTTTGTGTGGAGCCTTACATTAGTAACACACAGAAACAGTGCTGAAACCAGGCATGGGAATTTTGCCAGTTGAACCCGTGCCAGGGTAACTTGGGTAGAAATCCCGTGGGCCCTTAATTATAAAAACAAAAACATTGACAGAAAGGATATTATCCAATTTCCTTTAATTAAATTGATATTTCCCAGTTGCTTTTAAACATTTTATTGTAACTGATTATTTTAATAACATTTTAAAGTTTTAATAGCATTTATGTTTGAATGTCAGATACATTAACAGAAGATAAACCTGGGGTAAGGCTTAACTACTCGTATTTCTGGGAGGATGCAGACATTTTCGATTTCAAAAGTGTTGCATTGTGCCTTTTCCGGCTTTGATGTTAGCTGATTCATGTCAGTATGCCTTTCTGATTAGAGAGAATAGGAAGTTCACTTTAAAACTATGACCATATCAAAATGTTGTACTGGCCAGTTCACAAGAAACAATACAAGACAGTTGTAGAGAAATTGGACGGTCATCCGATAATCTGATCTTTTGAGAAATAAACAAATAGCTGCAGGAGGCAGAAAATGCTGGTGAAATATAACTTGAAGTTGGTAATTTTTTTTAATGTTACTGCTTTAGTTATCTACCATCTTTACAGAGTGAAATTATTTATTTTTCTTATTGAGGGAGTTTTATGACCTTGAGGAAAAAGGTGCTGTTCTGATTTTTTATTAGATTAATTTATTAAGTATAAATGGAGACCTGAGCAACATTTTTCTATCATTCCTGACTAGGAGTGTTGCCAGAGGATTAGAGGGCAGCCATGAGGAAAGCTTGGATAAACTCAGATTATTTTCTGTGGAACAAAGGGGGCTAATTAAAGTACATAAAGTTACAAGAAGTTTAGACTAAGTAAAATTGACCTGTTTCCTTGGTCAATTCTACTTAGAGTGGTCAAAAGCCAGGAGGCATAGATTTACAGGATTAAATGGGAAATGATGAAATTTGTTTACTCTGAGGAAGTAGTCGAGATCTTACTGCCTGAAATGATAATGGAGACAAAGATACCCGCCGTAATTAAAGTATGTACTTGAAGAGTTGTGACTTATGGACCTAGTGCTGCAAGGTGGGCTAAAGTTGGTTAACTCCTCCAAGATCATAGATAAGGAGGCCAAATAGCATTCTTCATTATCACAATTATTTTAAGATTCTGATTTCTCTTTAGGGCAAACACGTAATGGTTGTTTAGCCTTATTTTGACATCTTCAGGGAAGGAATATTTGTCACTGCTGGCTTCATTGAATTCTAGCCACTAAGATTTAAGATCTATTCAGATGGTGAACCTCCTCTATTCCATACCTAGAGTGACTAGAGAATATGTCTCGCAGTTTAAAGCAAGGGGTATCAAACATTCAAGGGAGATAGAAGTGAAAACTGAAATATCATAAATATGAACAAAATAAAATAGTAAGATTAAACGAGAACTTACCAGTTCGAAGTTTGATCGTTATTTTATGAGGAGTACGTTGAGGGAATACGTGAAGAACCCCGCCAGGACACATGTGTGTCATTCTTCAAAGCAGCGGTGTGAAATCACAGATAACTGTAATGACTTAAACATAGTAAGATTAGAGAAGAAATACCAGTTGAGTATATGATCATGGGTGGGAGCGGAGGGCACGTATTCCCTCAACGTACTCCTCATAAAATAACGATCATACTTCGAACTGGTAAGTTCTCGTTTAATCTTACTATTTTACTTCGGAGTCACGTGAGTGACTACGTGAAGATTTCAAAGCTCTGTGATTTCATGCCGTGGAAACGAGTCCATGCATCACATCTGCCTTAATGACTGTAGGAGGAATTGTGTCAACATATTTTAGACATGAATCCGACATTGAAATCCATGAATTGATTAACACAAATTATAGCCCCTATTTATGGGGTAATTAAATTACAGAACTTAAATTGTTTCTGCAAATGTTCCAGGTTTAATGACTGGTTTATGATAAAAATAGTTGGAATGTTTTTCCCCTGACCATCCTGCTGCCTTGAGGATTTGGTCCATTGGTACATCCAACTGCATAGCTACCGATGTAGCTGCAGCCCTGGTGGAATGAGATTTTAAAATATTAGTATCCATCCCAACCTGTATTAGAACCTGTTTCAGCCATCTTGAGATGGTCTGGACCGTCACTCTTTTGTGTGGTTGCTTATGGCTGACTAAAAGTGCCTTCTCATTGCCTCTGATGATTTTCGTGTTCTCCATGTATAACGACAAATGTCTTACTATACAGAGACGATCATCTGTTGGGTAAGACCTAAATTCTATATTGAGGCCTGCTGATCCCTGTCTGTTCTGCTTTACTAATTCATAAATATGAAACGTAATATTTTCAGATGAAGAAGTCATGTGTCCAGTCTTAATTTATGTAATGACTGTACCCTTTGTGCCGTGACCAATGCCATTAGCATGACTGTTTCTAATGTCAGTCTATGTAGGGACAGAGCTGTTGCTGGAGACCAATTCCTGAGCATCTTCAGGACAATACTCACATCCCATATTTGGGAGTACCTGGTTCTTGGGGGATTGGTATTAAAAATTCCCCTCATAAGTTTTGTTACCAGTGGGTGAGTCCCAGCAGAGTGACGCTCTGTTCCTTGCCATAGATAAGTTGATAGGGCACTTCTGGTGCAGTTGATGGCACTATAACTGAGCCCCTCATCATAATGGAGGCCTGCCAGGTATTCCAGAACAGACGGGATGTTCATATCTCTGTAGGTGATGCTGTTTTTGTGACAATACATCTCCCACTTCCTGATATAGACCAGATACTGTTTTTTGGTGGACTGTCTGTGGCCCGCCGAAATCATGTTCACTGTTCGGTCCGTCAGTCCCAGCTGTAGTAGTGGTATTTTTAAACTCTACAAATTAATAAATTCAAATAGTTATGGCATGGGTGGCTATTCCTTGTTACGGGATGAACCAATAAGTCTGGTCTATTCGGGATGGTGATACATGATTCTAATACCATGTTCAGTATTACTGGGAACCATGGTTGAGTAGGCCAATCGGGTACTACCAAAATACCAGACGCAGAGTCTTGCTGTATTTTCCTTAATACCCGACTGATGAGGCAGAAAGGAGGGAATGCATAAATAAACAATTCCCCCCCCCACCCCCCCCCCCCCCAATGCAGCGAAAATGTATCTGTCGCCGCTGCCCCAGGGTCTGGTTCCCACGAAACATAGTTTGATAACTGGTGATTAAGCCTGGATGCGAATAGATCGATATCTGGTGTTCCATATCGTGCTGTAATATCAGCAAATACTTTTTATTCAACATCCATTCGGTGTTTTCATTAAATTTGCGTGACCTGGTGTCTGCCACTAAATTTAGTTTACCTGGTAGGTAAGTAGCTGATATCCAAATAACTCTCTGGATACACCACTGCCAAATTGTATTTAGCCAGATTGTCACATGATGTCGATTTGTTTCCACCCATGTGGTTGATATGTGCTACCACGGTGGTATTGTCAATCTGTAGTCTAACATGCTGGTGATATGACCCAGTACAATATGACTTTAGGCCATAGAATGCACCCAACATTTCCAGGTAGTTTATGCTCAGTGTTAGTAATAATGATGCCTCCTGAGCAGTCCATCTACCTCCACAGCTGGAGATGGAATTGGTGGCACCCCAACCAAGTGCACTGGCATCAGTTTGTAGCACCATAGAAGGGTTGCTGATAATGATTGGATTGAAACAAAGCCAAATGTTATCTATCCACCATTTTAGTTCCATTATAGCTTTGATTGGTAGCTTCATTGGTCTGTCAAAATGACCAGCATTGATTTTGAGTGCTTGTATTTTTGCTCTCTGTAAATTTTGGTAATGTAAAGGTCCAAATTGTGTGGCTGGAAAAGCAGCCACCATTTTGCCAATTACTTTTGCTACCAATCTGATGGACGGTTACTGATGTCAATGAGGTTATTGCAAGCCTCTATTAAGTCTATAGCCTTTCCCTTTGGCAAAGTCACCAACATGTGAACTGAGTCAATGGTGAACCCCAAATAGTCCATAGTAGTGGAAGGCAATAATTTAGATTTAACTGGATGGATAATAAACCCCAGTTTTTCAAATAACTGTTTTGTGGCTGTTACAGTTTGTTTGGCCAATTCCAAAGTTTTGCCCACAATAAGTATGTCATCTAGATATGCCATGACCATGTGTTTTCGTTTCCGTAGAAACGCTAGGGCTGGTTTCAAAATTTTAGTGAACAGCCTGGGGGCTGATGTTAACCCATTTGGCAGTGCTCTATACTGCCAGAGCTGTCCCATCCAGTTGAATTTTAAGTAACATCTGTGGTCACCTCGTATAGGCACTGAATAGTAAGCATTTATTAATCGATGCTATCCATGAAGTAACCTTTGGAAATCAATTGTTTAGTAGTAACAAACGTTTCCATTTTAAAATGAATATATTGTACAAATGTATTCAATTTGGTCAGATCTATGATGATGCGACAACCACCATCTTTTTTGTTTTTGGTAAAGATATTGGACACGAATTCTAGTGCTAATTAATGAAGAAAGTGCTATCCCCAGGGGCTACAACATGAGCCACACTAACAGCCATGTCACCGGACCGTGTGGTGGGTGAAGACGGGCTTGCTGATACACCTTGCAAGTTGTGAGTGGGGTCGGAAGCCAGGGCTCTAAATGACCGGGGAGATGGTGGGAGCCAGGGTTGGGTTTGCCAGGTCATCCATTCACATTCAGTTTACATTTTATTTAAGTTTCGGGCACTTAGGAGGGGAGTCATTAGCAGGCCATTGTCGTTTCATTATCACGAAACAAGGGTGTTTGAAAATCGTTCATCCTGTATAACCTTCAGTCTGTCACGACCACCACTCACTTCCACCAATGCAATTTTGGAGTTCTAATTTTACTGTAATTTCCATTGCCCCTGAAATCTCCAGTGTTCCTTTTGTCTTGGTTGCACCAGCATTCACTGTCTTGATCATCCAGGGTCCACCATACTTCACATACAACTCAACTGGAATTGTATCTTCTGCATTTTAAACGTTCATGCTTTATTCGGTTATTGCTGTGGAGTCACATCATTCACTTCTACTGATTTCCTTTCCATTAGTATATTGATTTACTTTGGACTTTTGCTATCACTGGTGAAGTAATAGCACTCACCAATAGCCTTGAAGAAATTTACCTGCAAAGATCTAGAAGTTATTCAGATTTGCATTTGCCATCCCTAATGGTTGCTAAGAGGCATAATTTCAAAGAGAGCTTAATCATCCAGCAAGCATAAATCACCAAACTAGCTGTGCTGTAAATCACACCAGGAGAAATCTTGGAGAGGGCAGTACAGTGGCGCAGCAGTAGATATGCTGCCTTAAGGGCCTGTCCCACGAGCATGCGACTGCATGCGGCAAGCGCGACCAAACAGGAAGTGGGGGCCGCTCTGAGGTCGAGTGATCCCCGTACAGGGCCGGTCCCACCAGCATGCGACTGCATAGATAGATAGATAGATAGAATTTATTTGCCACACAACCAGGGTCGGTGGAATTTAGGTTGTCTGCAGCGGTACAATAATAAAGAACACACAACCACAATAAAAATGTAACACAAACATCCACCACAGCATTCATCACTGTGGTGGAAGGCACAAAATTTGGCCAGTCCTCCTCCATTTCCCCCCCGTAAACAGGACAAGAGTCCAGAGTCAGTCCAGGATCGGCTCTTCCTCACCGGAGACCACGGCTTTAAGTTGGTGTAGGCCGCAGGCCGGCGGTCGAGATTTAAAGTCTCCGCCGCAGTCAGAAGCACCGTAGACTGCAGGGCCGGTGGTCGAAGCCTCCTCCAGGGGTGATGTTAAGTTCGCGCCGGGCCCGCGGTAGAAGTTGGCCGCGGGCCGGCAGTGGTGGCTTCTTCTTCCCCCCCCCCCCGGATCCCCCACGAGGGATCCCGCGCTGTAGACGCCGCACCAGCTGAAACTCTGCAGACCGCGACTTCAGGCTGCCGGCTGCCCCGGGCCAGCGAAACGGAGCGCTCCCCTCCGGCAAGCCCCAGCGAGGGCTCACCCGCTCCACGACGAGAGTCCACGCTGCGCCCGCCGCTGAAGCCCCGGACGCGTCTCCGGGAAAGGCCGCGCCAATCCTTGATGTTAGGCCACGGGGGAGGCAACCTGGAAAAAGTCGCCTCTCCATGGAGGAGGCGACCGAAGCGGTTTCCCCCTTACCCCCCCACACCACCCCCCACACAAAACACACCGAGAAACATCAAACACATACTTTATAACATACTAAAAAAATAAAAAAAGTTGAAAAAACTAACGCGCTGCTGACATGGCTGCTGCCAGAGCAGCGCCCCCTGATGTAATGCGGCGAGCGCGACAAACCCGTGCGGCGAGCGCGACAAACCCGAAGTGGGGAGGTCGAGTGAGTGACATGAAGTTCGAGCGAAGTCCGCGCGTGACGTACGGCATCAAGACGGTGCATACGGCGTCTAGACGGTGCGTATGGCGTCGAGACGGTGCGTATGCCCGTCGAGGCGGTACGTACGGCAATGCGGCTGCGGGCCGGCAGGCCGTTGCCCCGTGGAATTTTTTGAACACTGTCAGTTTTCCGGAGCCCCGCGCGATGTCGGGGACCAGCTCCGCACAACTCCATACGGCTCCGCCGATCGAAGTGGGACCGGCCCCGCGAGGCCGTACGACTCAAGCGACCACGTTAGGTCGAGCTTGCCGCATGCAGCTGCATGCACGTGGGACAGGTCCTTAACATTGCCAGAGACCCGGGTTCGATCCTGACAATAGGTAGGAAAGAACTGCAGATGCCGGTTTAAATCGAAGGTAGATGCAAAATGCTGGAGTAACTCAGTGGGACAGGCAGCATCTTTGGAGAGATGGAATGGGTGATGTTTCGGGTCGAGACCCTTCTGACAATGGGTGCTGTCTGTATGGAGTGTATGCTTTCCCTGTGACGACGTGGGTTTTATCCAGGTGCTCCGGTTTCCTCACATTCCAAAGACAACAGGATTGTAGATTAATTGGCTTCTGTAAATTATAAATTGTCGCTCGTGTGTAGGATAGGGTTAGTGTATTGGTGATTGGTGGTCAGTGCAGACTCGGTGGGCTGAAGGGCCTGTTTCCACACTATCACAAAGTCTACATTGAAGACCCCATGGAAGAGAATAATATTTTAGCTACTTATTTAATATTTTACAGGTCCATCCCTGGTTATGGCAGGGTTCCGTTCCTGGGAACTGTTTGGAACCCAAACAGTTCGCAAGTCAGAAATGCAGTCACAAAATGAGTTCCTGCACAGCAGATAACATCTGCAGAGATCGGTTGTCTCATTAGAATAGGTAGTCCAGAGAAGCTTTTTCATTCTGGTTTTGCCATTTTTAATATTAAAGCTGATATTAACAAATTCAGCCCGAACCTGTATCAGCCTAATAATTAAAATATTTTACTGAAGACAACATTTTAAATGCTACTGGCAGTTTAAAAAAAGACACTTCTGTTGGCCTGAACGGTGAGTCTCCCGACAAATATTATAGGCAATAGGTGCACGAGTAGGCCATGTGATCATGGCTGATCATCCACAATCAGTACCCCGTTCCTGCCTTCTCCCCGTATCCCTTGACTCCGCTATCATTAAGAGCTCTATCTAACTCTCTCTTGAAAGCATCCAGAGAATTGGCCTCCACTGCCTTCTGAGGCAGAGAATTCCACAGAGGGCCAAAACGCCGCCGGCTACGGGAGTCAAGATCGTCCCGTCAAGGGAAGGCTCGAGGCCCCCGACCGTGGGAGAACAAAAGGAAGAGACTTGAACTTTATTTCGCCTTCAACAGTGAGGAATGTGTAGGAGTCACTGTGGTGGATGTTCATGTTAAAATGTATTTTGGGTGATCTGTTTTTTATTTGTATGACTGACTTTGCAAATGAAATTCCTCGTATGTTGCAAAACATACTTGGCAAATAAAGCACTATTCTGATTCTGATAATAAATTCACCTGTTTCTCTCTTCAATGGTCCAACTTTGGTATTAACTAATTTTTTCCTCTACCACCTTTTTTTCCTTTACCTAAAGAAGCTTTTTCTATCCTCCTTTATATTCTTGGCTAGCTTCCCTTCGCATCTCACCTTTTCTCCAAGTATTGCCTTTTTAGTTATCTTCTGTTGTTCTTTGAAAGTTTCCAAATCCTCTGGCTACCCGCTCATCTTTGCTATGTTATACTTCTCTTTTATTTTTATAGTGTCCTTGACTTCCCTTCTCGAAATGGACATCATTGTATTAACTAGCATGTACAGTATTCTTCCTGGATTTGAAATGACAAAATTCCAGTTAGTTAAGAATAGTCGGCAAATCCATCCCACCTGCCTGCCAAACACTCGTTTGTAGGCACGGGGTATGCATAATTCAGGCCTTGATGAAGAGGGGCAACCTCTCCAGTGGACAAAGTAAAGATTAAAATATGATTAAAGTAAAAGTTCAAATAATGGAAATAAAGCATTTTATTTTTTTCATTTAAAAATCCATTGACCTACAAATATTTTATACTTTAATATTTGATATTGTCGAAGCACACACTCAACAGGTCAGGCTGAACCTGCTGAGAGAGCAAGCACTGAGTTAACATTTCACGTTAATGACCTTACATCAAATGAAGGATATGTTCAAAAGCAATCATTAATTGAATCATTCACTCAGTTTGTCTCTACAGATGCTGCCAGATATGCTGAGCATTTCCTGCATTTTCTCTTTATATTTCAGACTTCCAACATATGCAGTTTTGCGGTTTTCAATTAAAACTAGACCAAGTGGGACCCGTTGGGTCGCTGTCACACGGGAGGGCTGGTCCCCCAACGCAATATTCCACCACTCACCCATAGCCCCCAACTGCGCAGGCATGGCGGACGGGTTCCTGTTGTGACGCCAGAGATCCCCGTTGTGATGCGTCATGGCAACCCTCCCCAACTGCGTCTCGCCATCCCTCTTCCTACCTTTATCCTCCATTTCCCTCATCCCCAGCACTCCCTCCCCCTCCTCTTCACCGTCCCTCTTCTTTCCCCTCTCCTCCTCTCCCCTCCCTCACCCCTCCCTCCCCTTTCCCCTACCCCCCTCTCCTTTCCCATACCCTCAGTCACTCCCTCCCTCCCTAGCCCCCTCCTCTCTCTCTATCCCCCTCTCTCCCCACTCCTCACCTCCCCTATCCCACCCCCACACTGCCTCCCGTCCTCCCCCACTGCCCTCCTCTCCCTCTATCCCCCACCCTACCTCCCCTACTCCCCCCCCCCCTCCTCTCCCTCTATCCTCCCCCACTCTCTGTCCTCACCTGCCCCACTTTCCCCTCCCTACCCTCCTCCTCTCCCTCTATCCCCTGCTCCCCCACTACTCACCTCCCTCCCCCACTCCCTCCCTCACCCCTCCCTCCCTCTCCCCTACCCCCTCTCCTTTCCACTACCCTCGGTCACTCCCTCCCTCCATAGCCCTCTCTCTCCTCCCTAGCCCCCTCCTCTCCCCCTGCTCCCTCACTCCTCACCTCCCCCCTGTCCCACCCACACTCTCCCTCCCGACCTCCCCCACTGCCCTCCTCTCCCTCTGTCCCCCACCCTATCTCGCCCACTCCCCCCTCCTCCATTATCCCCCCTCCTCCCCCACTCTCCCTCATCACCTCCCCCACTTTCCCCTCCCTCTCCATTCCCCCTCCTCTCCTATCCCCTGCTCCCCTACTCCTCACCTCCCCTCTATCCCAACCCCCCACAATGAAAATCACGATGTTTTTTTTTTAATGAAAGCTTGCCCCCTATCCCACCACACACACACACACACACACACACACACACACACACACACACACACACACACACACACACACACACACACACACACACACACACACACACACACAGAGAAAATCACAATGTTTCTTTGTTTGTTAAATTGAATTTTTTAATGTAAATTAAATTCGGGATCCCATTGTGAGGTGGAACGCTGGTGACGAGCAGGGCAAAAAGGAAAAGAAGTTTTGAAAAGCAGGTTTTGTACAGTTTAAAATGTCAATAACTTGTAAAATATGGCATCAATCTGAATGAATCTTAATTTACATTACGGGACAATGGTGAGTAAGGCAGGCCAAAAATTGTAGCTATTATATATATATATATATGTGTGTGTGTGTGTGTATATATATGTGTGTGTGTGTGTGTGTGTGTATATATATATATATATATATATATATACACAAATCTATCAATCTATATATATATATCTATATATCAATATATCTATTTATAGATAAATGATAATATAGATGATACTACGTTTTACTATGTTTTACTGAAGGCCTTGCAACTGCTAAATTCCATAGTGCTCATAGCCCAAAGCCTAAAGTGCCATTGAATCCGCCTTACAAAGACTTTTATTGATTCTTTGAAGATAAATATTGAGGAAGTAAGGGAACCACTGTAAAAAGGCTGCAGGTCACGGGTGGCCTCGGCATTACTCAAGGAGTGTTCAGATCCTTGCTCAAGATTTCAACATCTGTAGTCTTTACATCTCTACAATCAATGCCTTATACTGTAGGTATCCCTATGAGCTCAAATGGAATCAGATTTATGTCCTTATAGTTTTCTCCTTGTAATTACACATTTTAATGCCAGATGTGAAGCACGGAACTAGCCACGGTAGAAATGTGGAACTAAAGTGAAGCAGACCTACAGCTTGTGCATTGTGGTATAATACACTCACAAAAAGTAAAAGTCAGTTGAGTTGAAAGCTGGATGGTTGTTCATTTATGGAGAATAAATGAAGGGTAAAGTGTGACAATACCTTCAGCAATCTGTTACTCCACATATTAAATTACATTTCACCATCATCTTTAGAATGCATGTTTCTGACCAAGATATTAATTTTCACGCACTTCCCCACCAATATCCCCTCTCTCTCACCATGCTCTGCGCACCATCTAATTGCAATCTGATGTTGTTGTTCCATTGCTCAAGAATGATAAATTAGCATGCAGTTAATTTAAAAAGAATAATTTTAGAATAACTATAGAATAAGGAGGGGAAGAGACAGTGACTTTAAGACTTTTGCCTCCATCACAGTGAGGAGGTGCCTGGTGAACTCATTGTGGTGGTTGTTAATTTGTGTTTATTGTGTGTTTTGTTGTTTATTATTATATGTATGACTGCAGGCAACAAAATTTCGTTCAGACCGAAAGGTCTGAATGACAAATAAAGGATCTAATCTAAGAATTGAAATGGAGAAAGTGGACTACAGCATTTGTGATTCATTTGTTGGAATATTACATCAAATAGAATAATGAAAACATTCACATTGCATTTGACTGCTGTATTAGTAAAGCTAAGGTATGAAAAATTAGGAATAGAATGCATGTAGATTAATGCTGATTTCTTCAATCACGTTACTAAGAAAAATCAGTCAAACATTTTCGAGTAGCAGCTTTGGCTGCAGTGTCTATTTCAACGTTACATAAAATTTGTATGTTGCTCTCCCTTTCTCTCTGTAGTAATACATACTTTCACATCCATCTTTATCTGCAGCAAGCCAAAAAAAATCCAGATGATTTTTCATAACTAATGTGTTATTGAATCATCATTGCCAACAGTACATGGATCTATTTTGATAAAGAAATTTGTTCTCTTTAAAAATGCGTTTGATTTGATATTTTTGGATTGTTTAAAATACATTTAAATTATTCATTAATTTAAATATATTTAGAATAATGGCTTTGTATTAACCATTGCTGAAACAAGTCTTTGTTGACTTCACTTGCATATTATATAAACATTTGCAAAATTTACTATTCAAAACTTGTAGGAGTGTGAGTAAATGTTATATCAAAATTTGCACAACCCCCTTTACCCCATTGCCAAAGTTGTCATACCTGTACCACAATTTTCTATTATTCAAGGTTTTTTCAGGAATGTAACCAAACCATTATTGCAGAACTACCTGTATTTGACAGCCAACAAAAAGTATTACCAATCTTCTGCCGGCTTCTGAAACCATGCAGGACTTTGAAAGTTCTCTCTCACATTTTGAAAAAAAACCCCAAAGATTGTTAACAATCAATTATTCAGAAAATTAAAGATGTTATAAAATGAATTTGTTTAAAATACATTCAAATAATTTTCAATTTCACATTTTCAATAATAGATAATTTCCTTATTACACTGCACCTTTCTCCTCCATTCAAATTAATGGGATAATTACAACTAAAATATATAATTGTATGAATAAATTTGGGAAATCGCTGGTGCAGTCAAGTCAGCAAATTTATTCATGCTGAAGTCCAAAACGTCCTGGACTGAAGCAGGTCGCAGACAGACTATAACTGCCCGAATTGCACAGCTAATCAAGAAAATTCATAAAAAATATTCAGAATTGTGAAGATGCATAAGCTCATTTATAACATTCAGGCCATTGCAATCACTGAATTCTGTTCTGCTATAATAAGGAGGCTGTCTGCTTTTTCAAAAATATGTTCCCAATCATCAATAAATCTTCTTCTGCAGAAGAGGTGCCAGAATGCTGCCTTGGTTAGAGGGTATTTGCTATATGGAGAGGTTTGACAAACTGGTATTGTTTTCTCCAGAGCTTCAAAGACTGAGGGGAAAGACTAGGTATATAAAAAGAAGGGGCTCGACCCAAAACGTCACCCATTCCTTCTCTCCAGAGATGCTCCCTGTCCCGCTGAGTTACTCCAGCATTTAATGTGTACCTTAGGTATATAAAATTATAAGTCATAGGGTAGACAGTCAGAACCATTTCCCCATGAAATGTCAAAGACTAAAGGGCATAACTTTAAAGTGAGAGGCAAAGTTTAAAGGAGATTTTTTTTTTAACAGACAGGGTGGTGGGAGCCAGGAGCCGCTGCTGGGTGTGGTGGTGCAGACACGATAATGGTGTTTAAGAGGCTTTTAATGTGCATTCAGAAAGTATTCAGACCTCTTCACATTTTACGCATTTTGTTACCGTACAACCTTATTCTAAAATGGATTAAATTCTTTTTTTTATATCATCAATCTACACAAAAGACCTCATAATAAAAAAGCAAAAACAGGTGTTTAGAAATTTTTGCAAAGTAGTTAAAAAGAAATAACTGAAATATCGCATTTACATAAGCATTTAGACCCTTTACTCAGTACTTTGTTGAAGCACCTTTGGCAGCGATTACAGCCTCAAGCCTTCTTGGGTATGACGCTACCAGCTTGGAACACCTGTATTTGGGTAATTTCTCCCATTCTTCCCCGCAGATCCTCTCAAGCTCTGTCAGGTTGGGATAGGGAGCGTTGATGTACAGCTATTTTCAGGTCCCTCCAGAGATGTTCGAGCGGGTTCAAGTCCAGACTCTGGCTGGACCACTCAAGGACATTCACAGACTTGTCATGAGCCACTCCTGCGTTGTCTTGGCTGAGTGCTTAGGCTGTGTATCGTTGTCCTGCTGGAAGGTGAACCTCTGCCCCAGGCTGAGGACCAGAACGCTCTGGAGCAGGTTTTCATCAAGGATCTCTCTGTACTTTGCTCCATTCATCTTTCCCTCAATCCTGACTAGTTTCCCATTTTCTGCTGCTGAAAATATCCCCACAACATAATAATAATAATAATACATTTTATTTATGGGCGCCTTTCAAGAGTCTCAAGGACACCTTACAAAAATTGAGCATGTATAGGAAAAACATGTAAGGGGAATGAAATAAATAGTAGAGACATGACTAGTACACAAAGTAAAGACAGAATTCAATACAAAACACAGCATGAGGCAATTAATGCACAGATGAAAAGGGACGGGGACGTGGGGCTAAGGATAGGCAGAGGTGAAGAGATGGGTCTTGAGGCGGGACTGGAAGATGGGGAGGGACACGGAATTGCGGATCAGTTGGGGGAGGGAGTTCCAGAGCCTGGGAGCTGCCCTGGAGAAGGCTCTGTCCCCAAAACTGCGGAGGTTGGACTTGTGGATGGAGAGGAGACCGGCTGATGTGGATCTGAGGGACCGTGAGGGTTGGTAGGGGGAGAGGAGGTCAATGAGATATGTGGGGGCCAGATGGTGGAGGGCTTTGTAGGTGAGGACCAGGATTTTGTAGGTGATCCGGTGGGAGATGGGAAGCCAGTGAAGTTTTTTGAGGACTGGAGTGATGTGATGCCAGGATTTGGTGTGGGTGATGAGTCGGGCGGCTGCGTTCTGGACCAGTTGGAGTCGGTTGATGTAGGTGGAGCTGATGCCAAGGAGAAGTGAGTTGCAATAGTCCAGTCGGGAGGAGATGAAGGCATGGATGAGTCTTTCAGCAGCAGGCGGTGTGAGAGAGGGTCTGAGTTTGGCGATGTTGCGGAGATGAAAGAAGGAGGTTTTAATGACATGGCGGATGTGAGGCTCAAGGGAGAGGGTGGAATCAAAGATCACGCCAAGGTTGCGGGCCTGGGGAGATGGGGAGACAGTGGTGCCGTCGATGGTGAGAGTGGGGTTATTGATTTTGCTAAGTGTGGCTTTGGAGCCTATGAGGAGAAATTCTGTCTTATCGCTGTTGAGTTTGAGGAAATTATGTTGCATCCAGGTTTTTATTGCTGACAAACAGGAGTTGATATGGGAGAGGGGGGGGTTGTGGGGGGATTTGGTGCCAAGGTAAATCTGGGTGTCATCAGCGTAACAGTGGAAGTCCAGATTGAAGTGGCGGAGTATCTGACCAAGGGGGAGGATGTAGATGATGAAGAGGAGGGGGCCGAGTACAGAGCCTTGGGGAACGCCTTGAGTGACTGCGGCTGTAGCAGAGGTGTGGTTGTGGAGAGAGATGAAGTGGGATCTGTTGGAAAGGTAGGAACGGAGCCAGCTGAGTGCAGAGCCTTCAATGCCGAGGTCCTTGAGTCTGGTGAGCAGGATGTTATGGTTCACTGTATCGAAGGCTGCGCTCAGGTCGAGGAGGATGAGGATGTTGAGGGAACCAGTGTCAGCAGAGGTGAGGAGGTCGTTGAGGACTTTGAGGAGAGCAGTTTCTGTGCTATGGAGGGGGCGAAAGCCAGATTGGAGGGGTTCAAGTAGGTTATACGCAAGGAGGTGGGAATGAAGTTGTGACGCAACGATACGCTCCAGGGTTTTTGAAAGGAAGGGGAGGTTTGAGATTGGGTGGTAGTTAATGAGAGAGGAGGGATCAAGACCAGGTTTCTTTAAGATTGGTGTAACGGCAGCAGTTTTGAAAGCGGAGGGGACAATTCCTTGGGACAATGAGGAGTTGAAGAGATTAGTGAGGTAGGGGCAGAGTACGGGGAGGCAGGACTTCAACAGGGGAGTGGGGAGAGGGTCGAGGGAGCAGGTGGTGGGTTTGGAAGAGCTGATGAGTTTGGAGATTTCAATAGGGGTGACCAGGTCAAACTGGGAGAGGAAGCAGTGTGGAGGAGGGGTAAGGAGGTCAGTGGAGATGTTGAAAGGAGGGGCCGTGGTAGGTGGTGGAGTAGATGCTGAGGAGTCGGGTACAGGGGATAAAGATTGATAGATGGTGCTGATTTTATCAGCGAAAAAGTGGAGGAATGAGTTGCAGAGATCCGGAGTAGAGGTAGGGAGAGTGTTGGCTCGAGGCTTGAGGAGGTTGCCCACTGTGGAGAAGAGGGTTCTGTGGTTTAGGCAGGGATCGGTGAATATGGAGGAGAGGTAGGCAGATTTTGCAGCAATGAGGGCACCTTTGTAGTCAGTGAGGTGGAGTTTGTAAGCTTCAAGGTGGACTGTGAGAGATGATTTCTTTATTAGTCGTTCGAGTTGGCGACCAGTCTGTTTCAGTTTACGAAGTGCAGGTGTGTACCAGGGTGAGGATGTGTTGAAAGTTACGGTTCTTGTTTTGAGGGGGGCCAGAGTGTTGAGGGAGGTAGACAAGGTGGAGTTGAGATGGTTTGTGAGATCATCAGGTGAGATGGGGGTTGAGTCCAGTGGGAGAGTGGTGGAGAGCAGTTCAGAGAGATGGAGGGGATCAATGGATTTTAGATTCCGGAAGGTGATTTCTCGGAGGAAGCGGGGGCGAGGTGTCGGAGAAGGGATGGTGAACCGTATAAGCTTATGATCAGAGAGGGGGAAGAGGCAAGGATGGAGGTCGAGTACCGGTTGATTTATGGAGCAGACCAGATCAAGGATGTGACCTTTGTCATGGGTGGGAAAGGTGACGTGCTGAGAGAGAGAGAAGTTGTCCAGTAAAAAGGCGAATTCAGATGCGAGCTTGCAGGTGGGGGAGTCCATGTGAATATTTAAGTCACCAAGTAGCAGCAGACGTGAGGAGAGGGATGAGGCAAGTGTGAGGAGTTCAGTGAAGTCAGATAGGAAGGAGGGGTTTGGTTTAGGTGGCCGGTAAATGAGGATGACTGTCATGGAGGAAAGGGCTTTGAAGGCGAGGAATTCAAATGATGCTACTGGGGGGAAGGTGAGTTCAGTGATACGAAAATTCTGGTTAAAAATAACAGCGAGGCCACCTCCATGGCGGGAGGGGCGGGGTTTGGAAATGTAATTAAATCCAGGTGGGGATGTTTGATTGAGGGAGAAGAAGACATTGGGTTGTTGCCAGGTCTCAGTGAGCAGAAGGAAGTCCAGAGTGTTGTCAATGATTAGTTCATGGAGGGCAAGGGCTTTGTTGTTGAGCGACCTGGTGTTGAGGAGGGCAAAGTTGGCATTGTGAGAGGGTGGAGGGATGGGGGCAGGCTGGAGAAATCTGAGGTTGTCCCGGTTGACAGTGCGTGCGGTCAGCTGGGGTGGGGGGTGACGCGGTTGAGGGGGGGCAGAGCGTGGTAATGAGCAGAGGGATGGAATGGAACGTCCGTGGTTGAAGCAAACACGCCTGCGCCGAGAGCCTCTGTGGATGTAACGGGGTCGACGCAGAAGTCCAAGCTGTTTAACGACCTGGATGCAGGATGGGATGTGGTTGTTGCAGAAACCAGCCATCTGCAGAGTCGAGTATTTGAGCATGATGGTGAGGGTGCAGAGAGGTGTCCAGCGGTGCAGGTGCAGGTGGAGAGAGTATCCAGCGGTGAGGGAGCAGAGAGGTTGTCCAGCAGAGCGGGTGCAGCGAGGTGTCGAGCAGTGAGGGAGCAAAGAGGTTGACCAGCAGTGCAGATGCAGCGAGGTGTCCAGCAATTGAGGGAGCAAATAGGTTGTCCAGCAGAGCAGGTGTAGAGGTAGTCCAGTGATGAGGGTGCAGAGGTTGTCCAGCAGTGCAGGTGCAGAGAGTATCCAGCAGTGCAGGTGCAGAGAGGTTGTCCAGCAGTGCGGGTGTAGAGATGATCCAGCTGGTGCAGGGAGGTGTCCAGCGTCCAGCGTCGATGGTGCACAGGCACAGGAGGTGCCCAGCATCCAGCGTCCAGCATCGATGGAGAACAGGCACAGGAGGTGTCCAGCGTCGATGGTGCACAGGCACAGGTACAGGCAGGTAGGTAGGTAACAGTTAACAGGTAGGTAACAGACGTCGGGGTGGGGTACAGCGGGCGGAGAAGCGGCGAACAGTCAACGCCAGCGTCCTCTCCGGGCAGCGTGCAGGGATTCAAGCGGTTCTGGCGGCTAGCTGTATAGGCCGCAGGGGGACGATCGTTCAACGGCCGAAAACGGCCAAAAAAGACCACAGACCACCTCAACTGGAGTGACCCTCCAGTGGTCCCACGACAGGTGGTAGATCAAGACCTCGTCCGGGATGAAAATATACCGCAGTCGGCAATTGAAGGAGATGAAGCCGATTCGCGGTAAGGGACCGTTGTTAATTTGAAATTCCCGCCGCCGCCATTTTCCCGACAATACGGTTGAGCGGTGCCTGGTTTCCTCCAGACGCGACGCTTGGCATTTAGGCCAAAGAGTTCAATCTTGGTTTCATCAGACAAGGGAATCTTGTTTCTCATGCCTTTTGACAAATTCCAAGTGGACTGTCATGTGCGTTTTACTGAGGAGTGACCTCCGTCTGGCCACTCTACCATAAAGGCCTGATTGGTGGAGTGCTGCAGATATAGTTGTCCTTCTGGAAGTTTCTCCCATCTGCACAGAGGAACTCTGAAGCTCTGTCAGAATGACCATCAGGTTCTTGGTCACCTCCCTGACCAAGGCCCTTCTCCCCCGATTGCTCAGTTTGGTCGGGAGGCCAGCTCTATGAAGAGTCCTGGTGGTTCCAACGTTCTTCCATTTAAGAATGACGGAGGCCACTGTGCTCTTCGGGATCTGCAATGCTGCAGAAATTGTTTTATACCCTTCCCCAGATCTGTGTCTCAACACAATCCTGTCTCGGAGATCTGCGGACAATTCGGACAATGCGGACGTGCACTGTCAACTGTGGGACCTTATAAAGACAGGTGTGTGCCTTTCCAAATCATGTCCAATTAATTTAATTTACCACTGATGGACTCCACTCAACTTGTCGAAACATCTCAAAGATAATCAATGGAAACAGGATGAACTTAAGCTCAATTTTGAGTGTCATAGCAAAGGGTCTGAATACTTATGTAAATGTGATATTTCAGTTATTTCTTTTTAATTACTTTGAAAACATTTCTGAACACCTATTTTCGCTTCTTTATTTTGGGGTATTGTGTGTAGATTGATGATTAAAAAAAGAATTGAATCCATTTTAATATAAGGCTGTAACATACACAATAATGTGGAAAAAGTGATGGGGTCTGAATACTTTCTGAATGCACTGTAGATGGGCACATGGATGTGCAGGGAACAGAGGGGTGTAGATCATGTGCAGACAGAATAGATTAGAGTAGATTAGATTGGTAACATGTTCAGCAAGGATATTATGAGCTGAAGGACCTGTTCGTATGCAGTATTCTATTTTGCAGCATTTGATGAAATAATTGTCCAGTTTTTATGTCTGACAATTTTCATCACAGACATAACATTTTATTATTTATATACTTGAATTTAATATATTTATATACTTGATTTTTTTATGGTGTATCATTGTTTAAATGATCTATACTTTGATGTTGTTGGACTGTATGTATAATGTATTTAATAGATTCCAAATTAAATGGTTTTGTCCTCTTCTCTGTCTTTCCTAAACATAATTATATTTGTTCGGCAAACTATTTTGTGGCCTATTATATTTGTTAACTCGTGTAGCTAGAACCTTGAATGCAGTAGTTTGTATTTCATACTTCCTTAACAGATTTTGTTGTTTAATTATTGTTCAATATTTGATTGGGATCCAGTGACTATACCTCCTGTTGAGTGTTTTTCTTGGGGAAGTGCTGATACACTTTATCAAGTTAACCTCGTTGGATGCATATCTCGGGCATGTCAGTGATTGATGAGGTATGCTCATGGCACAGAGAGCTATGTACTGCAGAATTATCTTTTCTATATTGTTAAGTGTCTCTTGTTATCTCATATTATTTGTAAATAATTGATGTTCGACATGCGATGGAGATGGTAATTTTTACAGATAGAATTAACATAAATTGGATTGTTCCCAATGGTGGCTTTAAAACAGCTCATTATTGTATGCACTTGAGTGTACCAGGTTTTCTTTTGATCCAAATATCTAATCAAGATTAGTATTCATATAATGAGAACACATTATTTGCTTTACTTTCGGATTTCTTTTACCACTTGGCTGAATTTTCTGAATATTATGAAGGAATAGTTATATTGAACCCAGTTCATTCCTCACGAGGGGGGACTTGCTATAAAGCACCACAAGGGCCGTATTAACAAAAGGATAACCATTTTGAGTAAATATGAAAAAAAATAACTCTTTAATATATAGGTTTTTGATGCTATTGGTGAAAGAATATTAGACAACTCTACTACTGTAATGGGTAAGCAGAGTTGCAATGTTTTTCTCAGCTGGAGGACAATAACTCCAACAATATTGTTGTCACCTAGAATTGAACTAGTTTTTTTTATTTTTTTTTTTTTTTTTTTTTATTTCAAAATATACTTTATTCAATTGGAAAATATATACAATTTCTGAACCATTCCAACAAAATTCATCCGACATTTTCGGAGACTATACAAACTTTTTCCAGTACAATTTTTTACATTTGTCAAATTTCACCAAACAGTCCCCCACCAGTGCCACTCTGTGGCCCCTGTTCAAGTAATAAATATATACAATGTGTACACCGTGCGAAAATTTCCATCTGACATTTCAAGTTCCACAAAAGATGTCCCCCACCTGTGCCACTCATGTGGAACTAGTTGTGTACCTGATTGTCAGAATGGGCTTGAAACAACATTCTTCAGATTTAGATGTAGACAGCTGCCTTTTCATTAAACCTCTTTTAGCCACCATGTAGCTAAAAGAGCCAGCTGCCATTTAGCTACCAAACTAATGAAACTGGGGAATTTATTCTGGGAATCTATATTGGGAATAATTTTATATACTACAATTTGAGCATGTGGTGAATTTGAAATATGTTAATTTGATTACTTTAAAAATGTGTATCTATACCAATAGAAAAGGAGACTTTTTAATTAGATCTGCTTTATGTGCCTTATTATTTATGACTTTGGAAAGCAGTCAGGGACATGTAATGAAAAACTATACTTGCCCATCATTTGAGATAGACAGTTATTTTCTTGTGAATGCAATTTAAAAGGCTACATGTCATCTAAACACAGAGAGCTTAATTATAAGGGCTCTGAAAATGGACTTGTGCAGTGCTGCAAGAGGTTCAGTTACTTCACACTAGTGGTTAGGGTGAGTGAACATATTCTCAAATGCTACATCCCCCAGCCATGCCATTTGTCTCCGATACAATTCAGTGCAACACACCTTATTTCTTATCAAGCAACAATTCATATCAATAGATTTGTACACAATATTCAAATGCACCAACAAACAATCTACTGGAAGAACTTTGTGGGTCAAGTAGTATCTGTGGAGGGAAATGAAGTAGACGTTTTGGGTCAGAATCCTTCGTCTATACTGAAGGAGTAGAGTGATGATGGTCAATTTAAAGAGGTGCGAGGGGAGGAGAGGGGAAAGAGCTGGAAAGCGATAGGTGGATCCACATGAGAAGAGACTGATTGGCAGTCAGGTGGGGTGAGGAAAGGGTGGAAAAAGTGACACGTTAGGAGGTGAAAAGTGGAGGCAGCAAAGGGTTTCAGATGATGTAATGTGATTGGAAAGTTAAATAAAGCATGAAACCATAAAAGGGTGGGCAGATGGGAACGGTGGTGAGGGACAAATGTGTAGGCGATAGACAGGTGGAGTAGGTGGGGAGATTAAAAATGCGTGATGAGCTGGCATGGGTTGAAAAGAAGGGCGTTCGTGAGAGTACCAGTGTAGATCAGAAAGAGGCAAAGAGACAAAGGGGGATCAGGAACAACACATGCTTCGTAACCTTCATAATTTGCTGCAAATCTCTCACTTGTCTCATTGGTTACACAACTGTTAAACCGTGATCGGCAAATCGCCCATAAATGTGTGATACTCCCCGGAAAGGTTTCCCTTTCCTTTGTAGCCCCACATAATTCCATGGTATCTGGTGTTGACTAGCAGGGCACAGGGGAAGTCATCATTTCAGTCAATGAAACGTACTTTGGGAGCAGAGTACAACATGAAAACACAAGTAGATTGTGAGTTTAGAGCATGCATGCAAGAATGAATTTATATCTCAACCTGTTTTATGCTTTTATTGCCTCAAACACAGCCTTCTCTCAAGTGCCTATTCAGTTGCCTTTTGAAAAAAATGATTGATTCTGCTTCTACCTCTCTATAAGCAATGAATTACAAATCATAATTACTCTTTTTTTAAGAAAGCTTTCCTCACTCCATATCTTTTGCCGTAAATTTAAAAAATATATCTAATGCTCCTCGAATCATTTGTTATCTGATCTTCTGTCATTTTTGCTCCAAAAAGAACAAGCCCAGTTTCTATTCCTATAGCTGCAACCACTCTTCTCTGGTACCATTCTAATTAATCGTTTTGTACCTCATTAGGACCTTTGCATACTTCCTGAAATGTACAGAATTAAATGCAACTATCATAAAATCATTGTCATACAGCATGGCCCACCAATTCATGGGAGAATTTGAATTGTGTCGGGCGCTCCGTAACTCGGGGAAGTCAGGGAAGCATTCAGTTTCTGAGATAAATCTTTTTCTATTGGTTTAAATGAACCATTATAATTGTAATATTTTTTTCCTTGGCTAACTGTTTAGGAAGCTTTAGGAAGCATGATAATTCAGAATTTATGATAAAGAATTCAAAGAAGAATTAGCTTTCCATAACTCAGAAATTAATCCCTGTGTCTAAAATATCCTTAAAGTACTGCCAATGGGATGGAAGGTTGAAACAGTTCCATTATGAGAAGGTAACATGCAATGGTTGAAATAATTTCATTTCTATAATGTGCTTTTTATCATACATAACCAAATTTTTTCTCCATTAAAAATGGAATTTGCCAAAGCCTGGTGGCCAGTGTGTGAATGACTGTGTGTGAATGACAATGTCGGTAATGAAGATACAATTGAAATATACACTAATTTAGATTCATTAGTCTTTCCAAATAGCAATTATAAAATTGTATATGCATTGATGAAATAATATTGGAAAACATATTGAATTATAAATGTACATTCCCAAATCCGTTTGTTTTATTTCTTAATCTGTTGAGCAGTTGAGTCAATTAATAAGATGTATTGTGTTCCAAATTATTTGAATGTTTAAAAGTGTTTTAGAATTTGTTCCAAATTGCTGGAACATTTTTAAATAGTTACAAAAAGAGAAGGTAACAGATACTTGGGCTTCCCTTCAAAAACATGTATAATATAAAACCCTCACGTAAATACATTTCAAATTCATAATTCTTGCAAACGTTTTTAAATTTTTACTGTCACATAGAAAACCTGGCAGCCAAATTGCACACAGGAAGTTTACATAAACAGGAAATAGACACAAAGTGCTGGAGTAAGACACAAAATGCTGGAGTTACTCAGCGGGACAGGCAGCATCTCTGGAACGAAGGAATGGATGACATTTTTGGTCGAGACCCTTCTTCAGACAGGAATGTGATTATGGCCATATAGTCTGTTTGGGTCATTTTAATTGAGGGAAATATGTTGGCAGGAAGACTGGAGAGAACATCCCTGTTATTAAGATGTATTATATACACATGACAAAGCAGACCGTACTCAGCTGATATGTTTGACGATGCTGCTGTTTTGGAGTGCTACATCTTTCATTTTGTGCTCGTCTCTAAAGTGAGATTTCAACCCACTATCATCTAACTCATAGGTAAAGGGCTACCAACTTAATGCACAAAGAAACCTTGAATAAATACTTCTAATAAAAATCTGGTGTTATTTGTGTAGCGTTGGTTGTGGGAAAAGTACAGCTTTAGTTCTCTCATGTAAAGTCCATGATAGTATAAGAGGTAGTCCATGGTGTTCATTGTTGAGATAGGATTGGTATAGGTTCAAGGACATGGTAGTTGGAAGAAAGTAGCTAAGCTTAGTGGGGTGGTACTTTTATACCTCCTGCCCAGTGGTCACAGTGAGAACAGACCATTACATAGTTGGTGGGGATCTTTGATGAGCGATGCTGTCTTCTTGAATCAGTGCCTCATAAAGATGCTTTTGATGGAGGGGAAGGTTGTGCCTGATCTGAAGCCGGTTAAAAATGTCTCAAGGATCTGATTTGTGCTGAACTACAGCTTGGCAGACTTAGCAACATTCCATACAGAACTTTGGGAGTAGCTGAGATGAGTACAATGATTTTATTTCAATGACGTTAATTCATTTAAAAATTAACGGGATGCGAACTTAACCTCTATATTCCTATTTACATTTATTTTAATAAATAAACCACTGCTCAGTTAAAATAATGCAAACTTTAAAAATCTAGGTTCTGTTATGCCTAACACATATTTCAGATTTTGCCTTAGATATTCTCTTTGTTTCAATACAATTCGCTGCTTGTACTGTCTAAAATCATTGTTTGTGTTGGTGGAATCAAGGGATATAACTGAAGGGCCCTTTGGTACCAGCAGCAATGGGCCATACAGCCTGTTAACCCTACTGTGCCGGGTGGTGCCAGCAATCGCTGCCTCGCCAACAATCTGTCTGTCCCTTCCATCCCTGTTGTTTTATTGTATGCATTAAATGTATATTTTAGTGTTCTTTAGCTGGTTTTATGTGGGGGGTGGGGGGGGAGTGGTTGGGGGAAACTTTTTTTAAAATCTCTTACCTCGACGGAGATGCAATTTTTTTTTCCCCGTATTGTATCTCCGTCCACACTGCAGCAAAACATCAAGGAGACTGACTACGGGAGCTCCAATCTCGAGAGCCTGCGGTACCTTAACATCGCGAAGCTGGTGATCCCTTTGCCAGGAATCGACTTCTGAGCATCAACCACGGGAGCCTGCGGACTTCAACATCGTGCAGCTCACAGATTCTGGTTAGAGACCGACTTCGGGAGCCCCAAGCCCCGACAGATGGTTCGACTGCCCCGACCGCGGGAGAAAAATGAGGGAAGAAGATTAGACTTTATTGCCTTCCATCACAGTGAGGAATGTGGGGAATCTGCTGTGGTGGATGTTCATGCGCAGCTAGTTGGTTGAATAAGCTATTGAACGCAATATCCTTGTCTATTCGTGTTTCCCTGCATACTGTTCATTTCCTGGATTGGGAATAGAGAATGCATGCATGCACGTTTATTACAAATTTAGAATAAGAAAACATCAACAGACCAATAATAGTAGAGCAATGAAAATAAAAGCAACTAGACTATCAACAAACTTACGTGAACTTTGTGAGCTGAATCTGGAATCCTAAAATCAGATGTTTCTTCAGCATGCAAAATTGGCGATTCTTGTTATCCTTGGTGGAGTTCCTTTGTGTTACCTTTAATTAAGCTATGAATCATTTTACAGATGCTCCCTAATTTATGTAAGGGCTACATCCTGTGAACCCTTGGGTAAGTCATATGTTACGTAAGTCGGAAACTGAAGTACTATTGTGCACGCGTAAATTTCCTATTTGGCGCGCAGACCACGTGGGGAGCTCCGGCGTAGAGACCATATGGGGAACTCCGACGCGGAGACCACATAACTCGGAAATAAAGTAGTAGACTTAAAGAATTGCTTAAGTAAATATGTGCTTATGTCGCCTGTTATGTAAGTTGGAGCGTGCCTGTACTTCATAGACTGCTTATCCACATGTGGCCCAAAGCTCATTCTATCCGAGGTATTTACTTCGTCCTATTGATCTATCTACTCCCTGTCTTGCAGTTTAGATCTCTTTTTCCTCTCACCTCCCATTTCGAACAAATGGTCTTTAATCAGGCTAACTAACTGCTTCTCTTCAACAAATGATGCCTAACTCGCTGAGTGTTTTCAGCAATCTGTTTTTGTTAAAGAGTTCCAACATTTGCAAATGACAGCATTTGGCTTTTAAAATAATTCTAATCATGTGATTTCCTTCTTGAAGGCTTGTTATCATAAGATGACAATGGGAGAAAGTCTCCATAGTAGTAAAGTCCATCATGATTGATGAAGAATTTATCCCACTTTTCCAACAGTAGGAAACAAAATGGCTTGAATATAAAAGTCTTGTTCAATACTATTAATAGCAAATTGCTCAATTGTCATCAGGATATACTTCTTAAGTTCTATCAGGAATTGCTTTGGAAGAGCACCATTTATTGATTCCTCTTTAATAAGATTCCTCAAATAATATTTTTGGTCCATGCTCTGCAATCTTTCATCACCTTTTAATGACCACTACTATATAATGTTTCTGTCTAGTGCAATAAATTGACCTTAAAACTATGGAATATTGGACAACATTCTTTTTTCAGTGAATATGAAGTGAATTTCTTAATATTTCATATATATATATATAATATATATTTCAACAACAAGAAATTCATTTTGTTATTTGTTGTTAACATTTTATGTTGGGTTTTTAATGTTGTGGCAACTGCGGTTGTTTAAAGTGCTTTATAAATAAAGTTATTATTATTATTGTTAATAATAAAAAAACAACCTTCCTGGGAATCCATATTGAGGAGGACCTGACGTGGAGCATGAACACCTCTGCGCTGCTGAAAAAGGTCCAGCAGAGACTGCACTTCCTGAGGGTGCTCAGGAAGAATAACATCACTCAGAGACTGCTGCTGTCCTTTTATCGGTGCTCCATTGAGAGCATCCTAACATACTGTGTATGCGTATGGTACACCAGCTGCACAGCGGCTCAGAGGAAAGCGCTCCAGAGGGCCATTGACAACGCCCAGAGGATTGTCGGCTGCCCTCTCCTTACCTTGGAGGACTTACACAGTTCCCGCTGCATCAAAAAATCCCAGAGTATTATAAAGGACATTTCCCACCCCGGACACTCCCTGTTTGAACTGTTACCGTCAGGCAGACGGTACAGATCTACAAGGACAAGGACAAACAGACTTAAAAGCAGTTTTTACCCCACTGCTATAAAGGCACTAAATGTAGCCGCCAAGGAACGCAGGGGCGATACATACTAAGAGACTGTGAAATCGACAGAAGGATGTAGGGCTGGGTGTTTATGCGTGCTATTTTTATGATATTTATTTTAGTTGTTTATCTTTTTTTAAATATTTTACCTTGTATGTATCGTTAGCTTTTAGAAATGTTTGAATGGTGCACTGACTGGCTGACATTTTACAATTTCGTTGTACATGGTTCATGTTACAATGACAATAAAGAAACTATTCTATTCTATTCTATTCTATTCTAATAAAACACTGGAAATATGAAATAGAAACATAATATAATAGAAAATGCAAGAGTTTGATAACATTTCGGCACGGACTAGAAGGGTCGAGATGGCCTGTTTCCGTGCTGTAATTGTTATATGGTTATTTGCTCAAAGGAAGGGTTAACATTTTGAGTGCAGATTACCTTACAGATTTGATCCTGGAAATAGGCATGTATCTTAGAACAAAATAATGAGGGGAGGAAAAGCACCTTCATAAACGGTAGTTTGTTAGAATTATTCACTTTAAGTATTTTTTAAGAAATGGACAAAATGAAAAATATTGTTTAATAACCATGGATTATTTTTGCCGGACACTAGAAAGATAATTAAAAAAGGCAGGGCAATGTAGTAAAATGGTTTCACAATGGAAAAAGAAGAGGAAAAGGAAAGAAAACTGGGCCATTAAATTGCAGAATTGAGAGAAATAGAGATACTGAACAGGACTTTAGGCAGAGCATGTAATTGCCATTGTTGGGCCAGCTGGTAGTTATGCAATTGCCCTAATTTCCTTTTTTATCTACGTTCCAATGCTGTCTTTACTGTATTTTTGCCTTCATGTATTTTTCTTTCTTGTCCTATCTATCTTTTGTAGAACTCTCCTTCCCTTGTTGGACTCTTTATTAAACTCTTTTTTTCCATGTTCTTTATATTTAATAGAATATTATTTCAATTTGTGAATAAGTTTTTAATTTGAACACCTGCATGTTTTAAAAGTAGTATTAAAATTTAAGAAAGGCAAAGTGATTCAAAGTAGAACGGAACCTATGAGGTCCTGCAGGGTCAGTTTGCAACATCATAGTATTTACATTATATGTAGGAAGGAACTGCAGATGCTGGTTTAAACCGAAGATAGACAATAAATGCTGGAGTGATAGCCCTGTCCCACGGTGCGAGTCCACCCACGAGTTATCCCGAGTTAAAGAAAAAATAAAACTCGTGGTTTTCTACGAGATTCCAAGTTTATGTTCACGAGTTTCAATGAGTTCCCACGTGTATGTCTAAGTTGCCGTTTACTTCTCATTTCTGCGATGTACCAAGTTCCTCTCCCGAGTTACCAAGTTCCTCTCCCGAGTTACTCTTGAGCCAATAACGACTACCGACGTGTGGAAAAATCATCAAATGGATAAAAATGATGTCATGCAGGTTTTTTTCACTATAAAAAGCCTCCCATGACCATGGACAGAACTGTCCCGATGATCAGCTTCTCTGTGTCTCCGTAAGGCAGGATCTCAGCCCCACACTCGCTGCCATTGTGCAGTAAGGAGGCGGTGGCGACGGACCGGGCGCTTGAGGTGGTGTCTTGGGCAATTTGATAAAGCTCGGGGTTGGCCGAGCCACGGATCATCATCGGCGGGTTGAGATATTCCAGGGCTGCCCTGGTGGTGTGCCAGCGGAGCTTGCTTGTGTGGATGCCGTTAATCTCCATAATCAGGTCCCGAATGTCCTCAGTACTTGGTCGCCGCGGTACCTTTGCAGTTCAACATGTCCATACAGCGTGCAGAGCCAATGTACAATGGCCATTCATTGGCCTTGCCTTCGCAGCGCCAATTGCTCCGTAGATTCGCCTTGTAGGACATTCAGACTGTTGGAAAGTCCATGCAAACAGGTGGGTTCTGCACATCCATCTGCCTGGGGCGTGCCCGCAGCAAAATTCGCCCACCCCATCTCCCTCCCTGGCGTTGCACTAATTCCCTCCAAAGGCCAGCAGTTTGGAATGAAGAGGAAGCCTCCCTTCGGTGTGACATGCATTCCTAGTTGTACTAACATACTGCTGGTGCTGCAAACCAGAGTGAAACAGGGAGGGAGCCTCGCTGCTTAACTCCAAAGTTAGATGTAGAACTCATGTTTCTCTCTGCTTCATATACGTGGGAATTCCCTCAGTATGGTCACTTTTCACACACCCGCCCGGTGTTAACCCTTCCCATCAATGCTTGAGCCCCCATCTTCGCTCTGTACCCTCAGCTTCATCGGCGGCTCTCTCCCATCGAAAGTATCCAAGTTAATTTCAGACCCCTATATCCATCCATCCATTCATTCATTCTTTTCCTCGCGGGTCTGTTCTGTTTAGCGGTATCCAGGTTTTGAAAGCAGCCCTCCGCTCGTTCGCACACTGTGGCACTTTGGAAGAGAGTGGGGAATATATACCGCCTGCCTGACGTGGCAGGGAATAATGTTGAGCGATGATATAAATGTCACTCGGCGAGCCCTATTGATTCAGCTGGGTAAACCACTGCTTCTATTTGTGTTGCTGCTTCATGGCAAGTGAAGGCTCGGAATTATTTCCACAGACAAGCTGGCAACACAAGAATTCACTGCTTACTTTCGAAATGATTTAATGCACTGCTTTCGAAGGGTAATCTTGTCCTAGGTTATTTATTTCATGCATAATAAATATGAACAAATATTTATTTCATTTGCGCTTTCATTTTGAATCTTTTTTCCCCACCAGACGAAATTTAGTCTTTCACTAATTCAGAAAGTGAGATGAATTAGGTGTTGCAATGTTAATTGACAGCCAACAATCTACTCTTGGCAGTGTCCCTGTCGCTGATTGATATGGCGATGGGATTATTCTCCCATGGCCGTGGGGATGGAAGTTTTCTCCATATGCGCAATTTCCATGTTTAAACTAGTATCTGCAATTCCTTCCTTCAAACTCTTAGAGCAGTTTGTTTCCAGAAACAATCCAAAATTGCTCAAACTTGTTGCATTTGCCTCTTTAACTTGAGATGAACCACATTAAGATTGCACCTGAGAAAGGCTTAACTCGTTTTCCAAAGAAAACCAGGACAACTCAATGAAGCTGCATCAACTCAACATTGTCCTGCATTGAATGTTTGGTTTGATTGAGCTGCATCACTAACTGATCCGTGCCCTTCCCTTGGAGTTAGTAATACTAAAAGCCATGCTGTGCTAAGGCAACAGGTGTCCATTTGAACTGCATTTGTTCAAGGTCTGGCATCAATCATTGAATGGCATTACTCACTGAAAATGAATTGTTAGATCACTGTAAAGTTTTCCATTAAGATCTGACTAATCTTCAACATTTCACTTCTGGCACTCAGGCCAAACCCACGAGTTACTCACAAGTCACGGGCTACTACGGTATTACAAAGAGTTTAAAAGTATCAAAATTTTCCTTCAAGAGCATATTTGACTCGTGGAAATCTTTCAACATGTTGAAAATTTTTCACGAGTTAACACGTTTCCCGAGTACCTGCCGTTAGCGTTACGAGTTGCTAAGTTGCGTCCACGAGCTCCGACGTTCCCGCTAAGTTCATTCTACGTGATTACCACAAGTTTGATTTTGTTTTTAAGTCGGGATAACTCGTGGGTGGACTGGCACCGTGGGACAGGGGTTTAACTCAGCGGGTCAGGCAGCATCTCTGGAGAGAAGGAGGGGTGATGTTTCGGGTTGAGACCCTTCACCAGTCTGAAGAAGGGTCTCGACCCGGAATGTTACCCATTCCTTCTATCCGGAGATGCTGCCTGTCCTGTTGAGTTACTCCAGCACTGTGTGTCTATCTTAGTATTTACATTATACATTGCTTTCTTTGAATCAGAATAATTAAATGTAATTATTTGTCACAACAGATCATGTTATTGATCAGAATTTATAACTTGCTGGATCAATAGTCCACTGCAAGGAAGTAGGTCAATTAGTCCATCATCCATGTCTGCTCTACCTTATCCAGCTAGTTCCCTTTTCTTCTCTCCCAGAACCTTGCAGATTATTTCCTTTCAAATGCCTATCCATATCCATGTAGAATGCCTCGATTAACTCCATCTGCACCATTGCAAATGCTTTCCAGATGTTAAACTGTCGCTGACTACGAAGGATTTCCCTTGTGTCACTGATTGCCCCCCAAGGAATTATATTTAGATCCTTAGTAATGCTTATCCACATGCTAATCCCCAGCAGCATCTGAAAACACAGCAATGCACTAATGGCACCCAGCCTTGCTTCAACTTCACGTCTCCTAACACCATCTACAAATTTTCAGACTACTTGTCTATTTTTATTAGCACTGCATAACTCAAAATAGATAAATATTATGCATGGACACCCTTCTGATTTTTAGTTTCTCATACATTCAGACTGGGTATCATATGTCGGATAGTTGGCGACTAAACCGTCTCCCCCACCTGGTTCGCCAGGTAAGGAGGGGGCTGTGGACCCCCAGCTGGACCAAAAACAAGACCTGTCAAAGAGCGGATGAGCTTCTAGCAAGCCAACAGCAATCCACACTTCAGTAGAAGTTGCGATCACTGTCGTACATAGCATTGTAGGGAATGATGATAAAGCACACACACCAAAATCCTATACTTCCAGCGGCGGAAGTCCACAGGAAATGCAGGACAAAAGTGTGTGGTGCGTCCTTCACCATTACCGTTGGGAACCAGCACCACTGCTTCACTAATATTTTCAACGATGATGATTCATATGATACCAAGCAATGTACATCAATGTATCTCTGCAGGGCTTTCAGCAGCTGTGCATTGAGGATATTTTTTATATACCTTTTGTAATAATGTTGTGCCCATTCAATGGACTAAATTGCTCTCTGAAGTATCATTTCTATATAATTGCTTTGTTTATATTCTTGCAGGTAGATTGGATAGGCTAAGTAATTCAGTGTATGTATCATAGACCATTTTCACTCTCTCTTTGCTCAACATTATTTATTATGTAAACCCTATCGTACTCTTGTTTCCCCAATATGTAGTAGCTTTCAGTTTGTGCCTGTACTGGCTTTCATTCGCTTCAGATTAATTTACCGATCTGCAAACTTTGTCCCCATCTTGCTTTAGTCTGTTCCCTAATTCATTAGTTTAAATTAACACTATTATTTGAAAACTTGACCAAAATACACTGCAATTTTGAATCCAGCTGCTTTAATTTGAATCAGACAATATTGCCTCATTAGAAGCTGAAGTTTTACGAGCAGCCACCAATCTATAGTGAAATAATCAGGCACTGGATCTGTCCGCGAAATTCCATGGGCTTACATAAACAAACAGTGGTACAAATCATTCAGGTGATTATAGATAGGCTTCAATAAAGAAAATAGAGATCTGAATCCCTGTTTAATATATAATATAATGTTGTTTTTAAGGTGGATATTACAGGTGGATATCAACTTCAGTAGTTGGCATTACTATTAACCGTACTGCATTAGTTGCTCTTGTTCTTCAAGGAGACTAATTTAACTACTTGTAGAAACTGCAGATGCTGGTTCACAAAAAAAGACACAAAGTAGGCATCTTAAGGCAGTCGGCAAGAAGGCCATCTCAAGAAGGGTCCCAATCCAAAATGCCACCTACTCTTTACTATTTCTCATCAGGAACAACTGAAAACAGTCTCAATTTCCACCTTCACCCTAATGGCATCTACTCTTTTATCTGTCACAGTACTGTTTCTAATTTGTTAGACTACTTGCCCAACACAAATATTGCTTGTTCAGAAATTTCCACCATCTGTTTACTGAAAAAGTTATTATTATCTTCAATTCAATTTTCAACCTTTGTTCCCTTTTCATTGACTCTGCCTCTGTTACTTATAACTGTCAGAAACTGAACCAAAGATATGAAACTACAGATGTTGGAACTTGAACAAAAAATAAAGTGCTGGAGGAACCAGTAGCATCTGCAGATGGAAATGGACAAACTGATGATGAGTCCTGACACAAAATGTTATCTGTTCATTTCCCCCTACAGACGCTGTCTGACCCACTAGGATATTGAACCAAATTGTTTTCAGCCTTAGTGTCAGATATTATCCCAAGTTGAGCTTGAGCTACTGTACATATCTACAACAATCCATTGGATGCTCATTTTAAACTCTGTAACTTCACTTGACTGTCAGAGTGTCAGCTCAGAATATAAAGGAGGATAGTAAATGCTTCTTTAGGTATGTGAAGAGAAAACAATTAGTTAAGACCAAAGTTGGACCCTTGAAGACTGAAACAGGTGAATTTATTATGGGGAACAAGGAAATGGCAGGTGAGTTGAACAGGTACTTTGGATCCGTCTTCACTAAGGAAGCCACAAACAATCTCCCTGATGTACATCCCAGGGTACTTAAGGAAGTGGCTCTAGAAATCGTGGACGCATTGGTGATCATTTTCCAATGTTCTATAGACTCAGGATCAGTTCCTGGATTGGTGGGTAACTAATGTTATCCCACTGTTTAAGAAAGGCGGGAGAGAGAAAATAGGGAATTATAGACCAGCTAGCCTGACATCGGTGGTGGGAAGATGCTGGAGTGAATTATAAAAGATGAAATAGCGGCACATTTGGATAGCATTATCAAGATCGGTCCGAGTCAGCATGGATTTACGAAGGGGAAATTATGCTTGACTAATCTTCTGGAATTTTTTGAGGATGTAACTAGGAAAATAGACAAGGGAGAGCCAGTGGACGTAGTGTATCTGGACTTTCAGAAAGCATTTGATAAGGTCCCACATAGGAGATTAGTGGGCAAAATTAGAGCACATAGATTTGGGGGTAGGGTATTGACATGGATAGAAAATTGGTTGGCAGACAGCAAACTAAGAGTAGGGATTAACGGGTCCCTTTCAGAATGACAGTCAGTGACTAGTGGGATACCGCAAGGCTCGGTGCTGGGATCGCAGCTATTTACAATAAACATTGGTGATTTAGATGAGGGAATTGGGGGTAACATTTGCAAATTTGCTGATGACACAAAGGTGGGTGGCAGTGTGAACTGTGAGGAGGATGCGAGGAGGATGCTATGAGGATGCAGGGTGGCTTGGACAGGTTGTGTGAGTGGGCAGATGCCTGGCAGATGCAGTTTAATGTGGATAAATGTTAGGTTATCCACTTTGGTGTCAAAAACAGGAAGGCAGATTATTATCTGAATGGTGTCAAATTGGGAAAAGGGGAAGTACAAAGAGATCTGGGGGTCCTTGTTCATCAGTCAATGAAAGTAAGCATGCAGGTACAGCAGGCAGTGAAGAAAGCTAATGGCATCTTGGCCTTCATAACAAGAGGAGTTGAGTATTGGAGCAAAGAGGTCCTTCTGCAGTTGTACAGGGCCCTAGTGAGACCACATCTGGAGTACAGTGTGCAGTTTTGGTCTCCAAATTTGAGGAAGGACATACTTGCTATTGAGGGAGTGCAGCATAGGTTTACGAGTCTAATTTCCGGGATGGCGGGACTGTCGTATGTTGATAGAATGGAGCGGCTGGGCTTATATACTCTGGAATTTAGAAGGACGAAGGGATCTTATGGAAACATATAAGATTATTAAGGGATTGAACACACTAGAGGCAGGAAACATGTTCCCGATGTTGGGGGAGTCCAGAACCAGGGGCCACAATTTAAGAATAAGGGGTAGGCCATTTGGAACGGAGATGAGGAAAAACACTTTCACCCAGAGAGTTGTGAATCTGTGGAATACTCTGCCTCAGAAGGCAGTGGAGGCCAATTCTCTGGATGCTTTCAATACAGAGTTAGATAGAGCTCTTAAAGATAGCAGAGTCAGGTGATATGGTGAAGGCTGGAGCGGGGTACTGAATGTGGATGATCAGCCATGATCACAGTGAATGGTGGTGCTGGTTCGAAGGGCCGAATGGCCTACTCCTGCACTTATTGTCTATTGTCATCTCCTGAAACATCCTCCTCACCTGTTTTACCTCTGGATTGGAATATTCATATATTGAATATTCATTATAATTGGTGGATTAAGATTTTATCTCTTATTCAATCCATAATAAACTGTGATAATTCAAAATGCTGATACCCAGGTACTATCATGCACCTCTATGCTCCTGACTTTACAATGGTTCTCAATTAAGAACTTTAAGGTCTTCCTACATATCCTAATACTTCCCTTTGTCTGTCCTCTTCCAGCACCATAACTCTCTGCTCCATAATTTATAGTTAAGCCATGAGCTGCCAAATCCTCGCACCCTTGAAATCCCTTCCTATAATTCACCACCATCCTATGAGTTCATCTTTAAGGAACTCCTTTAAATCTTTAATCCAGTTTCTGGTTATCTACCATGATTTCGCCTCAAGAGGCTCAATCAAATTTTGTTTGACAATGCTTCTGTGAAACTCAGTGAAAGTTTTGCTCCATTCAAGCACTATATAATACAAGTAGTTGTTGCCTTTTAATTAAAATGTGTCTCTATATTTCCGGACTCTGTCATCGTTGCTACCCTCATAAGCATCTCCAACTGCTTAATGCTCTGTTTGATGAGCTCCCAATCTCAATTCAGTATCTCACTTTAGAATTCAACTACCCTTATGCTGAGTTGCATTATGTCCCATGTGGTCATCTCTCTTATCCTCACTGCTATGCACTGATCACTACTCCATTGCCTTGAATTTAATTCAAGTTCTCATCTGTAAATTCTTCCTCTGGCTTGTCAAACTCAGCTGTGCAACCCATATGCACCCTCCACGTAGCCTTCAATCCTCAAACCTCCTCACCACAGCTAGCAAAATATTTGTGGTTGACAAGATTCTGTGGCTCGAATTTTTAAAAACATTAATTATTGTGAATAACATGTTAATTATATTGCTGATTCATTTTTAATGTTTATTTATTAGAAACATAATTGGAGTGATAATACTGAGTTTTAAAATAACCAAAAAGCCCAAAACTTATTACTCGGCTGTAATGAGACTAAAAAGTTCTTGTATTGTGCTCTCTCATAATAAAACATGGTTTGAATCTTAATTGTTCTGAGTTTACTGTGAGAAGTGATGGCCTGAATTAAACCGACTAACAGCTGGCGGTTCCATACCACGGGCTCTCAGCCTTGTGTGGTAAAGCTTGTTTCAGACTTCGCATGCATGCTCTTCCAAATGTGAGACTTGTCTGACCGCCTGCTTTGTCACTGGTCACAATGGTGAGTTCAGCAATGGAGCACTGATGTGTTCGATACTGGGACGAGATGTACTATGTGTACAGCTTGGCACAACGGCTGGCTGAGATCCAAAGACAGACTCATTCCTTTGAACGGGTGAATAACCATCTGGGCAAAATAAGAACAGATATGTGTTTAAATTGTTGATGATTAAATTGGAGTTTTAAGCAATAAAAAATATTATTTTTGAACTAGTTTTATTTGTACTATTTAAATGTATTTCAATTTAAAAAAAGTTTTTTAATCTCTTTGACATTCAGAGAGAGGTATTTGGTTCAAAATGTTTATTACTGGCAACTGCCATAGTCCATCAGGGTGATCTCTCGGAGAGGGCCGCTCACCTTGTAGAGCCTACTTCAGCTCATAGGAAGGCTCTCAGCAGAGAGGGATACTAGAAGGGTAAGAGTAGCCATCGCAGATGGTATGCCTAGGCAGTGGGCTGAGTCAGCATAATCTGGCCCATTAGTTCAATAGAATACGGGGAGAGATTTTGCTTTAGCCGTATCTCCTCCAAACCTACATGTTCTACTTTTATTGATGTATAATTAGTCTTTATTAGTTTGTTTAATTAACCAAAGAGAATATGAATTTGACAGTGCGTAAGAGCTTTAATTCGAGTCTCGGGAGGACAATTTATTATATATTCAAGTGGTGCAAGCCAGTTACTAGCAAGTTGGACAGCTGACGAACATAAGTTTTGGCAGTGGTTGAATAGAGACACTGGGCTGTCAAATGTTAACTGAGTTTATTGATAGTATTAATTCATCAATCTTTGAAATCTTTATAAGGCACAAAATCAATTAAAATGTTCTTGATGAAAAGCAAATTGTTCTATTCCCATCCACAAAAGAAAATTTGTTATTCAATAATAAAAAATAAAAATCCAAATATATGGTTGCGGGAAGTCTTCAGAATTGAGCAATATAGAGTGTAAGGAATAGATAAAAATAAATAGAATCGGGGCGATAGAGTGAAGTTTGAATTAAGTTTGAATCGTTTAGGAACTGGAATTATGATTTAGCGTTACATATTTTTATTGTGTAAAGGCTCTGTCCCACTTTCCCGAGTTACTCACGAACTCTCCCGAGTTTTCCCCTTGATTCGAACTTGGAGAATTACGGTAATAGCCGTTTGTAGGTACTCGGGGTTATTTTTTTAACTCGTGGACATTTTTCAACGTGTTGAAAATACGTCCCGACTTACCTGATGCCCCGAGTTCCTACGGCTGGCATTACGAGCCGCTACGAAACATCTACGCACTCCATCGGGCTCCTACGAGTTCGCTACCGACATTCCCCGAGTTCGAATCAAGGGGAAAACCCGGGAGAATCCATGAGTAACTCGGGAAAGTGGGACAGGGCCTTAAGTGTGTTTTTAACTGATAAAGTAGACTAAATCTTTCCAGGAGACATGAGTAACTGCATGGGTGCCGGAGGAACTCAGTAGCTCAGAAGCATCTGTGGGCATAGGTAATATTTCGGGTTGGGAACCTTTTTCAGATGGGTTGTAGTAGGAGGGAGAAAGTTGGAAATGAGATGTGGAGGAAGAACAAAGCGATAGCTCGTTACAGGTGAGGGACGTGATTGGCTTACCAGGATTTATTCTGCGTAGTGTTTTGATAATACAAATAATACTATAAAAAAAGTAAAGATGAATGTAAGAATTTATTTTTAATTTTTTTTAATAAATTTTTTAAATTAGAATTACAATAAGTTGCAGTAATACACTCCACATATATCTCATCACATTTGTTGTACCCCTTCATTTTTGAACTTTAAAAAAGATAGAAATAAAAGAAGTAAGGAAAGTGAGAAAGAGTCGTGAAGGTGCAGGAAAGTGTTGGGAAAAGAAAGCCCATTAGAAAAGGAGTTAGAGAAGAAAGTTAAGAAATAGACCCTAGAAAAGAAAGAAAGAACGAAAGAGTAACAATCGCTCTATTATGGAAAAAAAAACTCTGCAAAAAGGGATATACCAACCATATTTTTCACCCCCCATTACCAGATCTTGGCACCATTTATTTTTTAAATTACTATTGCACCTTATGCTTGTAATAAGTCCATAAATGCAGACCACGTCTTTTGGAAGTGGTCTGCTTTGCCTGCTAGGAGGAGTCTCATCTCTTCCAGATGTAATGTTTCGAACATGTTTGAAATCCACATTTTTATTGTTGGTATAGGAGCATTTTTCCAGAATTTGAGTATAAGCTTTTTTCCCATTATTAGACAGTAATTAAGTAAATTCTTTTGAAACACGTTTAGTTCAGGGCTACCTTCCGTTATTCCAAAAATAATCCATTCTGCTTTTGGTATGAGTTTTATTTTAAATAGTTTTGTGAAGATTTCAAGTATTTCGTTCCAGAATTTTTGGATTTTTATACAAAAAACAAAAGAGTGCGCTATGGTAGCTTCATGACACTTACATTTATCACAAATGGGTGAGACGTTAGGGAAAAGTTTATTTATTTTTGTTTTTGAATAGTATAGTCTATGTAATGTTTTGAATTGAATTAGAGTATGTCGTATATTGATCGAGCATTTATGCACATATAGTAAGTGTTTATCCCAGCTCTCTTTTGAGATTTTTATAGCTAGTTCTTGTTCCCAGTCTCTTCTAATACCATCAGTTGTAGGTATTTCTATATTTAAAATAGTGTTGTATAAGTATGATATTAGGTTTACTGATTCGGCCTTTGTCTTCATTGCTTCGTCCAGTAAGTCTGGAGGCATGTTATGATAGTCTTTTGTGTATTTTTTCAGATAGTCACACAATTGAAGATATTTAAAATATTGATTATTTCTCAAATTATATTTCAGTTGTAATTGTTGAAATGATAATAATTTTCCGAATTCATACAAGTCTCCGAGCGTTTTGATTCCTATTCTTTCCCATTGTGTAAATGATTTATTTATAGTAGAAAGTTTAAACGACGGATTATTGACTAGTGGCATTTAAAGAGATAGATTTCTTAATTTTAGATTCTGTTTTATTTGTTTCCAAGTTCTAATTGCGCTATGTATGATTGGATTTCTATTGTAATTTTTGTTATTCAGATTCATTGGTGAAAGGAGAGTCGCTCCTATATTACATGGAGAGCAGTCCTTTCTCTCCATTACAATCCAGTCCACCTGCTGGGCAGAATTATCCAGCAGCTGAATCATATTTTTAATATTTACTGCCCAATTATAGTACATAAAGTTAGGGAGCGCTAGACCATCCAGCTCTTTGGGTTTCTAAGGTGTGTTCTTTGTATTCTGTGGGATTTATAGTCCCATATAAAATTTGTAATGTCTGAGTCTAGTTTTTTGAAAAACTTTTTTGGAAGATATATAGGTATTGATTGAAATAGATATAGGATTTGTGGTAGAAAGATCATTTTTATAGCATTTATTCGACCTATTAAAGACATCGGGAGCGTTTTCCAGAATTTGATTAGACTATTTAGTTTCTTAAGTAAGGGACTATAATTGGCATTAAACATAGCGTGATAGTTTCTAGTAATTTCAATTCCCAAATATTTAAATTTTTCTGTGGCTATTTTAAAAGGGAATTTTAAGAGATGTGTTGAGTCTTTCGGTTTTATCGACATACTTTCACTCTTGTTCCAGTTTATTCTGTATCCTGAGAAAGATCCAAAGTCCTCAATTAGATTTAGTATGTTTGGTATACTAATTTGGGGTTTTGTGATGTACAGTAGTACATCGTCTGCATATAAAGATATTATGTTATTTGTAATGTAAGAATTTAATCAAAGTAATATGCTATTTAAATAATCTGAAATTAATACTTTTATAACTATTTATGCTTTTACATAATCTGATACTCCGCAGCAACAAGTATTTGATAATGAAGCAAAATGTCACAAGGCATTGACAGATGTTCCCAAACAATATTTGATACAGGTACTGGGGAAATGGCCAAAATTGGGACAAAGAGATAGAATATCATAAAATAAAGAATTAGTGACTAAGATGTTTAGGAAGGGGTTTGAAAGATTATAGAATTGACAATTGAGTAGATGGTTGTGACGGTAGAGCATTTATATCCAGCAATAATCAAGAGACCAGGATTAGTTGATTGACCAATAGCAAATCTAGGATGTACTCAAGCACATGGGAAATGGAAGAATCAATGTTGTTAGAAAATAGGCGGTGGTATTTTTGGTGATCTCAGATTTATGGATTCTAGAATTAGGGAGGGGACTGGAACAGTGTTGGAGTAACCAAATAAAGATGAGAATATCAGCAAGAGATAGGCTCAAACAGGGACATAGTCAAGACCTGGGCCTCTGTACCACCCTTTGCAACTGAATCCTTAACTTCTTCTTCTTGCATATGGCGTGCACAGCCTAAAGTTATAGGACAATTTGTTCTATTTGATCTTATTTGATTATGCACGCTGGATTGATTGCATTCGTCGAAACAGGGCAGATCACGTGAAGGTTGCAATCTTCCACCCCAATCTTTAACTTACTCATTGGCAGACCTCAATCAGTGGCCATCAATAACAACATCTCCTCACTGACCATCAACACAGGTGCACCTCAAGGCTGCACGCTTAGATCTTTGCTCTGCTTTCTTCACACCATGACTACGTCTTAGCGCAGCTCCAATGTCATCTATAACTTCACTAATGACATCATTGTAATTGGCCGTATCACTCAACAGCATAGGGACAGATAAAGTTCAGGTGCTTGTGTAGTATAGTGTCTCTTGTTCAGTGTCTGCACCCCCAAGGACTGAGTGGTGACTTCAGAAAGGAGAGGTTGGGAGACCACCTGTCCATTTTTGTCGGTGGTGGAAAGAGAAAGCAGCTTCAAATTCTTGGGTATTAACATCTCAGACGATCTGTCCCATGCCTAGCATATGAATGTGCCCACAGAGAAAGTACACCAGTATCTCTACTTCAAAGTATAGAGAGATTCTGTAAGTCTCTGAATACTCTCACAAGCCTTTAGGGATGTACTATAGCATGTATCCTGACTGATTGCAACATAGTCTGGTATGGCAATTCCAATGCACAGGAACACAGAAGGCATCAGAGAGTGGTGGACTCAGCTGTGTCCATCAAGGCCACAACCCATCCCTTCATTGAAAGCATCTACACGAGGCTTCTCAGGAAAGTGGCATCTATCACCAAGGATCCCTACCATCCGGGCCATATTCGCTTCTCCTGCTACCATTGGACAAGAGTACAAACCCCTGAAATCTCACACTACCAGGTTCAGGAACAGCTTCTTTCCCACAACTATCAGGTTATTTAACAAACTTGGGAAAACCTAATCATACATGAACAAGGGAACACTACAGTTCCACCTCTCTCATTACCATGGACTTTTATTTATTTTTTTGCACTAATGTTCTTTTAAACAGTCTTTTAGAATATTATGTGTAGTTTATGTATAATTTGGTTTATGTGTGTCTGAATCTATGTGCCTGTGATGCAACTACAAGCAAGATTTTTCATTGTACTTGAATCTCACCATACTTGTGCATATGACAATAAAGTCAACTTGACTTAAATTGAACGGATTATAAAGTGATCCCCAGATTTGTTGTAGATATTTAATCTAATACCTTTATAACGTTCTTCCATTTACATTGTGAAACAATTAGCTTAGTAAATGCAGCAAAATCCACTATGAACACTTTCAATGCCTGAAAGTGAAACTGCTCCATTTTTGAATAAAACTAACTCAGTGCATCAACTATTTATATCCAGTTATTTTGATTTATCCTTAGCAGGTAACTTTGGTGTTTTATATCTCAAAGGACACTGAGAAGATTTAATTTGGTATGTAACAAGCAGATTATTCAAATCAATTTTGTGTTTTTATATGTTCAAAAAGGAACTGCAGATGCTGGAATATCGAAGGTACACAAAATTGCTGGGGAAACTCAGCGGGTGCAGCAGCATCTATGGAGCGAAGGAAATAGGCGACGTTTCAGGCCGAAACCCTTCTTCAGACTGATTGTGTTTTTATATGTTCAGCAAAAGGCAAATAAAAAAACTTGCAATCTCATTTTGTTTCCCAGATTCCCAACACACTGCAATGTGGACACTGTTACCTTTGATGCACCAATTATGAGTAACATGCATGGAGTGTCAAGACTTTAATCAGGCAGACTGGATATGAATAGATAACCACCTATACACCAAAATGGGTGACCATATTGCTGTAAATGGCTGATATTCATTTTACGCACATGATTTATGTTTGCATTTCCGTCACTGCATTTTTATTGAGAAATTATCTATTTTCAGGAAGAGCTACTATAGGTTCTGTGGCCTTTGCTGTTTAAATTGCCTGTTATCTGCACAGATTGTCTTTGTTTACTATTTTCTGTGAGTCGAATGAATTAATTAATAAGTTTATTGGCCAAGTATGTACACATATAAGGAATTTGCCTTGGTGCTCCGCTCGCAAATAACAACACGACATACAGTAACAATTAAGAATGACACATAATACTTTAAACATTAATAATAAAATATTATAGTTTAAACATATGAATGATATAAAATACCAGAGCAAAAGGAGGCTACAGACTTTTGGTTATTGCGTTGAGCTACTGCTCGTGGGGAAAAAAAGCTGTTTTATGTCTGGCTGTGGCGGCATTGGCAGTCCGGAGTCGCCTTCCAGAGGGAAGTGCTTCAAAGAGTTTGTGGCCAGGGTGAGAGGGGTCAGAGATGATCTTGCCCACTCGCTTCCTGGCCCTTGCAGTGTACAGTTCGTCACTGGGGGGGAAGGTTGCAGCCAACAACCTTCTCAGCTGATCGGACGATTCGCTGCAGGATGCCGTGCTTGGTGGCTGAGCCAAACCAGACCATGATGGAGAAGGCGAGGACTGACTACGATGGCAGTATAGAATTGGGCCATCATTGCCTGTGGCAGATTGTGTTTCCTCAGCTGCCGCAGGAAGTACATCCTCTGTTGTGCCTTTTTGACTGTGGAGTTGATTTCATATCCTAGCAGATGATGGTTCCAAGGAACTTAAAATACTCCACAGATGTGACTGTGGTGTTGTTGATGGTGAGTGGGGGGAGGGGAGGAGAAGCTCTCCTAAAATCTACTATCAATTTTACTGTTTAAAGAGCATTGAGCTCCAGGTTGTTACATAGGCACCAGGACACCAGCTGTGTTTCTTCCTGTCTGTAGGCAGATTCCCCCCAATCCTGGATCAGTCCAATCATGGTTATGTCGTCTGCAAACGTGAGAAGCTTGACAGAGGAGTCTGTGGAGGTGCAGTCGTTGGTGTAGAGAGAGTAATGGGCCCGTACCACTTAGGCGATTTATTTAGGCAACTCCAGGAGACTATGCGGTCACCACATGTTCCGTGTTGTTGCCGGGGAGTCGCCTTCACCCTCCACCGCCCTCTGAGGCAGAGAATTTCACAGACAATTCCATAGACACTAGTTCTCGGAAATAGTCGCGGCTTCATTCTGGTCGGCGCTAATTTTTCAATATGTTGAAATGACTGGAATGAAGCCGCCATGGAGAGTAGCGAGAATTCTCATGCTGTAGGTGCAGTGGTAGTGGGTCGCCAGGAGGTCGTAGGTTCTCATAGGTTGTAGCTGGTGCTGACTGGTGAATTTCATTGGCTCATTGGGGAACAAAATGTAAACAATAGTTTTCAGAACCAAGGATAACCGACCATTAATGTTAATGTCCGCCAAGCTTCACAGGCTTCTCTGGCTTCTTAAAAGTTGTCTCCCCCCTTCTCCCCTCCTCTCCCCCTCTTTTAAAGGACTTAAGTGACCCTTCCCGTACACTGTGCTTTCACCGTCTTAATTACAGCGCCAACCTTCCAGTTCATCGTGGTGTGTGTCTGTATCACATTAGTTTTGCACCGTGTGAATTTCACTCAGACAGCGCTCCCCCTGCTTGCCCTGTCCCCCGCCTGCATAACTGGCTGGAGAAGGAAGCGATGTGTGTGTGTGTTCCACTCTGACAGTCGCCGTTCCAGTCGCCGTTTTTTCAGAGACCTGCTACGACTTGACAGTCGCCTGAAAAATTGCCTAAGTGGGACAGGCCCATAAAGGAGAGGACAGAGAACGCAGCCTTGCGGTGCTCCTATGCTGAGGGTCTGCCGGTCCGAGATGTGCTTTCCCAGCCTCACATGCTGCTTCCTGTCAGTCAGGAAGTTGGTGATCCACTGACAGAGGGGTTCAGGCACAGTCAACTTGGAGAGTTTGTAGTGTAGTAGCTCTGGGACAATGGTGTTGAATGCAGAGCTAATATCAACAAACAAAATCCTTGCATAGGTCCCCTGACGGTCTAGGTGCTGCAGGATGAAGTGCAGGCCTAGGTTGACAGCTTCATCCACAGGTCTATTGGGCCGATATGCAAACTGCAGAGGGTCCAGCTCGTGATATTTTTCAGCTTGGCCAGCACAAGTCTTTCAAGGGTCTTCATGACTACAGAGGTCAGTGCGACAGGCCTTTAGTCATTAAGACCAGTAATCCTTGCCTTTTTGGGTACAGGGACAACAGTGGAGACTTTGAAGCAGGCAGGGACAGTACATGTTTGCAGGGACAGGTTAAAAAATGTCTGTATAGACCGGTGCCAGCTGTTTGGCACAGAGCTTAAGAGTAGAGGGGGAAACATTGTCAGGTTCTGGAGGTTTCTGGCTTTTTTGTCTTCTGAAAATCCTCTCCACCTTCTCTATTTTTATTGTTGATATTGTATACGTGATGTTTTGCAGCACAGAGGGTGTGGGCGATTGAGTGTGAAGTGGTGATTGGAGGGGGGTGGGTGTCGAAGTTGCCCAGTCTTTGCAGACTGAGGTCAGGCTGTGAGTGGGTGTGAAGTGTCGATTGGGGTGGAAAATGGTCCAGTCTTTTCATACTGGAGTCTTGCCTTAAGTAGGTGTGAAATGGTGAATGGGAAGGAGAGGGTACAGGGTCCATTCTTCGCAGACTGGTGTCTGGCTGTGTTGGTTGGGAGGGGGCATCAGGGTTACGTTTTTGATTTTCAAACCTGCAGTAAAACTCATTCAGGTCGTTGGTCAGCTGACGATTGTCCAAAGAGCGGGGGGCTTTCCTCTTGTAGCTGGTAATTTCTTGCAAGCCCTTCCAAACTGAAGAAGAGTCACTAGGTGAGAACTTGCTCCTCAACTTCTCAGAGTACCTTTCCTTGGCAGCTCTGATTCCTCTTCTCAGCTTGTACTTGGCCTGCCTGCAGAGGTCTGCATCCCCGCTCCTGTAGGCCTCATCTTTAGATCGTTGGAGCTGTCTGACTTCTGCAGTGAACCAGGGCTTGTTGTTGTTGAACCATGTCCGGGTCTTAGTTGGAATGCAATTGTCCTTGCAAAAGCTGACATATGATGATACAATGTCCGTACACTCATCAAGGCTTGTGGTTGCTTCCCTGAACACATTCCAATCCGTGCAGTCAAAGCAGGATTGTAGGTTCTCAATGCCCTCGCTTGTCCACCTTTTTGTTGTTCTGACCACAGGCTTAGCAGCTTTTAGTTACTGCCTGTAGGTCGGAATAAGGTGAACTAGACAATGATCAGATATGGTTGGACTCAGGGGTTATCATGTTGGCAGATGTAAAATATCCTGATTAGATATTGACTGACTGGAAATAGCTTGTTTTATCACTTGACAAGAGGGAGGGGGAACAAAAAGCTCAGCTGCAGTTTTTCCACATTGGGTCTGGCTTGAGTGGAAATTTCTGGATGCATGTGCTCCATATACTCAGCACAGCTGAGGCAAATGCTGTCACAATCATCATTTTATTCGCCCAAACTGGACTTCAACATTGCAGGTGGTCAACATCTAATGAAAGGCCGACATGCTGAACATCTCATGTAGGAAAACCTTTTTTCTGAATTGAAAATTACAATTTTTTACCAGAAAATATACATGACTGTAAATTGTGATTTTAATTGATACAATAGTATTTAACTCAAGGATGCCTAAATTAGGTCTTGTTTTATGCTGTCAAAAACCTGCTAAATTTTTTAATAAAAACAAATGTTGAGTGGCTCCATACAAATATTGTTAAGCATGAAGCTACGTACAACATGACTTCTTGGAATATCATTATCACTGTTCAACATAGTGTGTTAATAATAATAGCCTCCTTGTTCCATGAACAAATGTTGTATAACGTTAGTACCTCCACCAATGTAAAGCACTTTGGCCAACGAGAGTTGTTTTGTAAATGTGCTATAGAAATAAAAGTGACTTGACTTGTTCAATTCCTCATATGTCTTAGCTTCAACTTAAATGGTGTGAAATATTTATTCCACAATATCACAGAATGTAAAACCAATTTATTGAATTGTCTCATTCTGATAGCCTTGGGTGCCAGCATGTGTTCTAACTAAATGTATAAAATCATTTGAGTACAATTTTTAAAACACTTTAAAAATACTAACTCAGGTTATCTGCTGAGGAATCCTTATTTTATATTTTCATCTCAAAAAATACTTAATTGTATTGTGTGCGATTAGCTTTGATGCATTAGTCCTGTTAAATTTTATTCTATGAATTGCTCCTGAGGAAAGGACTGAGAACTAAGCAAATGAGTTACTGCATCATGATCATTTCCAAAGTGGATAATAGTGACTTTGTAAGGCAAATTGTTGCAGGAAGTAAATCAACCGACGATTAAAAAAAATTAAAGCTCTTTAAAAGGCCTGTATTTTTTTTCTTTTTGTCTGCTGTATATCAAACAACCCATGGAACAATGCAAGTATTTGTGGAGAGTATGTTTTCATGGTTTTCTCTGCTGCCCAAATGGTGGAACTATGTTTACATATTCTCAGAAAATTTGGAAACATTATGAATATGCATGTTTTAATAATGGTGAGATAAATTTTGTTTTTGATAAAGTCAGTTTAAAAAATGGTGAAAGTAAACATTAGATTTTAAAGAGTGATTTATTTTGTGATTTATAGTACCTTATCATTGATGTTCTAAAACTAAAATGCATTCATAAAGTGATAACACCAGATGCCATTTGAAATGTAGACTCAGTTCCAGAAAATTAAGAGGTTGGTTATTTATAACAACCACATTACAACCAGAACAAATGAAATAAACAGAAAAGTCCTGATAACATGAAAAAAACAGCAAAAGCTGGAAAACAGATAACATTAGCCAGCAGTTAAAAGGGATTTTAATATTTTAGATATGATCTTTGATTGGTTTTCCTGTTTTCTCAACTTTCAACATCCTTGTTCTCGCAAGCATACACAGCCATTCAGAATTTTACACATCTTTGCATAAATTCATTAAAATGTTAGACCCAAATTATTAATTCCAGAGAACTATTATTATTATTATTATCATAGAACTAAACTACACTGGCAGAGCGGTACAAATATCCTCGTTAAATAATTCAAAGTCAATCAGACATGCTTCCAGCAAGGAAAAATTGGATAAAGGTACAATCATTTGGGCAGCAGAGAAAAAAAAGCTCGAACAGACAGACAAAACTTCATTATTCAGTAAATAAAATTGGTAAACAATAACTCATGGTGAGCATATGGAGCTTGAAAGGGTTAGGAAAGGGTGGGGAGAAAATTGAAGAATGGGGTAGCCCCAAAAGTGGAAACAGAAGAAAATGGCAAGTAAGAAATTGAAGAAAAAACGCAGCTATTGGCAGTGGCCATGTTGGGAGAGAGGCAATGATGAAGTGGTGCTGTTTGAGGGTGAGTGCATTACTGAGGCTTTGGCTCAAGAGGCAGTTTGCCACCTCACCTTTCAAAAAACTTGATCAAGTTAGTAAGGCAAGACCTGCCATATACCAAGCCATGCTGACTATCCCTAATTAACCTATTCTCTCCCTAATGGCAGTAAATTGTATCCCGAAGAATGCTCTCCATAGCTTCCCTACCGCTGACATGAAGTTCAGCCTATTTTTCCTAGATTCCTTCTACTTCCCTTCTTAAATAAAGGTACACCATTCGCTATTCTAGTCCTCCAGGACCTCACCTGTGGAAAGATCTTCGTCAAGCCTCCCGTAATCTCGCCTCTTGCCTCTCTCAATAACCAGGGATAGATCCTGAGGATTCATCCACCTTAATGCTCTTCAAGAGCCCTAACATCACCTCCTCCTTAATCTCAAACTGCCCTTGAATATTAGTATTATTCTCCATACTGATCCCACTATCTTCCATGTCCTTCTTAAAAACAGATGCAATGTCCTTGTTTATCATCTCACCTATATCCCCAGACTTCAAGCACAAATTCCCATCTTTATCTTTGAGCAGTCCTACCTTCTCATTTTTACCCTCTTTTTTAATGTAGGTATAAAAAGCTTTGCGATTTACTTTAATCTGACTTGCCAAAGCCACTTCCTGGCTCCTTTTGGCCCTTGTAATTGCCCGCTTTGAATTCCTTCCCCCATTCTTTATACTCCTCAAAGACCCAGGCTGATTCCATCCTCTTAAACCCTTTTCTTTTTCACCAAATTTGTAATCTGTTTGGTTCCAAGGGTCTCTTCCTTATCCCTCCTTCCAGAACATGGCAGTCCTGAACTTCGATCAATGGGCCTTTTAACGACTCCCACATGTCAGATGTGGACTTGCTCAATAACAACTGCAACCAATGTGCCTCCCCGGGCTCCGGTGTAATAACGTTGTTGTTTGCCTTGTTCTGATTTACTACTTTCCCACATGGTCCAGCCTTCCCCCTATCAAAACAATCTTAAAACATATGGAGTTGTTATCACGATCCCCCAAAATGCTCCTCCTCTGTAACACCAGTCACCTGGCCAGGCTCATTTCCCAATACAAGGGAATGTATGTTTCTTCTCTTCTCAATAATTGCCTCAGCAGACAAACCCTCCAGTATGTTCTCTCTGAGTGCCACCATGACAGTCTCCCTGAATACCCTATTTGGAGTATTATGTGCAGTACTCGTCACCCCATTGGAGGAAGGATATGGCGGCTTTGGAAAGGGTGCAGAGGAGGTTTACCAGAATGATGCCTGGATTTGGGGGTATTAGCTTTGGGGAGAAGCTGGACAGACAAAGATTGTTTTCTCTGGAATGCTGGAGGTTACGGAGAGCCCTGATAGAAGTATATAAAATTATGAGAAGCATAGACCGGGTAGACAATTAGAACTTTTTTTTCGCAGGATGGAAATATCAAATACTTGAGGGCATAGCTTTAAATGAGAGGGACAAAGTTTAAAGAAGATGTGCATGGCAAGTTTTTTACACCTAGTATGGTGAGAGCCTGAAACACAATGGTGGTTGAGGCAGATACGATAGATGCATTGAAGTGACTTTTCGATCGGTGAATGGATTTGCAAAGAATGGAGAGACATGGATTATATGGCAGATAACAGTTGGTCTTGACATCATGTTCAGCACAGACATTGTGGGCGATGGATATGTTCTTGTGCTGTACTGTTCTCTGCTTAAAAAATCATGAGGAAAAATTATGCAGTAGGCAATAAATAAAAATTAGAGCTAAACCCTGCACAATGATAAATACAAGCTGAGCTGCTTGTAGTGTGAGTAATGTGTCAGTACAAAATGTGATACGAACTGTCGCATGCTGCCAAAGCTGTGAACTAGTCCTTGCTCTCCTAATTTTCAGGTGTCCTGCTTGGTGTTATCAAGTGTGTTTAAAAAATGCATCGTAGAAACAAAATTCCAGGTATGGCTTCAATAATGCAAATATTGTTTAAAAGAAGAATGTTTTTTTTTGCCTTATTTTATTGAAGTAGCATTTTTGTGGCATTTTTAGAAAAATCGTGAACGATTGTATTCCTTCGAATATATAACTTTTGGATACACAATTCATGATTTACATTTAGCAATACATGACAATTAATGCACCAACAGTGGTGACTACCATACAGTGGAGACGGTAATTATAACTTCTCCCTTAAATGCTGGGCTAGCATTTTGGATACAGGAGTCCTATATCCAAATACATTCTAGGTCAGCTTCAACTTACTTTTATAATACTTGCAGACAACAATCAAGTAGACGTATATGCTTTGTGAGAAAATGGCCTCCAGCAGTGGGATGCATGGGTAAGCACAGGGGAAATCAAGTGACAGTAATCTTGATGTTAATTCTGGGTCACCACATAATAGTGGTTGCAGGCTTTCTCTTGGAAAGCTTTTTCTTTCTTGGTGTAATCATTTTTCCAAGAAGGTGTCAATCCAAACTAGTGTCACTAATATTTGCACAAGACATGTTTTTTCAAAATATTTACACGGTGTGATTGATATTTCGCACGTCCTGCCAGAGGAGGTGGTGGCAGTGCGTTCGAGATATCATTCAGATACAATAGCACATTTAAAAGGCACGTAGACAAGTATCTGAATAGGCAAGGCACAGGATGATACCGATCTAATATGGGCAAGTTAGTGCGAGATGAGCAAAATGGTGGTGGGTGGGCTGAAGGACATGTTTCTATGCTGTGCAGCTCTGACTAAGACCTTATGCCTAATCTAAGGTCACGATTGCACAGCCCTCGACTATTTCAGAGCAGCAAAGTCATAGGAAGAAGAATGTTTGCAGACCATAATAAACAGACATCCTATTTAGTTTTGACATAGAATTCACCAAGATGTCTTTAGGACCTCTCGCTTTGCTCCAGCTGCAAGTAATGGCAGAACTCTTAAACTTCCACGTTGAAGAAAACTCTTATCTCATTCTGGAAGAAAATGGTCACTGCACTTCCAAACTCATAAATTATCCAGGCAGGAGTTATAGCTTACTAACATGAAATCGACTTGTTTACTCCTACTCTTCATTTTTTTACCATTCTCTATTACTATTCTCTCCACGTAACTATATTAAATCATTACTTTGTGTAGTAACCTTTTTATGTGGCACCTTTTTAAACAACGTTTGGAAATATAAAGGTAGACAAAAATGCTGGAGAAACTCTGTGGGTTTCGGCCCGAAACGTTGCCTATTTCCTTCACTCCAAAGATGCTGCTTCAGCTGCTGTGTTTCTCCAGTATTTTTGTCTACCTTCGATTTTCCAGCATCTGCAGTTCCTTCTTAAATATTTGGAAATATAAAGTTGCACTTTATCAACCCTAGTAGGTAAATTGTTATGCTTTATTAAATGCTCTGTAATCACTTCCTTAATAAAAAATAAATCTTACAAAAAGCAATACACTAACTGTCAACAACCAACAATTCTGGAAACAACTTGTTTCGTGTCCAAGTATTCAGTAACACTGCAGGGATTATGCAAAACACATTACACAGTACTTCTGTATCATTGCGTTTAGTCTAACAATTTTGTCATTGATTGTTCTAGGCTGTTCTTTTGTCTATTAGACCACCAGTTTTTTTTCTTGTCCGCCAGCATCTTTCTCAATTGTCCCATGATAAGATACTTTTTCTTAAAATCATGTTTGTTAGTGGTGGTTACTAGTATTCCTTGCCTGTTTGCTCAAATCGGATATCTCACTGAACATGAAAATATACCATAAAAGATATTCTTAATAAATATAAACTCAGAAAACATTTACTGTTGTATTCATCAATGATTTGAGTGGTATTTTTGTTGAGCTATTATCCTTAGACAGAAATTGAGGTTAATTTGTATGAAATAAATATCTTGGAAATAAGCAAAAAATGCTGCGGTTACACAGCAAATCTGTCAGCACCTAAAAAAAGACTACTTCTCCAGCTAGTTTATCTGTTATTACCTGGATATTTGATCAATATTTGAACGGAAAAGACAGTTAAAAGAAGCAGCTACTCAAATCAATTGAAAAATATTCCTGATAAATATTAAGTGAGGAGAGAGGATGAGCATTGCAAAATCGTTTACATGGGAATATAGATGACAGAATATTACAGCTTTAGCCCACAATGTCTGTCAACTTGCTACTCAATTAAATTAATTCCTTGTGCCTGCACATGATCTATATCCCTTCTTCTATGCATTAGCATGTGCCCCTCTAAAAGTCTCTTTAACACCACTGTTGCATTTGCTTCCACCACTAATTCTGACAGTGTATTCTAGGACCTACCCCTCATTGGGTGTAAAAAAACCCACTTGTCTTGCACATCACCTTTAAACTTGCCCCCTCTCCTCTTATATGTTACATTTCCACCTTGGGAAAAAGATTCTGACTCAAAATTTTATAAACTTCTATCAGATCTCACCTCAGTCTTCGATGCTCTAGGCCAGGGTTGGGGAACATTTTCATGATGGAATGCCGCATTAAGTTAGCTGTAATCTAATAAGGCCGCATCCAAGAAACTTCAATTAGATATACTTCAAAATGTACATTATTTTGTAAAAATCTAACTACTATGTACTAACTTCAAGAAAATTCGTTAGGATGGAGAGTGACATTGTTAATTCAGAAACAAGGGTCCTGAATTTAAAGAAAGGTGACTTTGAGGGTATGAGACGTGAATTGGCCAAGATAGACTGGCAATTGATTCTTAAAGGGTTGACGGTGGATATGCAAGGGAAGGCATTTAAAAACTGCATGGATGAACTACAACAATTGTTCATCCCAGTTTGGCAAAAGAATAAATCAGGGAAGGTAGTGCATCTGTGGATAAAAAGGGAAATCAGGGATAGTATTAAAACAAAAGATGAAGCGTACAAATTAGCCCAAAAAAAGCAGCCTACCAGAGGACTGGGAGAAATTCAGAGTCCAGCAGATGAGGACAAAAGGCTTAATTAGGAAAGGGAAAATAGATTATGAAAGAAAACTGGCAGGGAACATATAAACTGACTGCAAAAGTTTTTATAGATATGTGAAGAGGAAAAGATTAGTTAAAACAAATGTAGGTCCCTTGCAGTCAGAAACAGGCAAATTGATCATGGGGAACAAGGACATGGCAGACCAATTGAATAACTACTTTGGTTCTGTCTTCACTAAGGAAGACATAAATAATCTGCCGGAAATAGCAAGGGACCAGGGATTAAATGAGATGGAGGAACTGAGTGAAATCCAGGTTAGCCGGGAAGTGGTGTTAGGTACATTGAATGGATTAAAGGCCGATAAATCCCCAGGGCCAGATAAGTTGCATCCCAGAGTACTTAAGGAAGTAGCTGCAGAAATAGTGGATGCATTAATGATAATTTTTCAAAACTCTTTAGATTCTGGAGTAGTTCCTGAGGATTGGAGGGTAGCTAATGTAACCCCACTTTTTAAGAAGGGAGGGAGAAAGAAAACGGGGAATTACAGACCAGTTAGTCTAACATCGGTGGTGGGGAAAATTGTGGAGTCATTTATTAAATATGGGATAGCAGCACATTTGGAAAGTGGTGAATTCATTGGATAAAGTCAGCATGGATTTATGAAAGGTAAATCATGTCTGACGAATCTTATAGAATTTTTCGAGGATGTAACTAGTAGAGTGGATAATGGAGAACCAGTGGATGTGTTATATCTGGACTTTCAGAAAGCTTTCGACAAGGTCCCACATAAGAGATTCGTATGCAAACTTAACGCACATGATATTGGGGGTTCAGTATTGATGTGGATAGAGAACTGGCTGGCAGACAGGAAGCAAAGAGTAGGAGTAAACGAGTCCTTTTCAGAATGGCAGGCAGTGACTAGTGGGGTACCGCAAAGCTCAGTGCTGGGACCCCAGCTATTTACAATATATATTAATGATCTGGATGAGGGAATTGAATGCAACATCTCCAAGTTTGCAGATGACACGAAGCTGGGGGGGCAGTGTTAGCTGTGAGGGGGATGCTAGGAGACTGCAAGGTGACTTGGATAGGTTGGGTGAGTGGGCAAATGCATGGCAGATGCAGTATAATGTGGATAAATGTGAGGTTATCCACTTTGATGGCAAAAACAGGAAAGTAGACTATTATCTGAATGGTGGCCGATTAGGAAAAGGGGAGATGCAACGAGACCTGGGTGTCATGGTACACCAGTCATTGAAAGTAGGCATGCAGGTGCAGCAGGCAGTGAAGAAAGCAAATGGTATGTTAGTATTCATAGCAAAAGGATTTGAGTATAAGAGCAGGGAGCTCTGTTGTAGTTGTACAGAGTCTTGGTGAGACCACACCTGGAGTATTACGTACAGTTTTGGTCTCCTAATCTGAGGAAAGACATTCTTGCCATAGAGGGAGTACAGAGAAGGTTCACCAGACTGATTCCTGGGATGTCAGGACTTTCATATGAAGAAAGACTGGATAGACTTGGCTTGTACACGATAGAATTTAGAAGATTGAGGAGGGATGTTACAAAATTCTTAAGGGGTTGGACAGGCAAGATGCAGGAAGATTATTCCCGATGTTGGAGAAGCCCAAAAACTAGGGGTCACAGTTTAAGGATAAGAGGGAAGTCTTTTAGGACCGAGATGAGAAAATAATGTTTTACACAGAGAGTGGAATTCTCTACCACAGAAGGTAGTTGAGGCCAGTTCATTGGCTATATTTAAGAGGGAGTTAGATGTGGCCCTTGTGGCTAAAGGGATCAGGGGGTATGGAGAGAAGGCAGGGATGGGATACTGAGTTGGATGATCAGCCATGATCATATTGAATGGCGGTGCAGGCTCGAAGGGCCGAATGGCCTACTCCTGCACCTAATTTCTATGTTTCTATGTAAATTGAAAACATTTTGTTAATTCTGAAATTAACTAAACTTTTAATGACTTTGTTGTGACTGCTTTTTGTGGGAAAGCATTTGAATATTTGGTTGCAACATGGAGATATGCAGTTTCAGCTGATCTTCTAGATGGGTACCTGTCATTTGTGACCATAAGTGCGTCTTGATTTGGGTTGGGTAGGATAATGTAGATTCGCAGCAATGAGTGGTTGAAAAGCAAGAAAGCATTTTTTGTGCATGTTGCCGAAGACGTGGGCATTCTACTGCATTTTTCCATATTTCAATCGGATCATTCTTAGTGTCAAATAAGGACTTTAAAATGTAATCTTCTGAGAGCTCAATCAATTCCATCTGTAGTTCTTTAGGAGCCTTGGAGACATCAACTAGGTGAGGTTCAAATGCAAATTTGAGTGTGATGTCATGATTCTCAAAGTCAGTGAACCTTTCATTGTATTCTTTAATAAGTCTATAACAGCTGCGTATTCTTCAAATGATTCGCATGAATCCTGCTCATCAATGACCTTCGCTAACTGGAGAAAATGTTCATCCGAAATTTCATTTTGAAGAAGAGTTTTGAAAAAAGACAGCTTTTTTCGAAATGCTTGAATTTTTTGCCACATATATATATAGTTCAAGTTCAAGTTCAAGTGAGTTTATTGTCATGTGTCCCTGTATAGGACAATGACATTCTTGCTCTGCTTAAGCACACAGAAAATAGTAGGCATTTACTACAAAACAGATAAATGTGTCCATGATATAAATATATACACACATGAATAAATAAACTGATAGTGCAAATAACAGAAAGTGGTTGGTAATAATCAGAGTTTTGTCCGAGCCAGGTTTAATAGCCTGATGGCTGAGGGGAAGTAACTATTCCTGAACCTGGTTGTTGCAGTCTTCAGGCTCCTGTACCTTCTACCTGAAGGTAGCAGGGAGATGAGTGTGTGGCCAGGATGGTGTGGGTCTTTGATGATACTGCCAGCCTTTTTGAGGCAGCGACTGCGATAAATCCCCTCGATGGAAGGAAGGTCAGAGCCGATGATGGACTGGGCAGTGTTTACTACTTTTTGTAGTCTTTTCCTCTCCAGGGCGCTCAAATTGCCGAACCAAGCCACGATGCAACCGGTCAGCATGCTCTCGACTGTGCACCTGTAGAAGTTAGAGAGAGTCTTCCTTGACAATCCGACTCTCCGTAATCTTCTCAGAAAGTAGAGGCGCTGATGTGCTTTTTTGATGATTGCATTAGTGTTCTCGGACCAGGAAAGATCTTCAGAGATGTGCACGCCCAGGAATTTGAAGCTCTTGACCCTTTCAACCATCGACCCGTTGATATAAATGGGGCTGTGGGTCCCCCTCCTACTCCTTCCAAAGTCCACAATCAGTTCCTTGGTTTTGCTGGTGTTGAGGGCCAGGTTATTGCGCTGGCACCATATGGACAGTTGCTCGATCTCTCTTCTGTACTCTGACTCATCCCCATCAGTGATACGCCCCACAATAGTGGTGTCGTCAGCGAACTTGATGATGGAGTTCGCACTGTGGTTCGCTACGCAGTCATGGGTATAGAGTGAGTACAGCAGGGGGCTGAGCACGCAGCCTTGAGGTGCTCCCGTGCTGATTGTTATTGAGGCTGACACATTTCCACCAATACGAACAGACTGTGGTCTGTGGACGAGGAAGTCAAGGATCCAGTTGCAGAGGGATGCGCAGAGACCCAGTTCTGCGAGTTTGGTAACCAGTTTGGAGGGGATGATTGTGTTAAATGCCGAGCTGTAATCAATGAATAACAGCCTGACATATGAGTTTTTGTTGTCCAAGTGGTCCAGTGCGGAGTGGAGGGCCAGCGAGATCGCATCCACCGTTGATCTGTTGTGGCGGTATGCGAACTGCAGTGGGTCCAGGTTTTTGTCGATGTAGGAGTTGATTTGCTCCATGATCAACCTCTCAAAGCACTTCATCACCACCGGCGTTAGTGCCACTGGTCGATAGTCATTGAGGCACGTCACCTTACTCTTCTTGGGCACCGGTATAATTGATGCCCTTTTAAAGCAGGTGGGGACCTCAGACCTCAGAAGTGAGAGGTTGAAAATGTCCGTAAAAACTCCCGCCAGTTGGTCCGCACAGGTTTTTAGAACACGACCGGGTATACCATCAGGTCCAGGTGCTTTTCGGGGGTTCACCCCTCTGAAGGATTTCCTGACATCGGCCTCTGTGACTGAGACTGAAATGCCATCGCAGCGAATGGGGGATCGGGAAGGCACATCAGTATTTTCCCTGTCAAAGCGTGCGTAAAACGCATTGAGCTCGTCAGGGAGTGATGTTACACCGGCATTCGAGCTGCCTCCTGGTTTTGCCTTGTAGGAGGTGATTGCGTTCAGACCCTGCCACAGCTGCCGAACATCTGTCTCGTCCTCCAGTTTGGAGCAGAAGTCCCTTTTGGCCTTTTTGATGGCCTTACCAAGGTCGTATCTGGTCTTCATGTAGGCCACTGTATCATCGGAGGTGAATGCCCTGTGTCTGGACTTCAGGAGAGTGCGGATCTCAAAGTTCATCCAAGGTTTCTGATTGGGAAACACTCGGAAGGTTTTTGTAGGGATGCAGTCCTCCACACATTTCTTTATGAAGTCTGTAACGACTGTGGCATATTCGTTCAAGTCCGTTGCCGAGTCCTTGAACATTGCCCAGTCTACAGACTCCAAACAGTCCTGGAGTTGTTCTTCTGCCCCCCCCCCCCCCCCCCCCCCCCGACCAGCTCTGTGCTGTCCTCACTTCTGGGGGTGCGCTCTTTAATTGCTGCCTGTTAGACTTAGTTTTACCTTGCAAAGAAACATTCAAGTCATTTTGCTTTGACATGATATCACACAGAAATGCAGTATTTCTATAGAAATCTTCTTTCAATAATTTACATTGCTGATTCTGTTCTTCGTGAAATTTAACTATCTGTTCTCGCAAAGATAAACATTTTGCTAACACCTGTACCTGCGATAGCCAACGATAGCCTCATCGTCCAACTTTAGCATATTACGAAACTGACGATGCCGTGTTGCATTTGCACGAATATAGTTAACAACACTTATAACTGTTGCAAAGTTTCACTTAAAATAGATTTAGCACAGAGATTTTGCTGATGTAAGATACAATGAAAAGAAATGAGAGTATCTGGATCTGATAATACCTTTTTTTATCTGTGCAATAAACCCTTGACGTTTTCCTGTCATGGAAGGTGCACCGTCTATACATACACTCACTAAATTAACCAAATCCAGTCTGTAGATTGGCTATTGCATGTGAACCAATCAGAGTAAGGTACTACCACTAACTCCACCCTATTGAACACTTCATATCAACACTCACTTCCTACATTACGTCGTTGCACTAGTGACAGAGTGGAACTAACATGTATTGTACTGTGACGTTAAGATTGATGATTAAAGCTGACTTATACACCATACAGTGTCCGTGCACTTGTTTACACAATCCAACGCCACGACATTTATCTTGAAAGTTGTTGAAGAAATCTATTCCTTGTGTTCTACCCATAAGAGTGCCCAAAGCAAGTAACTCTTCGTAGCAAAGAAAATCTTCTGTTATGGTCCGAATTAAGTATAAAACCTGCGCCGTCAGAGTTATCAGTTGATTCATCCAAAGCGATTGAATAATATACATTTCCCTTTTGGAGTATTGCGTGAACTTGTTCTGATACGTTGAGGGCTAATTTATCCTAATCATGCATTTGCCAACCTGCTCAGCTCTTCTGCAAGACCATTGTACATATTAGCAAAAGGAAGGATATCTGGACCTCACCTTATCCTCAACTTCCATCCAGTTGGAAGACAGTTAACCAAAGTAAAGAAACATTTTCCCAAACACTCTGCAACATAATTAACAATACTCAACACCCCATCCTATGACCAATCCTAATCATGCATTTGCAAATCTGCTCAGCTCTTCTGCAAAACCATCATAGATATTAACAAAAGGAAGGACATCTGGACCTCACTTTATCCTCAACTTCCATCTAGGGTCCAGACTCCTTGGAGCTGTAACTCACAGCTTGCAACTTTCACTGAAAGAGCCCAAGCAGGCTTTGCAAATACAGAGATTCTCCATTTTGTGACATATTTTATTTGGCCAATTACAAAATTTGGATTCATTGAAAAGGCCGCATTTAATGGCCTAGAAGGCCACATGAGGCCTCGAGGCCGCAGGTTCCCCACCCCTGCTCTAGCAAAACATTCTGAGTTTGTCCAAACTCTCCTTATGGCTAGGCAACATCCTGGTAAACCTTTTATGCACCTACCAAGGTTTCCACATCCTTTCTGTAATGGGGCAACCAGAATTGTATGCAATACTTCAAATGCAGCATAACCGAAGTTTTATATTTGTGCTGATGCTTTCAGGAGCTATGGACTTGAACCCCAATATCTATCTGTGCATCAATGCTGTCAAAGGTCCTGTCGTTAACATTTCCCCCTTGTATTTAATCTCCCAAAGTATAATAGCTCACACTTGTCCAGAGAAAAATAAAACACCTTAAAACAAATTGCTAGAATCACAAAGCAGACAGTTTTACAAATGTAATTATCTGCTTCTACTGATATTGTTATGTGAGACAAAGTTGCATGATAAGTTATGGGACACTGATACCTACTACAATAATAGCTGTGGCTAGTACATTTATTGAGCTAAAACAAAAAGATTTGGGTTTAATTAAACTATCTATTAATTAGGCTGCAGTTTAAGATGATATATACATCAATCTCACAAACTGGGTGTACTAAATATCATTATAGCCCCGAAGAAAAGAATCCCTCCATCAAAAAATAATAAAGTGCAAAATCACTTACTTCTGGAGTAGAACCATTGTAGCCATAAGAGGCTGCACAATGGCACCAGCTAGTAGAGCTGCTGCCTAAAAGCTGCAGTGGCCTGGGTTCAATAATATCTTTTGGTTTTGCCTGCGTGGTGTTTGTGCGCACTCCCTATGACTGCATAGGTTTCCTTCCTGGACTCTGACTTCTTCACACATCCTAAAGATGTATGGTCTGTTAAGTTGAATGGCCCTTTTCTCGAGTAGAAAAATCTGGGGAGAGTAGGGAAAGAACGAAGTGGGCCAGTGTAGTTTGGGTGCTTGATGATTGGTGTAGACACAGTGAACCATTCGTGAAACATGTTTCCATTATCTATGACTCGATTCTATTTTGGGGTCAAATCATGCCATGCTAGAAATTCCAGTCATAATTCACCCTTCAAAACTGACTTGATTTTTGTGTCAGATACAGGCAACGTTTCCTGTGGACCTTTGCAGGGGGAAATTAGTTCCGTTTGTCCAGAGAATGTACATTGTTGAGCATTGCAGGGAAAGAGTCAAAGTCATACAGTCGTACCGCAGAAAAAAGACAGTAGTGGTACGATGGATTGTGGGAACACTATTATTTGCAGATAAGAAGACGTGAAATTAATCTGTATTGTCAAAGTACTTGCTGTCATTTGATCGACATCCAATTGATGATAGTTCAGGAGAATCTCTAGACTGTCTCACTTTCGAGGGAATAGTGTACATACAGAATGAAGAATACTATGAAACATAAAAATAACTGGTTGAATTTACTCTTTTATTTGTTAATTTTCTCTAATCCTGTCATGTTTCCCATAAATGTGGATGCTCTGTTGGGGTACGTCTCATAAATTTATATGGGACTCTGCCAAAATTCCCAATGACAATACTAGATAATGGATGGTAATTAAAAACTAGTAATTATGACTTTTATCTCTTCTGTAACTACAACATGCAAGTTCTGCTTCATTTGACATCTGTAAGATTACACTGGACCCAGATCCTTAAGATCCTGTAGCTTCATCAACAGTGTCTTTCAGAGGCATATTTTTTTAATTTCAGGGTCAATTGTAAATTTATTCAGGATATCCTGAATGCAGGATTCGGGCTGAATCACGATAATAATTGGCCCTAGAGCCACGTATTGGAGGCAAAACTTCAGAGGCTAGTTGCTACTGTTGGGCTGCTCCACATTGCGAGGTCATTGCGGCAGCTGAGCCATGTGGACATTCAATACCGTACAATGGCAAAAGTAAAATGCACCTGGGGCACTCCGCAAACTCAAAGGTAGAAACAGAAAAAAATAGGTGCAGTAGTAGGCCATTCAATATGATCATGGCTGATCATCTAAAATCAGTATCCCGTTCCTGCTTTTTCCCCATCTATCTATCTCTCTACTTATAAAACTCTAATCTTGGATGTGTATTTATTTGTGTGTGTTTGTAAAATTCTTAGATATTCTGGTAGACCCCTGGAGTCCAAAATTGCCTTATCTGAAAATGCAATGGTATATTTCTCTAGTTATTAATGAAAATGTTCAAAAATCTGACAAAACTTTGAATTTAAAAACGACTGTCTTTCGACAATGGATCTGCGTGCCTCCTTCCTCACGCTGCGAGTGACGCAGACGGAGATGAAATCAGGCGGTCGACTGAAGACCAAAGATCATAGCTGAAGAGTGCGGCGGCCCAACTCGTGGTCGTTTGGTCGATGCTCGCCCGCTCGCCCCCTCACCCGGGGTCCTCGTGTCGGTGCATGGTGGGGAGGTTGCTGCCGCTCTCTGCCTCTTTCTCTACCCTCTGCCCTCTGCTTCTACCCGCTACCTCTGCCCCCTGCCTCTGCCCCCTGCCTCTGCCTCTACCCGCTGCCTCTGTCCTCTGCCTCTACCCGCTGCCTCTGTCCTCTGCCTCTACCCGCTGCCTCTGTCCTCTGCCTCTACCCGCTGCCTCGGTCCTCTGCTTCTACCAGTTGCCTCTGCCCGCTGTCCTCTGCCCCCGCCCCTGCCTCCGCCCCTTGTCTCTGCCTCTGCTCTCTGCCTGCCTCTGCCCTCGCTCTCTCTATCCCCCTTCCTCTCCCTCTCTAGCCGGCCTGTGAGTTGGGGGCTATGCGTGAGTGGATAGGGCGGGGGATGGGGGTAAAAGGAGCGAATTCATTATATTAATATAATATCAATGGGGGTGGTTAGTGTGTGTGTGTGTGTGCGGGGGGCAGGTGGTTAGTAGGTGTGTGTGTGGGGTGGTTAGTTTGTGTGTGACTAACGCAATCGCGTGTTGAGGGGACTGGACCCAACCCCTCCCACTTGGTCTAGTATTATAAGAGAACTCCTCCCTTTGTTCTCAACATTTTTAATTTCCATGTGCATGCAGGGTTGTGTTGGCTTTCTTTTAATCTCCTTAATTTGTATCTTCTTCCAAAACGCTTGGCCACTGCCTTTCCATTTTCACACATGCTACTCACATTTTTTCCCTTGACGGGATAAACATCTTCCCGTCGCATTCCAACCTATATTTCCAAAGTTTTAAAAAGTTTTCATCGTTTTTTTCCAAAAAAAATCCCCTCCCTCTCTAACCTCCTCCCTCTCTAACCTCCCTCCTCTCTAACCTCCCCCCTCTCTAACCTCCCCCCTCTCTAACCTCCTCCCTCTCTAACCTCCCCCCTCTCCATCTCCACCCCCTCCATCTCTACCTCCTCCATTTCTACCCCCCTCCCCCACCCGCAACCACGCGGACGGGACCCAACGGGTCCCATTTGGTCTAGTATCCCTTAATTCCTTTAGCCCTAAGAGCTAAATATGGGGGAGGAGGTGGTAGGGTTCCAGCCCAGTATATTGCATTAAATTACACAAATTGTTATGAAGACTATCTATGAATATTCTAACCAACATAGAGAAAGATAACAAGATCTTAAAAGTTTAAAAGCCATTTACATGATAAATTCAGAAGCAGGTGACTAAGAGACATAAAATAGGAAATAGTCACGGAGAGGGAGGAGAATTGCCGGGAAGAAGTTTATTTTCAAACAATTGGTAGACAATGAAACATTTTGCTTCACGGATTTTTAAGGAATAGATTATTTAATATTTTAACCAAAAATTAACCAAACATTTGGAGCTAAAGAAGAATGGGCTTAACATTGGATTTATCCAGCAATAATATTTTTATGCTATGAATTTCTCACATTCCCCACAGAGATACATACTGGATATAGAAATAATTTCTTGACCTACTTCATTTTAATGTTATAATTAACAGTTTGTCATCTTCATTAATCACTTCTACACAGACTATAATTAAATTAAGATTACAAGATAGCTGCAGTGCTTAAATATTCATGGTTAGTATTTGAGCAAATTACACATTAATATAATGAAAAATAAACTTGGATAGCAAAGGTATAGAAGAATGCAAGCAAATAGGATTTATATTGATTGGCGTTGATGAGTTGGGCTGAAGAGCCCAATTCTGTGCTGGACAACTCTATGACTATCTCTATTTATCGTGTCCACTTATTTAAAGGCATCACGTTATCCATTAGAGAAAGTTAATATCAGTGGTAATTAGTTTTATAGAAATTCATCAAAATGACACAGATTCTCAGTGAAGTGTGCTCTTCATTTGATCATGAATATTTAGAAGAATCTTGAGGCTGAAAACTAGCTTTCAAATCACGAGCAACTAATGAACGGAAATAGCATTTCATTCTATATACAGTGCCCTCCATAATGTTTGGGATAAAGACCCATCATTTATTTATTTGCCTCTGTACTCCACAATTTGAGATTTGTAATAGAAAAAATCCCATGTACACATTGTCAAATTTTAATAAAGACAATTTTTATACATTTTGGATTCACTATGTAGAAATTACAGCAGTGTTTACTCATAGTCCCCCCATTTCAGGGCACCATAATGTTTGGGACACAGCAATGTCATGTAAATGAAAGTAGTCATGTTTAGTATTTTGTTGCATACATTTCTTTTTACAATACTGGAGAGTTTTTGACGAACAAGATTAGTATACACTTTTTTACACTTCTTTACAAAAATCTATCCATCATGTGAAACCTTATAAATAGTAGATATAACTTCGATAACTTCAAGACCGAAAGTCATAAACTTTTATAATAATACACATTTTCATCGTTTTCCCACATTTTGGACACCAAAAGTGTGACATTAAAAACTCCGCCACATTTAGTCATCAATATTTAATTCATAAATAAACTTCATATGGCCCCTCATACATACACGTTTTGATAATGGTCCATGGAAATATCTTCATCTATACTAGGAGAAAAATATAGTAACATAAAGGTAATACAGTAAAGATCCCATAACGGTTGTTGTGCTTTGGTACCCATTGTCACAATGTCTGTTGTCGGGGTCGGTACCTCCGTACGTTAAACCATGGAGGCTCCAAACCTCTAATGCTTTTCAAACACCCAACGAGGTTTCCTATGGTTGTAACGATCTTTGGGTGAGTTAATTATTTTTTCTCATTTTTCAATTTAATATATCAAAAACATCATGTTGTCAAAAAACGCAATGACCATTTACGATATATTTCCCGACTTTTTTAAATATTTTTTTTTTTTGACATAAATTGGTCATCAAAACTAAGAAACTGAGCCAATCTTCAATTTGGCAACACACTGTCTCTTGTTTACCTTTTGTACGAACCAAGTCGCTGACTTCATTCCTTCGTGTCACCTTCGGGAAGCTCCACAACGAACGTTACGGAGACATTTTACTTACAAAAAAATCAGCCCAAATCAAACGATCTGACGAATCATTGGCCATCAATGTCGCTCGGATCCATAAGGTAATGTACCATTTAGATCGCATTGGTGAAAATGCTTGGTTTTCGCTGGGACACCAAAACAAACCTTTTTTAGTGTCCACCACAACGTACATTTGTGTGTGTGATGTGTAATGCGCGTTGCGGTGTCCACTCAGATGGATGCAGTATTCTACTGTATGATCACGTAAATGAAGTGGAAATGGTGTTTCCAATTTTATTGTTCCATGTGGTATTCATAAACATAGAAAGGAATAAGAAATTTGTGTACTTACTGTGCCAACCAGGTCACTGGTTAGAAGGCAAGTGATATCATCAAAGAGCTCGCCACCCTGGCTATACTCTCTCCTCAGGAAGAAGGTGGTGGTGGTGAATCTGTGGAATTCATTGCCACAGACGGTTGTGGAGCCCAAGTCAATGGATATTGTTAATGCGGAGATTGACAGATTTTTGATTAGTAAGGGTGTCATGGGTTATGGGGCTTAGGCAGGAGAATGGGGTTGAGAGAGAAAGATAGATCAGCCAAGATTGAATGGCGGGGTGGACTTGATGGGTCGAATTCTGCTCCTGGAACTTATGAAGGTACAAGAGCTTGACATGCGTTACCACCAAGAACAGCTTCTTTGCATTCACCATAATTTTCCTGAACCACTCTGCATAAAGCTACCACATCCCTATAACAGCAATGAACCTCTACAAACTTTGCACTACTTTGATCACTCTACATACTTTGGTTTTTGCAAGGTTATGGCCTAATCTACATAGAATAACTGATGATTTTTTGTATATTATTGTTGTTGTGTCTAATGTGCCTGTAAAGCTTCAGCAAATAAGAATTTCATTGTTCCAATTCATATCGGATGGATCTGACAAGTAAACATTCTTAACTCGTGATAGAAAACCTGACATATTTAAACTTAGGATAGGCTTAGGAATAACAACTGAAGGGTGGAATTGTTTGTATAAAATTGGTCAGTGCAGAATAATATAGAATGCGTGTTTGTACATTTACTATGGATTTGTATCTATTTATTGAAGCATTTCACACTGTGCTCATGGTTTAATATAAACTGAAGCACTGTAAAATTGTGACCAGCTCTGACTCAGCTGCAAAAGTCAGTGTCCTTTACTCCAGTTGTTTTTAAATGTATAATAACCTGATCTTAAGAGCAAGTGGCTAGTATTAAAAACAGACAGGGTGAAAATGAGATGTAATAATCCAATCTATAACTAACACAATTATGGATGAGGGTTTCACTGCAGATGAGCTGAGCCATTGGTGGAGTTAGATTATGTTGCAGAGATGGAGCGAGCCAACCTCAATACTGACAAGGAAATTGATGTCCAAATCTCAACTGGGGGTCAGATGTGATAAAAGGGTTCAAAACAATCTGATTCAGTTTCAGACAGTATTTTCAGTTGCATAGCTGGCGAAAGGGCAGTGTATGAATGTTATTAACCCGTGATGTTACAATAAGCCATAACAGATAGGTTATGAGTAATATTGGAAGTCATTTTTTTTCCACTACAAAGACATGTACAATCTAAATGTTGCAGGTATGTATAAAATCTTAATTTGGAAATTTCCATGGGAAATGTATGCTTAACAGATTGTTGTATGTCTTTGACCTCAAATGTGAGTGGTCTTGCATTTTTTATGTTTTTAAATGCTGATAGAATGTTTTCCCGAGGGGGAAAACCAAAAATATGGAGCTTTTTTTTCCATAATAAGTGGTTGGAGATGAGCAGGATTCTGGGGATGTCATAAATTTGGGATTTTCAATCTTCTGAAGCTGAGGTAACTGAGTCCAGGTTGAGATTGACAGATTTCTACATTATAGAGAAGTCGAGAGTTATGGTGAAGAGACAGGCTTGAGCAGCCTGCGGATCTTTTTCCTATTGTTTACATTTGCATGTGTGTTATATATTCTGACAAAGGTTTTTTTGCTTTGGTTTTTTAATATAATAAAATGGATGATTCTAATGTAATGTGCATTAACTGAACTATCAAATAGGTATTCCGAGAGTAGATAATATAAGATGATTTTCTATTCCATTAGTTACTTTTGAATTATTATCACTGGCAGAAAAGGAAATCACAGTAGATTTTTTCTTAATTTTTAACAGTACATATGTGTATTTATATCTGCATTTGGTATAATGAAATGCAGATGAAAAATAATGGACAACTTGATAATGATGTTTTAAAATAATTTATTGAGTGATTATATATAATTTCAGAGTAGTTTCACAAATAATGTGTGTGAGAACCTTTAAAGTTTTTTTTCTTTGATTTTAGTTTAGCTGGTAAATTTGAAAACAAATAAATCAAGATCATGTGTCTCTTTATTAAGAATGTAAGAACAAGGCTAAATTATGTCATCTTGACTGTTCTTTCATGCAATGAGATTGTGATTGTTCATTAAAGGATTTAAACATTTTCTCCAGATTTCTGCCTTTGATCAAAATTCCTTTATATACTTTTAGTTAACAAAAATGCATTAAGCTTAGCTTTAAAATTAATCTTTGACCGAGCATGAATTGTCATTTGTGGAAGAGGATTCTGACCACTACTATCTATACATTTAAACAGTTTTCTTACTTCAATCCTTAAATATCTATTAGATTATGTCCCCTAGCAACAATAGTAGTTTCTCTCTACCTACCCTATCAGTCGCCTTTAGTATCTTGGAAATCTTAAATGTCCTATAAACATAAACTTTAAAGGAATTCAAACACGGTTTGTTACATTTCTCCTCATGATTTCAACCTGTTGCCCCTCGCAAAATGTGTATCCTTGTGCCCAGCACTACTCGTATTACTTCTGAGATGATATATCTAGGGTTTGTTTAAAAACAAAATTTGCAACAAAATTTCTATCTTCACTTATAAATGCAGCATTCAACAAGGCTCTATGATTATTTTCTGTATTTTATTTTTTAATGATCCATACACTGGAGCCCAAAGTCTCTTTGAGCGTCTACTGCTTTAAGGTTTTTAGCACCTAACTTTCACACAAAGGGTGGCACGTATATGGAATTAGTTGCCACAGGAAATGGTTGAAGCAGGTGCAATAACAATAATTAAAATACATTGGACAGGCTCATGTATAGGAAAGGTAAATCATCAAGTCTATTTACATATAGTCTAAATTAACAATGGGAATGTGGCAAACCTTTATTTTCTTGATCAAATTAATTGTCTAATAAATTATTTGACAGAGTGCCAAATTCTGTGGACAAAACTTGGGAAACAGTGACACTCAGAACAGAAAAGGCAAGAAGACACTTAGGCCAATATTCTACTAATTGCAAAGTTAGACTTTCCTTAAACACCTTAAACCTGCCACTCGGTCTAACTAAACCCGACCCTCGGTTTAAGAAGAATTTGGTATTCTGGTAGCGAGGTTTAGTTAGACTAAAGTCTAAGGCGAGTCTAACTTTAGACTTTGGTTTTAGCTGAGTCTAAAGTTAGACCGCGTTTTAGTTGCCATAGTGACGATGTCTGCTTGTACTGCACATGTGCAATGCCATAGCAGAAGCACGAGCAGACGACAACTTCAACATGGCTGACAAAAAGAAACCGTGGAAAGGAAACTGGGACGTCAGTGAGAAAGAATTTCTCCTGACGTTACTAGCCGATAAAATTACAATTATTGAGAAAAAAAGGTGCTATGACACCTTTATTTTGTTTTGGACAACTACATTTTCTCATGTAAAACCATGTTCAGAAATCTTTGAAAGGATTTCATTCAATATTTCTCAGAAATAAAATGATTTTAACATTTACATTTACCTGTACATTCACAGAATATCTGCCCTTCCGATTGACAAACATCTGAGCGAGGTCCCCACCTGGACTTCTGATTGGGACGTGTGTGAAATCAATTGCCCCTATCACGCAAGGAAAGCGGCAATACCGGTAGAAAGCATCTTGTGTGTCATGAACTTGCTGGGCAGTTGATGGGAAGGAGATATAGGTTCTTCTCCATTGGGCTATGTGGGATGAAACCTCCTGGACTATACGTGACATAGATGGTTGTGATGAAACTGCATCATCACCATGCATTAGTTGGAAAGTTCCTACATAGGCAATGAAAGAATTTATCTTTTAAAAATTTCCTATCCCTTCTTCTGTTTAACTGACATTAAAAGTATTTTTTTTCTGAGAAAATGTCGATTACCATATATCACTATAAAATTAAAAAAAGAAAAAAGACACAACACACTATAGAATTCAGCATGAACGGCCAGTTTTTCTCTCCGTAGCCAGCTTAAACCTTCCTTAAACCTGCCCCCTGCTGAGTCTAAATGTTGCAGCAAGTTAGACTCCAGTCTAAGGTCAGTCTAAGCTTTGGCGATTAGTAGAAGGACAACTTAGACTTTAGTCTAAATATCAGGGATTTAAACCTGCCGTCGAGTCTAAATTGCAGAGTTAAACCTGCTGTTGGGTTTAAAAAAATTAGTAGAATATGGGCCTTAGGATTTAATCACTTCCCACAAAAAACATTGAATGTATAGGTCAGACTGCCCAGGGAGACATTGAAGTAAAATAGCATTTGTTAATTTAAGAAAGAGTATATCAAGGGGAATGACAGATAAAACACTGCAATTTCTTTTTTTTAACTCCAGGCCAGCCTAGATTTTCAAATTCAAACCTAGGTTGCTGAATGTTTTATCAGAACCTACCCACAATTTGCTCAATGATACATCCAATGCTCTTGATGAAAAGCACATTACATTTTCATTTAACCTGTTTGACACTTTGATCAATAAATTGAAGGATTCCAATATAATGTGATCGTAATTTATGGTTCATTTTTCAAAACATATTAAACAAATGGAAAAATGTTTTCATGAGTTCCTATATTCAGTCTAGTCTATTTGGTTAACTCCTTAAAAAAAAATCAAAACAGAAAAGTGAAGTAACAAATTGTAACCTTTGAGTCTTTTTAAAAATCTAACTAAGAACTAGTCTTTTCAAGACAAAAGCTTATTTTAGATAAAAGTATCCTTGATGGCTGGAATCCCTGAAGAAGAGGAATGAATATCTAAATTGTTAATCTTTAATTCCTGACAATTTAATAACTCTTTTCCATTTGCATTGCATTGCACACTGCATAAAGGGATTGTGCAACGTATCATCATTCTGGATCGTTTAGTCTCTTATTAGAAAATGAATAATGCAAAACATAGCTGGATTTTCACATAATTAATTAATTCTGAAGTTTTGCTTATGTTGGAAAGTGGTACAGCTGGCCATAGGCCTCCAATCTCGAAAACAATTCTCCACAACTACCCTTTGACTCCGTTTCTGTAGATTGGTTATTTCCTACTAACCAATTGTAGTGCTTGTTAGTAGTAGCTCTGCCTACTATGCAATTTATATTACCAGGAGTTTGCTTACGTAATCCAGTCTGAGTTAGCTGCTAGTTACTGTAATGTCCTGCAGACCAATGCTGTAAGTGTACTTTAATAAATATGTGTCGTACCTTGGCGTGTGTACGACTCGGCTCATTACACGGTGTCAGAAGTGGGATCAACGGCGATGTTGTACTTGAGGGGTAGTTTAACGTAGGCATCGTTAAACAGTTCTCTATATTGAGAGAGTATTAGCTGAGTGGGGCCTCCAGCGAGAAAGAGTTGATGGACAGCACGGCCAAAGTAGACTAGACCAAGATCGTGGCATGCATTGATACCAAGCAGAGTTTCAGAATCCCCCTTGACGATATAAAATTTAAGGGTATGAGACTGCAAGTCTATGATGCAGTTTAAATCAGTTTCCCCAAGTAGAACCATCCCCAAAGGCCTGTAGCGTGGCCGAGGCCTTTTCAACATGTTCAGCATTACATATTTTTTTTAATTCAGATAACGAGATGACATTACACTTCGCTCCCGTATCAGTCTTAGTGATCACAGGCTTGTTATTCACAATCATGGTTACTTCAGGGTCAAGCTGCTCGTTAGAGGAAGGGAGGAGGGAGTGGATGACTGAATTGTTATTTCACTTTCAGAGAGTGGAGCGGGGGATGGCTCCTCCAGCTCCTGGCTTTCGTTATCGGCAAGCTCATGTTGTAACAGGTGCAAACTCGTCCTTGGGAAGGATTGAGTCGCACGGGAACGGCAACATTTTGCAAAGTGGTTGAATTTCTTACAGAAATTGTAAATTTTACCATAAGCAATAGAGAATTCCCTATCCCGAGCATGAGAATAGTTACAATTAGGACATCGAGCAGCAGACCTTCGTTGCTGCCAGGGAGTGGTAGGCCGCGGATGCTTGTTACGACAGGAGGTGTCTGTAAGGTTAACACTATACTGGGAGCGCTGCCCAGAGGTCACAGACTTAGTGTGAGAAGCCGTTATCTCAGCAATCCGACAGGCCAACAAGGGCTATGGCCGTCTGGGTCACATCCACAGCCCTGCCAAAGAACCGCGCTCTCACCTGGTAAGCCCGGACGGGGCCATTTACAGACACAACCGTCAACATCTTCTTCCTGTGAAGGGACCATGTCATGCGACTCCGTATCCAGAGGTCTCACGTTTTGTATACCCTCCCACTACCGGGCCGACTGCTCCACAGCCAGAAACTGTGTCACCCGTGGCCTCTCCACGGCGTTCAGTGCCCAGATCGCCTATTTCACCACCTCCACCCAGCAGGTCTCCGGTGCCGTCCCCGGTCACTACCCTGGTCCCCTCCCCAGTCACTTCACCGCTGAAAGGAGGAGATGCGGATTCGTACCACACGCGCCGGACGGGTCAACAGGCCACCCATTAGACACGCTGAATTTGTGTAACCATCTATATTTTCCCATAAGCGTTATTAGCGTTTTGGCTTCTGTATTATTTAGCCACCTTGTATCCACGTATCTATGCTTTATTTTGTTTCTACAAGGAAAGATGTAGATTGGTTATTTCCTACTAACCAATTGTAGTGCTTGTTAGTAGCTCCGCCTACTATGTGATTTATATTACCAGGAGTTTGCTTACGTAATCCAGTCTGAGTAGCTGCTAGTTACTGCAACGCCCTGCAGACCAATGCTGGACGGGTCCTTTAATAAATATGTGTTGTACCTTGACGTGTGTACGACTCGGCTCATTACAGTTTCCAAGCCATTTTTGGATCCAGTTAGTTAGCCCAATCCATGGATTCCACAAGTCTGACATAAGCCTCCTTTTTGCTGACCAGAGCTGCAACATCTGCCGTCCACTTCCCTAAACTTGCCAACCTTGCCCTTTAGCCTAACAGGAACATGTTGCTCCTGTACGCTATCTATCTATCTATCTATCTATCTATCTATCTATCTATCTATCTATCTATCTATCTATCTATCTATCTATCTATCTATCTATCTATCTATCTATCTATCTATCTATCTATCTATCTATCTATCTATCTATCTATCTATCTATCTATCTATCTATCTATCTATCTATCTATCTATCTATCTATCTATCTATCTATCTCTGTGTACTGAGTTGGATGATCAACCATGATCATATTGACTGGAGGTGCAGGCTCGAAGGGCCGAATGGCCTACTCCTGCACCTAATTTCTATGTTTCTAAGTTTCCCTGTTCTCTCCCCTCTCCCTCTCCCACCCATCCCTCTCTCCCCACCCCCCTTCACTCTCTACCCTATCCCCTTCCCTCTCTCCCCCGCCCCCTTCCCCCTACCCCTCTGTCCCTCTTCCACCACTCCCCCTACCCCTCCCTCCCCACTCTTCCACTTCTCTCCCCCCTTCCCCCTCCACTCTCCCTCCCCACTCTTTCCCCTCTCTCCACCCACCCCTCTCCCCCTCCCTCCTCCCCTCCCTCCCCATTCCCCCCCCCCCTCACCCACATCTCTCTCCCCATCCCCCTCTCTCACCCCCTACCCCGCTCTCCTTTCCCTCCCAAATCTGTCCCGTTTCCTCCTCCTCCTCTCCCCTCCCTCCCCTCTTCTCACCCCCCCTCCCCCCACCTGTGTGTTTGGGGGGTGGTTAATGTGAGTGTGATGCCGCCGCCCCCCCCCCCCCCCACAAACGCCGTTGGGGAAACAGACCCAACGGGTCTGCACTTGGTCTAGTTATATATTAAAACTGTGTGCCTGCCGCCTGCCGTCCGTCCGTCCGGCTGCCTTTCTTCCTTTTGATTCGTTCCATCGTGTGATGTCACAATGCCCAATGTTCACATATGTCCAATCGGAATGGATCCATTTACATATGCCTTTGCAGGAGCCCCAGCCCATGGTGAACGTTCCATTGTGTGATGTCACAATGCCCAATGCTCAAAGACATTCTTGCCATAGAGGGAGTACAGAGAAGGTTCACCAGACTGATTCCTGAGATGTCAGGACTTTCATATGAAGAAAGACTGGATAGACTCGGCTTGTACTCGCTAGATTTTATAAGATTGAGGGGGGAATCTTATAGAAACCGATGTTGGGGAAGTCCAGAACAAGGGGTCACAGTTTAAGGATAAGGGGGAAATCTTCTAGGACCGAGATGAGAAAAACATTTTACACACAGAGAGTGGTGAATCTCTGGAATTCACTGCCACAGAAGGTAGTTGAGGCCTGTTCATTGGCTATATGCCACAGAAGGTAGTTGAGGCCTGTTCATTGGCTATATTTAAGAGGGAGTTAGATGTGGCCCTTGTGGCTAAAGGGATCAGGGGGTGTGGAGAGAAGGCAGGTACAGGATACTGAGTTGGATGATCAGTCATGATCATATTGACTGGAGGTGCAGGCTCGAAGGGCCGAATGGCCTACTCCTGCACCTGATTTCTATGTTTCTAAGTTTCCCTCTTCCCACCCCTCTCCCTCTCTCACCCATCCCTCTCTCCCCCACCCCCTTCACTCTCTACCCTATCCCCTTCCCTCTCTCCCCCCGCCCCCTTCCCCCTACCCCTCTCCTCCCCTCCCTCCCCTACCCCTCTCCTCCCCTCCCTCCCCATCCCCCCCCCCCTCATCCATATCTCTCTCCCCATCCCCCTCTCTCACCCCCTACCCCGCTCTCCTTTCCCTCCCAAATCTGTCCCGTTTCCTCCTCCTCCTCTCCCCTCCCTCCCCTCTTCTCACCCCCTCTCCCCCCACCTGTGTGTTTGGGGGGTGGTTAATGTGAGTGTGATGCCTCAGCCGCCCCCCCCCTCCCCAAACGCCGTTGGGGAAACAGACCCAACGGGTCTGCACTTGGTCTAGTTATATATTAAAAGTCTGTGGCTGCCGCCGTCCATCCGGCTGCCTTTCTGCCTTTTGATTCGTTCCATCGTGTGATGTCACAATGCCCAATTGAGGGGATCTTATAGAACCTTATGTCTCTCTCTCCTCACCCCTCTCCCTCCCACCCATCCCTCTCTCCCCCACCTCCCTTCACTCTCTACCCCACCCCCTTCCCTCTCCCCCCGCCCCTTACCCCTCTGTCCCTCTTCCACCACTCCCCCTACCCCTCCCTCCCCACTCTTCCACTTCTCTCCCCCCTTCCCCCTCCACTCTCCCTCCCCACTCTTTCCCCTTTCTCCCCCTCCCTCCTCCCCTCCTCCCCCAACCCCCCCCCCTCCCCCACATCTCTCTCCCCATCCCCCTTTCTCACCCCCTACCCCGCTCTCCTTTCCCTCCCAAATCTGTCCCGTTTCCTCCTCCTCCTCTCCCCTCCCTCCCCTCTTCTCACCCCCCCTCCCCCCACCTGTGTGTTTGGGGGGGGTTAATGTGAGTGTGATGGCTCAGCCCCCCCCCCCCCCGCAAACGCCAGTTGGGGAAACAGACCCAACGGGTCTGCACTTGGTCCAGTATATCTATATAATTAAAAGTCTCATCTAGACCACTTCCTGTCTGCGCTGTATATTGATTAAAAAAAAAGCTACCATATATCGCTATGATTTTTGGCCATGTTACTCACAGTCGTCCTCCTCCACTGAGCAGGCCCTGAGGATTTTTCCCATCGAAGAAAAATAAAAAAGTTATGAGTGTTTAAAAAAATGTCGAGATCCTCTCGCATTTCAATCACCTCGATGAAGTTAACGTCCCTTCCGGGGGGGGCGGAGGGAAGGGGGGTAGGACTATAAAACCCCGGATGCCTGGACGTGACTCGGTCACTTTGGAAGATCGCGAGGGAGAGGCCATGACTCTCATTCTAAGCTGTGAATAAACTGAACTGTGAGTCTGCAATGTATTTGCAATAAATGATTTGTTAGCCCTTAATGACAATGCCATGAGTTGTTTGGCCTGCTGCCCTGCCGGTGCTTTAAACTGCAATGCTTTATTAGGTCCGACTGTTTGGTTCAAAAATCTCGCTCATTTCATGACTTCCGCTTAATGGACAGGTCGCGCTGATTGCGTAATTTCTGGTGAGTGCAGAGATCGCGCTGATTGCGTAATTTCCGGTAAGTGCAGAGGTCACGCTGATTGCGGAAGTGCCACTGACTGCGGAAGCCCCAAAGTGGAGAGGCCGTGCTCAGCCGTGTGAGTATTCAAGAAAGTTTACTGCCATATATATGGTGTGTGTCAGTGAGTGTGTGTGTATGTGTTTGTGAGTGTGTGTGAGTGTGTGTGTATGTGTTTGTGAGTGTGTGTGTGAGTGTATATGTGTGTAAGTGTGTGTGAGTGTACATGTGAGTGTATACGTGTGTGTGTGTTTGTGAATGTATGTGTGACTGTGTGAGTAAGTGTGTAAGTGGTTTCAGTGACTGGCTGCCAGCCCAATAATCCATTCGGTCCACAATGTCCATACTAGCCCACTGGTACCCAGTCCTTTCGGCCCACAACACCATACTAGCGCTCCAGAACCCCCACCCCCGGCCAGCAATATTGGCATTGGCGGAGAGGTGGAATATTGCGTTGGGGAACCAGACTTCCCGTGTGAAGCTGGAACCCAACGGGTTTGTTTGGAATTCTGCTTGTGAGTGAGATCCTGAAATTACACAAAAACGGTACACGATAGCACTACAATTTTTGCACCACCTTACTCACAATTGTCATGTGGTGTGTTTTCAACAATTTCGTTCTGATTGATGTTATATTTTACAAGTTATTCACATTTTCAAATTTTCAAAATCCAGTTTGAGAAAGGATGACTTGAATACTGCAGTGGCAGTTACTGGCAGTTACAGCTATGACATCACAATGGGATCTCATTTACCTAAACTGCCTGTGAACAGTGCTCCACCCGACAATGACATCACAATGGTATCTCATTTACAAAAACTGCCGATCAACAGTGTTCCACCCAGTGCAATGAAAGATTTGTTATATTATTGTAAGGAGAGGGAGTGGGGTGGAAGATTGCAACCTTCACGTGGTCCGCCCTGTTTCGACTAATGCAATCAACTCGACGTGCACAAACGGAAGATCAAGTAGCACAAGTTGTCCAACAACTTTAGGCTGTGCAAGCCACACGAAAGAAGAAGGAGAGTGAGTGAGTGGGGGAGGGAGGAGGAAAAATGTTATTTAAACATTGTGTTTAGTGGGGGAGTGCGATAGGGGAGAGGTGAGTGGGGGATCAGGGAGAGGGGAGAAGAGGGAGACTGAAGAGGAGGGGAGTGTTGGGGATGAGGGTAAATAAGCCGTGCCTGCGCAGTTGGGAGCTATGGGTGACTGGTGGAATATTGCATTGGGGGAACGGGTGAGTGATGGAATATTGCGTTAAGGAACGGTGCCCAACGGGTCCCACTTGGTCTAGTATCATATACTTATTAAAAGTCTGATCTTGTATGTGTGTGTGTATGTGGTTGTCTTTACATCTTTGCAATGATTACATTTTTACATATTCTGATTGACATTTTTCCCCTCGAGGCCAAGAACACCTTCACTGAACATTTAATGCTTTATTTCTCGATATGTTACTGATTAAAGTTTTTAAAAACTCAAAATATTTAGAATTGAAAACAACCAGCTTCAACTGATGGCGTCACAATTGCTCGGCTAGCAGTGATCAGCTTCACTTACGTTCGGGAATAGCTTGAGTTGGAGGACCACACCTCTCGTGGGGACTACGGGCAGGGAACGGATGGGTTGGGGGAGCAGACTCAACGTGTCTACACTTGGTCTAGTATATTACTAAAACTCTCATCTTGTTTGTTTGTATAGATGTGTGTTCTAGAAACACATGCAAAACAGGATAGCAGTACAATTTTTGGCCCAGTTTGCTTACCATTGTCCTGGGGTGTGAATTAGCCAGGTTTTGTTCAGATTGATGTTATATTTTATAAGTTATTAACATTTTAAACCTTACAAAAAACACTTTTCCACTTCCCTGCCCGTCAGCCGCATTCAACATCACAATGGGATCCAGAATTTCATTGACATTTAAAAAATTGCGATTTTCCATTGACATTGATTTTATTGTAAAAAAAACTTGGTTTTAATTAAATTCCTCCGTTTTCATTAACAGCTAACATTGTGTTTAGGTTATTGTAAAGAAAAAACGCGATTTTCATTGAGAATTACATTTTAAAGAAAACATCACGATTTAAAAGTTACCCGATTGGTCCGGGTCCTGCGTGTGGGGAGCGCCGCCACCTCCCCCCCCCCGATTGATACTTTGCAAAAATTTCTAAACACCTGTTTTCGCTTCTTCATTCTGGGGTATTGTTGTAAATTGATGATAAAAATTTGAATTTAATCCATTTTAAAATAAGGCTGTAGCATAACAAAATGTGGAAAAAGTGAAGGTTCTGAATACTTTCTGAATGCTCTGTATGTCAATAGGAATAGGGATGATGGCGATGAGGTAAAGAAAAGAGGCAGCATCATTTTGAATGGTTAAGGTTGTGGAAATGAAGGATGAACATCTTGGCCAGGTCTGAAATATTTGAGACACAAATTACAAAGGCACAGATAAGGATTGCAGTTCATGGGCTGAGTTGGAACCAGGACCATAGATACTATTAAAACTTACATATTTGCGACAGAGAGAATCTGGATTGAAAATTCAGTGTGCATCATACAGGATGCCGATATTGTGAATAGTTTGGTTCAGCCCGAGTTAGTAATGAGATATAGTCAGTGGTAAAGGTATACCAAATGGATACCAAATAAAATGTTTTTTTATTTTCCAAGCATGTTGCTGAAGGAAATAAGGGGTCATTGAAGGCTGGATATTTGATAAGCAGCCTTACAGCCCCAAAGTAATGCAATATAGTTGAATAATAGTATGGAAATGGATGCCATTCTTATGTGGGCTGTTCTGATAAGGGGAGAGCACCAGGAATAAATGTTTTCAGGATGAGCCATCACAGATTAAAGAAAAAAATCACCATTGCACAGATATATATTGCAATACCTCAAACCGATCTAAATTAATTATCTTCGGGAGCTTGTTCCTCTGCTACCTATTTCTAACTAACAAACAACCAGAAAGTGTGAGTAAAATAGCAGAAATTCCCATTGTCACTTGATGTTAAAACGTGGTTATCTAGCACATTTTTACATTAGCTTCGTACTTAATTACCTACATTTCAGACATTCTCATTAACACTCACACTACCTTTTCCTTCAATTGACTTGCTATCTTTTTTTAAGGATCAGTATGAGTTTCCCCCTCCTAACATTTGCCATCTCCTTTGCAACAAAAAGTTATCTCTCCTCCACTTCTGACAAAGTCTCTTGGGCTTGAAGTGTTAACTCAGTTTCACGTTCCAGATGGCAAGAGTGAGACTGGGTAGAATAGCACCTGTGAGAACTTTATCAGAAAATTATTATTTTTAAATTACTTTTGGTTGATTAATTGTTAATTAAATTTCCATTATTATGTGAAAATCACATTGTTATCTGTGAATATATTTGAGGAGAATGGTAACAGGATGAGCAATAAGCTATTTATTATGGAGTCTGAGTTAGATCCACACCTCTCTTTACTTAACCATATAACCATATAACATATAACCATATAACAATTACAGCACGGAAACAGGCCATCTCGACCCTTCTAGTCCGTGCCGAACACATAATCTCCCCTAGTCCCATATACCTGCGCTCAGACCATAACCCTCCATTCCTTTCCCATCCATATAACTATCCAATTTATTTTTAAATGATAAAAACGAACCTGCCTCCACCACCTTCACTGGAAGCTCATTCCACACAGCTACCACTCTCTGAGTAAAGAAGTTCCCCCTCATGTTACCCCTAAACTTCAGTCCCTTAATTCTCAAGTCATGTCCCCTTGTTTGAATCTTCCCTACTCTCAGTGGGAAAAGCTTTTCCACGTCAACTCTGTCTATCCCTCTCATCATTTTAAAAACCTCTATCAAGTCCCCCCTTAACCTTCTGCGCTCCAAAGAATAAAGCCCTAACTTGTTCAACCTTTCTCTGTAACTTAGTTGCTGAAACCCAGGCAACATTCTAGTAAATCTCCTCTGTACTCTCTCTATTTTGTTGACATCCTTCCTATAATTAGGCGACCAAAATTGTACACCATACTCCAGAATTGGCCTCACCAATGCCTTGTACAATTTTAACATTACATCCCAACTTCTATACTCAATGCTCTGATTTATAAAGGCCAGCACACCAAAAGCTTTCTTTACCACCCTATCTACATGAGATTCCACTTTCAGGGAACTGTGCACAGTTATTCCCAGATCCCTCTGTTCACCTACATTCTTCAATTCCCTACCATTTACCATGTACGTCCTATTTTGATTTGTCCTGCCAAGATGTAGCACCTCACACTTATCAGCATTAAACTCCATCTGCCATCTTTCAGCCCACTCTTCCAACTGGCATAAATCTCTCTGTAGACTTTGAAACTCTACTTCATTACCCGCAACCCCACCTATCTTAGTATCATCTGCATACTTACTAATCCAATTTACCACGCCATCGTCCAGATCATTGATGTACATGACAAACAACAGTGGACCCAACACAGATCCCTGTGGCACCCCACTCGTCACTGGCCTCCAACCTGACAAACAACCATCCACCATTACTCTCTGGCATCTCCCATTCAGCCACTGTTGAATCCATCTTGCTACTCCACCATTAATACCCAACCATTGAACCTTCTTAACCAACCTTCCATGAGGAACCTTGTCAAAGGCCTTACTGAAGTCCATATACACAACATCCACTGCTTTACCCTCATCAATTTCCCGAGTAACATCTTCAAAAAATTCAAGAAGATTAGTTAAACATGACCTTCCAGGCACAAATCCATGTTGACTGTTCCTAATCAGACCCTGTTTATCCAGATGCTTAATATATTATCTCTAAGTATTCTTTCCATTAATTTGCCCACCACTGACGTCAAACTAACAGGTCTATAATTGCTAGGTTTACTCTTAGACCCCTTTTTAAACAATGTCTTACTTGTCATTGACTCGATCACAGTTGGTGGGTTCAGCTGTTTTGGATGGTGATGCACATCTGTGCAATAAATGGTCTGTTTACTGCACTGTCAGGTTTATCAAGGTTTTGATTTCAACAAAGCAAAGGAAGATGATGGCAGCTTCTAACACCATGATCAACAATACCTTTTTGATTAGTTGTCACTCCATTTCAATCAAGTCGTTACTGCTATGCACTCGTGCTAGAGCAGTATTGGGTGCAATCAATGTTCCTTATAGAGTTCAACAAAGGAAAAGAAGCACCTGAACATTTAAGTGAGTAAACACTCATTGTTGCTTTTGATCAATCATTGTTTTATTGATTTTATGATGTCTGTAACGGGTAACTACGCCCTAACTTTTGATTCATTGACACTAATTTATCGTAACTGATATTTCTACCTTAGTAGTTAAACTGCAAAGAGGTAAATTATCAAATTTCAAACGTCTAGGATACAAAAAGCTTTGAGCCATGACAAATTATGTTCAAGCACTTGAGAAATTGAAACCAGTTTAAAGTGCCAGCCTTAACCAGCACAAATGGTCGCATCTCACATTGTTGATTTGGGCAAATTGAACCTTAAGCCAGTATTAGGGATTCAAAATCCCGGTCTATCTTACCTGTTCATTTGCTGTTTCCCATAGAGGCTGATATTTCCAGTTTAAAAAGTGGAAAATAATAATACAATATTTTCCATGAACGGAAAGTAAAAAAAAACCTTCTCAGCAGATATTACTAAGATTAATTTTCTGTCTGAATTGATAATTGACCTGAGATTTAAACCAACAAGAAAGAACTAAGTATGGAACTAATATTAAAGCTTCACATTACTGGTATCTGAGTCAGCCTTCTGATTATAATACTAAACAAAATAATATAAAGTGGAGTGTAGTCAGTAGAAGATTTGATATGAAATTGAAAATGTAGATGATGCAGTTCAGTTCAAATCTGTGATCAAGTTCAGTCTTGGTGGCTGTTGGAGGAACACAGTGGGTCAGGCAACATCTGTGGAGGCAGAAAGATGGTAAATGATAAGGGTTGAGATCCTGAATCAGGACTCATTGTGAATCGTCGACTCTCCATCTGTCCCCACAGATGCTGGCTTACCGACTGAGTATCTCCAGCAGTTTGGTATTTGGCTCCAGATTATAGCATCTGCAGTCTTGTGAGTCTCAGTCTTGGCGATTTATGTTTCCAAGTGTCAGAATGCCCTGAGAGCAAAAGAGGTAAATTCCCTATGTTATTTTTAAATCTTTTGCAGGATGCCACTGCTATCAGATTGTGACAGTGTATGTTAGGTTCGTTTAGATATTGGACAAATAGTACATGAAGAAACATTTGAGGAGCAACACAGCAATCAGATTGAAAGGTTAATAATTGGTGAACATAAATTTCAGTTTAAGGCACTCAGGCAAAATACTGTGCACTTTCTGTGTGTTAGTTATGTGAATTAATAAGACAAAAATCATGTTCATGCATTTGGAGATGCACAGTGTACAAAGCAGAGGAGAATGATCTGACTCGAGCTGGGCTTGTATTTCCCTTTGCATTTGTGATAGACATGGGACCAGAACACCTGTGAATCTATTTTTAGATAAATAGATTCCTTGCTTTATTCTTTGTATCAATGAGTTTCATTGCTAATCTCAGATGAATCATAACATTAGCTTTATTTCATTCAGAGTGGAGTAGCGCGGATCTTCAGCCCACATTGTCCATGCCAACCAAGATGGCATACTGGGCAATTCCCATTTGGCCCATAGCCCTCTAAACCCTTCCAATTCATCTGTCTGTACAAATGTATTTTAAAAGTTGTATTGTATCAGCTTCAATAGCTTCCTGTGTCTGCTCATTCCAGATACGGACTACCTTCCGATTGAAAATGGTGCCCCTAAGGTCCCTCTTAAATCTCTCCCCTCTCACTTAAGCCTCTGTCTTCTAGTCCTTTACCCTAGGAAACAGACTGTGAATGTTCACTTTATCATGCTCTCATGATATTGTACATTCAGTTAAGTCACCTCTCAGTGCTTCAAAGTGAAAAATCCCAACCTCTCCCTATAACTCAAGTCAACAAGCCTGGGTAACATGCTGGTGATTCTCCTTTTCACTCTTTCTAAATACAAGATTATATGCAGGCATCAGAATTACATGTAGCATTGGGCAAATAAAACCTATTTTTCCTAACTAAATGTGAGTCTGAGAATTCAACAAAATACTATCGGGTAAAAATTGTGATTGTTGTTTTATGCCATAAAACAATATGGCATAATATATCTGATGCTTTCACATGACCATTATTTGCTTCCATTTGGTAGAAAATAACAATATATTAATATATTTGCCTTGCTTTAGGAGGTTTTATCGTACTGTCATAAATTCCCATTATTATTTGACTACAGCAAATAAACTTACTAGGCTTCATTAGACTTGTAATAATGTCCCATTTTTTTTGCTGGGTCTCAATAGCTGTCACTGCTTCCATGATGCCTGCTAAACAAGCAATATTTCTGTAAACAATGAATCAGATGATTATGTTGGCATTCTTGAAAAATGTGGGGTTTATACATGATTCTTCTTATGATTTTAGTGGGAAGAGGCTTCCCACTTCCCACGCTTAGAAAGTGACATATTTGATGTCCAAATGCATCTGATCTGATTCTGAAATGGAACAAATAACATTTCAAGTAGCCGCCCCAGTGTTATACCTAGTTTTCTATTTGTAATATTACTTTAAACCACATTAATTATTTTTATTCCCCCTATTTTTGTTTATTTGCGCTTTTATTTAGTTTTATTACTGACAAATCTTCCGTGTTGTTGCTTACTGTGAGTCACAGGATAAATTGTTGTATGAAAGAAATACCATGTGGGTTGAAACCTGATTCATTGATTTGTAATGATTTAATTAGGAAAAACAAAATCATTAAATGTGTTTCTGAAATGCACACTGATGCTTTGGGATTTGAACTCCAATATTTTCACTTAAAATATGAGAACTGCAAATGCACATTACATTTAATTTAAATTATTTGCCGTATGATAATAGTCTCAGAACAGTGGCCAGAGTGAACTTGTTCTGACTTTTTAATTAAAAGCCTTTAATTTCCAGGTATTTTCTTGGTTGTTCAGTCAGTTTAATTTATTGTCACGTGCACTGAGGTACAGTAAAAAGCTTTTGTTGCGTGCTAACCTGCCAGCGGAAAGACAATACATAATTGCAATCGAGCCATTCACAGATACATGATAAGGGAATAACGTTTAGTGCAAGGTAAAGCTAGTAAACTCCAATCAAAAATAGCCCGAGTCCCCGATGAGGTAGATAGTAGCTCAGGACAGCTCTCTGGTTGTGGTAGGATGGTTCAGTTGCCTGATAGCAGCTGGGAAGAAACTGGTCCTGAATCTGGAGGTGTGCGTTTTCACGCTCCTATACCTTTTGCCTGATGGGAAAGGGGAAAAAAGTGTCCAGGGTGCGACTCGTCCTGGATTATGCTGCTAGCCTTGCCGAGGCAGTGTGAGGTATAAATTGAGGTTGGTTTGTTTGATGATCTGGGCTGTGTCATCAATTTACTGCAATTTCTTGCGGCCTTAAACCAAGCTGTGATGCATCCTGATAAAATGCTTTCTACGGTGCATCTGTAGAAGTTGATGAGGGTTGTTGGGTACATGCCAAACCTCCTAAGCCATCTTAGGAAGTAGAGGCGATGGTGTGCTTTCTTGGTCGTTGCTTCATTTTGGGTGGTCCAGGGGAAGTCGTTGGAGATATTTACTCCTGGGAATTTGAAGTTTTCAGCCATCTCTACTTCGGCGCTGTCAATGCAAACTGGGGTATGTGTGCCGCTTCGCTTCCTGACATTGATCACTATCTCCTTTGTCTTGCTGACATTGAGAGAAAGGTGTTCCAGGGATAAGTGTAGGGCCAGGACAATTACATTGTCCGTGGAGCTGTTGTGGTGGGTCAAGGCCACTTTGTAGATTGGATTTAATGTGTCCATAACTAGACTCTCAAAACATTTCATGATGGTGGATGTCAAGGTCACAGGACAGTAGTCGTTTGGGCATGAGATGTTGCTTTTCTTCGGCATGATGATGGTCTTCTTGAAGCAGGTGGGTACCTCGGAATGGAATAGGGTGAGATTAAAGATGTCCGCGAATACTCCTGCTAGCTGGTCCGTGCAGCTACTAAGGACAGTTGCGTTCACATTTACCACTAAAGTGGTAGAAAGTGTACAATAATGCAAAAACAATACATTAGATATAAAAATATGTAAAACATTGTGGGATATATTACCAATAATATTGTTTTTCCAAATTAAATATACACAGCTGTGATTTTATTTTTTGATGAGGTTTTCATATAAATCGCGATATTAAGATGGTGAGTTGCATAGGGAATCACTTTCTGTGGAATTGCTCTATTGTCAGCAGCTATTTAATGTTATTGCAGTGATTTTGTGTCATTTTTCAGTTTAATGGAGGTATGATCAACTAATTTGCAACGTGAAGGATGTTGCCATCGTGCTGTACTTTTAATCAATCTTACGGTTCCTTTTCTGGACTAAATACTGCGGTTCTTCCTTTATAATATAAAAATAATATCTTTGTTTTGTATTTCTTTGTCCTTTTTTCATGAGCCTTATATTGAAACTCAAAGAACCCCTTAATTTACGATGGAGTATCTTCTTTAACTAAATATATTTATGCATTTTTATCCATTGTCATCCTTCAAAGCTCCATAAGCGCTTAATAATCATTATTTTTGTGCTGCAGATACAAGCCTGTAGTCTAAATATCCAAAGGTATTTTTATGTCGCGTGTTCCAATCTCCAGTTACAAACCATGTGGTATCATACCATCTGAAATTGGCACAGGGATACATATGTTCATATAATCAGATAGATGGATAATTCTTAATAATCTTTCAAAAATTGAATTGGATTGAGATTGCCGAAACTTATCACATTGCTTTTTAGTCAATAACATGAAGAGATTTAAAGCAAATAATCTGAGCTGAATTTTAGCCTATATCCCGCAAGTAAAGGTGAACTATATTGGCTCAATTATACAATACAATACCATTTATTGTCATTTGAGCCTCAGTGAGGCTCAAACGAAATTCCGTTTCCACAGCCATACAAACAAAGACAATTTCCTACAGACATACACACAATTTAATTCACACAAACATCCATTACAGTGAACCCACTGTGATGGAAGGCAGAGTCTTTTCTCTCCCCTGTTCTCCATTTCTCTCCCGATATCCAAGCCCCAGGCGGGCGATGCTAAGTCCCACGGCCATTTTAGGCCGTGCCGGGCGATTTACGGCCCCGCTCCCGGTCTAAATGTCACAGAGTTGGAGCCCCTGGCGGGCGCTGGAATGTCCCACAGCCATGAAGCCGTGCCGGGCGATGTACGTCCCTGCTCCGGGTCGTTCCAACCCCGCGACACGGGCTGGAGAAGTCGCGTTGCGGGAGCTCCGGGAAGCGGTCTCTCCACCCGGACCCGCGAGCTCCCGATGTCCCGACAGTCCACCGGACCTGCGGCTGCGTTGCTGGAGCCTCCGAGCCCCAGGAGTCGAGTCGCAGCAGCGAGTCACCACCGCTCCCCACGCTCCGAGGCCGGCCAGCCCCACGATGGTGAGTAGTCCGCAGCTCCGCAGTCTCCCGAGCCCCCGGGTCGTTCAGGCTGGAGGCCGCTCCACGGTGCTAGGCCCCAACGACAACGGAGACCCGACAGGGAAAAGGTCGGGTCTCCCGGACAGGGAAGAGATTTTAAACAGTTTCCCCCTCCCCCCCCCCCACCCCCCACATATACACATTTAAAACCAGTATTTAAAAAAACACCAACACTACATTTAACTAGACAAAAAATAAAAAAAAGACAGACAGGCTGTAGGGGCCGCTGCAACGGGTGAGTCGCGCCGCCACTTATTGCTCTTTGGGTACTTCATAAGACGTATATGTTTTCTTTCTCTGACATTTTAGCCTTGCTAATTTAAGACTCGGGCATCTCTGAACTGGATCCTTAACTTCCTCAGTCATCACAGACTACAATCTGTACGAATTGGCAGCAACACCTCCTCCTCAATAATCATCAGCACTGTGGTGGAAATTGGTCATAAGATACTTACTGGGTGGTGTACAGTTTCACCCAAGAAAATGTTTTGCCCTCCTCTTCTGACGCTGAGTTCGGGAGATTGACCAGAACATGAAAATCAAAACATTTAGATATTGGAAATCTGAAAGAGAAGAAAGAATATGCTAGATGCAGGAAGCATCTGTGGAAAGAGAACCCGTTAATGTTTCTAGTCCAGGGTGATTTGGCTCAAGAAATTTCTCATTGACTCAGGGGCCAGCAAGTGATGGGTTGGGGAAGAATCTTGGTTTCTCTTATCAGCATGGCTGTCATAACCCTAGTGTTAGAAAGCAAGAGATGTTGATGTTTACTAATTCTTGACCTTTTCTCTGTTATTTAATTGGGATTGTATGCTATTTTACAGTTAACTCATTGCTAATGTTAGAATTGAAATTGAAATACATTTCAGGAAACATCTAGAAAATACCTTTCTCAGATGTAGGCTGTACTGTAAACATACAGTTTCAATTGCACAATTCTATATGCAGCATACAGTCCTCGTTATTTATTTAAAACAGAGGAAGGATTAAATGGCAATTTCCATTTTACTTTGAGCTTTTGGGTGTACCTTTAATCCAACCTGCCTAGCATGAAACTGTAAGATTAATAGTCTTCATGCTTTACATGATGCCCATTTTTACCTTCTATCGAAGTCAATGTCCTAAAGCAAATATGTTTGTAAGTAAAGTTATTATTAAGGCTTCACCCATTAATCTTAGAAGAGGAACAACTACGAGTACTCGAAAATCAATTACAAACTAGGGATTAATCCACATGATGGAGAAAATCTTTCAAATTACATCTTTTCAACTGTGATTGCTGGTGTTGAAGCAACAGCATTTTGCTGTGATTTAATAGTCAGTATTTATAGACCATAGGCAGCCAAGGTTGAACAGTTGACAGTAATTGCCATGTGGGATCCAACTTAATATTTAATGGAGCACTGTGCTTTGCTGAAATACCTGAAGGACATATAACCAAGCATTTAACGGTGATATACCATTCTAAATAACATTCAAAATAAACTCTCAACTATTCACTTTCTGATTTGTTCATTATATTTTTCTTTTTTCTGGTCTATATGGTTGATTAAACATCATCATTTGATATAAGGAGGTGCTGATTTGCAACAAAAAAAAAGGCACAATATACTGGAGTAACTCTGCGGGTCAGGCAGCATCTGTGGAGAAGTGACGTTTCAGGTTGGGAACCTTCTTCAGCCTGATTGTGGTGGGGTAAGTGGAAGAAAGCTGAAATAATAATAATAATAATAATAATATATCTTTTATTGTCATTGCACGTCAGTGCAACGAGATTTAGTGTGCAGCTCCACTGATGTCCAGGAAAGGTAAATAAATACAATACATAAATAAACAAGCTGAATTGATTGACGTGACCATCTGAGGGAGACTGTCCAAAGGGGGTGGGTGGGGGGGCACTCATTAGGGCCGGTTCAGAGCCGCTATAGCTCTTGGGATGAAACTGTTCCTGAGTCTGGAGGTTCGGGCGTAGAAGGCCTTGTAACGTCTGCCGGAGGGAAGTAGTTGAAACAGACCGTGGCAGGGGTGTGATGAGTCCTTATGGATGCTGAGGGCCTTCCTGAGGCACCGCGTGTGGTAGATGCCCTCCAAGGCTGGTAGCTCTGTCCCGATGATCCTCTGCGCTCTGTTGACGACGCGCTGAAGAGCTCTCCTCTCCGCCTCCGTGCAGCTGAGATACCACACAGAGATGCCATACGTTAGTATGCTCTCTGTGGTGCAGCGGTAGAACGTTGTCAGCAGCTGTTGGGGCAGACCAGTCTTTTTTAATGTCCTCAGGAAGAACAGTCGTTGCTGTGCCTTCTTGACCAACGCGGCGGTGTTTGTGGACCATGTGAGGTCTTCTGAAATGTGAGTGCCCAGAAACTTAAAGCTGGACACTCTCTCCACACTTTCCCCATAAATGGAGATTGGGTCGTATTCTCCAGAATGGGACCTCCTGAAGTCAATGATCAGCTCCTTGGTCTTGGAGGTGTTTAGTGCCAAGTTGTTATTGGCGCACCAGTCCGCCAGGTTCTGCACCTCCGCTCTGTATTTTGTTTCATCACCGTTGGTGATCAGCCCAATCACTGTTGTGTCGTCTGCAAACTTCACGATGGTGTTGGTGTTGAATGCAGGGACACAGTCGTGAGTGAAGAGGGAGTAGAGCATGGGGCTTAGTACACAACCCTGTGGTGTGCCGGTGCTCAGGGTGATGGTGGAGGACAGGTGCGGGCCCAGTCTCACTGCCTGCGGTCGCTCCATGAGAAAGTTCAGGATCCAAGCGCATATCGGTGAGCTGAGGCCTAGCTGGTGGAGTTTGGTGGTGAGCTTGGTGGGGATGACCGTATTGAATGCAGAGCTATAGTCAATGAAGAGCATCCTCACATACGTGCCCTGTCTGTCCAGGTGAGTCAGGACAGTGTGAAGGGCCAGAGAGATGGCATCCTCTGTCGATCTATTTGCCCTGTATGCAAATTGATGGGAGTCCAGTGAGGCAGGGATGCTGGATTTAATATGGGAGAGGACCAGCCTTTCGAAGCACTTCATGGGGATTGGAGTCAGGGCAACCGGCCGGTAGTCGTTGAGGTTGGTGATTTTGGACTTTTTCGGCACCGGCACTATGGTGGCTGTTTTCAGGCACTTGGGGACCGTTGCCAGAGATAGAGAGAGATTGAAGATTCTCGTGAATACCTCCGCCAGCTGTCCAGCACAGTCCTTTAGTACCCTTCCCTGTACACCATCCGGGCCTGCAGCCTTGCGTGGATTGATCCTACGCAGAGCGCACTGTACCTCCTGAGTGCTCAGTGTTAAGGCCTGACCCTCCGCTATGGCCGGGGTTATTTCACACCTGGTGGTGTTGCCAGTATCGAACCGGGCAAAGAAGGTGTTTAGTTCGTTGGCCAGTGTGATATCACCGTGGGGGCAGGCGGGGCTGCTCTTGTAGTCAGTGATGTCCCTGACACCCTGCCACATGCTTCTGGTGTCCGCGGTATTGAAGTGGTCTTCCACCCTTTGCCTGTGGATGACTTTGGCCTTTTTTATGCCTCTGTTCAGGTTCGCCCTGGCCGCACTGTAAGCAGAAGTGTCCCTGGATTTAAAGGCGTTGTTGCGTGCCCTTAGTAGATCCTGAACCTCCTTGTTCATCCAGGGTTTCCGGTTTGGGAACATCTTTATTTGCTTGTCCACTGTGACAGTCTCCACACAGCAGTTGATGTAGGAGAGCACAGTGGATGTGTACTCCTCCAAGTCTACATCTGTACCACTGGTAGCCTGTGGAGCAAACAGGTCCCAGTCGGTGCGATCAAAGCAGTCCTGGAGTTGTAGGGTTGCGTCCTCGGGCCATATTTTGACCGTTCTTATTGCAGGTTTGGTCTTGCGGATAAGGGGTTTGTATGCAGGCAGTAGAAACAGTGAGAGGTGATCGGATTGTCCCAGGGATGGGCAGGGGAGAGCTCTGTAGGCGTCCTTGATGTTGGTGTACACTTTATCCAACGTGTTTGAGCCCCTGGTAGGGCACTGCACATGCTGGTGGAATTTGCGGAGTGTGGCACGTAGGTCGACCTGGTTAAAGTCCCCTGCAACAATGAAGGCACCGTCGGGGTGAGCATCCTGCTGCTTACTGATGGCCGAGTGCAGCTGTGCTAGTGCTAGGTTAGCATTAGCCTGTGGTGGGATGTATATGGCCATGATGATAACCACAGTAAACTCCCGAGGCAGGTAAAACGGCCTACATTTAAGCAGTAGGTATTCCAGGTCTGGGGAACAGTAGCTCTCTACTGCAGTGTGGTTGGTACACCAGTCATTGTTGATGTAGATGCAGAGCCCGCCACCCTTGCTCTTACCGGAGTCCTTTGTTCTATCAGCACGATGCAGTGACTGGTTGGTCAGGTCCACAGCCCCATCGGGAACCAGCGCGCTGAGCCAGGTCTCTGTGAAGATCAGCACACAGCAGTCTTCCAGGGATCGCTGGGTGTTGATCCAGAGCCTTACCTCATCCATCTTGTTGGTGAGTGACCGGACATTCGCCAGAAAGACGCTTGGGAGCGATGGTCTTTGTGGAGCCCTCCGTAGCCTGTCCTGCACCCCCGCTCGCCTTCCACGTTTCTGCTTCCTTTCCCGGCGCTTGCTCCGTCTCCTGCCCTCCGGAGTGGTGATCCAAGGGGCTTTCCTGCCCAGCTCCGACGGGACGGTAAGGGTACTGTAGTACTCACACGCCAGTTTCTCGCAGCCACGTCCGATGCTGAGTAGTTCCGAGCGGCTCCATGTGCGACCAGTCGGGATTGCGATGCGGGTCTTGGATTCCCTCGTCCTGGAGGTGAGTTTCTTCTTATGGTTCCTGGGGTTTCCGGGGTTACTAGGGTAGAGAGGTGGGCACAGGATAAAGCCTGGCGAGTGATAGGTGGATACAGGTGAGGGAGGTTTTTGACAGGCAGATAGTGGACAAAGGCCAGAGATGAAAAGACAAAAATTGTGAGATAAGAATAGAAGAGGTGTGAATTGTAGTCAGAGGAAGGAATCTAGATGGAAGTGGACACAGGCAGGGCTGCCAACATTGTGTGAGAGTTGAGAGTGAGAAATTGCGAGGGAGCGTAGCGACCCCCTCCCAAGGTAGGGAGCTTTCACATTTTTCAGCTTGAAATTGTGCAATCTGGTGCATACTGTAGCGAGTCTTTTAACTTACACTTGAATGCAACATTTATGCTTTAAATTGGATTAGGTATGGTTACGGTTAGGCTAAATTACATTCCTAATTACATTCCACAGTAGAGCCAGGCTCTGATCAACAGGTACAGCACATGAATGACTATATTCATGTATGGAAATCAGATTATAATTCATGCTGTTATGCATATATATAGAGAAAAAAACAGAAAAACAAGGCAAGTCGGACTTCCATCACTGTTCTGCACAAATAAATCAATCAACCTTACCCTTTGACTATAGAAACAAGACAAATATAATGCCACATATTCAACCGTATATGGTTCAATGAAATTAAGATATATATGTAAAACATATATATGGAAACAGGCCCTTCAGCCCACCAAGCCCACACCGACAAGCAATCTATCATACACCAGTTCCATCCTACACGACATGGACAATTTACAGAAGCCAATTAACCTACAAACCTGCACTTCTTTCGGATGTGGGAGAGGCCAGAATATCCAGTGAAAACCCATGTGGTAGGAAGGCAGCAACTCTACTGCTGCGCCTCCGTGCCACCCCATTAAAAAAAAATGTCTGTAATATATTTATTATGGTGTCATGTCAATAAAGATGAACACATGATTCTGATTTCTGCCCTTAGTTGGATAACACACATCTCCGGGGGGCGGGGGAGGAGAGAGTCGGTGCTGGGACCACCGCCATGTCTCACCTATCATCTGCACGGGAGAAACGAAACACAAAATCATCCCGTGGGTCGGTAATTTGACAGCCCTGCTTTAAACCAATGCCCTCTAGTTCTTGAATCACATATCCCGGGAAAAAGACTATGCATTCACCTTATATATTCCCCTCGTGGTTTTTACTCACCTCTAAAACCTTTTTTGCTATATTTTGAACTTTCAGCACCTGCAGATTTTTGAGCGTGAGAAATTTGTGATCAACGTGAGAGCATGAGAATTTTTTGAAATGCGTGACTCTCACACTCAATGCGTGAGAGTTGGCAGCCCTGACACGGGTAAGGGGAGAAATGGTTGCAAATCTAGGTGAAGGGTGGGGAAAGGAAAATAATATAAATAGGGGGGTGAGTTTGTATGTTAGTTATCTAAAATTGCATAATTCAGTGTTCATAACGTTAGGTTGTAAGCTTCCCAAGCGGAACATGAAGTGCTGTTCCTCCGGTTTGCATGTAGCCTCACTCTGGCAATGGAGGAAGTCCAGGACAGAAATATCAGTATGGGGATGGGAAGGGGATTTAAAATGGTTAGCGAGGAGATCGGGCAGGACTTGGCTTGGCGGACCAAGTATTCAGTGAAACGGTCGCTGAATCTACACTTGGTCTCGCAGATGTTAAGGAGGTCACATCGGGAGCACCAAATATACTAGATGAGGTTAGGGGTCTTGCATGTGAACCTCTGTCTCACCTGGAAAGACTGCTGGGGTCCCTGGATGGAAGGACAGATGGAGGGATCTAATAGGAAAAAGTATCCAGTGACAACTTTGGTTTCAATTTTATCTCCAAGTCTGTGGTGCGCTTGCACTCAGCATATGATGTTAGATTAGATTAGTTTATTGTCATATAAATCATGGTGCAATTAAATTCCTTATTCACATGAAGCTCAAAGAGTAAACAGTAATGATAAATACAACAATAAAAACGATGAGTGTAAAACACCAAAATCCCCGTTATGCAAAATAATGTTTTGGTATCATAATGGAAAATTGAATGAGGTAGAGTTAACGGTACCACCGGGACTGCAGTATGAAAGAGGTGATTGGATCAGGAATCAGATAGCACTGGTAAAGCGGTTCTTGTGTCTGGATGTTCCAGCTTTCAAGCTCCTATACCTCTCACAGAAGATGGTAGAGAGACAAGGGAATGACCAAGGTGACTGCATCCTTAACGATACTTCCAGCCTTCCTGGTGCAAAGCACCATGAAGATGGAATGAAGTTCTGTTCACCATTCTCTGCCAGTTCAGGCATTCAAGAGCAGAGCAGTTGCCTTCAACAGGTCGAGATGCATCCTGTCATAATCCTTTCTGTAGCACATCTGTAGAGGTTTTAGAGAATCTTCGTGGGCTTGCCAAATCTTCTCAGTCATTTAAGAAAATAAATATGCTGATGAGCTTTCTTGATCACCACTTTAGTGTGAAGGGACCAGGTTAGATTGCTGATGATATGGATACCTAGGAACTTAACTGTCAATCATCTCTACAGCAGCTCTATTGATGAGGACGGGGTTATGTTCATCCCTTGCTTCCTTGGGGTCAACAACAAACAACTTTGTCTTGCTGACATTAAAGCAAAGGTTGTTGTCCGGACGACATGACATGAGGTTTTCGATCTCTTTCCTGTAATCCATCTCATTATTGATGTAGATCCAGCTGATAACAGTGGTACCACCATTGGTGATCTTAAAAATCGAGTTGGCATTGTACTTCGCTACACAGTTGTGGGTGTACAGAGAATGGAGCACAAAACACTAAAGGGCACTACTGCTGAGGGTTAAGGTGGAGGAAATGTTAAGTGACTGAGATCTGCCAATCAAGAAATCCAGAAGCCTGTTGCAGACGGAGGTCCCTAGGCCAAGGTCCAGAAGTTTAGGGGTAAACGTATTCAATATTACGGTGTTAAAATTTCAGCTGTAGTCAATGAATAGCAGTGTGACCAAGGTATTCTTATTGTCAAGGCGATCCAGGGCTGAATGAGCAAGAGAGAGTCCTGTCTCTGTAGTTCTATGTATCCTGTATTCAAATTGCAGGGGATCCAGATTGTCCAGAAAATTGGTTCAAATGTGGGGCATTACTAATGTGCTAAGTGAGGAAGAGAAAATTAAAAAAAAACTGCAGACACTGGAAATCTGAAATAAAAATAGGAAATATTGAAAAAAATCGGCATGTCAGGCAACAAGAAAGAGATACAGTTACTACCTCTTCATTAAAACCTTCAAAAGGGGAAGGTTGAGGAAAGAGGAAAAGGAATGTACTCTCCATCAGTCCATTGAACCACAAGGTGCTGCTGTGATTCACAGTACCTTTGTAAATCTCACATTTTATCAGACCCATGTTTCCAAACTGCAAACATTGGTGCCTCTTCAGAATTAACAGGGAACATGACAGCCCTGCAACATTTTCAGAGCAGGCTGTTGAAGAGATTGAGCCTTTCTAAAAACGAAGACGTCTGCGAGCCACATCTTTTTAGGCTTTTTGTGTATGCATTTTAGTTCTGTTTCTTTTGTGATGTTTACAATGCCAATATGTTTGTTATCTGAGCACTAAAAAGCATTATTTTTAGAGATTTAGCCGATTTTCTTGAATTATCTGTTGCCATCTGACTGTCATTTTTCTCATAACTCTCCAGTGACAGTTTTAAGGACAGTGTTGTTTGCAATGACGGGAAAATCAAACTGACAGCATTAAACACACTAAAATAATATTTTTATATTTATGTGCCATACCACAATTGATGTTCAATACCTTGATAGAACATCAATTATCTTACATAATAAATGTTGAAGATTTTATCTTTGAATTTTTTTGCAATAGATTTACCGGTTTCAAAATATGCCTCATGGATATTTACATTAATAGAGAACGTTTATTCATTTACCAGTGTTTTTTTCCGAATAATTATATTTTTCCTGCAACCAGAAAGGAGAAAAAAAAACAGTTCTATAGTATCCACTGTTATTTTCAGGCAGGAACTCGTGGTAACTAATTCATAAAACAATAGTGGCAGGATGCAGGGTGTTCCAGAACAGTGGCTTAGTTCATTCTCTACATCACATTTTGTATACTAATTAGAGCTTTAGAGCCTTTCTTGGCTCAATAAAACGGCTCATCTCAGGATTCAAATTAGTGTAATCTTCAAAGTTGTGTTAAAATCAGAATCAGAATTCAATTTTTTGTGTTCCTAAACAAGTATTGTGTCATAATCCTAAATAATGTCTGCTGCTGGAAAATGTTGTTTTACGAGTGGTATTTAATGTTTTTTTCATTTTATGTCTTATGCTTGTTAAAATTCTGGACTGAGTAACGGGATCAATAACTCAGTTCATCCAGTTCTAACCATTGCCCTGGTGCCCGTATTTCAAAACAGTAGGAGTGCTGACTGTTTAAAAATAGAACACCAGTACACTCATGATCTTCAAAAGAATGAAAGAGATGTACTGTGTGGTTATGACCAGGTTCTGGGAAGCACTTGGCTTTGTGGGGTAAAGTATGTAATCAATTGTAATCCAGCAAGTCTCTCAACAGTGATGACATGCACTTATCAGACCAGGCTATTCCTGAAACAAACTCCAAACAATTCAAATGCAAGTCAACTAATTAATCTCTAATTGATATAGTATTTAGTTTTGTGAAGTAATTTTTCCCATTTCTGTAAAATTCATGCTTTGAAACCGTTTGCCATTGCTTCAGCCCTGACACGATTCAAAAGCCGATTTTTTATAACTAAATTTTCCAAAATGTTTATTAAACAATAAAAAAAATCAAAGCAGATAGAGTCAGGGAAAGTCCTAAAAAATTTGGCTCAAGAGATAGATTTTGAGGTGCTCGTCAAAGTTGTAGACACAACTTTAAGAACGTAATTTTAAGATGCAGAGCCCTGGCATGAATGGTGAACAAGCCACAAGGAAGTGCACAGTTGTAAATCTGATTTTGATTATCCGAAGATGAATCCTGGCAGATATATTTGAAGCAGGTTGCAATAATGTAGAATAGTACGAACAGTGGAGGAATTTAAGAACCTTCATGTCAACAGCAAGCTGCCGTAGCTCAAGAGCCGAAATATTTTGACATTGCACTTAGTGATTCACATAGGCAGTAGATGGCCGGCTCATCGAACAAGGCAGTGGTACATCTTCTGGAAGAGCAAACCAGATAAGAAGCCAAAAAAGATCTCAGTGACTCCACCATGGAATAATACTTCCTGAATTTCTTGCATACTCTCACAGGAAACCAGCATACTAAGATCATCAACCTAACCCTGGAATATATAGAAGAGACCAAGGAGGACATGCTCTGATCCAGTGCCATATCCCAGAGGAAGTCAACCTAAGGTTGGAAGGATCTCCAATCAAAGGTGGGATAAAGTAAAGCCAACTACAATAGGGCTTCCTCCTTGTGATAAAATACTCGGGCACAATTTCATCATAACCAACATTCAATTCCCCAGAGAGACAAGCACAAAACTTTATGGCAGCATGGGCACCTGTTAGTTGTCATTTTTCGCTGTGTCTCGATTCACGTGACAATAATAAACCAACACGAATTGTCCAATGAAGAAGGCTCAAGAATCTTTGCATGGTGTACAGTTACTGCAGACTGTTGGACCGATTACCATTGGATCTTAACTCCAAAACATCAGCGACAACCAAAACCGCAAGAAAATAATTTATTGTAACTCTGAAGAACCCCAAAAATAACTTATTTTCTCAGGCAGTGCCCCTGAATCCAGGATGACTCACTTCCATAGAGTTCAATGACCTCTGAATGGCAGGTAAGATCAATGTAGGAGCTGCAAATTCTTCTGCACATGGGAAGATGGGTGTGTAGCTTGTAAGGCCACATGCTCTTTCCACCATATACACTGGCCTTCTGTTTGCACTCAGTGCATTCCAGGTTCTCAGTGCCACCCTAAATGCTTCATCTCCACTTTAAGCAGTCACTGAACCCCTAGGACAGACTGGATAAAGCATTCTTCAAGGAAGTTAGATTACATTCTTGAATTGTGTTTTCCCCTGATAATATTTCCTTATGAGTTCAGGATCGGAATGAATTTCAGAAACTGGGCGTCAATGAGTCAGATTCAGATTAGTTTGTTGTCATATACACCAGGGTGCAATCTTGACATGAAGCTCACAGAGTAATAGTATACACGCAGTAATGATAAATACAACAACTAATACAAAACGGAATCAGAAGGAATTTGAGGAACAAGAGCCCTGATAAAAGTATCAGGGGAACTGGAGAGGGAAAGGAGCATTGGAATGGGAAGGAATCTCAAGAACCAGGGCCCATGTGAACGAAGATGGAGTGTAAGAACTGGAGCCCTGATGAGTGGAAATGGAGCACGGGAATCAGCCCTGGGGAATGGAAGGGGAGCATAAGGAACCAGGATCCCAATCAGTGGGAGAGGAATGTGGGAACCAGGTCCTGTTGAGTGGGAAGGGTGGGCAGAAATTAGAAATTGCTTGAGTGGAAAAGAATGCGCAGGAACCAGGACACCGTTGAATGGGGGTCCAAAGCTGTAAATTGTGCATTTGATTAATTAAATAACACGTGTATTTTAATCATATATTTTTTATTTTAGAGTACTACATTATGTTACATCTTTGTCATGTTTCCATGTGTGAAATAAATTATGTTGGTTGAGCTTTCTTCATAGCTTTTTCCCTTAAGGCCTGAAAAATTCCAGTGACTGTTATCTGACTTCCTAGTACATCAATATTCTTTTTGAGGTTTTGTGGTCTTATAAGATCTTGCACACAGGATGCATACAAATGAGGAAGGTCATTTGATCCGTCTTCATTAATTCATGCAAAACAACCCTTTGCTTTATTTTGTTGTTTCTTAGTTAATTCCAGTTCTGTCATTCTGCCCAGAATTCAATTCCAATTTTATATATTAACGCTATACGAAGACGTATTCTGGTATTAGTCTTAAAGTTACCGAAAACTTGCCCAAGCTACATGCAAGGAAAGAAGATTTGATTGAAGGAATGATGATGTTTAGGTTGGGATTTATTTTAAAGTAGTCTGGCCATATTTGTAAGATAGAAAAGTCCTAAAATCAGATTATCTTGTCAGTTATACATTGGTGTTTGTTGGAAAGTGCACACAATTTGCTGCCATATTTTCTACAGTGCAGCATTGACTGCAGTGGAAAAATATTTCATTGCAAAACAACATTGCCAAGGAAATAATTCAGAACATTTATCATCTTGTTCACATCTTTACTTTAAGACCATTTGTGCCCTTAAATGTTCACACCTCTTTAATGTTCACACCATGTCTCTGGCAGCTTTCTTCATATAATTATATTGAAAAATTCTACATAGTATTAATGGTGTTCACAGTGACTTGTAAGGGTTTTTTTTGTTGATATTTCAAGCAGATTTCCAACTTGAAATTAGAGCTCTTATATTAATAATCTTATGGCGATCTCCATATTTCATCCTGTCGGATCGAAAGAGGCCTTTCAATTTCTCCTGTAATTTGTATTTATTTTCATGTTGCCCAGTTATTTTCCGTATTTTATTTAATATTGTTAGTAATCCACTTTGAATGTTTAACTCTTTTCTAATCTCTAAATTTATATCTTTCAAATTTATAAGCATTGTTTACAGTTTTATGGTATGATTTTTTTATTATGATGCAGATCACATTAGACCTGATTACCGTACAACTACATATTTCCTGTACACTTGGTTCATTTCTGAATCCCAAATCATTATCAACCGATTTTTTAACAATTTCTCTTGGATGCTTTTTGATAAAATAAATAAGCCTTTGATTTACCATTAGTATTGACCACAGAATTTTTTCAAATTTACAATATATATTAATGATTTGGATGAAGGGATTAAAAGTAACATTAGCAAATTTACAGATGATACAAAGCTGGGTGGCAGTGTGAACTGTGAGGAGGATGCAATGAGGATGCAGGGTGACCTGGACAGGTTGGGTGAGTGGGTAGATGCATGGCAGATGCAGTTTAATGTGGATAAATGTGAGGTTATCCACTTTGGTGGCAAAACAGGAAGGCAGATTATTATCTAAATGGTGTCAAGTTGGGAAAAGGGGAAGTACAATTGGATCTGGGAGTCCTTGTTCATCAGTCACTGAAAGTAAGCATGCAGGTACAGCAGGCAGTGAAGAAAGCGAATGGCATGTTGGCCTTCATAACAAGGAGAAGTTGAGTATAGGAGCAAAGTGGTCCTCCTGCATTTGTGCAGGACCCTAGTGAGACCACACCTGGAGTATTGTGTACAGTTTTGGTCTCCAAACTTGAGGAAGGACATTCTTGCTATTGAGGGAGTGCATCGTAGGTTCACGAGGTTAATTCCCAGGATGGAGGGACTATTGATAGATTGGAGCGACTATGGTTGTATACACTGGAATTTAGAAGGATGAGAGGTGATCTTATTGAAACATATAAGATTATTAAGGGTTTGGACACACTAGAGGCAGGAAAAATGTTCCCAATGTTGGGGGAGTCCAGAACCAAGGGCCATAGTTTAAAAATAAGTGGGAAGCCATTTAGAAGATGAGGAGATGAGGAAAAACTTTTTCACGCAGAGGGTTGTGAGTGTGTGGAATTCTCTGCCTCAGAGGGCGGTGGAGGTTGGTTCTCTGGATGCTTTCAAGAGAGAGTTAGATAGAGCTCTTAGGGATAGCGGAGTTAAGGGATATGGAGAGAAGGCATGAACGAGGTACTTACTGATTGTGGATGATCAGCCATGATCACATGGAATGGCGGTGCTGGCTCGAAGGACCGAATGGCCTACTCCTGCACCTATTGTCTATATAGGATTAAGTGAAATACCTTGCAAAAATAGCATTTTTTTTCTAAATATATATTTATATATCTTTGTCAATTGATCTTTAGACTTTATAGATACGTCCCACCGAGTCCGCGCCAACCGTTACTCCTTACACTCGCACTATCCTACACGTTAGGGGAATTTTACAATTTACAGAAGCCAAATAACCTAAAAACCTGTAAGTCTTTGGAGTGTGGAAGGTCACAGGGTGAACGCAGAAACTCTGTACAGACCTCACCCGTAGTCAGGATCGGACTCTGATAGTAAGGCAGCAACTCTACCGTTGCGCCACCGTGCCACCCTAGATTTGGTGAACTCTATTTATTTCAAATCACAGAAGTTTCTGTTCAAAATGTGATTTAATTTCAAAGGGGTTTGAAAGGTATTTTATTGTCACATGTACCAATTAAGGTACAGTGATATGTGAATTACCATACAGCCATACAGAAAAAAAGAAACAAGACACCCAAATACATGAATGTTAACATAAACATCCACCACAGAAGATTCCCCACATTCCTCACTGTGATGGAAGGCAAAATAGTCCAATTTTCTTCCTCTTTATTTCTCCCGCGGTCGGGGCGATCAAAGCTCCCGCAGTCGGCGGTTGAAGCTCCCGCGTCGGGGCGATCGAAACTCCTGCGTTGGGGCGGACGAATCTCCTACAGCTTGGAGTTCCCGATGTCAGTCTCTGACTAGAGACAGTGGGCTCCGTGATGTAAGTCCGCAAGCACCCAGGGTTGGAGCTCCGAGGTTGATCCCTGGAGAAAGGATCGCGACTCAAAAGTCGGTCTCCAGCAAAGGCCGTCTCCTCCACGATGTTAGGCCGCAGTGAGGACGGGGACGGGGATACAATACGGGGGAAAATCGCATCTCCGTCAAAGCAAGAGATTAGAAAACATTTCCCTTAACCCCCCACAAAGAAGGAAAGGACAGAAAGACTGCTGGCAAGACAGCCATTGCTGGTGCCCCCCGGTTGTCCAGATGTTATCCCAAGGTTGTTCTTTGTTTGGGTGTAGTATACATATATATATTATATATATACTTATTTTATTTCTTTTTTAATGACCTGTACTTCTAAATATTAAAGCCGTGTTCATCAAGAGAGTTTAGTTACATTTCGCTTATTGATATGAGAGTTTGTTAATAACACGAAAGTCTTCAGTTCTGATGTATGTGGTTCTAATTTAAAACGTTCAGAATTTTTTCAGTAATGTCGGTTTACAGCTTTCAATGGTTTCTTTATTATCACGTGTACCGAGGTACAGTGAAATACTTTTTTTGCAAACAGATCTGCAAAACTATCACCACACATAAGCACCCTTAGTTAGTACAGAATGTGCAGAATGAGGTGGCACAGTGGTGCCTTGCGGCGCCAGAGACCCGTGTTTGGTCCTGACTATGGGTGCTGTCTGTATGGCGTTTGTACGTTCTCCCTGCAACCGCTTGGGTTTTCTCCAGGTGCTCTGGTTTCCTCCCACACTTCAAAGAAGTACAGGTTTGTGGGTTAATTGGCTTTGATAAAATTGTAAATTGTCCCTAGTGTGTAGGGTAGTGTTAGTGTACTACGTGATCGCTGATCGGCGCAGACTCGGCGGGCCGAAATTTCCGGTTTCTCGGTTTCCACATTGTATCTTAAACAGCCCACTGAGTTTATAAGCAAGAGCCGCCATTTTAGCACCATTTTACAGTCCCAGCTGCAGCGAGCCACAAAGACCAATTTCAGCCATCTCCTCCATTCTGATCGTCCCGCAACCTGTCGTACCTTTCCTTGCACGGCCCTCTTCAGCCCTTGTTCTCCGGGGGGGCGCCTCCCCTAGCCAACCTTGAGGATGCGAAACGTAAGACTCCCTGGTTCTCCTTACCAGGCCTTTTGTACAGCATCCGCCACCTTCTCCCTCCATTTATTCTCCAATTCCTGGTCATCAGGGGCGATTAGGGGCCAGGTTCGGTGGCTTCCCTCTCCGGGCATGTTCCTGGTTCCGCGGTGGGTGAACCACGCCTGCTGTTGGGATGTGGCCACGGCTCGCTAGGAGACCTCGCTGCACGGGCTCTCCAGTGAAACTTCTCGCTGGGGCCACTAAATTATTTCTTTCAAGCTGAGTAGATTTACTTGCTAAGAAAAATATAATAATGGCATTACAATATTGAGTCATGTATTAATGACTCATGTATTAAAATCCAGAGCATGGAACTTTAATTATCATTGTTATGAAACAATCTGATCTTTCTATAGTATGAACCTTTGAAAATGGTTTTAAAAATCATTATTGAAAGTGGCATTTATAATAAATGGAAATATATTCATAAATTTGACCACATGCATAAAAAACCTGCACCAAGAATGTATATCAGAGAGGATATACGTAACGAGACTAATTGTTCTCATTTTTAAGCTATTTTGTTAAACAATGAATAACTATAATGTTCTGTTGGATTTACTGTTATATTATTTGTTTTCTAGCTTTTATCATCACAACTCTTGCTCATTTATTTTGAAAACTGATTCATTGTGCCTCTGACTGAACCTGTAGTAAACATTTGCCTTGTTTTTACTCTTAGGCACAACAAGGCCACCTAAAGAGGGGGAGGTCCCTGGTGTTGACTACAATTTTGTGACTGTGGAAGAATTTACGGAACTTGAGAAAAGTGGCACACTATTGGAAAGTGGAACATATGAAGGTAATTAAAATTGTTCTAGATACTCCTGACAGATATACGCCTTTGCAATGCTGGATTCACAGATAGTAACCATATATTCCACTCATCATTCCTCCTATAAATGTCAGATTGTAACACCAAGGATACAGTATTTCAGCCTTGCAGTCGGGTTTGTGATTCTGATTATATTCTCAGTAACAGTTTATTGCATAGCTGGTATTGATATCAAATATTTTTGGATAGCGTTCCGCTAATGTTATTAATAAATTACCTCTTCTGTAGAATCATAATTAGAGGAATACAGAATAGTCAAATACATTGGATATTCAAATGATTGGAACACTAACAGCTTCCATTTTAATGCATTTGTGCCACCCATAAGAACAGCAGGAATTAGACTTGCTCAATATTTGTAATTCCAGCATTAGCACTAATGCTAAAATTATTCTTTGGTGAATTATGAGCTATATTTCCAGAACAAAATACTTAAAGCCAAGTTTTGAAACTAGGGAAAACAATGACATCACAATAGTTTGGATTTTGCTGAACAAGTGGGCATGTTTGTGATGCTTGCTATGATTTATATGCAAGTCAAGCTACACATTGGGGGGGGGGGGATTAAGAATTAGACAATGAACTGTAAATCTTAAAAGTCATTGCTTATAACTCTATCCATGCCCTCTAGAAGCAACTTATAACTTTAGATTAGATTTAGATTAGATCCTTTATTTGTCATTCAGACCTTTCGGTCTGAACGAAATGTCTTTGCCTGCAGCCATACATATAATAATAAACAACAAAACACACAATAAACACAAATTAACATCCACCACTGAGTTCACCAGGCACCTCCTCACTGTGATGGAGGCAAAATCTTAAAGTTACTGTCTCTTCCTTCCTGATTCTCCCTCTGCGCTGAGGCGATATCCCACCGGGCGATGGTAGTCAGTCCCGCGGCTCAACCGAGCTCCGCGAACGGGCTGGTTCAAGCTCCGCGGCCCGAGGTGGTCGAAGCTGCCACCCTCCAGTCCAGCGGACGCAGCTGTTGCCGCGTGAGCTCCGGAAAACAGGCACCAGCCTGTGACCTGCGAGCTCCCGAGGATGTCGTCCACTGGCCCGTGGCCGAGACCTGGATTCAGGTCACCGCCGGAACGCCGCCTTAGCCACCGGAGCACCGTCTCAGCCCCGCGTCGGGCCGCCCTCACCGGAGCGCCGTCTCAGCCCCGCGCCGGGCCGCCCTCACCGGAGCGCCGTCTCAGCCCCGCGCCGGGCCGCCCTCACCGGAGCGCCATCTCAGCCCCGAGCCGGGCCGCCCTCACCGGAGCGCCGTCTCGGGTGGCAGCGGCACGATTCGGGGCTGAGACGGTGCTCCGGTGACGGCGGCCGCCCTCACCGGAGCGCCGTCTCAGCCCCGAATTGTGCCGCTGCCACTGGAACGCCGCCGCCGCAGCTCAAAGATGGCCAGCCTCGCGCTGGTGACTCCTGGCTGGCTCTGTTTCCGGAGCCTCGAGGTCGGTCGCAGTTGGAGGCCGCCAGCTCCGCCATTAGGCCTCAGCGCAGACGGAGGCAGAGAAGGGGGGATACGACAAGAAGAGTCGCATTCCCCCGAAGGGAGAGACAGAAAACCATGTTTCAGCCCCCCTCCCCACACATAACACAGCCTAATAACTAAAATTTGACTAAAACAAGACAGAAAAAAACAACAACAAAAAGTAAAGACAGACGGACTGCAGGCGAACCGCAGCCGTTCAACAGCCCCGCCACTTCCGGAAATAGTTAACAAATGGTTAACTATTATTTTGAAGAACTTGCTGTATTTCCAGATTGATTGCCTATTAAATTCATCACTGGAAAGTAATTTTAGTAATTTAAGCGGTGGCATCTCATTCTCAATGTTGATAAATTGTTGTTAGAAACCTCCAAAATGCCAACAGATAATAAGTATTTTTTTCTTTGTACAAGCATTCTCCCCCACCCCCCTTAATTCAGTATATCTTTCCATCTTTATTTCTCCTTTGCTAAATGATTTAACACCGATTCACTGACTCTGATTCACCCTCCTTTTCAGTCATTCCTCAGTTCTACGCCTACTTCTTTAATCCCATTATTTAAGGAGATAATTTATTGCTTCTCTCATTTACTAATGTCCTAGATATCCTCATTGAACTGCTATAGGCTTTCACTTACAATAAATGACCAAGTTATTTTGAGCTAAAGAGATCTGGGAAGTGCCCATAAAGCTTGAAGTGCACCACGCCAATAAGTTTAAGAGTTATAATTGAGCAAATTTTAATTTCATAAATTGATTGTAAAAGGAAATTTATTACTGTGATCGTAAAATCCAAATATTCCTATTCAAGAGTTGACTGTCAATTATCTGCTCTGCATCTCATAGCACAGCTTTACATAATCAAAATAGAAGAGATTCCACCTAAATTTGTAATAAGAAAAGAGAAATATTCAGCGGACCCCTGGCATCAAAGATGAGAAAATGTTATTGTTACAGTCTGGATATCTGACAGGTTTCAAAGAAAGGGTGGGAAATAATAATACTGTGATTGGTGGTGTGAAAGTTGAAAGTGATTACTACCAAGGTTGTTTAACTTGTTTTTGGAATGTATTGCATGTTGCATCTTATCTAAATTGGGGACCTATGAAACGACGTATTTGTGGAATTTTACAGCTCAGAAACAGGCCCTTCAGCCCACGGAATCATTGCTAACTATCAAGCATCCATTTGCACTCTACTTACTTTATTCTCTACATGAATAATCACCCCCACCAAAACAGCACCAGAAGTCGAGATTGAATGCAGGTTGCTGGAACTGTGAGGTTGCAACTCTACCAGCTGTGCCATTGTGCCTTCCTACAAGGAGACAATTCAGCCTATTATGTCTAATCCCAGCATAGGAATCACATCAGTTCCCTTTACTCCTAAGTGAGACCAAGCGAAGGCTTGGCGATCGTTTCGCCGAACACCTCCGCTCAGTCCGCATTAACCAACCTGATCTCCCGGTGGCTCAGCACTTCAACTCCCCTCCCATTCCGAATCCGACCTCTCTGTCCTGGGCCTCCTCCATGGCCAGAGTGAGCACCACCGGAAATTGGAGGAACTGCACCTCATATTCCGCTTGGGCAGTCTGCACCCTAGCAGCATAAACATTGAATTCTCCAATTTCCGTTAGCCCTTGCTGTCTCCTCCCCCTCTCAGCTCTCCTCCTCCTCTTCCTTTTTCCTTTCTTCTCCCCACCCTCCATCAGTCTGAAGACGGGTTTCGGCCCGAAACTTAGCCTATTTGTCTGGGTTTCAACAACTAAGTTACAGAGATAGGTTGAATAAGTTAGGTCTTTATTCTCTGGAGCGCAGAAGGTTAAGGGGGGACTTGATAGAGGTCTTTAAAATGATGAGAGGGATAGACAGAGTTGATGTGATCAAGCTTTTCCCTTTGAGAATAGGGAAGATTCAAACAAGAGGACATGACTTCAGAATTAAGGGACAGAAGTTTAGGGGTAACATGAGGGGGAACTTCTTTACTCAGAGAGTGGTAGCGGTGTGGAATGAGCTTCCAGTGGAAGTGGTGGCGGCAGGTTCGTTGGTATCATTTCAAAATAAATTGGATAGGCATATGGATGAGAAGGGAATGGAGGGTTATGGTATGAGTGCAGGCAGGTGGGACTAAGGGGAAAAAGTTGTTTGGCACGGACTTGTAGGGCCGAGATGGCCTGTTTCCGTGCTGTAATTGTTATATGGTTATATGGTTATATTTCCTTCGCTCCATAGATGATGCCGCACCCGCTGAGTTTCTCCAGCACTTTTGTCTACCTCCTCTATTCTCTGGGTGCATAGAGATGGCTGATATCTGCCAAACAGAAACAGAAATATTGCACTTATGACCGTCTTTTCCAGAAGCTGGCATAGTTTTGTACAGATTGAGCTGACAGTTATCACACAGGCGAAGACCGAAGAAGTCTCCTGAAGACTTTATTGTAATTTTTGTCTCATTTATCACAATTTTAGCACCATACAACACAATGGAGGTTGTACCTGGTTGTGACTTTGTGATGCATACTTTTACTGCAAAATCTAGTCTGAAGCACTCACTCAAAAGGCTTTCAGTTTATTAATTGGGAATTTATTTTGTAGAAGAGCTCCAGATATTAGATTGAACAAAGTCAGAGCACTTTTGGAAAGTACAGGAATGATCATCAGTGTGATTTTCAGTTGTCTCACGTTGTTTTATAACAATTAGATGTTTGAGAAAATGTTGTGATGCTCTAGAGTGAACCTTGATTGCATGGTTGAATTTCATAACTTCCTTGATTTGTGCAGAAATGATGACAAATATGATTTACTTTGGGTTAGGTCAAGTTTAAATCGCACAATATTGAAGAATACAGCACTAGTCCATTCAGTTTCTGTAAAATCTAAATGTTACAAGATGAGGTGACTGAAGACGGGCAAGTGGGGATGCAAAAGGTATGTCTGAAGGGGATATTAATGGCATATATCTATATCAAGTTGTGTATACATCAGTATTAGGATACTAGAGATCATTTTCATTGTTGAAATATAATGGACAATGAAACATAATTGGTTTTTTTTAATTTCACGCACGCAATGTGATATCTATTCAGTATACAAGAATCTAGAGCAATTTTGGCATAATTCAATAATGCATTAGAGCAAATTTTAAAAAATCACTCTCAACATCAATAAGTACTGTCTGTACAAAGAGAATATATCCATGTCTCAGGAGAGCCACTTATTTGTGTCAAAACTCATTCTGCTATGGTATAGCCTTTCCCCATGCAGGTCAAAATCCACATAATTATGCTGTCTATAGGGACAAATAACTTGCTATATTTAAGTATGATCATAGAATTCATAACATTGGAACAGCTGACACTATGACACCTGAAATAACTGGGTAGTCATAAACATGTTTTGATGTCATCACAACAATCAGCCTGATTGAAGCTATCAATAATGCAATGGGTCGATTTTTTTTCTCCATCTTAGATGTAGAATTGAGAGATGTAGAGAAAGCCCAAGGAGACTTTATTTAACAGACAATTGACCATAAAAAGCACGATGCCAGAAATGCAGGCATTTTGTGGTTTAGAAGAAGCTGTTTTTGTACAAATAAATGATTTTAATTTGCATGTCACTCAGTGACATTCCAGCTGCTGCATTTATTCCATCGTGGACAGAATATTTAAGAAATTTACATTTTGTTTTTATTTTATCATTTGCTTTTATCAGTTGCCACAAAGGACATCTGTGGCCTTAGTTACATGAAGAATGTTTAGATTCTCCTCTCCAATTTACATGTTTTTTGTATTCATATAAAAACTATTCTATTGTAAACATATTCTTTCAAGGTCATTATTAGCAAGTGAAAGTAATCTAATGTCATGACAAATATATTCATTTAATAACAATTTTGACTTTTGAACTCTTGAGTTTAGTTTAGTTATAAACAGTAGAAATAAATTGAATAAATTATATACCAAAATTCAAAATTTGATTGGAAAATTTGTATTACACTGAAAGATGTTCATGTATTTTCAAAATCCAGCAATAAATTTAAAAACAATTCAGATATGAATTAGAAAACCATAATTTCAACATTACATGAATACTTTGCATGTTAGCATGTTAATGATATTCATTGATGAAATTATTAGACCTAATTTCCATCACATTTAATAGTAGGATTCTGGAGTATGGCTGTCAGGTTACGTCCTAAGAGCCCGTAAAATTGCAGGCATGCTGTGCAGATATTAATTCTGGTTCACTAGTCTGTGGTATTTTTATCTATTTATAGATAGTTATATTGGCCACCGCTTTTTTTCAGCCTCATTTTTGGATTTTGTTGTAGAGTTTATATTTAATTGGAGGAGACTACATCCCTCACCAAATATTTCAATCACTATGTAGGAAAGGTAATAAGTAAAAAGAAATATAGCCTCTTCTCATGACTCAGGAAGTCATAGTCATACGGGGTGGAATCAGTCTAATTTTCATGCATGTGATCTATGTAACTCAATCTTTCCTATGCATTTACCTGGTGAAATGTCTTCCAAATGTTTTTATTACTTGTGCCTCAACCACTTCTTCTAACAGCTCGTTCCATATAACTACCATGCCCCTTGGGTTCCTATTAAATCTTTCGCGTCTCACCTTAAATCTCTGCCCTCTAGTTCTTAATTCCCTTACCATGGGGAAAAAGACCCAATCACCCAATCTATTCCCTTCATGATTTGATACGTCTCTATAAGATCATCCCTCATTCTCCTGCGCTCCAACGAATAACTCCCTAGCCTACCCAACCTCTCCCTGTAGCCCAGTCCCTCAAGCCCTGGCAACATGTTAGTAAATCTTCTCTGCACTCTTTCCAGCTTGTTGACATCCTTCTTATAGCAGAGTTACCAAAACAACACAATACCACAAGTGTGGTTCCCCCAACATCTCCTACAACTGTAACATAATATCCCAACTTCTATACACAATTCCTTTACTGATGAAGGCCGGCATGTAAAAACCTACCTTCACCACTCCACGTACCTGCAACGCCACTTTCAATGAGCTATGTACTTGTCCTCCTAGATACCCTCTGCTCTACAACATCCCCCTGGGACCTACAGTCCCCTATGAAGTTCCTGCCCTGGTTTGACCTCCCAAGATGCAACACATCATACTTACCTGAATTAAACTCAATTAGTCATTCCTGTCTGCTTTCCCAGCTGAATCAAGATCCAGCTGTAATTCATTGTAACTATCTTCAATGTCCATGATACCATCTATTTTAGTGTCTTCTGCAAACTTATTAATGATACCTTGTATATTCTTATCCAAATTGTTGATAAAGATGACAAACAGCAATGGACTCAGCATCAATCTGAGGCACACCACTTCTGGTCTCCAGGTCATGCAGTTCTGAAAAACAACCTTCCTCCACCACTCTCTGCTTCATACTGTGAAGCCAATTCTGTATCCAGTTAGATAGCTCTCCCGGGATCTCATGTGATCTAACCTTTCAGAGCAGCCTACCGTGTGGAATCTTATGAAAGGCCTTGCTGAAGTCCATATGGACTATGTTAATGGCCCTGTCCTCATCAACCTTCTTATTACTACTTCAAAAAACTCAAATTCATGAGACATCAACCCATGCACAAAACTACGCTGACTATCCCTAATCAACCGCTGTCTATCCAAATAGCCAGGGTTCCTACAATTTCTTCTCACAGTGGTCTTGGATATTTTGATCAGGCCTGAGATTTATCTAGCTTCATATGTCTTAGGATGGCCATCACCTCCTTGATTGTAATATGCACTGACCTCCAGAATTCACAATTAATTGTTCCGTTCCCCATGTCTTTCTTCATGGTAAAAACAGAGGAGAAATACTCTTTGGTGACCTTCCCCATCTCCTTTGGCATCTGGTTTCTGAGGGGCCATATTTCCTCTCTAGTTATCCTTTTCACCTAAATATACTTAAAATCTCTTTGGATTCTCCTTAATCTTATCTGTCAGTGCTATCTTATGTCCCCATTTTGTCCCCCTGATTTTCTTCTTAAGTATGCTTCTCAATCCCCTGTACTCCTCCTGGGATACACTTGATCCTAGTTGCCTATTCCTGCCCCACGCCTCCTCCTTTTTCCTGACCAGAGCCACGATTTCTCTTGTCAACCAGGATTCTTTACTCCTACCTACCTTGTCCTTTACTCTAAAAGTAACATGCATACATTGAACGTTTAGTGTGTTGCAAATTGATGGCCATAATACATGGTTCGTTGCATGATATAGAAAAGTTAATTTACCTCATTCTGGAACTAGTATGTCTTTATATTCATCATAGGCAAGCTAGGCAAAGGGAGGACACATAAACTCTTATTTGGTGGTGTATTTAACAGCATTTAACGTGATATTATATGCACGTTAAGAATAGGATTTAAAGCCAACCCACCATTATGCTTGATATATTCTTTTAATTTTAAGGCTTGCAGGCGATGACAGTGAAAGTATAGATGGTGCAATGTGCCTGTCGTCTTCAATAGATGAATATTGCATGAATAAAGTTTTATGGCAACATTTGTGGAAAGACTGTTGAAAGGTTGGTTGAAGTAGATAGAAGCAGGTTGCTTCAAGTGTAGAATTTAAATGGAGGTAATTTAGAATTTGGTAATTTGGAATTTTACTTCTGAAATACTTCAATAAAGCTGCAAATACTTAAGGGTGCCTCTTTAAGGTTACATGGAATCTAAGCTAATTTGAAGTTTTCTCATGCATATTTTCTACTGCAATATCAACATAATTTATTAATAATAGTTAAAAGATTGCTAATAAATGGCTAGTTTCCAAAACCACAGATACCATATTGCCAGAACAAGCAGCAGCAACAAAAATGAATTGTAATTTTACGTGACATTCCAGCTCACATGCAGTCCTAATGAGCTCATTTGTCCTATATTTATCAGTCTGGTAGCATTGTTTTAATTTTTCTTCAAATGGGTTCTTGCTGACTTTTGGAACTGTAAGAAAAAAAAATCACTGCAAAATATGTGGCATGTTTAGTTGTTTTTGGTTTTATTAAAATGTTTTTGCTTCATTAACTATGCAATAAAAAATATCTGGTGTTATTATCAGATCAAGTAGCATTTTTAAAACAACATAAAATGAATAAGAGTTGGAGCCAATGTTTGGAGGATCTGAGCAGAAATGTTAGCCTTAAATACTATTTCAAGGTTTCAAGTTCAGTTTATTGTCACATGTACCAATTAAGGTACAGTGAAATTTGAATTATCATACAGCCATACTAAAAAAATAAGTAACAAGACACACAACTACATAAAAGTCAACATAAACATCCACCACAGTAAATTCCTCACGTTCCTCACCGTGATGGAGGCAATAAAGTCCAAACTTCTTCCTCTTTTATTCTCCCGCGGTCAGGGCAATCGAACCATCCACAGTCGGGGCAATCAAAGCTCCTGCAGCCGGCAGTCAAAGCCCCCGCATTGGGGCGATCGAAGCTCCCGCCGCTTGGAGTCCCCAATTCGGTCTCTAACCGGAGACAGCAAGCTCCGCGATGTTAAAGTCCGCAGGCACCCGTGGTTGGAGCTCAAAGGTCGATCCCTGACAAAGGGATCGCAAGCTCCGTGATGTTAAGTCAGCAGGCCCCGCAGCTGGAACTCTCAAAGTCGGTCTCCAGCAAAGGCCGTCAACTCCTCGATGTTCGGCCCCATCGGAGATACAATACGGTAAAAAATTGCATCTTCGTCGAGGTAGGAGATTAGAAAACGTTTCCCCCAACTCCCCCCCCCCCCCCCACAACCCCCACATAAAACAAGCTAAAGAACACTAAAAACACACATTTAACACATATAAACAAACAACGAAGAAGGAAGGGACAGACAGACTGTTGGTGTGGCAGCCATTGCTGGCGTCACCAGGTGATGCTATTTCACATCTGTATTACTGATGACCGATGTCCAAGCATTATAAGATTTAAAGAGATGTCTCTTTTTGTTCCACACATGGCAAAAAAAATTAGACCGGTCCCTCCACCGACACTCTTTAAAAATCAGACTGGTCCCTCTACCCCCACACTTTAAAAATTCCCGTCTCTAGACGGTCCCTCCACCGACACTCTTTAAAAAATATCTAACTTCCAATAGCCCTCTATCCCCTCCCCCTTCCCAGTTTTCCCACCAGTCGTACTGTCTCCGACTACATTCTATCCGTGGCCTGCCCACTCCCCTGACATCAGTCTGCAGAAGGGTCCCGACCCAAAACGTCACCTATTCCTTCTCTCCAGAAGCGCCTGTCCCGCTGAGTTACTCCAGAATTTTATGTCTACCTTCCATGGCAAAGAAACTCCTGTTTTATTATTTTTAAATGGAGAGAGTCTGGACATAAAATGATGAAAATTAGATATTTATTATAGTTTACTTCATTCAGATTTTGAACATGTAAAATAATTACATGGCATTGTTTTGGCTATTTTACAAAAACAGTATATAAAATTTCTTTATGAGATATTAATTAACTTAATTAACTCTGAGTTCTGAATAATTGGTTGTATGCGCTATTGTTAAACAGTGCAGCAAATTAGCTTTATAATTGCAAGATATTGAGTTGCATAATTTATAAAACTTACTTGATCCCAGCTAAGGAAAGGGCGAAGATGTTATTTATCAGTTCCAATGTTAGGAAACATTGAACTCTACTGCTGCATTGGGTTATTGTCTAGGGTGTCAAATATATTTAAAATGTGTGAGATGTTGTAATCAGTTCTACACAAATATAATTAAGGGTAAGACATGAGCAAAGATCTTCTAGGTTCCAAATGTAACTGACCTAGCAAGGAGAATAAAGAACCTGATCAGATATTTAATTAATTTGATCGATTGAGATTGTGCTGACTAGTAATATATATATTTCAATGTGAAAAAGAGAATCTTGATTTGGTTTTATTCATATAGGCAATGTGAATGTTGCTTGGAAGCCAAAATATATTGCTCAACTGTCCTCCTGAAGATGGTAGTAACCTATCTTCAACCATTTAGTAAATGTACTCCCACAATCTTTGGTGGGTAGTAGTTCCCAAGTGCCTGTTGTGCTTTCCAGAGATAGAGGTTGCAAATTTGAGAGGTGCTGTTAATGTTGTCATGGTATGTACAGTGCCCTCCATAATGTTTGGGATAAAGACCCATCATTTATCCATTTGCCTCTGTACAATTTGAAATTTGTAATAGAAAAAAAATCACAAGTGGTTAAAGTGCACATTGTCAGATTTTATTAAAGGCCATTTTTATACATTTTAATTTCACCTTGTAGAAATTACAGCTGTGTTTATACATAGTCCCTCTATTTCAGGGCACCATAATGTTTGGGACACATGGCTTCACCGGCGTTTGTAATTGCTCAGGTGTGTTTAATTGCCTCCTTAATGTAGATATAAGGGAGCTCTCAGCACCTAGTCTTTCCTCCAGTCTTTCCATCACCTTTGGAAACTTTTATTGCTGTTTATCAACATGAGGACCAAAGTTGTGCCAATGATGAGACTGAGAAATAAGAATAAAACTGTTAAGAGACATCAGCCAAACCTTAGGCTTACCAAAATCAACTGTTTTGGACATCATTAAGAAGACAGAGAGCACTGGTGACTGATTGTAGACTTTAGGAGAGCTTCCCCTCCCCTCACCCTACTCACCATCAACTACACCACAGTACATCTGTGGAGACTTTGAAGTTCCTGGGAACCATCATCTCCAAGGATCTTAAATGGGGGGCTACCATCGACTCCACAGTCAAAAAGGCACAACAGAGGATGTACTTCCTGCGGCAGCTGAGGAAGCACAATCTGCCACAGGCAATGATGGTCCAATTCTACACGGCCATCATAGAGTCTGTTTTCACCTTCTCCATAATGGTCTGGTTTGGCTCAGCCACCAAGCATGACACCTGGAGGCTGCAGCGAATCGTCCGATCAGCAGAGAAGATTATTGGCTGCAACCTTCCCTCCATTGATGAACTGTACACTGCAAGGGCCAGGAAGCGAGAGGGCAAGATCATCTCTGACCCCTCTCACCCTGCCCATAAACTCTTTGAATCACTTCCCTCTGGAAGGCGACACTGGACTGTCAAAGCTGCCACAGCCAGACATAAAAACAGTTTTTATCCACGAGTAGTTGCTCTACTCAACAGCCAAAAATCTGTAGCCTCCCTTTGATCTGGTATTTTGTTGGATCACATACTTGATCAATGGTGTTTTATCATTTATGTTTTATTATTATTAATGTTTAGTGTTTTCTGAGTCATTCGTAACTGTCACTATGTCATGTTGTTACTTGTGGGCGGAGCACCAAGGCAAATTCCTTGTATGTGAATACTTGGCCAATAAACTTACTTACTTACTTACTTTACTAATCGCAAAGGGACTGGCAGGTCAAGGAAAATTTGCACAGCTGATGACAGAAGAATTCTCTCTATAATAAAAATAAATCCCCAAACACCTGTCCGACAGATCAGAAACACTCTTCAGGAGTCAGGTGTGGATTTGTCAATGACCACTGTTCGCAGAAGACTTCATGAACAAAAATACAGAGGCTACACTGCAAGATGCAAACCACTGGTTAGCCGCAAAATAGATGGCCAGTTTACAGTTTGCAAAAAGTACTTAAAAGAGCAACCACAGTTCTGAAAAAAGGTCTTGTGGACAGATGAGACGAAGATTAACTTATGTCAGAGTGATGGCAAGAGCAAAGTATGGAGGAGAGAAGGAACTGCCCAAGATCCAAAGCATACCACCTCATGTGTGAAACACGGTGGTGGGGGTGTTATGGCCTGGGCGTGTATGGCTGTTGAAGGCACAGGCTCGCTTATCTTCATTGGTGATACAACTGCTGATGGTAGTAGCATAATGAATTCTGAAGTGTATAGACACATCCTATCTACTCAAATTCAAACAAATGCCTCAAAACCCATTGGCTGGCGGTTCATTCCACAGCAAGACAATGATCCCAAACTTACTGCTAAAGCAACAAAGGAGTTTTTCAAAGCTAAAAAATTGTCAATTCTTAAGTGGCCAAGTCAATCACCCGATTTGAACCCAATTGAGCATGCCTTTTATATGCTGAAGAGAAAACTGAAGGGGACTAGCCCCCAAAACAAGCATTAGCTAAAGATAGCTGCAATACAGGCCTGGCAGAGCATCACCAGAGAAGACACCCAGCAACTGGTGATGTCCATGAATCGCAGACTTCAAGCAGTCATTCCATGCAAAGGATATGCAACAAAATACTAAACATGACTACTTTCAATTACATGACATTGCTGTGTCCCAAACTTTATGGTGCTCTGAAATGAGGGGAACTAGGTATAAACACTGCTGTTTATAGGACTACATGGTGAAGCCAAAATGTATAAAAATGGCCTTTATTGAAATCTGACAATGTGCACTTTAACCACATGTGATTTTCTCTATTACAAATCTCAAATTGTGGAGTACAGAGACAAATAAATAAATGATGGGTCTTTGTCCCAAACATTATGGAGGGCACTGTAACTATAATGCCTCTTACAATTGGTGTGCTGCATATTACCATGTGCCAATGCTGCAGGGACCAAATATTTGGGTGGTAAATGGGATATCAATCAACTGAAAAAAAAGCTACGAATTTGCAATAGCATATTATTCTTTGTGGTACACTGCAGCAATATTAATGCACTATTGAGCCTTGTAGAATCATTATCAGAAGGTGGGGCATTGAAACAAAACCAAATAGAAAACACAGAAATAGGGCAATTAGCTGAATCATTCTAGGTTTTAAACAGTGCGGGTCTGACACCAGTCAAGGTCTACATACAACTCTGGCCATTGGGTTATGACAATAATAACCAGATCTTTTAAAAGGTGCATCAAAAACAGAGATCATGATAGTTCTGAGAAGAGAATGGACAATCGGGAGATATCTATATTGGAGAAAGGAATGTTAATAAAATAATGCTAATTTCACAACTTTACATAAAGGAAAGTAAATGGGTGACATAGAGACTAATTGTGACAAATTCAAAGAATAACAGATGAATAACAGAGTTAATGCAGGGAACCAAGTAATATCATGTGATATGTTATTTCAAGCAGAATATGGTATTTTCTATAGCATCATTCAATAGTTTTAAGGAATACTAGACCAAGTGCAGACCCGTTGGGTCTGTTCCCCCAACGTGCGGTTGTGGGGGTGGGGGGGGTGGGGAGGCGGCATGCAGCGTCGCACACACTAACTAGCCTCCCCCCGCACACACGCTAATTACCCCCTTGATATTATATTAATATTATTAATTTGCTCCTTTTACCCCATAATCACACTATATACTGATGCATAGCCCCCAACTTGCAGTCACATCTACAGGGGGGGGGTGGGGGTAGAGAGTGAGGACAGAAAGAGAAGGGGCAGAGACAGAGAGAGAGGCAGAGACAGAGAGAGAGGGGCAAGAAGGAGAGGGGGTGGAGGGGAGGAGAAGAGGGAGGATGGGTGAGGGGGGAAAGGTGGGGGAGGAGGGGAGGAGAGATAGAGGGGAGGGGAGGAGAGAGGGGGTGAGAGTGAGGGGGAGAAAGAGGGGGTGCTGAGAGGGGGGTGAGGGGAGGGGGGAGAGGTGGGGAGCAGGGAGGGGGAGAGAGGGTGGAGGGAAGAGGGTAGGGGGTGTGGAGGGCAGGGGGTTTAGGGGAGGGAGGATGGTGAGGGGATGGAGGGGAGGAGGGGGAGAGAAAGAGGTGAGAGAGAGAGAGAGAGGGGAGAGAGAGAGGGGGGAGAGAGGGGGGAGAGGGAGAGGGTGCTGAGTGAGGGGGAGAGAGAGGGGGTGAGGAGAGGGGAGCAGGGAGGGGAAGGGTGGAGGGAAGGGGTAGGGGAGTGTGGAGGGGAGGGGGGTTTAGGGGAGGGTGGGCGGGGGAGGGGAGGAGGGGGAGAAAAAGAGGGGGGAGAGGTGGGGGGAGAGAGAGAGAGGGGAGGGGGGAGAGAGGAGAGAGGGGAGGAGAGAGGGGAGGGGGAGAGAGGAGAGGGGATGGGGGAGAGAGGAGAGGGGGAGGGGGGAGAGAGGAGAGGGGGGGAGAGAGGAGAGGGGGGGAGGAGAGGGGGAGAGAGGAGAGGGGGGGGGGGTGCCTTTTTACTTCAACCCAAACGCCCCAAACAACCATTTGCAGGCAGTGCCTTTTTACTTCAAACCACCCATATTTTCATTTTCAAACCACTTTAACGGCACTCACAGTTGAGTAGACATGTGTTCAGTGTTATTCAGAGCTCAGTGAGATGTGACCTCCATCTTGCAGAGACTGAGAGAGGCACACCACTTCCTGGTTTTATAGTCCCTCCCCCTCCCTCCAGCAGGGGCAGCAGAGAGAATGGTGAATTTTTAAAAAACATTAATATCTCTTTTAATATCGATTTTTCATCGATGGGAAAAATCCTCTGGTCCAGGAAGGCAGACGTGGGCTCTGAGCGAGGTGGCCAAAAATGACGGCCGTAGGTCGCGGCGTTCTCTCGGAAATCGCAGCACAGTGGGCCAAAAGCGGTCAAGATCAGACTTTTAGTAATATAGATGTTTATTTGATACTTCGGCTCTCAAGCTCTTTAAAGATCGAGATTTTTTGTCGCTCTCAATTCTTATAGTTTTTTTTAAATAGATAAATGACATCTTTGATCAGTTTAGGCTTATTTTTACCTCAAGATTATTAAAATGCAGTCAAAAACTCACGGATGGAATTATTTATTGTATTGCCGAGTAAAATGACTGAAGGAAACCACTGCTGATGCATTTTACCTGAAGTTACAATAAAAAGGAGGAGCAAGATTAATTATGATACGATACGTTAGAACTTAATTTATCCCAGGAGGTACACTAACAGTCAAGACAACAGTGTCAAATTCAGGAGAGACACAATGTACATGCGTTGCCAGAGTTTTAATGCCAAATTATTGACAAGGATGTGTGAATGCAGATTCTTCACTCACAGTATGTGCTCTGTAAATCTTTGGATCATTGGATTAATCACTTTGAATAACAGAATGCATTGTCTCCTGAGAATGAAATAGTGATGACCCCATTCCTAGCTGTCAGAGTTCGCTTCCTGTTGGTTGAACATAGAGCCACACTGACAGCAACCTTTGGTAGTCATGGAGACTTAACCATTCAGTAAGTAAAGTGATCTCATCACCTAATTGTTATCCACAGCTCAGTTAAAATATAATGACATTTGTGTAAAAAGTTTGTAAACAGCAGTTTGTAAAAGTCAACAAATTAGCAAGCACTTTTTCTACTAGTTAACATGCAATACATTTTCTAATCCCATTTGCTCCAATATCGCAGTTAGAAATGATGAATAGATCACGTGTGTATGTGCAGCAGAATACAAATATACAATCTCTCAAGAAAGGGTATACTAGCAACAAGATAAACACAAGCACTGGTAAGATAAGTCTTTGCAGCCGTGTCCCCACCTTTCCTTGCCCTGCTAACAGAATGCATTTGAACTAAAAGAAAATGAATGTACAACCGAGTATAGCCCTGAAAGAAGCACAATGCTGATTTGATTGAATTGAAAATTATTCTAGCAACGTTGGACTGCAATAGATTTATGTAAGAGCACTGGAATAAATATTTTTGCCATAATCCTTCAAAAGATTCGCATTATATACCTTCACTTAAAAACACTGGTGTGACTGCAAAAATAGCATTAAAGTTCTATCCTGTATAGATTGGCGTCTTACTTCTGGACTTTGCAGTAAAGATATTGTGGAGGCTTTAAGCTTTCACATTTACTATCGAGCAAATTAGACAACAACATCCACCACATCTGCATAATTAAATGTGGGAATCAAGAGGTTGCTATCCAATTAATTCCTTTCCTCTAAAAGCTTGCCTCACTAGTCCATCACCAGGAGATTTAGTATTCAAAGTGAAGTTTGAATACTCGCTCCCTTCTACCCCACCATGCACAACAGAGTAAGTTAGTGTACGTCCATTCACGTGTAAATGAATTTTTTAACAACGCGATGTTTTAATTACAGGCATTCTCTGTGCCCTTGAAAACTGTGGAATCTCATACTTTCAGTTTTAAGTTACTTTTAGAGGTTTTACAACATTTTTTCAAATTATTTCTATTTTCTTAATTCCATCTATTTGCTCCATGCCCCCTCTTTATTTTGCTTTCTTTTGTTAAACAGAATTAAATATTCTAACTTGCGCTTACTGGTTTAGATTCTGCTTGCTCCAACAATAAGTCTTTAACCTAATCAGTTTAAGTAATGGCTAAATTCATCTTTGGTCTCTTATGCTAAACAAATACAGAAGTATTAGCTACCTAGTTGCATTAATCTCCAATACATTTAATTACATTGATTTCAATGAAATCAAATGTGCCAAAGTGGGTATAACTGGCGGCTGGTACTTGTACATAATTTTGGCACTAGTAATCAATGACAAATATCTCATCCGTGGATGAAAAGCAAAAATATTGCTGATGCTTGACATATGAAATAACAACGGAAAATATTGGACGTACTCAGTAAGATATGATGAATGCCTGCTGATTATCTTCAGCAATATCTGTTTTTACTTCTCCTTAATATTGCTTTCTCTGTTGACACCTTATCAAATCATCTGTAAAAGGTATCATGCTATATCACCTCTTAATGACTGCACAAAAGCTCATGAAAAGATGGGCATATGTAAGCCTAATCAACAGCATGTGCCATTTGTTCAGTAATGAATGCAAAATCTGAACTGTTACAAGGAATTAGGCTAATTTAAACGTCCTTAAGACTTGTTGAGATGTCGACTGTGGAAAACAACAGTGGATTCAACATTGATGTGCCAAAACAGTAGATCTTTTAGTATTTTGCAAAAGGGGCCTTCTACATTTTTCTTTGGAGAAAGGGATTTGTCCGTTCCGATCTTCTCTCCAGGTAACCATCTTTCACTTCAGTGTTTCAACAAGAGCTTAGTAGGTATTAGATGCCCATTCTCACAGCTGTCAGCTGAATCCATCTCGTAGTTTACAGTTACCAGTTTCCATTGACAACTACTGTGTAAAGGGCTCTAACCATGGTGGTATATTATGTAGGTACCTTTGCAATTCACACAAGCATTTCACAATTATGGGTTGATAACTGAATTCCAAGTGATCCCGGAACTGTGCTGTTGACATGCAATGCCTTGTGTGTTATTGGTATTTATAAATCGCACCATCATGGCCGAGATGAAACAGACAAGAGTTCCTGGCTTGGTACGTTCGTGGACTAGCATAATTATAGGACTAGTATAATTTCTAACATATCCTGCTGTAGAGAAAAAACTATTTGCATTTATATAATGGCCTCAGTATAATGAATGTCCAAAGTGTTTCACGATGATTTTCCCACATTTGTGTCTGAAAGTAGAGGTGTGAGAACAGGAATCAACTAAAAGAACCAAATTGAGAAAACTACACACGTTCATAAAATGATTCCCAAGATATTGATGGCAATAAACAAAAAGATTTGCAGTAAAAGATAACAGATTAGACTAAAAGGACAAAGCATGATGATGAGATTTTTTAAATTAATTTTAAAATCAAGGCCAGTATTTATTGCCCATGCCTGATTGTTCTCGAACCGAATGGCTTACTACCCCTATATTGAGGGGAGGGGGGGGGGGGGGGTGCATTTAAGAGTCAATCAGATCAAGTGCTTCATTTGGAGAGCAATTAATATTTTGCACTATCCTGTAGATACTGGGCAAAACTTGCAATTCAACAAAAGCACTGGTGTACTGTCATGTGCAGAGCATGGTATGCAATCAGGAGACTATAAGACCTATATCAAAATTAGGCTGTTTGGCAGTCAACTCAATGAAACGCAATTTAAGTAAGACAATAGACAATAGGTGCAGGAGTAGACCATTCGGCCCTTCGAGCTAGTACCACCATTCAATGTGATAGTGGCTGATCATCCCTATTCAGTACCCTGTTCCTGCCTTCTCCCCATTTCCCCTGACTCCGCTATCTTTAAGAGCCTTATCTAGCTCTCTTTTGAAAGTATCCAGAGAACCGGCATCCACCGCCCTCTGAGGCAGAGAATTCCTCAGACTGACAACTCTCTGTGTGAAAAAGTGTTTCCTCATCTCCGTTCTAAATGGTTTACCCCTTATTCTTAAACTGTGTCCCCTGCTTCTGGACTCCTCCAACATCAGGAACATGTTTCCTGCCTCTAGTGTGCCTAAACCCTTAATAATCTTATATGCTTCAATAAGATCCCTCTCATCCTTCTAAACTCCAGAGTATACAAGCCCAGCCTCTCCATTCTCTCAGCATATGACAGTCCCGCCATCCCGGGAATTAACCTTGTAAACCTACTTTGCAATCCCTAAATAGCAAGAATGTCCTTCCTCAAATTAGGGGACTAAAAATGCACACAATACTCCAGGTATGGTCTCATTGGGGGCCTATACAACTGCAGAAGGACCTCTTCGCTCCTATACTCAACTAAAAGAGATACCATTCAGATTTATTTCCTCCTTGTAACTATGTTGTATTGTAATTTGCAATTCATACCTCAAAGAAACGGGTGTTTTTAGTGAAATGTATCTTTAGACAGAACTTTAAACAATTAGCTAAAATTTGGGGATTACAATAAAAGGAAAAATATAATGATGACTATATTACCAGTTCTTACAATTACCTGGAATATAAAAATGTAAATAAAATAATTATATTTACTCTCATATTTACTGAAAGATTATCTATTTCTACACGTTCATAATATTGTAATTTACTATCAAGCCAATTTTATTCTATTTTGAAAATGAGGGCTTTGGAGTGAACATTCAGGGGCTATTTTCATTTGCACTATTTTTGAATTATGTCTGCAATAAAATATTACTCAATGTAGCAATGTTACAAAATTTTGAGATTTTAAAAATCAAGTCTGTAATTTATCCCATCAGATAAAGCATAAAAAAAGTTTAATTTGACACCTAATTCACTTTCATATCTCAAGTATTTAAAAAGTTATGGCCATTTTCATACTGGGAAATGAGCATCTTATTCCCTATTGATTTTCTATGGACATAACAAAAAAGCTGTGATCGTGAACAGTCAAAAGCCCATAACTTTCTTAAAAATTAAGAGAACTGAATGAAATTTTCAGTTATCATAGATTGAAGCATTCTGAAACAAATATAAAATAATCTTACTTGGATGACCTGAAATTAAAGCATATAATTAGTTAGTTACCTAATTGTAGCTAATTTCAGACTTCAATTACTAGATCTAAACATCTATCCATTTCTTAATAAATGATTAACATTTTTAAATAGCCTAAATGTCCAAATAATATTCACAAATAATTCACAATAAAACATGATTTTTAAATCTCATTTACATTAATTTATAGGCCAAATGGAAGGAATTTAGTGTTTAATTGTTGTAAATAAATGCCCATTTAAATCAGCTTTCCAGTGGGTCCCTGTGGAACGCGCTGGTTTAGAACGTTCACAATGCGGTAGATTTGTGCCCCAAATGCCGAGAAAAATACTGCGCGATATAATGGGCCCAAATTGAGCTACTCGCAATATTAAACTTTGTATAAAGGGATCTTTAGAAGCCCTTTTTAATGTAAAAATATATAACCTAACTTCTGCTATTTGCTTTATGAGACCCTGCGGTTGCTGGCGGTCGCGGGTTTAGAGATTGATTTTTAAACTACTATAACTATTATTCAAGGCCTTTAAACCTAATAATAGCTTTTGCGACGGGGTCTTCCAGCGATTTTTCGTTAATAATTAACTAGGCTGAACATTTTCGATTGGAACAGCTTAGAGAAAATCGCGTTTTAAACCCGCCCCCTCTAAACGGCGCCAAAATCGCGCACACCCTCAGCAGCAGATCTTCAACGACGCTTCAGGTAGGCTTTGCAACATACCTACTCAATGTTTGGAATTCCAGTTAAAGCCCAGCATTATTCCTGTTCTTTAAGAAATGAAAATAGGTTTGTCACAAAAAAGACCCAATGGGTCCATAGCCAAAGCAATTTCCTGAGCTAATTTATCTATTCTTAAAGTGGAGTCAGTAAACCAAAAAATGCCCAAAAAGCTAATTACTGCTGCCTTGTGCATTTAGTGAGCATAGTCTGCAGAATAATGAAAGCTCATAATATGCAAACTTCACAGGAAAACATAATCGCAAAGGGAATGAATAATGTTTCATTAGGGTCTTTTGCTCCTGCACCTGGATATTTTTAGACATGGTAATTTGTGTGGACTACTTTATTTAAATACTTACAGTGTTTGCTGGAAAGGATTTTGTTTTATAAAGCACTAGTGATTTTATATATTTTCTTCTTTACATAATCCTTTATTATTAACATTGACTTTTATTGCTTAATCCGAAATATAAATTATTCATGTGTTGACGTACAAAATATGTATATGCTTAAAAAAAAATTCACAAACCAAGAGTGAAACAGAGGAATAACATTATTGCAACCCAGTTTTATATGCACCAGCATTCAGATTCAAACAGAACTTTAGATATCTGCAGGAGGAAGAAATAGAGAAGGCCTTAATGGTTGACAACTTTTTTTTGAAGCACAGTAAAGACCTAAAGCTTTCTGATTGCTATTCTTGGAATGCAAGATTGCAGCCCCAAACTGCAACACAGCTGTCTTAAGCTGAACCAGACTGTTAACAACATTGCACATTTTATTCCCTCTGATATAATTTCTATCACCAAGACCACCTAGTTCTATTTCCTTAATGTTGTGCATCTACGGTCACTATTGCTGAAACCTGTACCCATGCTTATGTTACATTCAGACATTGCTGTGAACTAACTAGCTGATCTAATCCATGCAACGTTCTGCTTGTCCATCATGTTTTGTCTCAGCCTCACAATACAACCATTTCCCTTGCATATGAACAGTGCCCCAAAATTTTGTACACAATGTTACTGCCCATAAAGGCTGTTCCACAGTTTTTTAATGATATTCTGCCCCACACTATCTGTTGCCATCAGAATAACCAGGCGATATGACCTCCATGTGGGTCTCCTTCTGTGCCTTGCAAATATCCCCTCAGCTCCAGAATACGTGGGATCACCAGTTATTATATCTCTAGCTCCTTGACAATGTTTATTTATTTCTTTAGTGCACAATTATATCATGAGATTACTAATTTGTTTTAATCTTAATGTGTGTTCAATGTTTGATTCCAACAAAAAATGCGACTTGCTCACCTTCCCCAAATGGCATCTCATCTTTACTCATCCACTGTTCCTGATAATTTGATTTTAACATTCCCAAAGATGCCCCTCAGTTCCCAGAGGGAAAATTGTTACCTGTCTAATGTGTGCTACTTCACCCACAGCAATTTTTGAGCCTGAATTTAAGTGCCCAGTTCAATTTTATTAACTATCGTTTTTTTAAATCCTGCTGAATGTGTGAAAAAATGGTCAAAATTGAATTTTAGAACAAAAGTACTTTTGCATATTTTAGCTTAGTTTAAGTACCCAATTCAATTGTAGCCACATATTATCATTTTTTTCAATATTTAAATAAATTTAAATATTACATTTGTCAAGTTACATTATTATTCACCTTGTGCAATTTTGACAGGTTGGCTGATTATGTGAATTATTTTTAAATGTTTTTATTCTGCATTCTTCCCGAATATGTAGATTGAGTGTTTATTCCAAAGCAAGAAACAAATCTATGCACTATGACTTTGAGCAAAATAATTGTTGTGTATTTGGATGCTTGGAACAGACTTAAATAAGGCTCGGACACGGGAGTAAACGAACAAGCTTCTTTATTCCAGGACGCCACCTTGAGTCTCCCCCGCACATGCGTACTTGCACAAGACATCACATATACTAATTACATATGCTAATTATCACATACTTAACACTCCTCCCCCTTTAACTTGGAGGCAGGTAACACCATTTGTATTACATACCTATCAGTAGTATTATTATAAACAGACAACTTCAGAAACACAGACATTTTCTATGTAACATTGAGTAGTTCAGAGAATGGTGGTGGAGGGGTGTTTTTGCACTCTTAAATGCCTTAACCAAAGTTTTATAAAGCTGCAGCATAAATTTCCAACAGTTATGTTCAATGCCTGGACTGATGAAGTCAGTCAAATATTCCATTTAGATCAATGTTTCTAAGGGTCCTGCCATTTACTGTCTTCTAAAATGCATCACTTGTCGGGATTAAACTCCGTGTGCCATTTCTTCACCCAAATTTCCAACTGATGTTTATCCTTGTGAAAGAATGAACTGTAGATGCTGGTTTAAACTGAAGATAGACACATAAAGCTGGAATAACTCAGCGGGGCAGGCAGCATCTCTGGAGAGAAGGAATGGGTGACGTTTCGGGTCGAGACCCGTCGGTAGACAGGTCTCAACCCGAAACGTCACCCATTCCTTCTCTCCAGAGATGCTGCCTGGCTCGCTGAGTTACTCCAGTTTTTTTGTGTTTATCCTTGTGAAACCTTTGACAAACATCCTCGTCATCCACAACTCCAATTTATGTGTCATCTGAAAACTTACTATCGTACCACCTACATTTTCATCTAAATCATTAATGTATTTTACAAACAACATAGGTCTCACTACTAATCCTTGCAGAACACCACAGGTCACAGTAAGGAAAGCAGTTCTCTAGTATTATACTGAAGAAGGGTTTCAACCTGAAACGTTGCCTATTTCCTTCGCTCCATAGATGCTGCCTCACCCGCTGAGTTTCTCCAGCATTTTTGTCTACCCTCTACTATTATTCGTTGAGTTCTATGTCCAAGCTAACTTTGGGACTCACAATGTGACTTAAACTTTTGACCAGTCAACCATGAGGGACCTTGTCAAAAATCCACATTGACAATGGCAATTGCTCTACCTTCATCAATCATCTTTGCTTCTTCCACAAGAACTCAGTCAAATTTGTGAGACAGGACCTCCACCGTACAAAGCGATGCTGCTTTTCCCCAATAAGTCCATGCTTTTCCAAATGTGAGTAAATCTTGTGCCAAAGAATCTTCTCCCATAAGTTCTACATCACTAATGTTAGCCAGTAATTGCCTTTAAACAAAGGAACAACATTGGCTATTCTCCAGTCTCTGGCACCTTGTTTGTGATTAAAGAGAACAATTTCTGTCAAGCCCCAGTAATCTCCACCTTTGCTTTACTCAGTATCGTTAATAGATCCCCTCAGGCCCTTGTTATTTATCCACTAATGTTTTTCCTGATATCTAACACCTCCTCCTTCTTAATATCAACATGCCTTAGGAGATCAACAATAACCCTCCTTGATCTCACCATCATTAATATCCTTTTCCTAAGTGAATATTGATGCAGAGTACTTGCCCATGTTCTCTGGCGGAGGGTGTGGCGAGAGGCTGGTTATGTATTGGGCTACACACACAACTCCCTGCAACGTCTTACAGTTTTGTGCAGAATTGTTGTCAAACCTCTCAACCATTTCTGTAATGGCTACAATAATGTATATATAATAGAATTTCCTCCCTTGCTTCCCATACATGGGCTCCATGGTGAGTTAGCAAACTAGATATAAAATTGTTTAAGAAGGAACTGCAGATACTGGAAAATCGAAGGTAGACAAAAATGCTGGAGAAACTCCGTGGGTGAGGCAGCATGAATGGAGCAAGGGAAATAGGCAACGTTTTGGGTCAAAACCCTTCTTCAGGCATTTTTGTCTCCTTAGATATTTAATTGGTTTGGTAGTGGGAGGCTGAGGGTAGGTTCACTTGCAAGCATTTCAAGACCTACAATACCTCCTCCTTTGATACGCTCCATGGCATCACTGATCCTTTCCCTGAACTCAATAGCTTCCACATCCTTGTCCATGGTAATACAGAAAAGTATTTATTTAAGACCGCCCATTTCTTGTAGTTCCACACAAACATCACCACACTGATCCTTAAGGGGACCTACACTATCCTTAGCTCTTAATATATTTATTGAATCCAGATTTTCATTAATCTTGTCTACCAGGGATATCTCATAGCATTTTTTTTCCAAACTAATTTCTTTCTTGAATGTATTCCTACATCTCTTATAATCCTCAAAGGACTCGTTTGACCCCAACTGCCCATCCCTGACATATGGCTCATTTTTCCAGACTCAGCCCCTAATACCCCTCATTATCTAAGGTTCTCTAATCTAGCTGGCTTTGCACTTCACTCTTAACAGGAACATGCTGGTCATGAACTCCTACTGTCTCACTTTTGAAAGCCTCTCCCTTGCTAGTGCCCTTTTATGTGCAAACAGCCTCTCCAGATCATTTTACAACTGGCTTAAAACTAAAAAAAAGGAAAAGGAAAGACCTTACCTTTACTCACCTTGTCACTGCTTAGCCTCCTCGCCGAAGCCGTACTCGTCAAAGCCTCTGCATTTACATTTCAGGCACAGCACTTTGACCTCAAAAATAGCCCTGCTCATAATGGCCATTCCCTGTAGTGCATTTCTGCGTTTTATATGCTGAATCGTGACCGTGAGGGCAGGTCTGCCAGTAGAGAAATAAATTACTGTACTTTGCCATACCTTGAACCACCTTTTTAAACTTGCATTGACAGGCTGTTAAATTGCTTATAAACAATCCAGCAACTCATACAACCGGTGCTGGGGTAGAATCACAAGTTTACATAGAATTGCTTAAGCATATCAAAACCAACATAACTGTTAATGAGGTAATTCATTCTGGAATCCAAGTGCATCTTTAAACTGTGTGTGTACCATATGGTGTAACCTTCAAAGCTTTGTGATACAACCAGTTGGGAGTTTACTGCCTTCAGCAAGGGATGTTTGTTTCATAGCCTCTGATATTTTTCTCAGTGAGTTGCAGCACAGAACATCACTGCCTAAAAGAAGAAGATTTAATAGGAGAAATCTGTCACCTCATCTACCCCCCTAATATTGCAGGCAGATAACACAGCAAAAATAGGCAGTTCTGACATTAAAAATACAATGTGTGCTATCTGAAGTTAGAGAATTTGTTATATAGTCCAGAAAGCTGCAACATGCCCAGAGAATATGAATTGCTGTGCTGAAGCTTGTACTGGGCCTCATTTTAACAATGGAGAAGGCCATGGACAGGTAAGTCGGAGTGGGTTTGGCACAAAGAGTAAAAGCAACAAGCAACAGGTAGCTCGAGGTTACCCCTGCACACTGAACACTGGTTCTCCACAAAGTGTTCACCCTATCTGCCTTGGGTGTCTTTAGTATAGAGAAAGCCACATTGTGAACATTGAATGCAGTACAATAGTCTGTAAGACTTGCAAATGAATCATTGCTTTACATGGGAAGATTGTTTGGGTCCCTGAATTAAGGGAGAGATGAAAGAACAGGTGTTCACATCTCCTGCAAGGGAAAGTGCCATGGGATGGGCTACAGTTGGAGGGGAAGGAAGAGCAAATCAGGGAAACACGAAGGCCATTGCCTCTTCAAAATGCTAAAAGGGGCAAAGAGAGGAAGATGTGATTAGTGTTGGAGCTGGCAGAAATTGCAAAGGAGCTGTTGAATAGCTGGTGGAAATGGAGGTGCGAACCAGAGAGCTCTGTTATTGCTTTGTTCAGAGGTGAAGGGATGAGAGTAGGTGTGTAGGAAATAGATGGAATGTGGTTTCAGTAGGACTGGAACTTTAAATTATTTGGAATTTGGAATGATAAGCTGAAATGACATGCATGGCACATGACAAATATTCTTTCATAAGGATTTCAAAAGCTGTTACTCTGAAGCATGACTTTGCTCCCACATATATGTTTTTATTTTCAATGCAAATTGTTTATTTTTACTATGATTCATTACTGCTGCAGTCACTGTTTAGTACCTGCAAAGCTGCCTCGGGGAAGACTTTGTCTGTGTACAACAGATGCATTAATACTAAAAGAAGCAAGGAAATGCTAAATGCTAATTACTAAATGCTTTGGCATTTACTCACAAGTAAATCAATATCTTGGATTCACAAAAGACTGCAGATGCTGGAAGTTTGAACAAAAAGTAAACTGCTTGAGGAACTCAGCAGGTCAGGCAACATTACCTTTAAGGAAATAGACAGACGTTTTGGGTCAGAACCCTTTTTGAGACGTTGAAGAAGGGTTCCGCCCGAAACATCGATCCATTTCCTTCCGCAGATGTTGCCTCACCCACTGAGTTCCTCCAGCAATTTGTTTTAAAGTAAATCTTGATCATCGCAAATATCTGTGATGAATAATTCTCTGTGGATTCCTGATAAAATTCAGAAGTTCTGTGCATGAGTTGATATAATTACACCATGTAATTAAGTAATTTCAATATCATGACTGAATCACTTGTTAGATTATTCGGACAAGGCTGAAAAATTGAAGCGCTTTCGAAGGCTTTTCTCTTTTTTGGCATTTCATCAACAATTAGCCCAGTTTCCAATGTTGCTCCCGAGTTTGGCTCTGTTCTATATAAAAATATATAAATTTAAACAAATTTGAAAATTTTAGGGAATGTTTCTTGCAAATCACTTTGTTTGATAAGAGAAAAACCTCAACTTTCTGAATATATTATGACATCAAATCGTCATAATTAGTCTACTATGAAGAAAACAGTGTTGAGATCTATAGCCTCAAAATTACGTGGGTGTATTAATTCTACTGAGTAATGCATGTTTGCGCTGGCATGATATAACCAGTATATATTTTGAAGTAAATGCTTTGCTTGTGATACATGCTGGAAATGTGCAGAGTAGGAAGACTGTGATGCCAATTATTGTACAACATCAATTTGATCTCAGTGCTGCTAAATTGTACCATAATGATACAGATAATGCCTATTTAAATGCAATAGGAGTATCATTAAACTGGAAAGAGTACAGAAAAGATTGACAAGAATGTTGCCTGGACCTGATGGCCTGAGCTATAGGGATAGATTGGGCAGTCTAGACATTTATTCCTTGGAGCATAAGTGACTGAGGGATGATCTTACAGTGGTGTATAAAATCATGAGGGGAATAGATAGGTTAAATGCACAGAGTCTTTTACCCAGAGTAGGGGAATCAAGAACCAGAAGACATAGGTTTAAGATGAGAAGAGAAAAGATTTAATAGGAAACTGAGGGAAAACTATTTTGCTGTCAGACGCAAAAAGCTGGAGTAACTCAGCAGTATAGGCAGCATCTCTGGAGAGAGGGAATGGGTGACGTTTTGGGTCGAGACCCTTCTTCAGACTGGTTAGGGATAAGGGAAACGAGAGATATAGACGGTGATGTGGAGAGATAAAGAACAATGAATGAAAGATATGTTAAAACGTAATGACGATAAAGGAAACAGGCTGTAGGGTGAAAATGAGAAGCTAGTGTGACTTGGGTGGGAGAGGGATAGAGAGAGAGAGAGAGAAAGAGAGAGAATGCCGGGGCTTCCTGAAGTGAGTGATATCAATATTCAGACCACTGGGCTGTAAGCTGCCCAAGCGAAATATGAGATGCTGTTCCTCCAATTCGCGTTTAGCCTCACTCTGACAGTGGAGGAGACTGAGGACAGAAAGGTCTGTGTAGGAATGGGAAAGAGAATTAAAGTGTCCAGCAACTGTGAGATCAGGTTGGGTCAGGCGGGCTGAGCGAAGGTTTTCCGCGAAACGATCGCCCAGACTACGTTTAGTCTGGTTGATGTATAAGAGTCCATATAATATAATAATATAATAATAATATATCTTTTATTGTCATTGCACGTCAGTGCAACGAGATTTAGTATGCAGCTCCACTGATGTACAAGAAAGGTAAATAAATACAATACATAAATAAACAAGCTGAATTGATTGACGTGACCATCTGAGGGAGACTGTCCAAAGGGGGTGGGTGGGGGGGGCACTCATTAGGGCCGGTTCAGAGCCGCTATAGCTCTTGGGATAAAACTGTTCCTGAGTCTGGAGGTTCGGGCGTAGAAGGCCTTGTAACGTCTGCCGGAGGGAAGTAGTTGAAACAGACCGTGGCAGGGGTGTGATGAGTCCTTATGGATGCTGAGGGCCTTCCTGAGGCACCGCGTGTGGTAGATGCCCTCCAAGGCTGGTAGCTCTGTCCCTATGATCCGCTGCGCTCTGTTGACGACGCGCTGAAGAGCTCTCCTCTCCGCCTCCGTGCAGCTGAGATACCACACAGAGATGCCATACGTTAGTATGCTCTCTGTGGTGCAGCGGTAGAACGTTGTCAGCAGCTGTTGGGGCAGACCAGTCTTTTTTAATGTCCTCAGGAAGAACAGTCGTTGCTGTGCCTTCTTGACCAGCGCGGCGGTGTTTGTGGACCATGTGAGGTCTTCTGAAATGTGAGTGCCCAGAAACTTAAAGCTGGACACTCTCTCCACACTTTCCCCATAAAGGGAGATTGGGGCATATTCTCCAGAATGGGACCTCCTGAAGTCAATAATCAGCTCCTTGGTCTTGGAGGTGTTTAGTGCCAAGTTGTTATTGGCGCACCAGTCCGCCAGGTTCTGCACCTCCGCTCTGTAGTTTGTTTCATCACCGTTGGTGATCAGCCCAATCACTGTTGTGTCGTCTGCAAACTTCACGATGGTGTTGGTGTCGAATGCAGGGACACAGTCGTGAGTGAAGAGGGAGTAGAGCATGGGGCTTAGTACACAACCCTGTGGTGTGCCGGTGCTCAGGGTGATGGTGGAGGACAGGTGCGGGCCCAGTCTCACTGCCTGCGGTCGCTCCGTGAGAAAGTTCAGGATCCAAGCGCATATCGGTGAGCTGAGGCCTAGCTGGTGGAGTTTGGTGGTGAGCTTGGTGGGGATGACCGTATTGAATGCAGAGCTATAGTCAATGAAGAGCATCCTCACATACGTGCCCTGTCTGTCCAGGTGAGTCAGGACAGTGTGAAGGGCCAGAGAGATGGCATCCTCTGTCGATCTATTTGCCCTGTATGCAAATTGATGGGAGTCCAGTGAGGCAGGGATGCTGGATTTAATATGGGAGAGGACCAGCCTTTCGAAGCACTTCATGGGGATTGGAGTCAGGGCAACCGGCCGGTAGTCGTTGAGGTTGGTGATTTTGGACTTTTTCGGCACCGGCACTATGGTGGCTGTTTTCAGGCACTTGGGGACCGTTGCCAGAGATAGAGAGAGATTGAAGATTCTCGTGAATACCTCCGCCAGCTGTCCAGCACAGTCCTTTAATACTCTTCCCTGTACACCATCCGGGCCTGCAGCCTTGCGTGGATTGATCCTACGCAGAGCGCACTGTACCTCCTGAGTGCTCAGTGTTAAGGCCTGTCCCTCCGCTATGGCCGGGGTTATTCCACACCTGGTGGTGTTGCCAGTATCGAACCGGGCAAAGAAGGTGTTTAGTTCGTTGGCCAGTGTGATATCACCGTGGGGGCAGGCGGGGCTGCTCTTGTAGTCAGTGATGTCCCTGACACCCTGCCACATGCTTCTGGTGTCCGCGGTATTGAAGTGGTCTTCTACCCTTTGCCTGTGGATGACTTTGGCCTTTTTTATGCCTCTGTTCAGGTTCGACCTGGCCGCACTGTAGGCAGAAGTGTCCCTGGATTTAAAGGCATTGTTGCGTGCCCTTAGTAGATCCTGAACCTCCTTGTTCATCCAGGGTTTCCGGTTTGGGAACATCTTTATTTGCTTGTCCACTGTGACAGTCTCCACACAGCAGTTGATGTAGGAGAGCACAGTGGATGTGTACTCCTCCAAGTCTACCTCTGTACCACTGGTAGCCTGTTGTGCAAACAGGTCCCAGTCGGTGCGATCAAAGCAGTCCTGGAGTTGTAGGGTTGCGTCCTCGGGCCATATTTTGACCGTCCTTATTGCAGGTTTGGTCTTGCGGATGAGGGGTCTGTATGCAGGCAGTAGAAACAGTGAGAGGTGATCGGATTGTCCCAGGGATGGGCAGGGGAGAGCTCTGTATGCGTCCTTGATGTTGGCGTACACTTTATCTTGAGTATAAGAGCAGGGAGGTTCTACTGCAGTTGTAGAGGGTCTTGGTGAGACCACACCTGGAGTATTGCGTACAGTTTTGGTCTCCTAATCTGAGGAAAGACATTCTTGCCATAGAGGGAGTGCAGAGGAGGTTCACCAGACTGATTCCTGGGATGGCAGGACTTTCATATGAAGAAAGACTGGATAGACTCGGCTTGTACACGCTAGAATTTAGAAGATTGAGGGGGGATCTTATAGAAACGTACAAAATTCTTAAGGGGTTGGACAGGCTAGATGCAGGAAGATTATTCCCGATGTTGGGGAAGTCCAGAACTAGGGGTCACAGTTTAAGGATAAGAGGGAAGTCTTTTAGGACCGAGATGAGAAAATCATTTTTTACACAGAGAGTGGTGAATCTGTGGAATTCTCTGCCACAGAAGGTAGTTGAGGCCAGTTCATTGGCTATATTTAAGAGGGAGTTAGATGTGGCCATTGTGGCTAAAGGGATCAGGGGGTATGGAGAGAAGGCAGGGATGGGATACTGAGTTGGATGATCAGCCATGATCATATCGAATGGCGGTGCAGGCTCGAAGGGCCGAATGGCCTACTCCTGCACCTATTTTCTATGTCTATGTTTCTATGTTGAGCAATGGATACAGCAGATGAGGTTGGAGGAGGTGCAAGTAAACCTCTGCCTAACCTGAAAGGACTGTCGGGGTCCCTGGATAGAGTCGAGCGAGGAGGTATAGCGACAAGTGTTGCATCTTCTGGGGTTGCAGGGGAAGGTATCTGGGGAGAGGGTGATTTGGGTGGGAAGGGATGAGTTAAACAGGGAGTTGCAGAGGGAACAATCTCTGTGAAAGGCAGAAAGGGGCGGAGATGGGAAAATGTGGCTAGTGGGATCCCGTTGGAAGTGGCGGAAATTTCAGAGATTTATGTGTTGTATGCGACGGCTGATGGGGTAGAAGGTAATGACTAGGGAGACTCTGTCTTTGTTGCGACTCGGGGAAGGGGAGCATGGGGCAGAGCTACGAGGTACCGAGGAGACACGAGTGAGAGCCTCATCTATGATGGGAGAGGGGAACATAGATGAGGGCATCTCGGATGTTTAGAACACCTCACCTTGGGCGCATCTCGGATGTTTAGAACACCTCACCTTGAGCGCAGATGCGGCGTAGATGGAAGAATTGGGAGATGGGGATAGAGTCTTTGCAGGAAGCAGGGTGGAAGAAGTGTAGTCGAGATAGTTGTGGTCCCCCAACGTAATATGCCACCACTCACCTGTTCCTCCAACGCAATGGCGGGAGCGTTTTGTAGCCCGGGGACGGCTTCAGGCGGGGCCTACCGGGGGAGGGAGGATGTGTGGGGAGAGGGAGGATGTGAGTGGGGGGAGAGATTGTGGGTGTGGGGGGAAAGGGGGGGTGTGTGAGGGGAGAGGGGGGTGTGTGGGGGGAGGGGGGTTGTGGGGGAGGGGGGGTGTAGGGGAGGGAGGATGTGGGGGGGTTTTGGGTAGGCTTGGGTAAGCTAATAGCATGTTGGCCTTCATTGCGAGAGGATTTGAATTTAGGAGAAAGGAGGTCCTACTGCAGTTGTACAGGGCCCTGGTGAGACTGCACCTGGAGTATTGTGTGCAATTTTGGTCTCCCAATTTGAGGAAGGACATTATTGCTGGAGTGCACCGTAGGTTCACCAGGTTAATTCCCGGAATGGCGGGACTGACATGAAAGAATGAGTCGACTGGGCTTGTATTGACTGGAATTTAGAAGGATGAGAGTGGATCTTATTAGAAACATATAAAATTCTTAAAGGATTGGACAGGCTAGATGTAGGAAAAAATGTCCCGATGTTGGGGGAGTTCAGAACCAGGTCACAGTTTAAGTATAAGGGGTAGGCTGTTTAGGACTGAGATGCGGAAAAACCTTTCCACCCAGAGAGTTGTAAATCTGTGGATTTCTCTGCCACAGAAGGCAGTGGAGGCCAATTCACTGGATGTTTTCTAGAGAGAGTTAGATTTAGCTCTTAGGGCTAAAGGAATCAAGGGATGTGGGGAAAAAGTAGGAGCGAGGTACTGATCTTAGATGATCAGCCATGATCATATTGAATGGTGGTGCAAGCTCGAAAGGCTGAATGGCCTACGCCACCTATTTTTCTGTTTCACCTCTCCTCCCTTTTCAGCATTCTGAAGGGACTGTTTCCTTTGTGACTCTCTGGTCTGCCCTTCCACCTCCACCAACCATTTCCTTTCTCCAGGGACCAAAATACACTTTTCAAGTGAAGCAATGCTTTTACTTACAATTCTACCAAATATGTGTGTTAGATTTGTTCATGATGTAGTCTACTTTAAATTGGAGAAACCAAACATGGAGTGATTAATTGATTGCTTTTCTAATGCCTCCTTGCCGAAGCCTCTACACTTGCCCTCAAACACAGCACAGTCTCAGGAGTCAAAGCCTGTACATTTGCCCTCAAACACAGCAGTAGCACCTCAACGCGCAGCGACTTCCAGCATGGCCATTCCCAATAGGCCGCTTCTTTTCAAAACTCCCGTGCTGCTCCTCTTCTCAGCTGTTCAGCCAGCCTCTGCTGAAACTGCGTACTCCAATTATCCAAAAATGTTATACTTCTATTTCTGATTTTTTTTTTCTCCTGCCACCATGCAATGATTAACTCAAGGGCCTGCTTCCACACTGTATCACTCTGTCTCTATGACCTCTTGCACTATATACTGACAACAGCAAGAAATTACATCAATGAGAACAGTGCTTTGAGCAGCATTACTGAAACTTGAAAACTATACTTTGAGGAACTCAACAATGTTGTTCTGTAAGCCTCGTGGCTAAAAGTTATTGTTCTTTACGCGTCCTTCGTAAAGAGCTTGCGGGTGGCCTTGTTTACATTCCAAAATGGATGTGGAGCAACTAGTACGCCAGCGTATCAACACTGATAGCTGGAAAAGTGGAGGTACACAGGATTGATGGCACAGAAGCTGCATCCCAATGCCACTCCAAGATATTTCCCACCACAGAATTGTAGCGTTTCTAGAGATGGCTTGGATGAGGACATGAGTGTAATGTTAACAGTTATTTTCCTTGCGATTGTGTCTTTCCTATGATGCAAATTAATTGGCCTGTCCCACTATACGAGTTTACCCAAGAGCTATCCCTAGTTTAAAAAAAAATCAAACTCGTGGTAAGCACGTAGAATGTACGTTGCGGGTACATCGGAGCTCGAGCCGTCTTTTAGCGGCTCGTAGCGCTAACGGCAGGTACTCGGGAAACGCGGAAAGCTCGTGAAGACTCGTGAAGATTTTTCAACATGTTGAAACAATAACATGTTGAAAAATGTCCACGAGAGCCACCGAGTACCCATGAGCGGCTATTACCGTAATTCTCCGGGGAAACTAGGGAGAATTCTTGAATGAGCTCGTACAGTGGGACAGCCACATAACTGTATTCTTGCAACAGATTGCCACTCTACATTTGCTGACTTGGGAGTCCTAAAGCCCCTGTCCCACAATGCGAGTTTACCCAAGAGCTCTCCCGAATAAAAAAAATAAATCAAACTCATGGTACTTCATCATGAGTATTTTTTTACTCTTGGAAAGCGAGTTTCCCGAGTACCTGCCGTTAGCATTACGAGCCGCCACGAGACATCCACGAGCTCCTACATACCCGCTACATTCATTCTACGTACCTACCACGAGTTTAATTTTTGTTTAAACTCGGGAGAGCTCTTGGGTAAACTCGCATCGTGGGACAGGGCGTCAAAGCTAGTTTCACATAAAGCTCGTCACCAGGCATTTTCACTTGGACTGCAGGAGACTTCTGGCAGTTGAGCACAGATTATCAGCAATGATTTCTTCATCATACATATTGCCCTCTTTCAAAAATTGTAAGGAAAGGGATTGCCATTATGAAATACATTTTGCACCTGAAGAAGGGAAGTGGAGACCAAATGTTGTACCGCATAAAAGCATTGTACCTATGTCTGATGCAATGGGGGGGGGGGGGGGGTTAAGCTAACAGACATATCTGGTGGAAGTAGAGGCCAGAACTCTGAACAAACTGGGTTCAATAATAACCAACCCCACTCACCCACTCCATGCCCTGAAGGTGATCAAGAGCAGCATCTTCAGTCAGAGACTGATTGCACCAATGTGCAAAAACTGAGAGACATAGGAAGTCTTGTATACCAGCTGCTATAAGGTTATATAATGCGCATAAATAACTGCACTTTTTTTCATTCATTGTATTTTAACTTGTATTTTAACTTGTTAAGTATAATAATAATAATGGATGGGATTTATATAGCGCCTTTCTAATACTCAAGGCGCTTTACATTGCATTATTCATTCACTCCTCAGTCACACTCGGTGGTGGTGAGCTACTTCTGTAGCCACAGCTGCCCTGGGGCAGACTGACGGAAGCGTGGCTGCCAATCTGCGCCTACGGCCCCTCCGACCACCACCAATCACTCACACACATTCACACACAGGCAAAGGTGGGTGAAGTGTCTTGCCCAAGGACACAACGACAGTATGCACTCCAAGCGGGATTCGAACCAGCTACCTTCCAGTTGCCAGCCGAACACTTAGCCCATTGTGCCATCTGTCGTCCCAAATGTTGTCAGTATGGAAGCTATTTGAGGAAATGTGTGGTGTTATGTCTGTCTTGAAGCTGTCGTGGCACTGTAATTTCCTGTAAAGGATTATTAAAGGTATAATCAATCAATCAATCAAGTACAAATCACAAATGGAAACTTGAATGCTAAATTGTAACATATTGCATCTCTTGACAATCATAGAAAGGTAGTTAAGCTCAGTTTAGATGTGCCACTATTAGATGCGATTGATTCAGAAAAGCTCAATTGCTTCATCAGAAGGATGCAATGGGAATAACTGCAAGTAGGTAATTTTATTTTAACCAAATAACAAGAGCCAATGTACTTTAAGATAATGTAAAAATTGGGAGATTTTTTCTAATTTGATTAATAATTAAATAGATCAGAAAATGAATCAAAGCCATGTATCATGTTCATTATTTTATAAAGGCATACATTTCTAAATAGACCGTAAGTATGCAGTATAACATTAAGTCAGAGAAAGATGTTTGACTGCAATACCATACATGATAGTTACTGATTTGCTAACATCATGGTGATTTTACCTTAAAAGCTCAATTCTTGTTCGACCTGTTTTACATTTTTGAATCGGAAAATGTTACAAAACTTGCTTCACATTTTATCAGTGTTGTTCTTGGTGAATATTATATGATCTACCCTTTACCCTAAAAACTTACCAATTGTAGTGTTTTATTAGTTCCCTTACCATTGTAATCATGCAATAGATTTTATATTTGAAATGGCACCCAAACTATTGGAATTTACTGCCATTGCATAGTTAAATCAACATGTTTTCTGAACATTCGGGGTTTAACAAAGGTATGTAGAAGCTGATGTCAGTAATTCAGCCTTGCTCTGCAGGCTGGCTTGTTTTCTATCCTTCTCCAATCAGTGTGAATTTAAGTTACTAATGAAATGATTTTGTAAAATAATCTGAATGAGCTGCATGAGCTGCAAGTTTTTAATGGCATACTTTGCAACTTTTACAAGCGCTTCTTCTCTATATAGATTTCACAAACCTTTCTGCCTTGAAAAGGTTACATTTTATGCATGTAAATGATAAATTGCAATTCCAATAATTATAATAGTCCTTTTAATAAGGTTTATTGAAGACTTTGCTGTTTCCACCACAATCATATTGTTCCAATCTTTATTTTGACTTCTAAATTTTTTTTAAAGACATTTATTCCTTATTTTCTGCCTTTGACAATTATTTAGCAATAATGGTGGCTTGACAATATTATTGTTGCCAATGCTTGCTGCTGACCTTGAAGAAATCGGCCCATAATGATCGTGCGATATCTGTGATGTTTACTCTTCCTTTGTTGCTGCCACCAAACTGACAGCAAACAGGAGAGTAAACACCATAATGAATGATCACAAGGTTGTTGTGGGCAGTTTTCTTCAAGGTCATCAGCAAGCACTGGAACTTTGATGCTGATGCTGATTCCAAAATCTAGACCATGTTGAGATAATTGTATGATATGTTTTTAATCTTTTCTTTTGATAAATATATCCAAATCAATGTCTTAACACTTGATTTAATAAACTGAACATTACTCTCCCAATAATTTGTGGCATATCTCGATAAATAATAGCATGACCCAAGGATTATGAAAGCTAATGTTTAAACCACACATCAGACACTGGAATATGTCAAGTACCACATGACACCACATGAGCTCGCCATTTTTAGTCACAAAACTAAACGGTCTCACTGATTCTCAGTCAATAAATCAGTTTTTAATTATATAAGATAAAAACACAAAGATCAGTTTTAATCAATTAACATAATTTTGACCTACACTCTTTGATGTAAGAATGAATAATAAATAGCCACCACACGTTTTTGATAAGTACACTTTTCAATTGTATGCATAATATTATATTAGCTTATTTAAAATTACACCGCTTTAATTATCGAGCTTGCATGGAAATTTAAAACCCAATATCTTTGCCACATCTAGGTTCGATGTATTTCACATACTAGTTGCTTCTGCGTGTCTCTAACTATGAATTGAAACGTCACCCATCCAGCTGACCTGCTGAGTTACTTCAGCACTTTGTGTCCTTTTGTGTATTAACCAGCATCTGCAGTTCTTTGTTTCTACTAGATGTGCAATGATACTCTATTACTTGGTAATCCCTTACTCAGTTATAGCGGACAATCGGCTATATCACCATTTCACCCCACCCCCCGGCCCTCAATGGTCCATTATAACAAATATTTATTACATAAAATGAAAAATGCTAAGTAACGTTGGCTTGTGCCAGGCATCGTTGTACAATGGGCCAGACATTCCTGACTGTGCCTGTATGTGCCATCAATGTTCCACACTACCCTCAGCTTAAACTCTAAGTCCAAAGACTGATCTCACGTGTCAGCAGTTCCAAGCAAGTGGATCAGGCAGTTTTTGTGCTGCTTCATGACGGTATCGCATCTCCCTTCAGGGATAAAGTGTGGGGAAGGGTTTTGTTTTGGTTTTATTATTTTTTAAATGTTAAAGTAATTAGCTTTCATGAAAGCTGTAGTTAGCATACATAGGTAATGCTTCATATGAATTGTTCTATTTCTCATGGTTTCCAATTGCACCTGATACTGTAGAAATATTACATTACTGTAAAAACATCACAGATATAGTTCCTATTTTAATAATAATCTTAAATATTTTAATTCTATGTTGTTTCTTCCTTCATTTATAAACGTACATATTCAGAGTTTGATGGTAAAACATCAATGGAAGTACTATGGTACTATAACAACATTTAAAAGATATTTGGAAGGCAACATGGATAGGAAAGGTTTAGAGGGATATGGGGCAAACACAGGCTGGTGAGACTAGCATGGATGGGGCATCTTGTTCAGCATGGGTAAGTTGGACCGAAGGGTCTGTACGGCTCTATAACTCTACATGTGGTAACATTTGCAATATGAGCAAAGACTACGTAAATAAATATGGTGCTTATGAATCACACGAACAGTGCCTCGTGAACAAATGCAATTTTATTAACTAACGTGATCAATAGTTGCATCATTAAATCTACCGACCAATCTCCAATCATGCTGCTAAATAGAAACACCTCGCTGCTCGACCACTGCTTCATCATAAGGTGCCTTTACAAAGTCCATAATTACAACATTTTCCTCTGCTTCTATTTACTAAGGCTAAACATTTGACTTTGGCTGTCAGAATCCCAGATGCAAACATTTCATAGGTGTCCAGGAAATCAAAAATATGAAATAGAAATTACCATTTTGAAATAGCAGAAATAAATAACCACAAACAACCATAGATCGACACAAGACTATCGACTGACATTTATTAGAAACCTACTGACTCCCACAGCTATCTAGATTATACTTTTTTCCACCCTGCCTCCTGCAAAGACACTATCCACTATTCCTCCGTCTACGTCGCATCTGCGCCCGAGATGAGGTGTTCCATACCAGGACATCTGAGATGTCCTCATTCTTTAGGGAACGGGAGTTCCCCTCTTCCATCATAGTTGAGGCCCTCACTAGGGTCTCCTCAATATCCCGCAGCTCCGTTCTTGCTCCCCCTCCCCCCACTTCATAACAAACACGTCCCTCTTGTCTTCACCTTTCGCTCCATCAGCCGTTGCATACAGCAGATAATCCTCCGACATTTTCGTCAGCTCCAACAGGATCCCGCCACTAGCCACATCTTCCCATTTTCTCCGCTTTCCGCAGAGTCCGTTCTCTCTGCAACTCCCTGCTTAACTCGCCCTTCCCACCCAAACCACCCCCTCACCTATATGTCGGTGAGGCCAAGGCTCAGCGATCGTTTCGCTGAACACCTCCGCTCAGTCTGCCTAAACCTACCGGATCTCCCGGTTGCTAAACAATTTAACTCCCACTCCCATTCCAACACTGACCTTTCTGTCCTGGGCCTCCTCTATTGTCAGAGTGTGGCCCAGCGCAAATTGGAGGAACAGCACCTCATATTTTGCTTGGGCAGCTGACATCCCAGCGGTATGAATGATAACTTCTCTAACTTCAAGTAACCCTTGCTTTCCCACTCTCTCCATCCCCTTCCAAGTTCTCCAACAAGTCTGACTGTCCCTAATTACATTTTATCTCTGTTTGCTTTGTTGTTACCTTCTCCTAGCTAACAATGATCTATTCTACATTTTCCTTGATCACCCTCTTTGATGTCTTGTTCTCACACCTTACACTTCCTTATCTCTATATCTCCCCTTCCCTGACTCTAAGTCTGAAGAAGGGTCTCAATACGAAACGTTACCCATTCCTTCGTTCCAGAGATGCTGCCTGTCCCACTGAGTTACTCCAGCATTTTGTGTCTATCTTCGGTTTAAACTAGCATCGCAGTACCTTCCTACACAAACAATCCTAGTATTAAATCAGCATCGAGATTATCCATATCTGAAAGAACCACTGTGTGGTTAAAGTGCTAATTATTGACTTCTGCTCATCAAAAATCAATTGCTCAATTTTGGAGGAAAACCTCAATCATCAGATCATCATTTAGTGTATCTAACTTTGATAATAACTTTGCCAGATCAAAGAAAAAAATAGTCAGTTACAATATAGATTCAAAGATTAATGCATTTTTAGCCTGTTGGAGTTACTGAAATTATTAGTATTTTCAACATAAATATGGGATGGGGTGAAGTTCTAGTTTTTTATTTCCGCAGATGATTTCCTCAAAATGTTAACCTACAGAATCACAAACATCAGCTATTTCCAGAACATCAAAGACTGGAAGATTGGCAGTTCTCTGCCTTTTAGAAGAGGGATCAACGTTGCTGTGTCTAAATTACATTTGCTATGGATGGAATTTCAAGTTTACAATAGATTTTGCTAATGGTTCAAATCCAGGAAATATGGCTCAACTCCAGCAGTCTGCCACTCTTGTCAAATCCATTAACACTCCATTTAAATTGTTCCAACCACCACTGTCTGACCTAATCCCTGACAGATTCACAAAATAAATGTTGCTCATTAGGTCTAGTCTGTTTAATGTAGTGTGTCCACTACCACAAAACAAGGAACCAGAGAAACAACTTGGTAAAATGTTTCAAATTATATTTAATCTATATTCTTAAAATCATCTATATTACTAAAAGTCTGTTCTTGACCGGTTTTGGCCATCTGTGCTGCGATTTCCGAGAGAACGCCGCCACCTACGGCCGTCATTTTTGGCCACCTTGCTCAGAGCCCCCCTCCGCCGTATGTGTGCCGAGGATTTTTCCCGTCGATGAAAAATGACAGACATATTAATGATTTTACAAAATTCCCCATTCTCTCTGCTGCCCCTGCTGGCGGCAGGGGGGGAGGGACTATAAAACCAGGAAGTGGTGTGCCTCAATCAGTGTCTGCAAGCTGGAGGAAGGCAGAGGGTCACGTTTCTCTGAGCTGTGAATAACACTGAACACATGGCTACTCAAATGTAAGTGTCCTTAGTGGTTCTAAAACGCTTGCAGAATGTGTCTATTCTAAAATGTTTGGAAAAAGTGTTTATTGGTTCTAAAATGTTTGCAAAAAGTGTCTCTTTTGGTTCTACAATGCTTGCAGAATGTGTCTTTTTTGGTTCTAAAATGTTTTTTAGGTTCTCCCCCCCTTTCCTCTCCCCCTCTCCCCTCCCCCTCTCCTCTCCCCCTCTCCTCTTCCCCCCCCCCTCTCCTCTTCCCCCCCCCCTCCTCTCCCCCTCTCCTCTTCCCCCCCTTCGTCCTCGCCCCCCTCTCCTCTTCCCCACTCTCCGCTCCCCCTCACTCTCCCCCCCCCTCCTCTTCCCCCCCTCCTCTCCCCCGCCACCTCCCCCCCCTCCTCTCCTTCTTCCTCCCCCTCCCTCTCTCCTTCTCCTCTCCTCCTCTCCCCTCTCTCCCCCTCTCCTCCCCCCCTCTTCCTCTCCCCGCCACTCTCCTCTCCCCCTCTCCCCCCCCCTCTCCTCCCCCCCCCTCTCCTCCCCCACTCTCCTCCCCCCCTCTCTCTCCCCTCCTTTTCTCCCTCCCCTCTCTCTCCCCTCTTTTCCCCGCCCCCCCCTCCCCTGCCCTCCCTCCCCCACCATTCCTCCCCTAAACCCCCTCCCCTGCCACCCACCCCGCCCGCCCTCCAACCCTTCCCCCACCACCCTCCCTCCCCCTCCCTGCCCCCACCTCTCCCCCTCCCCTCTCAGCACACCCATCTCTCTCCCCTCTTCCTCCCCGCCTCTCTCCCCTCCTCCCCTCCATCTCCTCCCCTCCTCTCTCCCCTCCTCCCCCCCCTCTCTCCCCTCCTCCCCTCCATCCCCTCCCCCATCCTCCCTCCCTCCCCTAAACCTCTCCCCTCCACACCCCCTACCCTCTTCCTTCCACCCTCCCTCCCCTTCCCTGCTCCCCACCTCACCCCCCTCTCAGCACCCCCTCTCTCCCCCTCACTCTCACCCTCTCTCTCTCCTCCCCTCCTCTCCCACCTTTCCCCCCTCACCCACCCTCCCTCTTATCCTCCACTCCACCCCCCTATCCCTCTCTGTGTCTCTGTCTCTCTCTCTGTCTCTGCCCCTTCTCTCTCTGCCCTCACTCTCTACCCCCGCCCGCCCCCCGCCCCTCTCTAGATGTGACTGCAAGTTGGGGGCTATGCGTCAGTAGATAGGGTGGTTATGGGGTAAAAGGAGCAAATTAATAATATTAATATAATATCAAGGGGGTAATTAGCGTGAGTGCGGGGGGGGAGATAGTTAGTGTGTGTGACGCTGCGTGCCGCCTCCCCCCCCCAACAACCGCACGTTGGGGGAACAGACCCAACGGGTCTGCACGTGGTCTAGTATGTAATAACATTTGGAAAGTATCCAGTGTTCACACAATTTTGGATTTTCTATTACAGCCCATTATTCCACTTGCTTTGAAGATGAATTAAAATAATTTAATTCAGTGATTCTTAATTGTGTCACTATAGCATCAGCACAATCAGACTGTCAGCATGCATTACAAGTGATTTCCTTCTTCCTGGGGTGCCAAGGTGACTACCAAGAGACCGGCAAATTTGATTTTAATGCTTGTTGACTTTTCCATGAGCTGGCAACACTTTGCACCAGCACAATAAGTACGTTAAATTATTTGATGGAGTTGATTGGACATGATATTCATGTATCTTGTAAATGAGGATGACTCTGAAATCCTTTGATAGGATTTAAATATATTCATACAGTAGAGAGAAGAGATTGAAAGATCTCTGTAACCTGGACCAAAAAACAAACTACTTGAGGAACTTACGGTTCTGCCAGCATTTGTGGAGAGAAAGGAATTGTTGACATTTTGGATCAAGAGCCTGCATCAGTATGGAACATCTGGAGTGGAGTCAGGCTATCAACTGGCATTGAATTAACATTAGGAAATGTAGTCAAGTCAAGTCAAGTGAGTTTATTGTCATGTGTCCCTGATAGGACAATGAAATTCTTGTTTTGCTTCAGCACACAGAACATAGTAGGCATTGACTACAAAACACATGAATAAGTAAACTGATAAAGTGCAAATAACAGATAATGGGTTATTAATGTTCAGAGTTTTGTCTGAGCCAGGTTTAATAGCCTGATGGCTGTGGGGAAGTAGCTATTCCTGAACCTGGTCGTTGCAGTCTTCAGGCTCCTGTACCTTCTACCTGAAGGTAGCAGGGAGATGAGTGTGTGGCCAGGATGGTGTGGGTCTTTGATGATACTGCCAGCCTTTTTGAGGCAGCGACTTCGATAAATCCCCTCGATGGAAGAAACGTCAGAGCCGATGATGGACTAGGTAGTGTTTACTACATTTTGTAGTCTCGTCCTCTCCAGGGCGCTCAAGTTGCCGAACCAAGCCACGATGCAACCGGTCAGCACCTGTAGAAGCTAGAGAGAGTCCTCCTTGACAAACCAACTTGACAAAATGTCCTCCTTGACAACATGTAGAATGGGCAAGTAACCATTGGGACAAAACCAAGAACAGATGTATGTAATCCTCTGGCACATATCAATCTCATATAAAACACCAAGGTATAACTGCAAACCCCAAACTGGGGTCGCCAGACGTCTCACCGGGCTGACAAGGGGGTCTGGCACCGGCACAGTGTCTGGAGCTGGGGCAGGTGTCTAGCGTAGAGAGTGTGGCCAGCATCGTGGATCCCAGTCTGGAATAGAGGGGAGAAGCGGCGGGAAGTGCTCAAGGGAGGTTGAGGATCGCTCCCGATCTGTAGGGCAGGTATCTGGGTGAGAGGGTGTGTTGGCGACCGGGGCTCCGGCTCTGGGACACAGGTGAGCAGGATGCTCCGTATCTGAAGGACAGCGGTCTGAGACAATGTCCGGGATACCGATAACGGCGAAGCTGCGAGTGACTGTGAACGGGTCTCCCAATCCTCAACTTGAAGCAATCATGTACAATAAACATTTAAACACCAAACAGTGGCCTTGCCAGCCTGCGGGCAATCGGTTGATCACTAATGGTTGCATCGATATCTTGCTCGTTGCCAATGTATGGCAGCTCCTTAAGTGGGAATATGTCGCACCTCCCAAACCACGAGTTATTCTTGGTTTTCTCAATCGTTCTTGGATTGTCGACGATGCAAAAGAAAAACAAACGTTTGAATGAATGAATTGCTGCTTTGTGCGAGCGGTGGCAGCTGCAGTCCGGAATGTCAATGGATGACCACTGTAAACTAGAAGCTGCTGTTCGTGCAGCGAACCAGGTCAGCACCCAGCGGAACTTTTGTCTGATCAAACCCTCCCTATAATATCACCCAGATACACATCACTCCGGTAGACACAAAATGCTGGAGTAACTCAGCGGGACAGGCAGCATCTCTGGAGAGAAGCCAGCTGGTGACGTTTCAGGTCGAGACCCTTCCTGTAGGGTGAGTTATTCCAGCATTTTGTGCCTACCTTCGATTTAAACCAGCATTTGCAGTTCTTTCCTACACATATCAGTCCGGCCCGCTTTGGTCTTTAGACTACAACCTTTTAGACTTTAGAGATGCAGTGTGGCAACAGGCCCTTCGGCCCACTGAGTCTGCACCGACCAGCAATCACCCTGTACAGTGACCAAAAAAGTGGGGGGGGGCTACCGCCCTCCCGGTTCCGCGGCCTATGAATTGAATGACAATAAGCCCACATAACTGCAGCTCCTGTTTATGCCTGCACCCTTGTTTTTTTACAAAACATTGGTAGTCACAGTTTGATATCTGTAACAGCTGCCTAGTTCTTAAAACAATGTTTGTAATTCCACAAATAAACCTGAACGGCCTGGGCGTTTTTTTCGGCAACCGCCGGCATCATTGACTGACGTATCGGGTCACCGCAGCATGATGACGTATGACACGCGGTGTTTTTTTAAGTGTTGCAAAAAAATGTTTGTCGCCGTTGGATTTAGAAATGTTCTAAATCTTATGGCAACACTGATATGATGCCGGCAGTCGCCAAAAAAAATCACCAAATGGGACAGGCCCTTGATCTAATCACCTAGGAATTGCTTATAGGTGATCATAGGTTTATTTGTGGAATCATACACTTTTAAAGAACATATATGGTTTACTTAGTATCACAACAGTCACCAATTATGCAAATGTCACCTTTAGAAATGTTCAAACGCTTTTACATCTCAAATAGCTTATTTCTAAGAGAGTGATCCAAGGTCAAGGAGCTTCTTGAGTGGCATTGCTTCACTGATGATGTCTTGTGACAATTTATCAGGATTTCATTGACAGCATCTTCTAACCCTGTACCAGCTAGCAGGACAAGGAACAGACACAGGGAAACACCAACATCTTTAAGTTTATCTCCAGGTTATATGCATATAATTCTGACTTGAAAATATATGAACATTCCTCCATTTGAGAGGACTAAAATCCTGATCTACAGCTCTCCAATATATGAGCCACAGTAGTTACAGAAGAGTTCAACACGATTGTGTTGTGAAATAAATGCTGCTTCTTCTTGCGTATGGCGTGCACAGCCTAAAGTTGTAGGACCACTTGTTCTATTTGATCTTATTTGATTGTGCACGCCGGGTTGATTGCATTTGTCGAAACACTCACATGAAGGTTGCAATCTTCCACCCCAAATAAATGCTGTTTTTTCCAGATGCCTTCATTCCAAGAATGAATAAAAGACTTAAGGCATCCATCCTGCTGTTATAGGAAAAGGATGGATCTTACAACCATCACTGTTAACTGATGAACTATCGATTAAACTATGGTGATATCAATCATTTTATTTTTTTACAGGGTTCTCAAACACTCTCTCTGTTTTGATTATAGACCAGAAATTTTCAGGACTTGGGTATATAGTACACGGAAGCTTTGAGCATATCCTTAAATAATTTTCTCTGTGCATGTGGTAATCTACAACACACGACAGAGCTTAGAATAAAGTGTGTGTTTTGGGAGTTGAAAGTAGTCAATGCCAGCTGGAGATGGCCATTACTGTGATTTTAGTTCTCCAATAAACTGGCATCATACTTTAAAGTGGATTTTAAATTCAGTGCTAAAAGATTGCTTAAAGATAATTGATATGAAACATTAACCCTGTTTTTCTCTCCATTGATGTCACCTGAGTATTTCCTACCTCTTTTTTAACATTTTGATTTCTAACATGTGCACCATTTTGCTTCAGGATTGCTTTGTCCTTGGCAAATTGCATTAAAACAGCAAGCACAGAATAAACATTATTCGATAGATCTTGCCAGATTGTCTTTATTTACACTAAATATTTATATCATGCTGTATTAGTTTTCTAACAATCATCATATGTCATGATGCAAATGTAACAATTTGGGCCATTCTGTGTTTGCACACACCATTGCTAATAAAGAAAGAAACCCTGCTGTGAGTTTGGTGTAAACCACAGCAGCTTTTAGAGGGGTTTAATGTAGAAATTGAGTACAAAATATCTTTTTTTTTGTTTGTTCTTTGGTAATCATTTGTTTAGCATTTTGGTGTCTCATGGCTAAAACAGAAATCATAAATAGAGCAATAAATCAAATTGCATTATTTCTTCCCTGATTATGTGTTTTGGCTTAAATATGGACTGTAGCTCAAAGGGTAGAAATGTCAATTATAAAAAGAAGATAAGAAATGGGAGCAGTCAGCCATTGCAAGTCTGCTCCACTGTTGAGCAAATCAAGTCTGCTCTGTTCTAACACAATTTTCTAGAAATCTGCCAAACTTTCCTTCAAACACAATCAACGATTAGGTATTCAATGCCATCCAGTGTAGACATTTCAAAAGATTTACAACTCTCTGAGCAAAAAAATGTCTATTTATTTTAGTGATAAACGGAATGGCGGACATTTAGAGACTATGATCCCGTTCTAGACTCATCAGCTAGGCTAAATGTCTTCCAGTACTTATCCTATTGTATGATCCTTTTTTTTTTTAAAGAGGTCACCTCTCCTTGTTTTCACTGGCAGAGAATAGAGGCTAGCCTATGTCTCTCCTCATATGTCAGAGCTGTTATTCCAGAAACAAATTGGTGCACTCTCTCTACAGCAAGTATATCCAATTTTAAAGGTTAGGAGACCAACATAATTTTCAAAGTATATTCTCTCTAATTATAGTAAGATATCTTTCCTTCTGCAGTGAAAAAGAATTACAAATCATAACAGGCCAACATTCTGAGGCAGAAGGTACCAGCTTTGAATTCCTTTCTAAAAACTTGACAGCAAAAATCCAAACTGACACTCCAATCCAGCTTGATGAAATCAAGTTGCTGGCTGAACAATTCATCTGTCTAGTGCCATGAAATGGCTTTGTAGAGTTAAAAGTTCCATTAACCAATTATGTACATGTCCAGTGTGAAAAAACAAGTTGTTTTGATGTGAGAATTTTGTGCACCATTGTACTGTTTTTCAGTTTACTAAGAGTAGTGTAATATCTAAAATTAGCTTCCAGGAATGTTTTCTATTGCTGTGGCCTGAATCACAAGTAGTCCTGTTTACTTATAGAGAACCTACTTTTAATAATACTAAGGCTAAAGAAAAATGTTCAGTAAGAGATGGACATAGCTCCCCTACACACATAATCTCTGACAAACAAACCTCAAGTGGACTGACCCAGACTGGAATTGGGTAACCCACACCTCCAGGGAATTACTGCAGGATCCTCTCAAAATTATGTTGTCAGAGCATTCTGAATAAATTCCCTGTTGTGTATTTGGTGCTGTAAACGGGCTTTAAATAATACTCGGACACGGAGGTAAACTACAAGTTACTTTATTTCAGGCGCCACCTAGAGACTCTCCTGCGCATGTGTCAATTGCGCAAGACATTAAATATGTTAATCATATTTCATACCCAACATTCCTCAAAGAAGAAAATGGTTCAGCAGATCAGAAATAGGGAATACATTAGACATCTGTCAGAAATACATCAGGCAATAGAGTTTTGCACAGAAGCAGCACCACTTAGACTTTTCAGGTCAAAGACTCATTCTAACAACATATCTTCGACCCAAAACTCTTTCTTTTTACACACATGCTGTCTCATCTGCTGAGTGTTTCCAGCATTTTCTGTTATGATTTCAGATTTCTAACATCCACAGATTTATTGTTCACTAGACCAAGTGGGACCCATTGGCTCCCTGTCACACGGGAGGTCTGGTCCCCCAACGCAACCCGTTCCCCCAATGCAATATTCCACCACTCACCCGTTCCCCCAATGCAACCCGTTCCCCCAACGCAATGTTCCACCATTCACCCATAGCCCCCATCTGCGCTGGGACGGCTCATTTCCCCTTATCCCCAGCACTCCCCCCTCCTCTTCATTCTCCCTCTTTTAAAACTAAAAGAAAAATGCAAGCACTTGCTGCCAGAACTTTAAAAAAATTCCAATTCTTCCCCTGCCTCCCCCAGCACCCCTCCCCCTCCTGTTCAGCCTCCCTCTGCCAGGACTCTGTGATTGCAACATTGTTGCAAATGAGATCCTATTGTGACCGTCATTAGCTGTAAACTGCCACTGCAATTGCCACTGCAGTGTTCAAGTCATTCTTCCTCAAACTGGATTTTGTAATGTTAAAAATGTGAATAACGTAAAATATAACATCAATCTGAACTAAACTTGATGAAAACACATCCCAGGACAATTGTGAGTAAGGTGGTGCAAAAATTATAACACTATCGTGTACCGTTTTGGCATAATTTCAGGATCACACACACATACACGTAGAAATAAACAAGATGAGCGTTTTAGTAATACAGGTGCACAACCTTTTATCCGGAGTTCCGGAAACCGAAAAGCTCCGAAAACCGGACATTTTTTCCAGGATGTCGTCTGCACACCAAAGCTCGCGTTTGGCGCCAAACTTGACCCGAAACAACCCACGGTCAATCCAGGTCTGTACTACTGTAGCGGCTGCCTCCTCCCCGGAGACCGGGGAGACACTTAAACATCTGTAAATCATTGCTTAAATGTTAGTCAGTTAGTTTGGAGGGCTTTTATGTGAAGGGGGGGGGAACTTTAATTCTTAGTCCCCTACGTGGTTGGAGAGGCGGGGAGCGGGCAATGCCTTACCGGGTCGCCGTGCAGTAAGCTCCGGAGCGCTGTGGCTGCCGACTCCCAACATCGCGGAGCTGGGGCTGCGGGCGTCCGGCCGCGGGCGGCGCCGGTTGTAGCTCAGACCCCGGCAACTCTACCCCTGGCTGCGCGGCGTTCCAAATCCAGCGCCGCCCGCGGCCGGACGCCCGCAGCCCCAGCTCCGCGATGTTGGGAGTCGGCGGCCACAGCGCTGGGATACCAGCGGGGAGCGGACAATGCCTTACCGGGTCGCCGTGCGGTAAGCTCCGGAGCGCTGTGACCGCCGACTCCCAACATCGCGGAGCTGGGGCTGCGGGCGTCCGGCCGCGGGCGGCGCTGGATTTGGAGCGCCGCGCAGCCAGGGGTAGAGTTGCCGGGGTCGGAGCTACAACCTTTCTCCAACCTCCAAGCTCCGCGATGTTGGGAGTCGGCGGCCACAGCGCTCCGGAGCATACTGCACGGCGACCCGGTAAGGCATTGCCCGCTCCCCGCCTCTCCGACCAGGTAGGGGACTAAGAATTAAAGTTTCCCCCTTCACCCCCCCCCCACCACATAAAATTCCTCCAAACTAACTGACTAACATTTAAGCAATGATTTACAATGATTCCCCGGTCTCCGGGGAGGAGGCAGCCGCTCCAGACTTTTCAAGCCGCCCGCGTTACCTACCTAATCTACGCTAAAAATCTTCCATTTCGAAATCCGAAAAATTCCGAAATCCGAGAAGTGTCTGGTCCCAAGGCTTTCGGATAAAAGGTTGTGCACCTGTATATAGATGGAAGAAAGATGACAAGGGTGTCTGTAAGAACATGGTGTCTATAAAAACCTGTAATTTTGTAAGCTCTACGTTTTATTTATTTGCTAGAAAAACCTCAAGCAAACAAAATAAGTACCTGCACTTACCATTGCCCCCAGAAATGTAACCTTTCCAGGCTACCTTTGCTGAGAGACTTATTATGTAATAAGGCTGATTACAGCTTACTGTTAAATTGAAGAAATCAAAAAAATTATCCACCATCATAAAAGGAGAACAACAATAAATTAGTCTTGTGCCTTTATTCCTCGAAGGGTCACTTGGTTTCAGTTCAAAGTTTCCAAAATTTGGAGGCTTTCACAAAGGTTGCTCGTTCTCTTACAATCACCCCGGCGCGACTCTCGTCAGCTGCGGCCTCTGCAGTCTGTCTGCGTTTTTATTATTTTATGTCTATGTTTTTATGTAGTTTTTGTTATTTTTGTTGGGGTATGTGTGTGGGGGGGTGGTGTGGGGGGGTTGGGGGTAACTTTTAAATCTCTCCCTGCACGGGAGACCCGACCTTTTCTTTGTCGGGTCTCCGTTGTCGTTGGGGCTGCATCGAGGAGCGGCCTCCAACAGGAAGACCGGGGGCTCTGGTGCCGACTACTCACCTCACCGTCGCGGAGCTGGCCGAGTCCAGAGCGGGTGGAGCTGTGGTGGACGCTGCTGCGGCCCGACCCCCGGAGATTCGGTGGCTGCAACTGCGGGTTTGGCGGGCGGCGACACCGGGAGCCCGCGGGTCCCTGGAGGGAGACCGCTTTTCGGGGCTTCCGCAGCGGCGACTTCTCCCGCCCGAGTTGCGGGGTTGAAGAGCACCTGGAGCGGGGCCTTACAGCACCGCCCCGCGCGGCTTGGAATGGCGGCGGGTCTCTGCGAGCGCACGCCGGGGGCTCTAACACCAAGACCCGGTGCGCGGCCTTGCATCACCCGGCGTGGTTTTAATGGCCACGGGACAATCGCCATCGCCCGCCGGGGGCTTTAACTTTGACATCGGGGGGGAGAGTGCAGTGGAGAGAGAAGTTTTTTTGGCCTTCCATCACAGCAATGTGATGGATGTTTATGTAAATTATGTTGTGTCTTGGGTCTATTTGTTTGTAATGTATGGCTGCAGAAACGGCATTTCGTTTGGACCTCAAGGGGTCCAAATGACAATAAATTGAATTGAATAGCAATATATTTCACCAGTATCATTTGCATTCCCTGCTTCAGAAGCCTTTACCTCCCTGAGGAGATTCTGTTAACTGCCTTCTGGCATTGTGGTACAAAACTGTACAGAAATGGTCAGATGGCATTTCAATTTGGGACCTTTCTTGTCTGAAGAAGGATCCCGACACAAATAACATTATCTGTCCATTTCACTCCACTGAAGCTGCCTGGCCCACTGAGTTCCTCCAGAACCTTGCCTTTTGCACATGGATCCAGCATCTACAGTCTCTTGTGTCTACGTGGTCATTACATTACATTGTTGAAAATAGAAGCTTACTATGTAGAAATCAGCTGCAGTGTCTTCTACATTACAACAGTAACTAGGAAAAAACTTAATTGCTTAGAGTGCTTTATGTTTCACTTTTATTGTGCATCTTTGAAATGTGATGCTTGGCACTTGACAGGAATTTACCGTTCTTTTATTGCAGACAATTACTATGGCACGCCAAAACCCCCAGCAGAGCCAATTCCACTGTTGTTAAATGTAACGGATCAGATTCTGCCTGGTGCCAGACCGAGTTCAGAGGGCAAAAGGAAAAGAAACAAGTCAGTAAGTAACATGGAAAAAGCTGAAATTGCTCCTCCTGAGGCAGAGGAAGAAGAAGAAGAAACGCCTGTTGTCAATGGAAATGGAGACACAATAACACCAGGTCAGTACTTCATTGCAGTGAGAGCATAGAATAGGACTGGAGTGGAGAGATGTTAACATTTCTGTCAACATTTTGTAATGGCATGTACTTTTGAAATATTGGGAATTGATTCGCAGTGAGCGTTGATTTTTCTCCTTACATTTGTTCATATACATTCCAATAAGTATGCTGTTGTCAATGCGGAATCCAAAGTGAAATGTAGAGTCCTTGGACTAGGTGAACTGGGAAAGGCATTATGAATCTCCTTCATCAATCAGGTTCATGAGCAGTGCAAAGACTAAATAATAATGTGTAAACTGAAATAGTGTATTCATCAGTAAGGCAGGTAGAGGAGAGTAACAAAGCTACAAGAAGGATATCTAGAATGGAGATGAAAAAAACAGAAAGAAAAATATGATGTAAAAGCTTTTTTCATAAATCATTAATGGTGAATAGAATTTGGTCTAAGAGTCCACATTTGAGACGTTAATTTCCAATCCTCATTCAGTTCATTGGCAATGAAAATTTATCAAGATGTTATAAATATACATGGGGTAGATTAATTAATTTAACTTTCTGTGTCAAGTTCGCTTTGTATCTAGTACCATTAATGTAAGACTACTCGATAAATTTGAACAGAGTTTCATATGGTGAAATACAGTTTCCTCAGTCTTACAAGGAACAACTCCTAGATTTTCGCTTTTAATTATGCACATGTCATCACTAAAAGTTGCTGAATGATTTCTGCATAAAAATGAGTAGCACTGATAGGTTCACATTTATTTTTGCGATGAAATTCAACCTCATAATTAAATAGCTCTACGAGTTAGAAACAATTTATTTGATTTTAGTCATTTTTTGCAAAGTATATTGTTAAAGCACTTTTTTACAAAGTATAAAGTAAACCACATTTGGAGTACCTTGTGCAGTTCTAGCCGCCACACCACAACAATGATATGATTGCACTGGACATGGTAAAGAGGATATTCATCAAGACATTGGTTGGATGGGATACCTTTAGTCATAAGGAGAGGTTGATTAAACTGGGTTGTTTTCTCAGGAATCTGAGGGGTAACATGATGGAGGTGTATAATATTAAGAGAGACATGGAAAGGGTAGGTAGATTACATTTTTTCTCATGGCAGGATATTATAAACAAGAAGGCATAGGTTTAACATGAGAGGGAAGAGATTTAAAGGAGATCTGTGGGAAGAGTTTTTCATATAGAGTGGTTGATATCTGAAATTCGTTGCCAGAGGCAGTGGCGAAGGCAGATACAATCACTTTATTTAAGAGGCATTTAGGCAGGTGTTTGAATAGGCAAGGCATAGAAAGATACAAATCTAATGCAGAAAAATGGAATGGGTGTAGATGAACAAAACGGTCGACATCGACATGGTGGCCCAAAGGGTCTATGACTCAGGGCGTACATTGATAAGCTGTTTTGGTGCATGGTCATGTCCCGAATTTTAAAGGTATTGAGCTCTTCCAATTGTACTGACCAGAGAAAAAAAGCAAGTATGAGAGAAGATGAAAAGAAGCAGAATAATAAACAAACTGACAGTTCTCCCAAATACCCCCAGGCTAGTGGTTCAGAAATGGTGCAGCTGCAAAGATAACATGCTATTTTTTCTCCAATTGCTTTCAGAAAGGTTCCAGTATAAATGGAAAATTTAGCTATACATGAATAGTGGTGATGGCATACAGTTTGTCTTTTTTTGCAATGGTCTATAAAAAGCCACTTCATTTAGACTAATATTCAATAATTATCAAATCTGTTTCTCACAATAACTTAGTTACATCACAACTATAGGGAAATCATATTACTCATTGTGAGTTGATTGGTTCAGGAACGGCTGATCCATATTTTGGCATCTGTGCAAAGACAAGGCGTGAATTTAGCTGGCACCAAGCCAGTCTGCGATAATGTTTGCCTCCTACAGGAAGTTTTCGGTTGGAATCCATGTTTTTTTATTTTCCTTTTGTTTATGGTATGCAACATTTCATTTATAGAAAAGCCAAATAAAGTGTGGTTTACGTAGATATCGTGCAAAACAAATTATATTGAATTAATGGAAAGAGGGCTGGTGGTTTGGCTCTTAAGAAGCATTCACGTGACCCGTAACAGATTTTACAATGTAATTCTGAAATACAGTGGATATGCAGAAAGGATGAGAAATTGTAAATGCAATGAATGTTGTAGGTCTCTTGTTTTGCAGAGTGTATGTGGCCATTCCGAGTCCACAAGCTATAGTTTGTGAACAAATATCTTAGATAACATCCTTTTAGAATTCTTTTTGACCTGACAAAGCCGTTGTTATTTACTGCTTCCCTTGTTATTTACTGCTTCAGAGAGACGTTAGTTACCTTGTGCAAAGAGCAGAATTTGAATTGAATTGAATTGATTTTATTAGGGACAGTGCATATTAATAAACATTTGCATGTAATATGCAAGATTGTAGCCAGTAGCTAATTTCCATCTTTAGTCCCACACAAGGTAAACACATCCCAAACAAGGTAAAAACAAAAGACAAAAACAAAAACAAAACAAACAATATGGTTTAGCCTGCAGTCATAACATAGAATAAATAACAAACACTCAACACAGTTTAAAGTCCCAAAGTCATTGTCTCTTTCCTCCTTGCTTTCCCTCTGCGCTGAGGCAATCCAAGCCTCCGATGTTATGATCCCGCCGGGTGATGGTAGGTAAGTCCCGCAGGCTGAATCCGAGCTCCGCAAACGGGCCGGGCAGTTGATTGTCACTTGAAATATTTTAGTACATTTAGAATTGATGTGCCAGAAAGACATCAACTGCATGACAGTTTGCTACTTGAAATGCCAGGTTCCAGAATGCAACAATGGTAACAATAAGCATCATTATCCAAAAAGGTGATCAATTTGAATGTAAAGTTCATCTGACCACAAGTGTCACCATTTAAATTGATGTATTTTTTCACTTAAATACATTGGTAAATTGGATTTTAAGCAGTGTGTGGGTGCTAATACATAGAATAAGGTCAGTTTACAACCTTACTCATCTGAGATCAGATAAAGTGAAGAGGGGAACAAATAGGGATACTCAAAGACAAACTGTCTATTTCCACTTTTATAACATAATACAGCTCTGATCTTTGTTACTTGTAGATTTCACAGTTCCAATGATTTCCTAGTGAACCTCCTGTGTTTTTTATATCATAGCTAACCTTGTACTCACTCAAAATTTTCTTGCACATACTGCACTTAAACTGCTATAATTAACTAACCAATTTCAACTGCAACTCTGACAATGCCTCCCTTGTAAAATCTTAATTCTGGATTTCAAGTGCTTCATTGCATTCACCCCAACTCTGCCCTCCCACCCACCACCAGCCAACAGTCTCCTCCATTCCGGCAATATTACCCAATCCTAAAAGCTTTCATTGCTACAATTCTGTCTTTTGCACATTCCTAATTTAGTAATTGGTGCACTATTGATGGCCACGACCAAGGTTTTGGAGTTCACTCCCTAAAACCCTAGCGTAATTGCTCCGCTCATGACAGCCTGAATCCGCAGAGAGTGGTGAACGTATCCCAATCTATCACTGTCTTCCATCAAGTCCTTCTTCACAATGACTTGCATCAGGAAAGCTGGAAGTCATGTCATAGATGCCTGCTATCCTGGCCATTACCTTTTTTCTGTTCTATCTTTTGGCTCGGTGTCCAGATTTAAAAACACTTTCTTCCCCACTGATATCATACTCCTGAACCAACCACCTCTTCCACACTCCCTTCCCTGAGGTGCTGCCACATACTCTTACCTTATTCCATTAGCCATTATTGTACTTTAATTGTTTTTGCACTACTTCGCGTTACATTACGTCTTTGCTACTTTACCTTGGCCGATGTATTTATTGTTGTATGTACACTGTTCACTCTGTGATTTTCATGTGAACAAGAAATTTCATTGCACCCTGGTATTGGTCTTAAAAATAAATTGGATAGTTATATGGATGGGAAAGGAATGGAGGGTTATGGTCTGAGCGCAGGTATATGGGACTAGGGGAGACTATGTGTTCGGCACGGACTAGAGGGGTCGAGATGGCCTGTTTCCGTGCTGTAATTGTTATATGGTTATATGGTTATATGGTATGTATGACAATAAACTCCTGAATCTTGCCAAAGCTTGCAATATCACAACAGGTAGACAAAAATGCTGGAGGAACTCAGCAGGTGAGGCAGCATCTATGGAGCTGATATATCACAACAGGACTTGCTTATCTTTGAACTCTAAGCGATAATAAACTGCTTCTAAACACTTTGGTGTATTTGCAGGCTCACTTTCTGCAGGTCCTAAACTAATACACACAGATCCCTCGATAGGAATGTTTACCAGTTTCTTTGGAGATTCAGAGCAGAAACAGGCCCTCAGGGCCACCGAGACCGCACCGACCAGAGATCACTCTACACCAGCACTCTCCTATACACTAGGAACAATTTAAACCTACAAACCTGTACGTCTTTGGTGTGGGAGGAAACTGGAGTACCTGGAGAAAACCCACCCAGTCACAAGGAAAACATACAATCTCCAAACAGACAGCACCCATAGTCAGGATCGATCCCGTGTCTCTTGCGCTGTAAGGCAGCAACTCTAGTCCTGCACCACTGTGCTACCCCATGTAACCTTTCATAACAGAAACAAATTCTCACCATGTAAAAAATATTTTGAATTTTCTTTTCACAGCCTGATATTTTTTCATCTTATATTTCACCTTCCACCCCTTTGCCCACTCATTTCACCTGTCCCAATCTTTTCGTAGACCATGTTCTTCTCAAATTTATTTTACCATTATTCTCACACCATAACTACACTGATAAACAAGGGAAGCCCCAAAGTAGATTCCGATGGTATCTCATGTGACAGCCTGCCAACCTGAAAAAAACATCATTTTATTCCTATTACCCATTGTATGTTTTCTATCTAATGCAACATCTGGGCTGCTGTCATGCCCTAGATTCTGTGAATATTTTACGCAACAACCTTTCTAAAAAGTCCTTCAAAGATACTAAATGCCCCTTGCGTCTTACAAAAAAGTAAGTACATCAAGTAAATCCATCCTTCATAAAACCATGCCTTACCATTTCAAATCATATCATTTTTTCAGTGCTTTATTATTGCATCCTTAATGCTGTGTTGAATCACGTTTCTGACGGCTAATGTTAGGCCTTTTCCCTGTTTTGTCTCAGTATTGATATGTTTGCCATTTTCCAATTTACTGTAGCTGTTCCAGGATCTAAGGAATGTTCGAAGATCATCAGATTGTAGCCACTGTCTCTGTACCACCACTTTTAAAAGTCTCAGATACAGGGTATCAGGTCCAAGAGATTTATCGGGATTTAATCCCTTTGATTTCTCCAGAATTGTATCTTTGCTGATGATAATTATATGACGAATCTCAGTCAATACCTTCTTTTTCTAAAGTGGTTTCTGACGTTTTAGAAGAAAAAAAACGTTTTATTTAACATGGTTACTTTCTATTTCTCTTAATTCTTTGAAGAATATAAGCCATAATTGATATTATCAGAAATTATCAGAAATATTTTCATAAATGAGCAAAATACATGCTCAAGTTTATTCTAGGTTCATATTGCCATGTGTCCTGAGCTATAATTAAAAGATTTTGAATGCTATCCAAAACAGATAAGATAATTGTATACATAAATACAATCAGGTCAAACTTAAATACAATAGATAGAGCAAAGGGGAAGATACGCAGTGCAGAATATTGTTTGCAGCAATATTGTAGCGTATCAGTTCCAGAGACCACGTCCAATATCCGCAATGGGTTAGACGGTACCCTAGCTTATGGAAGGACCATTCAGAAACCTGATAATGGAAGGGGAGAAGATATTCCTGAGTCCGGTGGTGTGCACTTGCAAGCTGGGACAAGCTTTCGATTGTGTCACTTTATGTTCTTTATAATTGCTGATTTTTATTGGTTCTACCATCAGTATTAGCATTCCTCCTTTATATATGCATGAATAGAATACAGAAGGAATTCCTCTATATGAACTTGCATAAACTTCCCTCCCATAAATTGGATAATTGTTTTTAAATCTTCCCATGCTTGCATCATAACCGCTACCATTAAGTTCCTGTTTCCACAATATCTAATTTTACAGCTTTGTAAGCTATTAATTCATCTGTGATTAAAGCTTTGATTGGCAATAACAGTTATCATTTTTATGATTACATCACGCCAACATCTCTGATATGCATCTGTAAATGTCTATTAAAAGTTACGTTCCAGTCCAAGATATAGTTCATCTTCATTGTGCAATGCACTATGTGACTTGCAAAGAAAGTTTTTAATAACAGTATCACAGAAACAATTATATTTTCAAGATGGATGTTGTTTTAACTTTTGTAGGTATAGTTCTAGAAATATTCAAATCATATCTTCACATAAATATTATAGGCTTGGCAGCAGACCTCAACCACTAATTTCATAGCTTTATTGTGATAAATATGACAATCTAAAATTCTTATTATTTTCCATGTAAAAATATATATGTGCTATGTAATTGAATTAGTCCTGTAATAGTTACTTTATCAATAGCTGTAGACTCTCTTTAAAGTACTTGCATTGCAATGGAACTTGGGAATGCATTTCAGTGCATGCATTGATGAATATCTATATTTCCTAAAATAATATTTTCAGATGATGCATTTCAACCTTGAGAACTAATTGAATTTGATGCTAAAGTCTGCTAGATGGCATTACTGTCAGAAATGCATTAATGGTAAAAGATTGTGACATTGTGTTTATGGAATAAACAATGAAGCCGATTTTCATCTCCTTTAATTGATATCAGTTTATAACTGGATCATAACTTGAAGTGAGTCCTTAGCATGAGCAGGAGAGAAGGTAACCATGTTGGAGTATGAATGATGAGTACAAGAGATTTGCTAATTGTCCTTCGTAGTTCAGTAAATAGATAGAAAAGAAACATTATGTGAAATCGTTAGAGATAATAGATTAATTAGATTATTTATCCATAGTATACTCATATTTCCAGGTCTGAATGAATGAAAAGATAATTCAATATGTGGATTAGGCCCCAATGCTGTCTTGTTGACATATTTATATAATCTAATGTATAGATAAAAAATATGTATGCAAATTAGAATGGTTTGTAGATGAACAGGTTAGTGAACTCTTGACTGAAGGCACAGCCTCTATTTATAGTGGGAAAACATACATTGAATAAATGTGATGAACATTTCCATCTGCTTCAGTTCTACATGAAATAATCCATATTGAAATGACTTGTTTGCTTGGAATATGTGTTAACATTTTTCTTGTACACCACCCCAGAGACCAGTCTTCATGTCTACTTCATTTACAGGATGTAAAGCTTCCTTTCACTGACAGTGGTAAATGATGAAATAAAAGATGTTTTGGCAGATGCTGTCTAATTCTCAAATGGCATAAAATGAGTGTATTGTCTTGTTTAGTGCCAGTATTACCATTGCATGAAAGCATCTTACTGTTTTAATGATTAGTATGGGAAATATAGAACAAAATATAAAATATTGGTTTGTTATATAGTATTTTCAAATACAGTTAACGTATGGCTTGCACTATACTGAGTAGGTGTCATGTGTATTGCAGCTCCTGAAATGATAATTGAAATAATTTTGACAATTTATCTAAAGCATGTTAATTTAATTTAATTTAATTTAGGGAAAAAATAGACCTCGATTAAAGTGGTTACAGTTAATTAAAGCAATGAAATTCTGAAGTTAGTGCACTTTTCTTTTTTGGTGGCTGCAACCTTAACTTATTTACTTTCCGATATTCAGATTAAATCAATATTGGAAAATAACTCGGTCTTTCTCCCTCAATGCGATTATACTGGATCTAGCTCTTTTGAATAAGATCTTCAATGGAAACATATAGGCTAAAAGATACCTGTCTCTGAAGAAAAAATATGCAATAAAGCTTCATTTGTGTAAAGCGATCCTTTGCATTAACCGTTAGATTCCCTTTATGGGGTCTGGCACTTGTTTATTGCTTTGTTTCAATTAAATAATGCCTGTCCTTATTCATCCCCATCAAAAGATGGGAAGAGATTTTTGCACTTAAAGGGCAGCGAATATTTGGAATTCTCAACCCAAGGGTACAGTAAAGGGCTATTTGTTGAATATAAACAAAACCGAGATTGATCATTGTTTTAGATTTCATGGAATTCAATTGATTATAGGGTTAAATGCAGGAAAGCAGTGCTAAGAACAGCTATCTTATTTTATTCTATGACAAAGGAGATGTCGGGGACTAAATGCCTTACTTCTTGCTTCTAGTTCTCATACCCTTTTTTCATCCAATAAGGCCAGCATGCTTCCCTTATAATCTTGTCTACTTAAGGAACTTTTGACTGTTCAGCACTTCCCCAGAACTGTTGTGAAGAATCAGCCTACGTTGTGTGCTTTAATCTACAGAGTGGGCCTTGATCCCCTTGGCCATTGAGCCAAGATGGAAGTGGAGTGTAGTCTGATACTTTTATTGACCTTATTATTGGCTCATTCTTAATCTGCCTGAAGGTAAATAAAATTAAACATGTTTATTTGAAATATTTTTACAGGCATGCTCAGAATGAAGATAGCCAAATACCTCAGGTTGATCATTACAGGTTTCTGGAAAAATACAGATGGATGAGAAACTCAGATCTGTCCTTTGCATATAACATAAATTCTGCATTGGAAATTATGAAGATGTAAATATTTTCAATGTACAAACATAAATGACGTATCTAGCCATTAGGTAGACATAAATGCTGGAGAAACTCAGCGGGTGAGGCAGCACCTATGGAACGAAGGAATAGTTTCCTTGGTGTACATTGTACCGAGTACACCAAAGTACATTGGTGTTGTACTTCCGGTGGCGCTGGTGCCAGCAGCCTCCACCTACAGCCCGGTATCTTTTTGTTTTTTTGTTTATTTAGTTATGTAAAAGTGTGTTTTTTTGTGGGGTTTTTGTGTTTTTATGTGGGGGAAGAGGGTACGGTGCGGGGGATACCGTCCTTCAGCCGCTTCCTGGTGAAGACGCGACTATTATTCGAGTCGCGTCCTCCCCCCCCCCAGCGGCCTACCTACTGGATTGGCGTGGCCTTTCCTGCCGGGATCGACCAGAGCTCCAGCAGCGGCGGGACAGCGCTGATACATCGCGGGGCTGGCGATGCCTTACCGGGGGTCGCCGTCTGGAGCCCGGAGTGCTGGACCTGTGGCACCGACATCATGGAGCTGCGGTTTGCGGGGCTCCCAACGCGGGCGGCGCTGATGGACAGCGCGGGGTCCTGCGACTCTGCCCGGCTCGGCCTGCAAACACGGGAGCTGCGGACTCCGGCTGCGGGAGGCGGCTGATCGGGAGGTCCGGGCCGCTGAGGAGGATGTTCACCGTCAGGGTTCGGCGTCGGCGTTCCACCAGCCCGGCGTGAGGGCCTGAACATCGGGCCACCCAGGGCGGCGACTGCGGGTGCTAGGAAGGCCTCGACCACGAGTGAACATCTGGGAAGAACGGAGTGGAGGCTGGCTGGACTATGGTGCCTTCCTCACCTTGGTGCCACTGTGTTATGTTGTGTCGTGGACTTTCACTGTTTGTGCTTTTTTTTAAATTCTATTTTATTTTTAATATGTTTTATTATTTATTATTATTTATTTATTTTGATTTTTATGATACTGCCTGTAAGGGAAATTCATTTAGTTGTCTCTAACTGAGACAATGACAATAAATTTGAATACAATACAATACAATAGGTGACGTTTCGGGTCGAGACCCTTCTTCCGACTGATGTGGAGGTGGGGGGCGGGAAGAAGAAAGGAAGAGGTGGAGACAGTGGGCTGTGGGAGAGCTGGGAAGGGGAGGGGAGGGGAGGGAGGGAGAATGCAAGGACTACCTGAAATTGGAGAAGTCAATGTTCATACCGCTGGGCTGTAAACTACTCAAGCGAAATATGAAGTGCTGTTCCTCTGATTTGCGGTGGGACTCACTCTGGCCATGGAGGAGGCTCAGGACAGACAGGTCGGATTCGGAGGGGGAGTTGAAGTGCTGAGCCACCGGGAGATCAGGTTGGTTAATACGTACTGTGCGGAGGTGTTGGGCGAAGCGATCGCCAAGCCTGCGCTTGGTCTCACCGATGTAGAGCAGTTGACACCTAGAGCAGCGGATGCAATAGATGAGGTTGGAGAACGTGCACGTGCAACTCTGCCTCACCGGGAATGACTGCTTAGGTCCTTGGATGGAGTCAAGGGGGGAGGTAATGCAATTAATGTAGCATTTCCTGCAGTTGCAAGGGAAAGTACCAGGGGAGGGGGTGGTTTGGGTGGGAATGGATTAATTGACCAGGGAGTTATGGAGGGAGCGGTCTATGCAGAAAGCCGAAAGGGAAGGAGATAGGAAGATGTGGCCAGTGGTGGGATCCCGTTGGAGTTGGCGAAATTGTCGGATGATTATCTGTTGTAATTTATATTGTTGTGTTGTGAGGATTATATCTAGCCATTAGCTACTCTGTGACAGAATCGATATTCAATAATACGTTAAAATTAGAACAATTTCATATTTATTTTCTGGGTTAATGTGTTTAGCCGCTCAAGAAAAAAATATTGTAACTTTAGATAGAATTTGATAATACATCAGAATTTCACCACATTTTCTAAGATGTATATTTTCAGTGTATGGTGAAGACATTTTCATATCATCACAGAGTAAAAAAAAACACAAATCATCAGCTCCTGCCCTGCCATTAGTTTCATTTCCACATTCTAACATTTCCACCTATGCTAAAACGTATTAGCTATTGAATTTACCTGTGGGTAAGATTATGTTAATCTATGTCCTGCTCAGTTTAATTTCTGAATTCCTTGTCAGAGACTTTACTGTTGGCAGTGAACTTTTGGATAAACCTACGTAAGTTTTGGTTTACTGCGATGAATTTTATTTTAAGGCATTATTCCTATGTTTGCACTTTGTTGCCCAGTATCAGATCTGCTGGATATTTTTCCAGCTACATTTGGCCCTAAAAATACGCTATGGTTTTATTTATATTTTTATGGGGGTTTTTAATTGAATTCATTTAGTTTTTAAAATGTGGTGTTCATCATTACAAGCATTTTATTTAGTGGATTCTGGATATAACTAGTGTTTTAAGTTCTAGGTCCACTGAACCACAAATTGTTTTGTTTTGTTTTATTTTAAATTTAGATCAGTTAATAAACTGGTACAGTGCCCTCAATAATGTTTGGGACAAAGTCCCATCATTTATTTATTTGCCTCTGTACTCCACAATTTGAGATTTGTAATAGAAAAAATCACATGCGGTTACATTGTCAAATTTTATTAAAGGACCTTTTGGTTTCACAATGTAGAAATTACAGCTGTGTTTATACATAGTCCCCCCATTGCAGGGCACCATAATGTTTGGGACACATGGCTTCACAGGCATTTGTAATTGCTCAGGTGTGTTTCAATGCCTCCTTAATGCAGGTATAAGAGAGCTCTCAGCATCTAGTCTTTCTTCCAGGCTTTCCATCACCTTTGGAAACTTTTATTGCTGTTTATCAACATGAGGACCAAAGTTGTGCCAATGAAAGTCAACTAGGCCATTATGAGACTGAGAAACAAGTATAAAACTGTTCGAGACATCAGCCAAACCTTAGTCTTATCAAAATCAACTGTTTGGAACATGATTAAGAAGAAAGAGAGCACTGGTGAGATTACTGGTGATAATCGCAAAGGGACTGGCAGGTCAAGGAAGACCTCCACAGCTGATGACAGAGTATTCTCTCTATAATAAAGAAAAATCCCTAAACACCTGTCTGACAGATCAGAAACACTCTTCAGGAGTCAGGTGTGGATTTGTCAATGACCACTGTCCGCAGAAGACTTCATGAACAGAAATACAGAGGCTTCACTGCAAGATGCAAACCACTGGTTAGCCGGAAAAATAGGATGGCCAGGTTACAGTTTGCCAAGAAGTACTTAAAATAGTAACCACAGTTCTGGAAAAAGGTCTTGTGGAATGAACAGGCGAAGATTAGCTTATATCAGAGTGATGGCAAGAGCAAAGTATGGAGGAGAGAAGGAACTGCCCAAGATCCAAAGCATACCGTCTCATCCGTGAAACTCGGTGGTGGGGGTGTTATGGCCTGGGCATGTATGGCTGCTGAAGATAATGGCTCACTTATCTTCATTGATGATACAACTGCTGATGGTAGTAGCATAATGAATTCTGAAGAGTATAGACATCCTATCTGCTCGTTCAAACAAATGCCTAAAAACTAATTGGCCGGCGGTTCATTGTACAGCAAGATAATGATCTCAAGACCTCAGTCTGAAGAAGGGTTTCGGCCCGAAACGTTGCCTATTTCCTTCGCTCCATAGATGCTGCTGCACCCGCTGAGTTTCTCCAGCATTTTTGTGTACCTAATGATCCCAAACATACTGCTAAAGCAACAAAGGAGTTTTTCAAAGCTATGCAACAAAATACTAAACATGACTACTTTCATTTACATGACTTTGCTGTGTCCCAAACATTATGGTGCCCTGAAATGGGGGGACTATGTATAAACACTGCTGTAATTTCTACATGGTGTACAAAATGTATAAAAATATTCTTCATTAAAATCTGACAATATGTACTTTAACCACTTGTGATTTTTTTCTATTAGAAATCTCAAATTGTGGAGTACAGAAGCAAATAAATAAATGATGGGTCTTTGTCCCAAACATTATGGAGGGCACTGTGTGTACCAACATTGATTCTGTCCAATTATATTGGTCACCAGAACAAAATGATTATTTTGTTTGTGCATTAGTTGTATTTTGCTGAGGGTGATTATCTGTGTCATCCAACAGAATCTAGTGAACATGAAGACAAAAGCACTGATGCCTCAGGTGAATTTTTTTCACATCCTTGTGCTGCACCAGTCTATGGCCTTACAAAGGGAACAAAAACAGATTCAGTTTCAGAGAAGCAAACCAAACCAGAGGATGGAGACAATTTGGGTCCATTGCCTGAGAACTGGGAGATGGCATATACTGAAAAAGGAGAAGTCTACTTTATTGAGTAAGGCATTTATTCAAATATCTGTGATTTCTAGATGAACATTTTTAATTGACTTCAGTTAAATGATTTTAAACATAGGTTAACTTGAATATAGCCAAATAAACGTGCCTCGCGCATGTTCTGCAGTTAATTAGATTGTGCTAACAAATTGGATGCCTTGATTTTAATTTGATTTGAACAAGCAATTTTTAAGAATATGCCTTGAACTGTTTTATTTCTTTGTTAGCCATAACACCAAAACAACATCGTGGCTTGATCCTCGGTTAGCAAAAAAGGCAAAGCCTCCAGAAGAATGTAAAGATAATGGTAAGTAAATCCACATTCCTTTGCTCTGCATGTGTACATAACCTTTTTTAATTCAATTGTTTTTGTTTTAGATTTGATAGCTGGAGAGTGCATCTTGCTGCTGAATAATAGTTAATGAGAGCAGCTAACACTGGGACACAGGTGACCTTCACTGCTCGCTGCATATTGTTTGTTCTTCTCCAACCCAATGATATCAGCTGCAGCAGTGTAGAAGCTGAGGTTGTCTTTTTCTGTGCCTTGGAGAATGTTTCTATGTTAATTTTATATTTCTGATTTAAAATTGAAGGAGACAAGCTGCAATCTGGAATCACAGGACAAAAGCTAGGTACTGTAACTTTAAGTAATTGTTTTCATTTTATTTTCAAGATATAGCTCTTTTGATATAGCCATTTTGTTTCACTTCATTGAGAATTTATGCCATCTCTTTTCTGCATTTCCACTGGCACAATTTGTTTTTATTTCATGAAAACATTCGCAAAGCTATTTTGGATTACTATGAGGAAAATAATTTCAATGTTGCATTATACTCTACAACATTTGCAACCTTTTTTTGCTTTATTTAATCTAAAATATCCTTACATAATTGTTACACAAATATGCAACAAGCATCCTCTGAGGCAACTGAGACTTCTAGGTGCAATGTAAAAAAAAATTCTGAGTATCAATAATCTTTAGAGAAAATCAAAAAATTTGAGTAAAAGGTTTTTTATTTTGTCATGGATATGTGAGCAGTAACTAAATGCATAATGCTGATTTAAAAAAATAAATAAAACCTTAAACAGATTGCTTTTCATTTTCAAAATTCAAGCACTTTTGCTGGAAATTAGAAACCGTTACAATTTATTTCAACATGTATAAAACAGGTATATTGTTTATTAACTGGTAAATCTAAGATGGGTTCTCAATATTGTCTAATTAAATTGCCATGCACAGTGCTAACAGAGACTCTTAATTTACTTTTGTTATTCCACCATCGAAAAATCTTATTTTATCCTATTTTAACCAATTATAAAGAAAGGGCTTTTGTAATAACTCTATGCTGTCTCACAGATTTATTTTAGAGGTTATATTTCCAAATCTTAATGGAATTGAAAGCATTTTTTTCAAAATATTTCAGTTTCAATATGTGTGTAACAGAATACAGCAACTGTTTGAAATCCAGCTTCTTATCCTCTTCATCTACCCGCTGCACTGAAACAAACGTTGCCTTAGCAACAGCACTGCCACAATGAGCAGCAGACACAAAGTTATCAATTAAAATGGTGTCTACAGCTACATCCATGGTAACAATGGCAGAAATGGTAATTTGTTGTTATGGCTTTATTAAGATGTCTTGTCACCTAAATCTATTGTCTGACCATCTAGTTTTATCTTTGTTATGATTTGTTCTAAACCATTACCATATATATATTTTTAGTTTGTACCCCATGCACAGGGAAAATGCATGTTGGGCATATAGGAGAAGCCTCTGAGAAATAGAGTTATTAATATTTAAATCTTTCATCAATTCTGATGAAGGACCTTCAACTGGATGGAACAATTCTGTTTCTATCTGCAATTATGATACCTGGCCTGCTGAGTACCTCCAGCATGTTTTTCTATTTTAGGTTTCCAGCATTTGTAGTACTTTATATTTGATTGACCTACTGCCTGTTTGTCTCTTGATCCTAAAGAGTCCCTGATGTGTTTCTTTTGCCAACGATAAAATTCAGCATTTTTAGCTGCTGAAAAAAGATCCGTGCATACGTGAGGTGTTCCTAAATGGAGTTAATCTCTCGCATAACAGGAGCCGTTAGTGCACAGAAAACAAAGTTTATGCCAAATACGATGTACAATACAAATCCCGTATCTCAGCTACTAAATAAATATATAGATATCTGACAAATGCGATTACTTCAATGATAAACAACTATCAATTTATACTTCTGCATCATTCAAACTGTGAAGATTATTACTTCTGATTATAGACACTGCAGAAAATGATTCTTTTTTGCTTTTTTAAATTTATATAAAAATAGATCTCAATCAATGGGAAGTCTTTAATTATCTTTAAAGTATTGTGATATATTTCATAATCTTTGAGGATTATTTACATCAGAAAAGGAATTAAATAACAGTTAAAATAAACGCACAAAGCTGGATTAACTCAGCGGGACAGGCAGCATCTCTGGAGAGAAGGAATCGGTGACGTTTTGGCCGGTTTGCATTCCAGCAATGAATTGTGGGACTTTATTTCATATATTATGAGCGTAGACTGTACATGTAACTGAACTTTTATTGCAGGCTGACCCTAATCTACAGTACTTCAAATAGTGTTTTTGACCGTAATGTAATAAGTGTCTAAATAAATTACACAACAGAATTGGCAGATTGACATACAGTATTTATCTGTGAGGTAATCATTTGGATTGATTATCCATTATCTAACTTTCTGAGCCTACCTTTTTTTCTTGGCAAAAAAAAAGGTGAATTAATATTTGCCAATACAAGTTTTATTATGCATACTTAAGATCAGCAGTTTGATGGGGGTTTGATCTGTAATTTATCCAAAGTTTGAAATTGACAGGAGGCACTTCTTTTGGTAGTCATGAAATTTTGTGCAAACATAATTGTAAAACTGCAGTTTTTAGTCATGCTGGAATCCTCCTTGATTTGAATGCATATTGTTTCCTTTGTTCAGTTAAATCAGCTTCAGATCATAATACTTCCGTGTAATATTAACAGATTTTCCAGTGGCAATAATGTGCGATTCTTCATAGAGAAAAATAGAGTGATAGAGTGCCTCCTATTATTCTTCATTGAATGTATGAAGCTATGGAGCAACAACATCTAGTTTCATTGTCATGTTCTTTAAATAAACTTAAATCTAACTCAGGAGAATTTTATTTCGAACTTCTTCAAGTAACTCAGCCGGTGAGGCAGCATCTATGGAGAGAAGGAATTGGTGACGTTTCGGGTCGAGACCCTTCCTCAGACTGATGTCAGGGGATGGTTAAAGATAGAATGTAGGCAGAGACAGTAAGTCTGGTGGGAGCACGGGGAAGGGGAACGGGATGGAGAGAGAAAGCAAGGGCTATCGAAAGTTAGAGAAGTCAATGTTCATCCCACTGGGATGTAAACTACCCAAGCAAAATATGAGGTGCTGTTCCTCCAATTTGCGCTAGGCCTCACTCTTACAATGGAGGAAGCCCAGGACAGAAAGGTCAGATTGGGAATGGGAGGGGGAGTTGAAGTGCTGAGCCACCGGGAGATCAGGTAGGTCAAGACAGACCGAGCCGAGGTGTTCAGCGAAACGATCAGTGAGCCTGCGCTCAGTCTCACCGATGTAGAGAAGTTGACACCTGGAACATTGACTTCTCTAACTTTCGATAACCCTTGCTTTCTCTCTCCAAACCCTCCCCCTTCCCAGTGCTCCGACCAGTCTTACTGTCTGCCTACATTCTATCTTTGTCCCTCCCCTGACATCAGTCTGAGGAAGGGTCTCGACCCGAAACATCGGCAATTCCTTCTCTCCATAGATGCTGCCTCACCCGCTAAGTTACTCCAGCATTTTGTGTCTACCTTTGATTTTGAACTTGCAGATTCTTAGTTCTCAACAAAGTCAGCATGGTTTTGTTCAGGTGAGTTCTTGCCTGATAAATCTTTTGGAGTTCTTTGATGAAGTAACAAGCAGGAGAGACAAAGGAGAGTCAGTGAATGTTGTTTACTTGGATTTTCCGAAGGCTTGCATTAAGATGAGACCGCTAAACAAGATAGAAACCCATGGTATCAGAGGCTAGGTACTAGCATGCACAGAAGACTGGGTGACTGGCTGAAAGATTTGGAATAAAGGGTGCATTTTTGGGTTGGCTGCCAGTGACCAATGATGTTCCCAGTGAGTGTTGATGTTGGGTCTGTGAGTAGTGTTGACTTGGACAGGTTGGGAGAGTGGTCAAAGAAGTGGTAAATGGAATATACTGTAGCAAAGTGTATGGTTATGTACTTTGGTGTAAGGAATAAAGACAGACCATTTTCCAAATGGGGAGAGAATTCAGTAATTAGAGGTGCAAAATGACATGGGAATGCTGGTGCAGGATTCCCGAAAGATTAATTTGCAGGCAGTAGCAAAGAAGGCAAATGCAATGTTAGCATTCATTTTGAGAGGGCTAGAATATAAAAGCAAGGATATAATGCTGAGGCTTAGTAATGTGTTAGTCAGGCCACATCTGGAACTCTGTTTGGAATACATTTGGGCCCCATATTTGAATAATAAAAGGCCTAGATAGAGTGAAAGTGCAGAGGATGCTTCCACTAGTTGGAGTGTTCCAGGCCAAGAGGTTACAGAATAAAAGGACAAACCTAAAGAATGGAGATAAGGAGGGATTTCTTAAGCCAGAGCATAGTGAATCTATGGAATTTATTGCCACAGTTGGCTGCGGAGGCCATCATTGTGCATTTTTAAGGTGGAGATTGATAAGTTCTTGATTAGTAAGAACGTCAAAGTTTATGTGGAGAAGGCAGGAGAATGTGATTGCGAGGGAAAAATAGATCAGCCATGATAGAATGGTGCTGCAGAATCGATGGGCCGCTTGTCTTAATTCCACTCCAATGTCCTATGATTTTAAAAATCATGAATGATAATTCGATATTGTCATTTTATAATTGACATTCAGATTGCACACATGTTGTATTAATCTTCATTATCGCAAATAATTTGAGAACCAAGTGCAATAGGCTGGTATCTTGGAAGTATAGCAGTACAGGAGAGTGCTGCGTTCATTCCTGGTGTAGGCCTCATGGGTTCCCACATTATGTTTGTTCAATCTGATACTAAAGCACATTATTGCTTTCAATTAATGATTAAGGGGTATCTTTTTTTCTAGAGCAAGCTTTGCTTTAAAAGAAAGAAGTAAAATTTGTGTGTTTAAAAAAAATCTTGAAAACAATTATAGGACAGTGTAGATAATTGGAAGATTTATTTTGCTCAAGCTGTGCTTAATGAACATTTACTGACTTGGCAGGTTGCTGTAATATATTACGCCAAATATGTAGTAATATGGTTAATACTCACTTGAGAAAGATATGACAAAAACATTTATTTAATGTCCCCGGGGAAGCTACAGAAGCTCAAGTTCAGCATGCTAAGAGATTACTGTGGCTGTTCTCCCAGTTTGGTTCATGGTAATACTCCTTCAAGCTATCTGCTTGATAGCCACTGGACCATCAACCTGCTGCATCCCATTTGGCAAGTAGACTGTTTATTTTATGAAGTGTGTCAAGTGAGAACACGGACAGGTGTTCTTTGCCACGGTTAATAAAGGTTGCAGCTTCCTTTTATTACATTTGATGTTGTTATTCATTTAGTTTGGATTCTAAACTGGCTTACACATGGAAGACAGAGTGGGGGAAGGAAGGGTGTTTTTCTATCTGTAGGTTTGTGACCTATGGTGTTCTGCAGGGATCTGTGCTGGGACCTCTGTTGTTTGTGATAAATATAAAGGACTTGGACGTAAATGTAGATGGATTGGTTTGTGAGTAAGTTTACAGATGTTACCAAAAGTGGTGGGGATGCAGACAGTGAGAACGGCTGTCAATGGATTCAACGGGATATAGATCCGTTACAGGTATGGCAGAGTATTGGTCAATGGAGTTTAATCCAAGCAAGTGTAAGGTGTTGCATTCTGGGATGCCGAATGTAAGGGGAAGGTTATAGGAACTCGTTCAGTTACATCGGAGAATGTTGACAACATAAGATTAGGTAATGTAGGAAGACGTGGATGTGCAATATGCATATTGTCATAGATCTGTTCATCTGAATGGCCTGCGCCATTGCTGCAATATTCTGAATGCCTGTGGGATTTCCTTGATTATTTATTATATCTACAACTACAATAGGTCTAGCTTCCTTTAAGCTAAAGTGCTTGCTATTTTTGAAACCTGTTTTTGAATGTAATTATTATTTTCCAGACAATTTAGACTTGCTCTTTGAATTCAAAATTATACAGTTCAGTGGAATAACATCAATAAAATAAAACATTGGCATTAGATATACATAACCTTTTTCATCCCAATGCCTCTTGTGAAGCTGCCAGAGTACATTGTGTGAAAAGTTTCATAATTGTAGAAAATGTTTTTAGTTCAGCTCCATTGAACTAATCCCCAAGAAAATATGTATTTATCCTTCTATTAGCAATATTTGTTCAGTGAAAATGGCTTCTTACTCATTTTATTTCTGAGTATCTTTATAGGCAGATTGACTTCTAAATATTAAAGTTACTTGACATGTGTAGTACTGGAAAAACAAATTTGTTTTTTTAAATCTGGATTTATTTGTACAATGCTGTAAATATGATCAGACTATTCCTTAAATTGTTTCTTCAGAAACTAGTACAGGGTACTATGAATAAAATTGAGGGAGAGAGCATGTAGGCCAAGCAGTATGTCGGGTGTGAAGAGGTCACACATAACAGGTGCACAATTTTTGATGTGAAGTCCTGCAGTTTGTGTCAGGATGCAGACTCCAACAAAAGCTTGCATTATTTTCTCCACTATAATCAAATAAAATTGATGCCATTATGAACATTTCCAATGTTAAGCCTGACAGAAAATTCACTGAAAATGGTCCTGTTTGTTGTGCAAGTTGCATGTGATTTATTAATGGCACGCTAAGTGATAATACCTGCGGAGCATACTGTCTGGTACAAAGAAACTAATTTTAGTAATGTACATTATAATTCACATGGATAATTAATTTTAAGCGAATTGATTTTCAACTAGGAAATCATTTCTTTAAAGTTTATCTTACTTCAACTTCTGCTTTAATTCAGTACTGAGAGCTAGAATGGGGTACAGAGATTCTGAGTTCACATCTGACTCCTCCACAATATGCCAGGAATTGTTCCCCAGCGAAGTTTGACCCCATTCATTTGAATGGTTTGCTAATCTCAATTTAAAAGGTTAATGCAATTAAGTAGTTTGTATTGTTTTTCTAACTTAAATGTAATGTTTTAAAATATTTTTTAGCAAGTAAATGTGACTCAGGTTTGTTCATTTATTTTTTGATTCAGATACTTTTAAAGATTTTACTCATCTCTGAATATCAGTTTTAAACTCCCAGGTAGTTCCAGATGGAAGACCACGAAATGCATTGGTCCCTGATCATGTGTGTTATGACTGTATTCAACATGTTCCGCATGGATATCCAATTTAATCTTCCAGTTTGTTATAAGTGGATTCCAGTGGATGTAGAGAGGATGTTTCCAGAAGTGGAAAAGTCTAGAACCAGAGGCCACAGCGTCGGAATAAAAGGACGTACCTTTAGAATGGAGGAGATTGATAGGATCGTGATTAGTAAGGGTGTCAAAGGTTAGGGGAAGAAGGCAGGAGAATGTTGAGGGAAAAATAGATGGAATGGTGGAGCAGACTCAATGGGCCGAACGGCCTAATTCTGCTTGAATTTTTGTAATTATTTAGTTGCCGAAAACGTGGTGACTCTTTATGTTGTGCCTAGGTGAGGTCTGCTGCATGATTTTATCGGATTGTATGCAAAAACAAAGAATTTCACTGTACCGAGGTTCATGTGACAATAAATTATCATTGAATCATTTTGAATTTATAAAATATCACAGTAGTAGTTTTGCCAACATAATGGCTTAAATTTTGCAGTCAATAGTAAAGAAAACTGCCCTTAAATAGCAATCCTACTGACATGGATTCCCCTTTCCCAAAAACATTTGTTGCTAAGTGATTCTCTGATTTTGAAGCGTGTTAAGCCCTCGAGCAGCCAGTCACATCACAGCAATTCAGAACACAATCTCTAGTAAATATCTTAAATATTTCAGCTGGCATCAGATCTCCAGTTCATTCCTAACTTTCACTTTGAATTGTTCAAGGACAGAAGTCATGATAAAGTTGACTATGGGAGCTGGCTATTACATTTCTCAATAGGTATACCAGCTGGTGACCAGCATTTATACATAACTAAAACTCTTTGGGCTCTTCCGGTTTGCGGGTTTTTTCTATTTGCACAAAAACGGTATGCAACAGCGCTACAATTTTTCGCCAGATCACTCACCATTCTCCTGTGCTGCGAGTGCAACAAGTTTCGTTCCGATCCGTGGCAAAAGTTATCGAGGTTTAAAAATCTTAAAAACCACGCATGCGCAGATCCCTTCAGTCAGCGCCACGCAGATTAGTCTCTTCTCCTGTCAGTCAATGCCACGGCCGCGATGGCGACGCCCCTTCCTGCCCCACCGGCGGCCGCCTGTCCCGCCTCACTCACCTACTCCTCTCTCCCCTCCTCACAGTAGCTTGTCTATTGTCACCCCCACCACCGGCATCGGTCGCAGGGGGTTTTAGTGGAGGCCCTGGTCCCGTTCCTCTCTCCCTCATCCCTCACCCTTCTCTCCCGCCCACCCTCTGCGGCAATGGTGGTCCCGTCTACCCGTCCCCCCGGGTCCGTCTCCTCAGATGCCGCCGTTGCGGTAACTCACCCTCACGGCCTTCTCGGAGGAGATCTTCTCCACCAGTTCATCGAAACTCGTGGTGCCCACCGTGACGAACACCGACTCCATCTCCCCTCCCCCCGGCGGCGGCAGCGAGCAGGCAGTTAGTTGCTTTTTATGGATGGATGGATGGATGGATGCAGGGAGGGAGGGAGGGACTGAGGGTAGGGGATAGGAGACCCACATGTGGGGTTTTTTCTATTATAAATCTCAAATTGTGGAGTACAGAGACAAATAAATAAATGATGGATCTTTGTCGCAAACATTATGGAGGGCACTGTATGATGCACATATTAATGATCACCTTCCCATCCCCTGTGATAGGGGCAGCAGTCATGATAAAAGGTGTAAACCAATTATTCACATCCTTCACCTTCCCCCCACCCCATGCCATGTGAGAAGGGATCAGGGAATGGGGTCAATACATATTTAATGGAGAAAACACATCCCCCAACCCCCAACGTCTGCTTCATTCACATACTTAAATATAGCTGCTTGAATCCAATTAGGAAACTGATTTAATTTTAACAGCTGTGATTTAGTATTCTAGTGGCTTGAGAAATGTAGTGATGAAAGAGAGGTAGAAGCTGCAGGCTCATGTGTAAAAAGATCCTCATGTGCCAGGCAAATGCTATCTTTATTTTAGCAGTTTTTATTCATCAGAGCCAATATTTGATAAATTTCTTAAGACAAACATAATTTTGACTGTCTATTTTGTTATTTTAAGGCAATATTTTCTCTTTTCAATTGACTTACAACTGGGATTCTGCATTGATCAAATGGCTCTAAGTACAGTCCCCTTGGAATTGGATTTCTTCACTATAAAAAGCCTTATGAGCCTGGCCGTCAGTTACGCGACAGGCCGGTGGCGCGCGAAGATTTCGTTCAGAACTAAGTCCACACTCCTCCATGCCACTCCACACTCCTCCACACCACTCCATGAGCTACCCATGCGCTACCCACACGCTACCCACACGCTAGCAGGTCGCGTAAATGGCTCGCGAATGTCAGCCAAGTGGGACAGGCCCTTTACTCTCCAGTCCCCTATTTTCCGTGAGCAAATTGCATTAATGATCAATTCTGGTTGAAGTTGCATCAGTTATAAAATTAGACTGGGACTTCTGATCGCAATCCAGTCTTATGTGCTGACATTTTCCCAGTGTTTGATATGATATTTTATGCACATTAAAGCCTGTTCTGACACAACGACCATTATAGAACAGTTGTAGAGGAATTAGTGAGGTGTTTTATTGGTTTACTTATAATTTACACTCTGTTGATATCAGGACATCTCCTGATTTGAGTACAAACTGCTATCAAAGTCCATAGAAACTAAACTACCAGTGAATTAATTTGACAGCATTTAGCTGCTAAGCTACTAATTCAGGGAGTGCCGTGCTGTGGCTTTCAGAATAGGTGTTGCAGATAACTCAATAAGTGTGTGCGCCAAATGTCCATCGACAAAGATGCACAGATTGTACCTGGATCTCTCTGATGGGCATTGCCAACACTGCTCAGGGCTTCAAAGGGCTTCTGTGAGATCTGTAGCATTTCATGAGATGACATTCAGCCGTGCCCTTGTGCTATATTATTATGAAATCCTTTGTGAAAGTCAGTGACTTGCAACATCAAAGTCATTGATCCCTGCAGCTTGATAGTTTGCTGCTCACTGGGAAGACTTTGTGCCTTGACCAGCTGAAGAATATTGATGTAACCGATTCACTTGTAAGACACTTCAAATATATTGATCAGATTGTCATGCGGTGAATAGAAAGATACATTGAAGAGCTATCATTCAAGACATGAAGCCCTTACAGAAAGAGGTGAAACAACCCTCATAGATTTCCACTTTAAAGCTATTGAACTAATTTAGCCAGGCAAAGATACACATTGGGAAAAGGTGATTAATTCTCAGTAATAGAAGGATCATGTCTCACTTTGGTCTCAACAATTGAATATGATTGCTATATTCTTGTGGTGTCCGGCTCAAAGACTTATATCTGACAACGGTTATTTCATTTGCCACCTGAAGGCCGATGTCCAGCAGAGAACCCAGACCTAAAGAATTGACTGTGGACACAGAAAGCACAGGAGGATCAATGACTTGCTCACATCCAGGATATGCATGGCTTCTTCAGTGCTTCAGTCATTTGCAGCCTGTATTCAAGACCCCACTCCATTACAGTCAAGAAAGAGGGGTTTAATTCATCAGAAAAGTAGACAGACAGTCAACATCAAAGGTCTCAACTGTGTCTGTTCTTGACATGAATGCTCTTGAATCCATACTGCAGAAACCTATTTGAGCTAGCCATGGCACAGTCTGAAGAAGGGTTTCAGCCTGAAACGTTGCCTATTTCCTTCGCTCCATAGATGCTGCTGCACCCACTGAGTTTCTCCAGCATTTTTGTGTACCTTCGATTTTCCAGCATCTGCAGTTCCTTCTTAAACACAAAAGCCTTGGCACCATTCCTGACTGACAAGTTCAAAACACCATATCCCAACCAAAATAAACAAGGCCTCGGGGGGCAGACGGTATTTCCATTGAAATTTTCAAAGCTTAGTGGTGATGAGCTTCAGACAAAATCCGCACTATCATTTCCCCATCGGGGACCGAGATCTTGTAGTTGTGATTATGTCATCAAGACAGGAGTCAAGTTCAACTGTGGCCACTGCGGACAAGTCTCCCTACTGGTTGGCACAGGGAATGTTACCTCCTGGGTCTTTCTGAACCAGCTTCTCTCAGTGGTCAAAGAGCTGCTCCCTGATTCACATCTCGAGGCATGGTGGGCATGATAATACAAGGAGCAACGGCATCCAAAATATATGCCTTTAACCTCGCCAAATCATTTTCCTTCATTTTCTTTTACTAAAGGAAGGATGTGATACCATAGGAAGGAGGTGATTTAGCTTGAGGATGCAGAAAAGATTCACAAGTATGTTCCCGGGCTTAAGTTACAGAGAGAGGCTGAATCGGCTGGGAATGTATTTCCTGGAGTGAAGGAAACTGAGGTGATCTTAGAGGTCTATAAAATCAAGAGGGGCACAGAGATGGTCAGAGTATTTTTTCCATTGAAAGTAGAATAATTATTGAAAGAACATTTAAATGAAAATTGGATAAATTGAATTCACAAGAGACTGGATATGCTGGAATCTTGAGCAAAAAAACAAATTATGGAGGAACTTAGTGGGCCAGGCAGCATCTGTGGAGAAAAATGGACAGATGGATTTTCCGGTTAGCACCCTTCTTCAAGGCTGGAGGAAACGGTAAATAACTCGTAGAAAGGGTCAAGGGGAAGGGATGGGGCAAGAGTGTGCAAATGATAGATGGATCCAGGTTGTAAAGATTTGAAAGGCAGATGAATCAGGTGGGGAGAGAAAGGTGGAGTTGGTCACAACAGTTGTATCCCCTCTAGTCCAGTCTTGAAGAAGAATAAATTGATGTTGAAGTTTGGGTCAGTTTCGGCACTTTTAGGTTTTAGGGCTTGCCATGTGGTCTGCAACCAAATCACATTTTAACCTGCTACTTATTTATTTCCTGGAAGTATTTGCCACGAGCATGACATTAATCATAGGAGGCTCTACATCTAAACTCGTATGCAGGAAGTCAGCTACCTTTCCTCTAATCTGATAGGGAAAATCACAGGCCCATGAAAATAATTACCGTACTCGCAACCTTTATATAATTGGTTTATAAGTCAATGTTATCAATGTGTGAATTATAATAGTTGCAGTGTTATCTTTTGTACCCACCTGAAACATAATATAGTTATATTTTCAAATTCAATATAGCATTGCCTCACTAAAATATTACTTTGGATAACATTCCGTATTATTTAACAGGATTTTGGAGCTATGATCTTCTAACAGGGCCTTTGCAGGCATTGAGGTTGTTCAAGCAGAGGAAGATAAGAGGAAAGTTCAAGCAGTTGGATGTATAGGATTATGGAGAGAAAATGGAAAGTAGATTAATTTTGAATTCTTGCTCTGAGCACATATTTGTGTGCCTCTGTTTCAATCTGACAACAAACCCTTCTATTGTAGCACAAAGTTTGATTCACTGTGTTTCTCTTTATCCATTTTGTTTATGTTTATTGATAATTAGTTAGCATTTTACTTCAATTCTAATTGGTTTAATTCGCAACATGTTAAGTATTTGTGGCATGTTGCTATCTAAATATGAAAATGAAATAGTAATTGAAGCAGAAATATCCACGTGCATTTTATTTTAAGGGTATTAAATCAGCAAAGAATAAGTAAGTAAGTCCCCTGTTAATAATATTTGTTTAATTTGACAGTTACAAAAGCTTTTACAAATCAAATCCTTAAAGTCCTGTAACTGAAAAGAAAATTCCTAAGTGAACAAAATTATGTATATTGGATTATGTGGCACAACACATGAAAAATAGTGTTAAATAAAACATGAACTGCAGGTTCTTTTAAAATGTTATATATTTTTATTAGGTGGGAATAATTCTCCAACCATTCTGATCTGGTAGTTATTTTTCTGTATTCAGTATGCTGTCTTTCTGTGTCTAAGTGGTTGTATGTATCTTTGTAGCCTACATCATTTTTAAAGAGCATAACATACAAAAAGAACTGAGCTGGTTAGAAATGTTTTGTAGATAACAAACAATACATTTGTACATTGTCAAACGAATTTTAAGACTGAAAAAAGTATAATGCATTGAATGTCTTATTTCATGGATAGCATTGCAATTTTCTAATGAAGTTTCACTATTTTATGTTTTTGCCATCAAACCTTAATTCAAGGATTGGATTTGCCAGATAAATAATTTTGTTCTAGTGACTGAGACCTACACATTGGAACTATGATTTAGTACAATGTTCAAGTAGTAATCAATTAACATCATGGTCCAACTAACTCTGAGATATTACCAACTATTTCAAGTAGCATGATGATAGAATGTGGATATCACTGGCGAGGCAAGCAATGAATTCCCATCCTTAATTCCACTTGACAAGAAGACTTCAAACAGCTTCCTTGAATAGAGCAGCTTTTTTGGTTTCACAACAATGACCCAGTGATGATGAAAGAACTGTATTATATTTCCAAGTAATGATGAAATGTACACAAGGAACTGCAGATGCTGGTTTACAAAAAAAGTCACGAAGTGCTGGAGTAACCCATTGAGTTAGCACATCTAGAGACAGTGGGCACCTGTAATAGAGAGTGTGTACCTTTAGGGTGGTAATTAGGGCTGCTTTGATCGAGACGGTGATGAGATTCTTGAGTGTTATTACAGTTCCTCTTATCCAACCAGTAGAGATTGCTCCACTGCATTCCTGATATGTAACTTATTGATGGTGGAAAGACATTAGGAAGTCAGAAATTAAGATGCCATAGAATACCCATCCTTTTGCCTGCATGTAGCCCTGGTATTTACAGTATATAACTGGTTTAATTAATAAAATAGGGAGGGCCATGAAAGGGACAGGAAATAGCACTGGCAGATAATATTAAGGAAAATCTAAATGTACATTAATGGAAAGATGATAACTAAAGAGAGAATAGTGCCCCTCATTAACAAAAAGTGGTAATCTCTCTGTGGAGTTACAGAAGATGGGCAAGGTCCTCAATGAGTATTTCTCCGTTGTTTTTACTGTGGAGAAAGACATGAAGCCTGGAGAACTTGGGACAATTAATGGAGGTTTCTTGAGAAGAGTCAGTACTATGGTCAAGGAGGTGCTGGACATCCAAAGGAGTAAGATGGTAGATAAATTTCCTAGGACTGATGGACACTGAAGACCTCTGAAGGACTTTGCGGACTGAAGAAATTGTAAGAGCCCTGGCTGAAATATATGAATCATCATTAGACAAGGGTGAGGTGCCGGAAGATGGAGGGTGGCTACTGCCTCTATTTGAAAAGCACACCAGGGAAAATCCTGTGAACTATGGACCAATGAGCCTAACATCTGTGTTAGGAAAGTTACTGGAGAGGATTCTGATAGGTCTGAGATATATGCATTTAGATCGATAAATATTAAATGCAGAATTAATGACAAAATATACATTGTGTTTTCATTGACAATTCGGAGTTCACTGTGGGGTTATTATAGGCTTCCAATATAAATTTTGAAAAATTCTGATCTTTTGTTTGTTATATTCATATCTTCATGACATCATTATCCAAGGTCTATCATTAATTTCCTGGCTACTTTAAATAGTTTTTTTCCTGGAAATTTAAATGTGAAGAATATTCGTGCAATTATTGCAAGTTATGATTTGAAAAGTAATTTTACATATTTGGAGATTTGGTTGCTGAGCATTGTTTCTCAACACCTGCCCAGCATTTATGAAATTGCTCAACACATAATTATTTTAGCAAGTGCTTACTTACTCTTCGCAATGTCAAGTAGTGCTTCCAGATTGCCTTGATATATATTGTGGCTATGTTTAGCGAGCCTTTAGTGAGAAAACATAATATACATTTTCTAGATAAACAAATTTTGATCCCAGAGTAATGATTTCTTTCAATGTGTATGGGTTTAATCAAAATAATAAAATATTTTTTTCTGTTATCAACTTCACATTTCGAGTTGAGAGAGAAGAAAATCTATATTTGTTAATAAGTTTACAGAACATGTACCAAAATTAGATGTTTACAAAATAATCTAATTCTCTGCAATTAATAGTGAAATGTATTTATGAGTTGTTGGAAAATGTAATCCAACTGCTTACCTCATTTGGTCACTTTGTACTCATGGTTGCACTGCATTGGAAATTTAAAGTTACTTTATGCCAAGTGGTGTTCTAAAATATAAATACCAAAGGAATGTAAGACTTCTGCCCCCTCGGTGATACACAGGGAATGGCAATGGTGCCACAGCTAAATTACTGGACTAGTAATTCACAGTCCTGGGCTAACAATGGTTAAAACATGTGCAAAGTGCAAACACGCGATGAAATTATTTTATAAACAGTAGAGTATTGCCATACCTAAGCACATTCCTGATTAATAAGAGTCTGAAGAAGGGTCTCGACCCAAAGCGTCACCCATTACTTCTCTCCAGAGATGCTGCCTGTCCCACTGAGTTACTCCAGCATTTTGTGTCTACCTTCCTGATTAACAAATTGTACAGAAATACTGATTCCGCATGCAAGAGGTGCTATGTTTTGGCACTGTTTTCAATGTCCAGTCCACGCTCTAGGTATTCTGAGCAGTGCCCATTACAGGCAATCCCCAGGCTGTTGCATTCAGCCATCCCTTCGATGTGTGGATTGATCAGTGAACTGACGTCCCACTCCTCGCCCGTTGACCTTTGATCCCGGGATGGATGGCCTCCTGCAACCGACTTTGAAGACGTAGTAGGCAGACACTGGCTCCCTCTCCTCTCCTCTCCTCTCCTACCAGCCTTGGTTCTCGCCGGTCGCATCCGTCATCGCTGCTGCTCCATCCTTCCCTTCTCTGGTCTTCCGGGGATGAGCAGGGACTGGCTCGGCGGCTTCCTATGCAGCCCGTGGTTACCGTGTTCCACGAGCAGGGGCTGGCTCGATGGGCTCCCCTTTCCAGGCTGCGATCCGCTGGATCCTACAAGCAGGGGTCGGCTTGGTGGCTACTCCCTGCAGGCCGCATCCACCGGGCTTTGCATTCGGCCGCGGGGTACCGGCTCAGTGGCTACCACCTGTATGCCGTGGCGCTCTGGTAGCTTCTGTCTTGCGCAATCTGGGGGCCTTACATCGAACCTCACCATTGCAGATAATAATTTTGCAATTAGACCAGCACACTGATGTCACAATGGAACTTTCCAAGATTTTAATAACTTGTATTATTTTATTTCTTTGGGACACTTATATTATTGAATTGTTCTAAGTGATGAATAACGAACTGCAATAATATTGCATAAATGGAATGTCAGAAGTTGTAACAGACGTGATTATATGGGAGAGAACAGAAAAGCATGAAATAATTAGGGAAATTGAATTGAATGGTTACTCTGAAAAGTGACATTCATCCAATGGGCGTGAAAGTTATGAGAAATATGAAATTATATTTAGGAATTCAAGCAATGTACTAAAAAATTAAGTAGGGTAGAATTTTCTCTGTGGTCCTTGAGATATTTACATTTGTAAAGGAAACATCAAGAATAAATGGTAGAATTAACTTGGCAAAAGTATGATGTAACCAGTTTTTTTTCATACGAGTCTATTCATCCCTTTGCACTAATGTATCTTGCTGCTTTGTCGCTCTGTTCCAATTGATGTGATATTTAAATATTTAATTTACCCACACAGAGAACTTACATTAAACATTTAAAACTTGATACTTTGGCTTTAATAATAAGAAAAGAATGTATGGGGCGAATCTGACATTTCTCTCAGTTACCAGTAATTTCTATTGCTGTCATCTTATTTACACAATATATTGACCTGAAGCATATGAGATTGGCAGGAAATTTAGTGTGGAGAGACATTATCAAAATGAATGTATTGAGGGGCATAGTTTTCTCTTTCCAATTACATACCACTGAAAAATACACTCTATGTATACAATACAAATATGCCTTCATCAGTCAGAGTATTGAGTATAGAAATTGGGAGGTCATGTTTCATTTGTATTTGGTGAGACTACATTTAGAATATTGTGTTCAGTTCTGGGCACCATGTTATAGGAAAGATATTGTCAAGCTTGAAAGGGTTCAGAAAAGATTTACAAGGATGTTGCCAGGACTAGAGGGTGTGAGCTATAGGGAGAGGTTGAGTAGGCTGGGTCTCTATTTCTTGGAGTGCATGAGGATGAGGGATGATCTTATAGAGGTGTACAAGATCATGAGAGGAATAGATCGGGTAGATGCGCAGAGTCTCTTGCCCAGAGTAGTGGAATTGAGGACTAGCGGACATAGGTTCAAGGGGAAGGGGAAAAGATTTAATAGGAATCCGAGAGGTAACCTTTTCACACAAACGGTGGTGGGTGTATGGAACAAGCTGCCAGAGGAAGTAGCTGAGGCTGGGACTATCCTACCGTTTAAGAAACAGTTAGACACGTACATGGATAGGACAGGTTTGGAAGGATATGGACCAAACGCAGGCAGGTGAGACTGGTGGAGCTGGGACATGTTGGCAAGTTGGGTCGAAGGCCTGTTTCCACACTGCATCACTCTATGCCTCTATGACTCTACTGTGTTTAAAGTTGAGCAGATATTTATTCTGATATGCACTTCATTTAATACATTTCATTTACAAGAGGATTTAGAAATCCCTGCAATATGAAAGAAAGTTAAAGTGAATTTTTGTGGTTAACAGATTTCATATCAAACTGATTGCTATTATCTTAAGTCTCCTGGACCGTGCATTAAAATGGCAATTATTTTGCACTATTGAGAAACTATGGATATTTTAAAATGTTAGTGTACGTATCTTCTTATGCTTAAATGTATTGGTGAGTCATTGGTGAGTCCATAATGATAGTCATAAAGCACTGATTACAAATCAGTCATTCTGCTGATGCTGAATAAACAGAGTTGTACACTTACCTTGACCAAGATATTCTGAAGAGCCTGTCCCACTTGGGCGACCTAATCCGTGAGTTCTGGAAGTTTGCCCTCGACTCATACTCGCAGCATGGTCAACATGAGGTCGTAAGAGGTCTTCGTAACTCTCCTTCGTGCACGAGAGTGGTCTCCGCGTACTCGAGGCCTCAGCTAGGTCGCGACGTTTTTTTCAATATGTTAAAAAATGCCCGCGAGTAAAAAAAGGTCGCCATGGAAAAAATCGATACTTTTTTTACTCGCAGGTTTAATCGTAGTAGGTCGTAGTAGGTCGGCATGTTAGTCGTAGGTAATCGAGGGTAGTCGAAGGTAGTCGTACATAGTCTTCATCATAGTTGAAGGGAGGTCGAAGGAGATCGAAAGAGGTCGTCTTCACTCTCCACTATTCGATGTCCAATTTTCCCGAAGTTAGTCGTAGCTAGTCAAAGCTGGTCTTCAACATAGTCGAAGGAGGTCTTCTACATAGTCGAAGGAGGTCTTCAAACTCTTCTAAACTCGCCAATTAGGTCGCCCAAGTGGGACAGCCCCTTGAGCAGATTTTGGTGTGTTAATAATCAAAGATATTTTGCATGTAAACAATGTTTCACAAAGCTGTACAAAGCTTATCACCTAAATAAAATGATGTACTTGAAAAATCATGTAAATTTGGGAAGCCTTGAACACCCAACCCTCCCGTGACCCACCCAGCTGAAGTTAGTCCTGATTCTTTAAGAAGTCACAGATCATCAGACACAAATACTTAGGTGTGTTTCCTCATCTTGCATTTTTCTCATAATCCAGGACAATATACAAGAAGTAATTTGATAGAGGATCCCTTAACATTTCCAGCATCTAATCTAAGTCAAAGTCAAAAACTTTATTTGCCATTTGTGCTTACACACATGGGAACTCTTGTGCGGCTATTCAGAAAGTCAAGTTAAGTTAAAAATTAAAATTAAAAATTAAAAAATTTAAAAAAAATTTAAAAAGACACACAGAAGACACATAGAGCATTGTAACTTGCACAAACACTATATCAGGACATCATTTCATTTTGTTGTGTTTTGGCCAAGAGTCTCACTGTTGCAGGGAAAAAGCTCTTAAAAAAGCGTGTTCTATTTGTGGCGATACTGTCCGCTCGTCTGTGCCTGAGGTTGTATGTGCAGTTTTTGTGTTTGAGCAGGGAGTGAGCTGGATGTAGTGTGTCTCTAATGATTCTCCCTGCTCTTTTTTGACAGCGCTGTGTGTAGATTGTGTCCATGGAGGGGAGTTCAGTTCTGATGATCCTCTCTGCAGTCTTTATGACTCTTTGCAGAGCCTTCCTCTCTATCTGTGTGGTGTTTCCATACCACTTTAACACACCGTTATGAAATGGTTCTCTTATTCTATCACCTTAGCATCAGTTTTCCTCTGTACCTTCTTTATACTCATTAAACCCCAAATAAACTATTCCACATGCTTTTTCTTGACTATATAGCCTCCCAATTGTGAAACCCAGATTCAACACACAATATTCTGTCGGAAGAAGGGTCTCAACCCGAAACATCATCCACTCCTTCTCTCCAGAGATGCTGCCTGTCCCGCTGAGTTACTCCAGCTTTTTGTGTCTATCTTCAGTTTAAACCAGTTCCTTCTTACACACAATATTCTTTCCTAATTTATAGTCATACAGTGTGAAGACAGGCCCTTCGGCCCAATTTGCCCACACAGACCAACATGTTCCAACTATACTAGTCCCACCTGCCTGCTTTTGGCCCATATCCCACTAAACCTAGTACCTGTTCAAGTTCTTCCTCAAGATCTTAAAACTGCAGAATGCCAGAATTCCGTTCAGTCTTTCCTTCCATCAACAATCTACATGTTCTTAAAATTGAAGTTTGTTATCCCTCAGAATTGCTTCTTGCTTTTTCTGAGTAATCTGTTCCCAACATTGATTAGATCCTCTATTAGGAACCTTGACACTGCATCTAAAAAATCTAAAATGTATATATTATATCAGATAACTTGGTTTCAATGAAAGATGGCAGAGAAAATAATCTACACGTAAATCAGTGTTTCTTGTCAATGCATGTTTTGATAAGTAATTATTTTCCTATTATTTCAGAATTACCATATGGTTGGGAGAAAATAGATGATCCAATATATGGCACCTATTATGTTGAGTAAGTTTGCTGAATTAATCGTTTTTTTTAATTGATAGATCTCTGTAGGAACTTTTCATATTGCTCTCAAAGTGACTGCATGTACGTGTCAATGATTACTCCCATCTACAATTTCATTCAATGTTCAGCTTCTCATTATGCTTTTGTTTTTTTCAATGAAGTGAATTGTCATGTCAATTGTTTCATTTTGAGACTTTTGTAATTGTAAATAGTTATTATGAAACAATGAGCTTTGCGGAATAAATAATGTGTTCTCTTTTTGAGCTAAGACTATATGACATACAAACTTATTGGCACCTTTTATGACCTGAAGACAATATAATAAGAATGCCTTTGTTTTTTGTCACCTCTCACTGTCCCTTGGATTTTTTTCTTCTTGCATACTTTCTATTCTTGATTACTCTTATTTCAATGCTTTTTTTTTGCGCCATTCTTCTGCTCTTGCTATTTTCTTTTTTCCATATGATGCTTTAGTCACATAAATCGAAAAACCCAGTTTGAAAATCCTGTGCTCGAGGCAAAGAAGAGGTTGCAGCCGCAACATCCAATGCATCAGGATCTAATGCCCTACCTTATGCCAGCTCCAGGTTTTCGAGGTAATATTGTTATGTAAATGCAATAAAATATAGAATGTTATAATCTTTGTTATTCTATGTGTGACATTTCTTACATATTAAAGTATATTATTGTTATTGTACCTTTAAAAATATTTAAAGGTGTTTCAATATTTTGGGACTAATGCATAAAGCAAATATAATATTATTAAAGCAACAATCATAGCAGAATTGAAGCTGTAGCTACAAACTAGGACATTGGAATTGCTGAATAATGTTCTTTTGAATTAAATAGCATGGAACTATCAATATTCTATAGAGTATAATCATTATTCATAAGATCAAGGCCTAAGAATGAGGGTTTTTCTCCTTTATAACTGTAGAAGGCTCATCATCAACATTACCTAGACCCAAACATACCTGCCCAGGCTCTCTGCCTCAGCGGTCGCGCAGTACGAATGACCTGTCTCAGTATCGGAGTGACAGTGCTGGAATGTACAGGCTGTATGGTATGTCAAAGTGCAACTTCACAGTCAAGCTGCACTGTTGTAAAGCAGACATTTGTAGTGGGGAATTCTGCATCACAGCTCATTATTTGTTGTCAAAGGAACTGGAAGTGAAACGTGGTTTTCTGTAACCTGCTTACAGTCATTGTTTTTAACTCTTTCCTTTTCATATTGTTTTGAGCAGATTTTCTAATCAAAGATGAAGGGAAATTTAATCAGGCATCCTTTTGTATCAATTAATATAAAATTAATAACCCCATTTAAATTTTACAGATTTTGGTTTTAAAAGGGTTAAAAACAAAAACCATACACTCTCAGAGCCTTTAGCACTGTGATGGCGCAAGACTTGTAAGGTTTTTTTTTATAATATGATTGTTTTTGTTTGCATTATGAACATAGAGAAACCACTATTCACTCGAGATGTTTCACAACTGAAGGGAACATTTCTTACAACGTCACTGAAAAAGAGCAACATGGGATTTGGATTCACCATCATTGGTGGTGATGAGCCTGATGAGTTTCTGCAAGTGAAAAGTGTGATACCAGAAGGGCCGGCTGCAGTGGATAGCAAAATGGAAATGGGTGAGTGAGTCACAAACGTATTGATGTTATCAACTTTGGTTACAGAGATTATACAGGTGGCACGCTGCCTTACAGCACCAGGGACCCGGGTTCGATCCTGACTACGGGTGCTTGTTTGTGCATTCTCCCCATGACCTACGTGGGTTTTCTCCGAGATCTTCGGTTTCCTACTCCAAAGATATGCAGGTTTGTAGGTTAATTGACTTGGTATAAATGGAAATTTTTCCTAGTGTGTGGAGGATAGTGCTAATGTGTGGGGAACGCTGGTCGGCGCAGACTCGGTGGGCTGAAGGACCAGTTTCCGCGCTATACCTCTAACTAAACTAAAAGAGATTATTTTTATAATTTAACCCATAGCTGCATGAACAGCAAGGCGCTCCTTCCATCTTGTGGAGTAAAGTTATTCTCTGTATTTGTACTTTTAATTTTTATACACAAACTTAAGTAATCTTTCCCATCCCTGGTCATTTAGGACTTGCTCTCTAGCTTTATTCCCTCTTAGATGAAATGATTTTAGATGAAATCTTAGACAACAGTAAACTTAAAGGCGGGAAACAAGCCGGGAAACAGAATTAAACTGCTGCTACAGGTTAGCTAGTATCAAATGGGATTCTTTACCCATGTGGTCCCACAGAAAGTAGAAATACAGTAACATTCTGTGATTCAATATCCTGAAATCAGATTTAATTCACCTTTAAATATACTTTATTCCTCTAGTTTTCACTACATTGATCAAACACAAGTGCTTCATTGACTATAAATACCTTACGAGGATGGGTAGATTTTTCATTGTACCATGGCATGTGAATGTCGCGGCAAAGGTAAACATTTGACGCCCATCTAGTTATTGAGTTTAGTAACCAGTCGCCCAAAGCATATGACCATATCAGTTACATCTTTGATTGCTCATTGCAGGCCTAGATGGCATGTGACAAAGCCTCAGTTGGCCATCCACTGGCTAATTTCACTATATTTTTCATCTACTGCCAGAATTGCCAAGTATCATGGGGTATTTAGTATCTTCACAGCTATCAGAAGACCCTCAAAGTGAGAAGATTTGCAAGAATGAAACTGGAAACAAAACAGCAAAGCATGAACACATTGAGCCCTAGTTGGCCATCCACTGGCAAATTACAGATATGGCTGTTTCCGTAAATAAGGGTAACAACCTGTGGCATGGGTGGCCAAATTTGAAAGTTATTAAATCATAATGAAATACCACAGCATTAAAAACAGGCCTAGCTATGATACTTTTGAGCTAATTTGTGATCAAAATCTACCACAACTTGACCAAAATGTAATACTTTCAAAATTTGAAAAAAAAAGCAGGGAAAGAAATTATTTATAAGACATATACAGTGCCCTCCATAATGTTTGGGACAAATACCCATCATTTATTTATTTGCCTCTGTACTCCATAATTTGAGATTTCTAATAGAAAAGTGCACATTGTCACATTTTAATAAAGGCCATTTTTATACATTTTGGTTTCATGTAGAAATTACAGCAGTGTTTATACATAGTCCCCCCATTTCAGGGCACCATAATGTTTGGGACACAGCAATGTCATGGAAATGATTGAGCTTTGAAAAACTCCTTTGTTGCTTTAAAAGTATGTTTGGGATCATTGTCTTGCTGTAGACTGAACCGCCGGCCAATGAGTTTTGAGGCATTTGTTTGAACTTGAGCAGATAGGATGTGTCTATACATTTCAGAATTAATTATGCTACTACCATCAGCAGTTGTATCATCAATGAAGATAATTGAGCCTGTACCTTCAGCAGCCATACATGCCCAGGCCATAACACCCCCACCACCGTGTTTCACAGATGAGATGGTATGCTTTGGATCTTGGGCAATTCCTTCTCTCCTCCATACCATGCTCTTGCCATCACTCTGATATAAGTTAATCTTCGTCTCATCTGTCCACAAGACCTTTTTTCCAGAACCGTGGTTGCTCTTTTAAGCACTTCTTGGCAAACTATAACCTGGCCATCCTATTTTTGCAGCTAACCAGTGGTTTGCATCTTGCAGTGTAGCCTCTGTATTTCTGTCATGAAGTGTTCTGCGGACAGTGGTCATTGACAAATCCACACCTGATTCCTGAAGAGTGTTTCTGATCTGTCGGACAGGTATTTGGGGATTTTTCTTTATGAGAGAGAATTCTTCTGTCATTAGCTGTGGAGGCTTTCCTTGGTCTGCCAGTCCCTTATGCTCTTTCCTCTTAATGATGTTCCAAACAGTTGATTTTGGGAAGTCTAAGTTTTGGCTGATGTCTCTAACAGTTTTATTCTTGTTTCTCAGTCTGATAATGGCTTCTTTGACTTTCAATGGCACAACTTTGGTCCTCATGTAGATAAACAGCAATACAAGTTTCCAAAGTTGATAGAAAGACTGGAGGAAAGACTAGATGCTGAGAGCTCTCGTATACCTGCATTGAGGAGGCATTTAAACACACCTGATCAATTACAAACACCTGTAAAGCCCTATGTCCCAAACATTCTGGTGCCCTGAAATGGGGGTACTATGTATGAACACAGCTGTAATTTCTACATGATGAAACCAAAATGTATAAAAATACCCCTTGATAAAATCTGGCAATGTGATCCACATGTGATTTTTTCTATTACAAATCTCAAATTGTGGAGTACAGAGGCAAATAAATAAATGAAGGGTCTTTGTCCCAAACATTATGGAGGGCACTGTAAGACATATGGGACACTTACTGATTTCTAAGCTCCCTTACAAAATGTTGGCACCTAACCTACCACGAGGCCGTAGTTCATGCCAGGGTCATTATAATCGCGTTGTTTGATATTTGACGAGTGCAAACAGGAGGGTGACAACAGAATGAGACATCTCTAAAGTAGGTGAGCAAACTAGATTTTTATTTCATGATTTTAAGTTCTATTTATTATTATGTATTTCAATGGAAAGCTTAAACACAAAATATAAACAATAAAAAAAGAAACAATAAATATAAAAACAGTTTGCTTTTAATTCACACATTTAACACATGACCAAATGGACTCTGCTACTCAAGCTGTGCTGCAAAACCTTGGGGCATCAGAATACCATCTAATTGGGTGATAAATGATTAAATAAATCATAAGCATAATCAGAATTTGGCTTATATAGTTATTTAATTGCAAAATTAATGTAATCTTTCTCGTATAAATTAGCCTAAGGATTTGATGAAATCATGCTTGAACAATGGCACCAAAAAAGGCAAGAAAACACAGGGACATATCTGATATTTTTCTTTGTAAAAACAGATTTATTTATTTTTGCTTCATCTCATTATTATGGCTATACACCATGATCTACACTACTTAAAATACAGGATATGAAACAATGGGAATATTACATAAAAAATAGGAAAATAACCTAGAAGTTTGGAGACCTTCAGTTTCACTACCGAGTGCTGTATTTACAGAAACACCCATTTACATTATGTGTGTTGACTTTTCAATAGCAACACACCTTTTTAGCATCGATTAATTAATTTTAATAGGAATTATATACTTGCAGAAAGTGAGGACTATTAAAGCTTTGGGAAAATAAGGCTGTGATGTTTGATCAGATAGCTTCTGGTGAAAAGTAATGACAGGGATGTTTTAGACAAGTTGAGGCTCTGTGAATCTAAGAGGAGGAAAGAACAGTTAGAGAGATACCCTGTGAACTGCACTCACATTGTTAATTCCTCGTGAGTTCACTTCCCACGAAGGACATCTGCATATTCTCCCACTGCAGCAAGTTCCTTCAAAGAAATGAAGAATTTACAGAATATGAATAGATTCTTTAACAGCTGCTGCCTGATGTGACACTAGTTGTTATGGGGGCATATCCTGATCCTATACCCAGGCATTTAAGACCATGCACTGCCTCAGAATAATGACATCAAACAGCAATCTGCCAACACAGACTTTGGATTCTGAAGCGTTGCGCATTCCACCAGGTGGCGCTTTGATGGCAGCCTCGCCTACAGTCTGTCCTTTTTGTCTTTTTATTTTTTATTTTTAGTGTGTTTGAAAAGTATGTGTTAATGTTGTATTATGTGGGGGGTGGGCAGGGGCGTCGGGGGAAACTTTTATTCTATCTCTTACCTTGCCGGAGATGTAATTGATTTCCGGATCGTATCTCCAGTCGCTCTGCGGCCTAACATCGTGGAACTGGAGGCCTTGCTCGGGACTGACTTTGAGCCCCACCATGGGGCGTGGACTTATCATCGGAGCCGATACCTTGCCTGGGATTGACGCTCCAACCGCAGCCTGCGGACTTTAATATCAAGGAGCTTGCAGTCTCGGGTTGAGACCGACGTCGGGAAGCTCCAAAAGCCGCACAACGTTCCACTAGCCCGACCCGGGATTGATTGCCCGCCGCAGGGAGCTGAGATTTCCCCCAGATGCAGGAGCTTGATTGCCATGAAAAGGAGGCCCGCCACCGGCTATGGGAATAAGATCGTCCCATCAACAGAAGGTTAGAGGCCCCTGACCGCTGGAGGACAAAGAAGGGAGAGATTGAACTTTTTTTCGCCTTCCATCACAGTGAGGAATGTGGAGCAGTCACTGTGGTTGATGTTAATGTTAAAATGTATTTTGTGTGTTCTGTGCTTTTTACTGGTATGACTGTACGGCAAATCAATTTCCTCGTATGTTGCAAATTCCTCGTATGTTGGATAATAAAGTATGATTATGATTATGAAGTGGAAGGCACCGAATGTTTGTTGGGAAAGAAGGTACACAAAAATGCTGGAGAAACTCAGCGGGCGAGGCAGCATCTATGGAGCGAAGGAAATAGGCAACGTTTCGGGCCAAAACCCTTCTTCAGACTGATGGGGGGTGGCGGGGAGAAGAAAGGAAAAAGGTGGAGGAGGAGCCCGAGGGCTGATGGATGGGAGGAGAGCCCGAGGGCTGAGGAAGGGGAGGAGACAGCAAGGGCTAACAAAATTGGGAGAATTCAATGTTCATGCCCGCAGGATGCAGACTCCCCAAGCGGAATATGAGGTGCTGTTCCTCCAATTTCTGGTGTTGCTCGCTCTAGCCATGGAGGAGACCCAGGACAGAGAGGTCGGATGGGGAATGGGAGGGGGAGTTGAAGTGCTGAGCCACCGAGAGGTCAGGTTGGTTATTGCGGACCGAGCGGAGGTGTTCGGTGAAGCGATCGCCCAGCCTCCGCTTGGTCTCAACTTGGAAAGAAAATAATATTGAGGGGGATAGAAAGACAGTAGCTCAATACAACTACAGCAAAATGAACAGATTGCCTGTAGGACACAAAATAAGCATTTTGATGCTCTTTGAGTAAGTTGTAGGCAGACTGCAGCTGTTGACAAGTATAATATACTGTGCACTTCATTACAATATTTTTCATATGGTGCCAGAATTGCCAAGTATCATGGGGCATTTAGTATCTTCACAGCTATCAGAAGACCCTCAAAGCGAGAAGATTTGCAAGAATGAAACTGGAAACAAAACAGCAAAGCATGAACACATTGAGCTCTTGAGGAAAGACTGAGGAGTGACGTGATGGACGTTTTTAAAATCATGAAAAGTTGTGATTATGTAGATACGGGATAAATGTTTCAGTTTGAGAGGAAGGGGATAAATAGAGGCAATCAATGTCATATAGTTATCAAGAAACCCATTACGCAATTCAGTTTGGTTTTTTTACCCAAAGAGTGATCATCTTCTTCTTTCGTGTGGTGTGCACAGCCTAAAGTTGTTGGACAACTTGTTCTATTTGATCTTCCATTTGTGCACGTCGAGTTGATTGCATTAGTCGAAACCAGGCAGACCACGTGAAGGTTGCAATCTTCCACCCCACCCTCCCTCTCTTCTTCATACTGGCTATCTTCCCTCTACATTCTCAGTCCTGATGCACAGACTTGACCTGAAAACATACCTTTGCCTCCACATGTGCTGCTTGACCCACTGAGATCAGTAGTTTGATTTTGCTCCCAATTCCAGCATTATTCCACCCTCTCTTGTATCTCCTCATTTTGGAAATCGTTGAAGAATTTATTGAATGATACTGATATCATGAAAGTAATATATAATGAAAATAGTTGTGTATCAAGTTAAATATGTAAACATCTCTGTTATCATTTATATTCCTCAAGCTATGTTAATTAAAATGACATGGAGATTTCATTAATCAGATGCAAAACATAAGGAGTTATCTCTTTGAGTACTTTAAATTATTACTGTCTAAACAAAACAAATTAAAAATTGGCCTGTCACCAAACCATCATATAAGGAATATATGTTTGTAAAGTATATATTATCTTACCAAGGTTATTTTATCATTACATTAATTATTAATTGCACATACTGTACATTGACCTACAGCTTTCTTGCAAATCTTGTAAATGATTGGGGAACAATAAGACATATTAACACTCAAAGGTAGACACAAAATGCTGGAGTAACTCAGTGGGACAGGCAGCATTTCCGGAGAGAAGGAATGGGAGACGTTTCGGGTCAAACCCTTCAGACTGATGTCAGGGGAATGGGCGGGACAAAGATAGAATGTAATCGGAGACAGTAAGACTGGTGGGAGAACTGAGAAGTGGGAGGGGATGGAGAGAGAGGGAAAGCAAGGGCTACTTGAAGTTAGAGAAGTCAATATTCATACCGCTGGAGTGTAAGCTACCCAAGCAAAATATGAGGTGCTGTTCCTCCAATTTGCGATGGGCCTCACTCTGACAATGGAGGAGGCCCAGGACAGAAAGGTCAGATTGGGAATGCAAGAGGGAGTTAAAGTGCTGAGCAACCGGGAGATCAGGTAGGTTTAGGCAGTCTGAGCGGAGGTGTTCAGCGAAACGATCGCCGAGCCTGCGCTTGGTCTCGTTGATGTAGAGAAGTTGACACCTGGAACAGTGGATTTTCTAGATGAGTTTGGAGGAGGAGCAAATGAATGATAATACTCAACTTTTTAGACCTTGATATCTCCTGCCATATTTGATTGGTGCACATGGAGTCTATTGCGCCTGGACTCTACAAATCACAGGAAAATTGTGAATTAAGGTTGTGCAGCCTCATTTAGTTCATCTGCTCAGAAACGGTTCTGAAATGTGCAGTTTGTCTGTAGTCTCTATTAAGTCATTAATAAGACAGATTGATTTACTTCACACTAAGTGGGACAATGAAGAAATGAAAACACTTCTTTCTCCTAATGTGTTGTATGACACGTTTGTATTATTTTCCTTGTTTCTTTCTGCTCCTAGGTGATGTGATTGTCTACATAAATGACATTTGTGTCCTTGGACATACTCATGCTGAAGTAGTCAAAGTTTTCCAATCTGTCCCGATTGGTCAATGTGTCAATCTTGTACTGTGTCGTGGCTATCTTTTACCCTTTGACCCGGATGATCCAAGCAACAGTATGGTGCCACCTATAACAATGGTGGATCGACAACCAGTCCAAATAAATGGGCGCAATAATTCGGACACATGCGTGGAGTTTGGTTCCCGGACTTCTCGATCAGCACCAGACATTTCTGACCGACATTTACATTCTTTTAATCCGTTATCCACTGAAGGCCAGATGGATGGAACCTTGCCGGCAGTTCAAGAAGATAGTATTTCAATGGCCTCATCAGGTGCCACGCAGTCTGAATTCATGACAATTGCTATCGTGAAAGGAGCACAAGGCTTCGGCTTCACCATTGCAGACAGTTCTATAGGACAGCGAGTAAAACAAATCTTAGATGTTCAAGGATGTGGCGGCCTTAATGAAGGTGATCTAATTGTGGAGATTAATCAGCAGAATGCACAGAATGTTGGACATGTTCAAGTTGTGGAGATTCTAAAGGAGTGTCCTGTTGGAGTGGAAACCACATTGGTCATCCAGAGAAGTGGTAAGTCCAACTTTTCAAATTTAAAACAGCAAAGAAACTGTGTCAACAGACCCCAGAAAACGTTTTTTTAAGTTCTTTATTTAATAGCTTTCATTGGTTATATACTTAATTAAATGCTACACGTTGAATGATGAAATTCATAATTCTGAGCAAAATGCCATAATTTGCTGGAAATATGAAATAAAAATAGAAAATATTAGAGATACTAAGTAGTTTTGAAATTGAAGAGGGGAAATGACTAATTGCTTCAGGTCAATGGCTTTTTATCAGATTTCCAAGCTTAATGACCTACAGCGTTAATTCTGTTCCTTTACCACAGATGATACCTTACCTACGAAGTATTTCTAATTTTACCTGTTTTATGTATCATGCTGAATTTTTTTTTTTTTTTTTTTTTTTTATTTATTTATTTATTTATTAGAAGTAGACATATTATAAAATGTAGTTACATATTATAGTAAAAAAACTTTTCATATACATCAGTCATACATTATTAAAATTTTCCATTATCAATTACTTCTGCTTCTAGTGTTTTTATTTTTTATAGAAAGAGGGAAAAAGAGAGGGTAGAAAGTTACAAATAAAAAAGAAAGCAAAAAAAAAACACAACAGAAAAACAAGGGAGGTGGAATGGGTTACCTGTAATACATCAATGGAGATAGGTTCGTAGGTTATAAAGTATAGCTTTTCATCTATTCCTGAGTTCAAGTTTCAGCTGGGTCCTCGTGCTGTGCCAATCTATCCCTTCAGATAGTTAATGAATGGAGCCCAAATTTTATGGAAAAGATCTTGTTTGTCCATTAAGACAAGTCTAATTCTTTCTAAGTATAGGGTCTCTGACATTTCCGTAATCCACATTTTAATTGTGGGGGTTGTAGGGCCTTTCCAAAATTTTAATATTAATTTTTTTCCGGTTATTATACTGTAATTGAGGAAATTTCTTTGGTTTGTTGTGAGTGTTAAGCTTTGTTCTGATATTCCAAGTATTATTAATTTTGTGTCTGGGTCCAGTTTTGTATTAATAACTTCTGAAGTTATTTCAAAAATATCAGTCCAGAAATGTTTAAGTTTTATACAGTTTGCAAACGTATGTGTTAAATTAGCCTCTAAATGTAGACATTTATCACAAATAGGAGAGATTTGTGGGAAGATTCTATTTAGTTTTATTTTAGAGAAGTGTAGTCTATGTAAGACCTTGAATTGTATTAAAGTATGTCTGGCATTTAATGAACATTGATGTATTTGTTATAAACTTTCGTCCCACATATCTTTCGTGATAGGATGACCTATTTCATTTTCCCATTTGTATCTATATGGTTCGGTCGGTGGTACCTCGTTATTTAGTAGGGTGTTATAAATATAAGCTATTAGTTTTTCAGTATTAGGATGCCTGTTCAGACATTCATCAAGAATTTCTGATTCACTATTCCTGTAGACTTGTGTATTAGATTTAACATAATCTCTAATTTGTAGATATCTGAAGAAATTATTTGAGTGCAGTCCATAATTCTGTTGTAACTCTTGAAATGAAAGAAAAGTACCTTTCCCATAAAGATGTCCTATATTTTTGATTCCATAATTTTTCCATTGTGTGAAACCTTTGTCCATAAAGGATGATTTGAATAAAGGATTATTTACAATGGGAAGGCAGAGTGGTATATTATTCAATTTTAAATCTTTTTTTATTTGTTTCCAAATTCGTATTCCACTGTGTATTATGGGGTTTTCTTTATAGGTTTTTTTGTGCAGTTTTGTGGGGGCAAATATGATCGGTCCAATTTCAAAAGGTAGACAGTCTTCCTTTTCCATCATTAGCCAATCTGGTTGTTGGTCCATCTCTTCCAGCCAGAAATTCATGTTTTTAATATGGACTGCCCAAAAATAAAATAAGAAATTTGGCAAAGCCAGACCTCCATTTATCTTTGATTTACATAAATGTTTTTTACTTATTCTATGATTCTTATAATCCCAGGCAAAACTTGTAACAATGGAATCGACTTTTTTGAAAAATGTTTTTGGGATATATATCGGAATTAATTGAAGTAGGTACAGCAGTTGCGGTAAAAAAAATCATTTTTATAGCATTAATTCTCCCAAGCATAGAAATGGGGAGTGTTTTCCAGTATTGAATATTCTTATGTAGTTTATTCAGTAAGGGTGGGAAATTTAGTTTAAATAAAGAGGTATATGTCTTAGTTACATAGATTCCTAAGTATTTAAATTTATCTTTAACTATTTAAAAAGGGGATTGTTGTATTGTATGTAAATTGAATTTTGTTATTGGCATGATTTCGCTTTTATTCCAATTGATTCTATATCCCGAAAACTGACCAAATTGAGTTATTAGATTTAATAGGTTTGGAATACTAGTTTCTAATTTTGTAATATATATTAGTATATCATCTGCATATAAGGAGATTTTATTCCTTGTGTCTCTAGTATTGTATCCAAATATTCCTGGATGGTTTCTAACGCTTTCTGCTAGGGGTTCGATTGCAAGAGCAAATAATAGTGGGGATAGTGAGCATCCTTGTCTACAGCCTCTAGAGAGATTAAATTTAGTTGATAACATTTTGTTTGTTAATATTCTAGCTGTTGGATTAGAATATAACAATTTAACCCATGTACAGTACTTCTCTCCTAGTTGAAATTTTTCCATCACCGAAAATAAATATGGCCATTCTACCTGGTCAAATGCTTTTTCAGCATCTAACAAGATAATTGCTAGCTCTGCGTTAGGGATTCTATTGGAGTATATAATATTAAATAATCTTCTCAGATTATAAAATGAATACCGTTTGGGGATAAACCCTGTTTGGTCGGGATGTATTAATTTGCTGATCACTAAGCTCAATCTATTAGATAGAATCTTAGTTAATATTTTCTGATCAGTATTTAAGAGGGCTATAGCTCTGTATGAACCTGGGTCTTCAAGATCCTTGTCCGTTTTTGGTATAAGTATGATTGTAGACTGAATTTGTTTTAATCTGGCTCATTTCTGATGATGATAATTTAAGTAAATGAAGATATTTGCACTGCATAATATTGTCATTCTGAATACATCTATTGGCTTGGACTTTGTATAAAGAGCAATGGATAAGCTCATAACACCCATCATTATTGAGTAAATTACACAGCGCCATCTGAATTAAGAACATATACATTTAAATATCGAAGTCTGAAGATTGCCGCCATATAACAGTTTGGCAATACCACACCCAGCAGACTCAGCATTGACATCAAACTAACACTTTAAAGTTGTGGTACTGCACCACCAGTTAAACGCTGATCGTGTCTCAAAAGGTTGATGTACGTGGACAGAGTTGAATTTGTAGTGATTAGATCAATTCTAACGTTTGCTAAACAATCGCCATTGCTCTGAGAATTTGGTTTGGCTAATGATGAATACATTTCTAGAATAGTAAACTATAATTTTACTGTTCCCATCCACTACTTTATTCAACACATTTGAGATCTTTTCCCCGATCTGTATTTATAATTCCTCTGAACACATCTTTGTTTATATTTGGCTCAATGACAATTCTTCAGTTTGTTTTTTTTGCTAGTACACTGCTAATCCCCTATGAGGGGCAGCGTCTTGGATCAACAGCAAGTCTCCACTACAAACCCACAGTAACGCTGCACCTCTCCAAATAGTAAACAGCAAGCACCACGCTTTCACCATCAGCCATAAATCAAGCCTTAAATTACTTAACTATTTAAATTAATCACAATATATGTTTCAGACAACCTAATGATTAATGGTTCTGTGCATAATGGTCATCATAATTATAACAGGCCTGACAAGGTAAATGTTTTGTGGCTGTGCCACTTTATAAATAATTATGGAACATTATTATGCCATATTTTAGCAATTATAGTTTTGTGTACTCAAGACCATCCAGACTTCCATTAAAGTTGTTGGGATACGAAATGGAAGTCACATGGAGATTATAGAAATACCATACACTGGACCCTACAAAATAAATAATTAGTTAGACTGTAGCTTCAAAACAATATCCATTCTTGGCTGCCACATATAAATACAATAGCATTTCATTTGATGGAATGAAAGGTGACATCATTTGCAAATGCTGTGTGTGTCTTTCAGTATACTGTTTCTTGTTTTTAAATGGGTATGTCTAAAATGGGTATGATACTTACAAAGCACCAGCTATGCATTAGAAAATCTATTGTATAATACATTGTATTATGCTTGTACATTATGCAACTGAACTTAAGCAAAAATTAAATTAAGGTCAAATATTCAGTGCACCTGTTATACCTTTAGAATACTTTACACTGTGTGTCCTCCATGCATGACACATATTGACATAAACGTTGCCGGGCATACACAGTTATGCTCGTTTGTGAGGAAATTGGAAAAAACACACTACTGAGACTGCTGTTGCAGCATTATCAGACTCAAGTGAGCTTTCAAGACCTTGCTGAGTTTCTGTTAAGTTACAAAACATTTTCAGAGGTCAGATTAGTTTCCTAGCTCTGGTATTATCCAATTGTTGGGGATGAAATTACAAATTTTCAGGAATGAAATCAGGCTAAAAAAAAATCATGTTTTGCATAGTTTGTTCAGATTAGCTATGTATATTACTCTTATTTTTTCCTGATTAGTCATGTATTTTTCTCTTAAATCTGCAATTATTAGCCACCTGAAGAATTAGCTCATATCTTGAGCAAAAGAAGTCTAAAGTAGGGCCCAGACCCAACATGTCATCTGTCCATTCCTTCCACAGATGCTGCCTATCCCACTGACTTCCTCCAGCACTTTGTGTTTTACTCAATAATCCAGAATGTTGTGCCTCATTTCACTGCTCTGTTGCAAAATCTCCTCAAAATAGGACTACTTAGAGGTTGTCCTCCAATCTGAAAAAGGGCCTGGACCCAAAACATAATCTATCCATTCCCTCCACAAATGCTGCCTGACCCGCTGAGTTCCTCCAGTACTTTGTGCTTTGCTTGAAATAAATTGCTAGTATTGATTCTATCAAACCCTCTTATCGTTTTAGTTCACCCCACTTAAACTAACATTTAAACTCTAAATTATATATTTTACCACAAATATGTAACACCTGGTCTTATGCATCTTACGTTCTCCAAGGATAAAATATGAACATGAACTTGCTGCTGGTTGCAACTTATTCCACAGTAGTGTTGTTTTGTTTACAGCATGGAAACAGGCCTTTAGGACTACCGAGTCTGCATCGACCAGCAATCCCTGCACATTATCACTACCCAACACACACTAGTGACGATTTTAAATTTATACCACCAATTAACCTACAAACCTGTACGTCTTTGGAGTGTGGGAGGAAACCGAAGATCTTGGAGAAAACCCACACAGAGAACGTACAAACTCCGTACAGACAAGCACCTGTAGTCAGGACCAAATTCAGGTCTCTGGTGCTGTAAGACAGTAGCTCTTGTCACACTATGCCACTGTGCCACCCTGGTAATATATGTGCCAGTTGCGAATGTAACTTTGGAAAATATCATGTGCACACGTCATCCAGATGGTGAGGTCTTATGCATCAGCAGGGCTCTGTACAGTGGAAGGCTGCCACATGAAATGGCTGAAGCAAGCCCTGCCCACAAAATAAGTGAAGAAGCTCTGACCCGTTACAAAACCAGGCGCTAGGTTGAGATCACCATTAAAGCTACCAAGGGTTTGAATGCTTTCAACGGCCTTGACTGTGAAATGTTTAAAAAACAAATTTAAAGCAAAGAATCAATTTAAATTATTTTAGGAATGATCTAATAAATATTAAAAAGTTAATAAATTTAAATTATTTATAAATATTTAAATATTAGTTTAAAACATAAAACGCCATTCCTGTGCCAAGTGTAACCTGGCGCAAATTCAGCAAGCAGATTTTCTCAGAGGAAGAGCTGAGGAATTGCAACAGGTTTGTGTTCTGCCACTACAATCCATGCAGAGTTCAGCACTGGAGCAGAGCTGAAATTTTGACTATTGGGCCCAGCTAGCAAGATTGAGGATTTCACATTCCCACATGAGTCCTAATGTTTGCTGCGATGAATGTAAATGCCATTTTTTATAGTTCTATATAGAGTTATAGAGTCATACAGCACAGAAACAGACCTTTCAGCCCATCAAGATACCTATCTAAGCCAGGCCCATTTGCTCGCGTTTGACCCATATTCTTCTAAACCATTTCTGTCGATGTACCTGTCAAAATATCTTTTAAATGTTGTTATTTGTCCTGTCTCAACTACTCCCTCTGACAGCCTGTTCCACTATCTGTGTCTCCACGAATAAGCTCTAGGTAAAATCTTAGAGCCAGTTGAAGCAAAAAGTGGCAGATGTTTGAAAGCATGTCAAGCTAAATCTCTGGAGAGAAAAACAGTCAAAGTTTCAGGTCAAAGTTCCTTCATCCAGCAACTTATTCTGATGAAAAATCCTTGTCTTCAAACATTGGCTGTGTCTTTCTCCCCTTGGATGTTGCCTTTCCTGCTTTCTGTTTTATGTCTTATAGTCAATAATGGTGAAGAACTTGGAAGATGCACAGTGGAGGAATCAGAGTCCAAAAAGATTTGTTGGAGAAATTTGAACTTGAGGCCAAGATTTTTTTCAATCAGCGCTTCAGCAAACCAGGAGCCAAAGTAATGCATTGCTGCGCTTTCATTGAAACATTAAAGCAGATGAAACACCACACTAAGATCCTGTTGCACCACAATGCCTCTGACAATAAAGATCCAAGACCAGACCCTTGAAAATTCAGGGCTCCCTCTAGTTGAAGGCAAATATTGATGAGTAAGTTGATCACTTTTTCATTTTGTCAGCACAGCCTTTCATCCGAAGACGGATAGGATATTTAGCGATCAAGACATAAAGCACAGCACAATACTCAAAAAAGCGACACTTTCTCTGCAAAATCTTCCAAATTTGTTGGAAGAATATGCAAACCAACAGCAGTGTCCTCTCCCAGACTATCTTCTCGTACACTGAGGCCCTAATTAAAGCTGTACTGGGCAGGCTAGTCATTCACAAGCAAAAAAAAAACAGATTCCCAAAACGGATACTCTTTCCTGAACTTCCATTTTGAGACGAAATGGTTCAGGTGGACAGAAGTTTCAAGGATGTTCCCAAAGCGTGTTTGAAGAAATTAAACATTTGCACCAATTTCTGGAGATCAGTGCCCATCATCATTTAGAAGGTGCATTCGTGATGGTATTGAGAATCTTGATGCTGTATATCCACTCCTGGTGGGACTTACTGAGGCCTCAAAATTGACTAGACTTCAAGCAGCATTGTCCTTGGGCTCATCCTTGCAATGCACTGACAGCATTTGGCAGGAGACAAAGATGAATGTAGACCCTTCCCATCCAAATGAGGTAATCACTCGTTTTTTGGTATCTCTGTTATTCATTGACATTCAAAAACTATTAAAGTAGGTATAATTGTGCTATCATTAAAACATTAAAATTTACATTTTAATTAAAGATATAATTAAATAAAAACTCCACAGGATATTGTGATTTATAAAATAAAATGTAAAAAGTACTCTTTTCCACCTAATTTTTGGTTGGTAATTCCCATTTAAATGAATGGGAATCCTGATCCATTGCTGGGTCTGGCTGCCATGGGATGATATTGCTGGGGAATACCAGTGCATCTAGTGCATTGCTGGTGGACCACAAGTGGAATCTAGTGAAGGAACAGAGCAATCAATGGTGCCAGGTAGCCTGGTGCAGTCCATTGCTTTAGCCTCGTGTACGCAGCATTTAATTATTTAGGCATATTGCTTCATATTGTTGTCAATCATTTCTCATAGATGTCAGCAGGCATATTTAAAGTTTGATGTAAGCAATTTATTGTTTTTCTTGAGCAACTAACATGAAAGAATTCCACAATAATCATAGTTATTGCCCCAAAATGATCAACTTCTAAATACATATCTACATATGCTTTTACATAGAATTTTAAATAAATTGTCCTCCATGAAATTTCAAAATGCATTCAATTATATAGCTGTTAAGAATTCTAATAAGATTTGACAACTTTTTAGCATTTTAGGGATAATTGCGCTTCATTCCTTTATAATTGAGTCTCTTCATTCGTTCAACAGAATATCTTTATTACTATTCATTTTAACGTTCAATTGGCTTCTCTAAGTTTGCGGATGACACAAAGCTGGATGGCAGTGTGAGCTGCGAGGAGGATGCTATGAGGCTGCAGGGTGACTTGGATAGGTTGGACGAGTGGGCAGAAGCATGGCAGATGCAGTATAACGTGGATAAATGTGAGGTTATCCACGTTGGTGGCAAGAATAGGAAGGCAGATTATTATCTGAATGGTAGGTAGGTAGACACAAAGTGCTGTAACTCAGCGGGTGAGGCAGCATCTCTGGAGAGAAGGAATAGGTGACGTTTCAGGTCGAGACCCTTCTTCAGACTGATTATCTGAATGGTGTCAGATCAGGAGAAGGGGAGGTGCAACGAGACCTGGGTGTGCTTGTACATCAGTCACTGAAAGTAAGCATACAGGTCCAGCAGGCAGTGAAGAAAGCCAATGTCATGTTGGCCTTCATTGCGAGAGGATTCGAGTTTATGAGCAAGGAGGTCCTACTGCAGTTGTACAGGGCCCTGGTGAGACCGCACCTGGAGTATTATGTGCAATTTTGGTCTCCTCATTTTAGAAAGGACATTATTGCTATTGAGGGAGTGCAACGAAGGTTCAGCAGGTTAATTCCCGGGATGGCGGGACTGACGTATGATGAAAAAATGGGTCAACTGGGCTTGTAGTCGCTGGAATTTAGAAGGATGAGAGGATATCTTATAGAAACATATAAAATTCTTAGAGGATTGGACAGGATAGAGGCAGGAAAAATGTTCCCGATGTTGGAGGAGCCCAAAACCAGGGGTCAGAGTTTAAGAATAAGGGGTAAGCTATTTAGGACCTTGATGAGGAAAAACTTTTTCACCCAGAGAGTTGTGAATCTGTGGAATTCTCTGCCACAGAAGGCAGTGGAGGCCAATTCACCGGATGTGTTCAAGAGAGAGTTAGATTTAGCTCTTAGGGCTAAGGGAATCAAGGGATATGGGGAAAAAGCCAGAACTGATTTTGGATGTTCAACCATGATCATATTGAATGACGGTGCTGGTTCGATTGACTGAAGTGCCGAATGACCTACTCTTCCACCTATTTTCTATGTTTCCAAAGTCATTCTGTAGCTGCAGCATTAAAATGTTCACACATTGCAGCTGTTAAGGGCCTGTCCCACTTAGGCGATTTTTCAGGCGACTGCCGGCGACTAGTCTGTCGCCCAAAGAGTCGTAGGGTTTTTCTGGTCGCCGCTGGATTTTGAAATGTTCAAAACTTTTCGGAGACTGTGGGCTTGTCGTAACTTGTCTTCTCCTGACGTAGGTGCTGTCATAGGTTGTCGTAAGTTGTCGCGAGGATGGCGTAGTTTGTCGCCAGGATGGCGTAGGTTGTCGCCAGGTGACGTATGTTGTCACCGGTGCTGACTTCGGTGAATTCCATTGTCGCAGTCGCCGGCAGTCGTCTAAAGAATCGCCTAAGTGGGACAGGTCCATTAGTCCAGGCGACCTGCAACGACTATGACAGTCGCCTAAAAAACAGCCTCGTTGGACAGGCCCTTTAGTGTTTTATCTCTGAACTAAATTGCCGTATTCTTAGTTCAAATGTTCTGAAGAAGGGTTTCGGCCCAAAACCTATTGCCTATTGCCTATTTCCTTCGCTCCATAGATGCTGCTGCACCCGCTGAGTTTCTCCAGCATTTTTGTGTACCTGCCGTATTCTTAGGTTTGATGTATGTGGTGCACTGAATATTTTTAACTTTTTCAAATTAAAATAATTTTGTAATGAGAGACCTTTCCAATTCAATTTATGGTCCTCTTCTTAACTTCATCAATTTTCAATTATGTGACTTAAATCATACCTGTTACTTATCTGTCCAATTTCTTCAGTGTATTTGCAATTACATAGCCAATGTGGTATTACCAGAAACATGAGTTATCATCCCTTCAATCTGTACTAATTTGTGACTTGTAAATAATAATAGTCCCCACTATTTGCCTGCTTTCAAATTGATTCAGTTGCAGGTACAACTAACTTTGCTTTAATAAAAGCAGTAATTGCGGGAATCAATTCGCAGATCAGGCAACATCTATGGAAAAAGAAACAATTAACATTTCAAATCCAGGTATCCTTCATCAGATCTCAGTGACCTTGTGATTATTCTGTTTTTTATTTCAAATTTCCAACATCTGCAGTTTTATTTTTGATTTTCTATACCTGCATTGTATGATTCAGATAGTTTTTAAATCCCTTCTGAAGCTTTTTCTTCCTTACATCCTTGACTTCCAAATTTGCAGTCTAGTTTTTCATGTGAAATTATGCCAAAAATTATATTAAAATCTAATAAAATATAATAAAAATATTACAAATCTGCAATGTGTCCGTGTGCATCCATGTTAGGAGAAGACCAAATTACAGAAGCGATCCAATGAAGGAACTAGTCCGAAAATGTCATTTCTCTTGGCACTTGCTATTAGGCTTGCTATCTCCTTTAAACTGCTATTTTTGTAGATTTGTTGCTTTGGCAGGAAAGCACCATTCCATTTCCATTCATCATTTTGATTATTTTGTGATTATTTTTAACACACCAGGCATTGCACTTGCTGCCTGCAACCCCGTTTTGCTTGTGAAACCACATTTGTGATCTCATCAGGCTGTCTTGCAAAACATCTTGATGATTCATGCAGAGACAAAAGAAAGGACTGGTGCATTATCAAACAATGCGACACATTTGTACTCACTAGTTACTGAAATATTAATTAATTGGCAGAGGTCTAGACTGGCAGATCATTGAGTGCAGAAGTAAATGGGATAAAATAACATGACAAAATTGTCAAGTCAAGTCAAGAGAGTTTATTGTCATTTGTCACAGATAGGACAATGAAATACTTGCTTGCTGTAGCACAAAAGAATATTGTAAGCAAAAATACAGAACAGTTCAGTTCAATATACACACAAATAAGCAGAAAAAAAGTAAATATATTTTTTAATTATTTGTTCCCTAGACATACTTGGTGAAGGAAAAGGTAACAGCTTAGTTTTTGCTTAATTACTGTTTAGTGTGTTCTGAATCTAATTTATTTGTAAAGTTAATGACATCAGCAGATAACTAACAGGCGAACAACTAGTCTTTCCCTACCAATCAGGCATTGACATTAAATGATTGTCATTTTCTTTTACTGTGTAAGAATTTGATCATTTAGGAGCACTGTGAAACAACATACCATAAGTAACAATAGCAACACAGTGGAGGCATAATTTTTAACTCCTTTAGAAATCAGTTGGGCAAGAAGTTCAAAATGATTGCTTTTATGAGCTACTTTGTTTCTGTCCAACAGAAGGTATCACCCTGCAGCACACACCCAATATAGGCAGGAGTGCAATTAATTTATACAGGCTTTGTTGTTATTTATATGTTTTTTACTTGGAGGGCATCTCTGACTGGACACATTCATTGCCCAACCCTAATTGTTCTTGAGAGCCTAGAGTAGTTTTTCTGGTGAAAGCACTCCTGCAATGCTATATATTTATCTATCTATTTTCTATCTATATTTAAAACTGTGTGTGTGTGTGTGTGTTTCTGCCTGTCTTGTGGGTGCCAGCCTTTGATTCGTTGCTACGCCAACACCAGACGCAGAAACGCCGAGATTTTTTCCATTTCGGTAGAGATTTCACTTTTCATTCCAAGTATCCACTCCTGATTAAATTTCGTCCTGTTTATGTACACATTTTTAATAAAATCCTTCTTCCCCCCCCCACCCCCACTCACTCATTTTGTCGCCTCCTGCTGGCCAGCGACCATAACGGCTGCTGGCGCCCGCCTCTCGACTCAAAGACGCCATTTAAAAACAGCTGCACTGCTGGGTGCTGGAATCTTATGTTCGGGAACGGCTTGAGTTGGAGGACCACGTCTCCCGTGGGGGCTACGGGTAGGGAACGGGTGCGTTGGGGGAGCAGACCCAATGGGTCTGCACTTGGTCTAGTATAATATTAAAACTGTGTGTGTGTGTGTGTTTCTGCCTGACCTGTGAGTGCCAGCCTTTGATTCGTTGCTACGCCAACACCAGACCCACAAACACCCAGATTTTTCCATTTCGGTAGAGATTTCACTTTTCATTCCAAGTATCCACTCCTGATTAAATTTTGTCGTGTTTATGTTCACATTTTTAATAAAATCCTTCTTCCCCCCCCCACTCACTCATTTTGTCGCCTCCTGCTGGCCAGCGACCATAACGGCTGCTGGCGCCTGCATCTCGCCACAAACTCGCCATTTAAAAACAGCTGCACTGCTGAGTCCTGAACGGCTTGAGTTGGAGGACCACGTCTCCCGTGGAGGCTACGGGTAGGGAACGGCTGTGTTGGGGGAGCAGACCCAACGGGTCTGCACTTGGTCTAGTATATTACTAAAACTCTCATCTTGTTTGTTTCTATGTGTGTGTGTGAGCTTGTCCGTAAATGTGCTCCCGGAACTACACCAAAACGGTACACGATAGGGCTAAAATGTTTGCACCACCTTACTCACAATTGTCCTGTGGTGTTTTGTATCAAGTTTCGTTCAGATTGATGTTATATTTTACAAGTTTTTCACATTTTCAACTTTACAAAAACCTGTTTGAGAAAGAATGACTTGAACACTGCAGTGGCAGATGCTGGCAGTTTGCAGCTATGATGTCACAATGGGATCTCATTTAAATAAGCTGCCCGTGAACAGTGCTCCACCCGACAATGATATCACAATGGGATCTCATTTACGTAAGCTGCTAATCAACAGTGTTCCACTCAGTGCAATGAGAGATTTGTTACATTGTTGTAAGGAGAGGGAGGGAGTGGGGGAGGGGAGGAGAAGAAATGTTATTTAAACATTGTGTTTAGTGGGGAAGTGCAATAGGAGAGAGGTGAGGGAGTGATTGAAGGTAGGGAAACGGAGAGGGAGGGAGAGGTGAGGGAGGGAGTGGGGAACAGGAGGAGGAGAGGGGAGAGAAGAGGGAGGGTGAAGAGGGGGGAGGGAGTGTATGAGCCGTGTCTGCGCAGTTGGGAGCTATGGGTGAGTGGTGGAATATTGCGTTGGGGGGACGGGTGACTGGTGGAAACGGGTTGCATTGGGGAAACGAGTGAGTGGTGGAATATTGTGTTGGGGAACTGGACCCAATGGGTCAGGGGGGTAGGGAAGGGAGAGGGGTTATAGAGGGTGGGAGGGAGTGACTGAGGGTAGGGAGTGACTGAGGGTATGGGAAAGGAGAGGGAGGGAGAGGTGAGGGAGGGAGTGGAGGAGGAGAGGGGAGAGAAGAGGGAGGGTGAAGATGAGGGGGAGGGAGTGTTGGGGAAATGTAGAAATGAGCCGCGCTGCGCAGTTGGGGACTATGGGTGAGTGGTGGAAACGGGTTGCGTTGGGGGAACGGGTGAGTGGTGAAATATTGCGTTGGGGGAACGGCGCCCAACGAGTCCAACTTGGTCTAGTATATATATTACTAAAACTCTCATCTTGTTTGTTTGGATATCGAAGTGAGTGAGTGAGTGAGTGAGATCCTGAAATTATGCCAAAACGGTACACGATAGTGCTACAATATTTGTGCCACCTTACTCACAGTTGTCCTGTGGTGTGTTTTCAATAAGTTTCGTTCAGATTGATGTTATATTTCACAAGTTATCATATTTTTAAGTTTACTAAACTCCACTTTAAGAAAGATTTGTTCCAATCTGCACTGGCAGTTACCAGCTATGATGTCACAATGGGATTGTAGACCTGCCCACTACAATGTTGCTATCCCAGTACACTGAGTCCTTTAGCAAGTGCAATTGCAGTTTACGAGGAGGGAAGGTGAATAAGGGGAAATGAGCCGGCCTGCACAGTTGGGGGCTATGGCTGAGTGGTGGAATATTGCATTGGGGGAACGGGTTGTGTTGGGCGAACGGGTGAGTGGTGGAATATTGCGTTGTGGAATGGGTTGCGTTGGGGGACCAGGCCTCCCGTGTGACCGGGACCCAACAGATCCCACTTGGTCCAGTTAAGAATAAAATTCTAGTGTTTAGACTCGGCAATATTGTTGTCAGGTCAATATATGACCAGGAGGGGAACCTTGAACATTGTGTTGTTCCCATGCACCTGTTGCCATAGTCCTTCCTCATGTCAAAGATTGTTGGTTTGGGAGATGCTCTCAAGTAAACTTTGACAAGTAACTGCAAAGCATTTTGTAATGTTACTACTGTACACCAGTGGTGGGGGGGACATCTTTAGGATGATTGTTGGAGCATCTGTCAAACAGATTGATTTTTGCTACTCATTTAGGCAAGTGCAGAGTATTCCATCACACCACTAAGTTATGCCTTTTAGATGATGGAAAGTGTGGAGCGTCACGTCGCTTACAGCAGGCTGGAAGGCCTCTAATCGTCTTTTTTACTCAAGGTATTTATGTGGCTGGTGCAGTTGAACGTGGGGGACATGGAGATGGTAATGCGATTAAATGTCAGGGGTAAGTGCTAAGACTCTCCTCATGGAGAAGAGCTACCTTCTACCATCTGCCCAATGCCTGGATATTTCCTTGGCCTTGCTGCCTACTGACATTTGCTGAAGAATTGCAAATGGAATTAAACATTGCAAAGTTATCTGCAATCCGAATTTCTGATCTTATGATGGAAGGAGAGTTGTTAATGATATAGCTGAAGATGGTATGGCCTAGAGGCCTACCCTGAAAACTGCTGCAATTATGTCCTGGGAAAGACATAACTTGGACCAATAAAGCTTATACCTTATTTCCTTATAAAGCTCATTGGCTTCAGTTTACCAGTACTTCTTGTTACCACGCTCAATTAAATGCTGCCCTTTGGTCAATGTTTGGACCAAAGTTGAAATTACTGGATCTGTGGTCCTGGAGAAACCCAAGCTGAGCATTAGTAGGCAGGTTATGACACCAGCCATCACTTGGGTAAAGATTGGAAATAGACTAATTAACCAGATTGAATTTGCCCTGTTTCTTGTGAACATAATATTTCTGGACAGTTTGCTCATTGTCAGGTAGATATCAGTATTATATGTGTGTTAAAATAGTTTGGCTAGAACCTATTCTGAAGTATTAGAGCTGAGATATTACATTGGTTAAAAAACATTCTCAGATGTTAGGGATCTCAAGAGGTAATCGAGATTGATCATCTTGTACATTGTGAATGGTCTGTTATGTATTATAAAACTCCTTCAAATAGTTGCATAAATAAGTTATCCTGTTTTCATGGGGCATCTGATAATAGATAATGATAGTTATTTGCAAGTCAGCTCCATCACACAGCTATAACTGTTATTATGAGAACATCATATTCTTGCAGTAATCCATTTCAAATTCAATATGTGTACGAAGGAACTGCAGATGCAGGTTTAAACCGAAGATAGACACACAAAGCTGGAGTAACTCAGCGGGTCAGACAGCATCTGAATGAAAGATATGAAAAAAAGTCATGAAGATAAAGGAAACAGGCCATTGTTAGCTGTGTGCTAAGTGAAAACGAGTACAGACAATGGACTCAAGCAGATGACTTTGAAGCTGGTGCGACTTGGGTGGTGAGGGACGGAGAGAGAGGAGATGCAGGGGTTATTTGAAGTTAGATAAATCAATATTCATACTATATGGTTATAAGGCGGCAAAGGTGACCAAGCTCTACCTGATCTCCCGGTTGCCAAACACTTTAATTCCCCTTCCCATTCCCACACTGACCTTTCTGTCCTAGGCCTCCCCATTGTCAGTGAGGCCAAACGCAAATTGGAGAAACAGCATCTTATATTTTGTCTAGGCAGCTTTCAACCCAGTGGTATGAATATTGATTTTGCTAACTTCAGATAACAGCTGCATCTCCTCCCTCTCCATCCCTCCCCTACCCAAATCGTACCAGCTTCAAAGTCATTTGGTTGAGTCTCATTGTCTGAACTAATTTTCACCTAGCACACAGCTAACAATGGCCTGTTTCCTTCTTCTTCTACTTCTTCTTCTTCTTCTTGCGTATGACGTGCACAGCCTAAAGTTGTCAGACAACTTGTTCTATTTGATCTTATTTGATTGTGCATGCCGGGTTGATTGCATTTGTCGAAACAGGGCGGACCATGTGGAGGTTGCAATCTCCCACCCCACATGTTTCCTTTATCATCATTACTTTTTTGCATGTCTTTTATTCATTTGTTCTATATCTCGCTACATCACCGTCCATACCTCTCGTATCCCTTTCCTCTGTCTGAGGAAGTGTCTCGACCCGAAACGTCACCTATCCCTTTTCTCAGAGATCTGTCTGACCCTCTGAAATACTCCAGCTTTTTGTGTCTATCATCAAATTCAATATTTTCTGTTACCTGTGAAACACAAAATGTATTGTGGCATTTTTAACTAAATATGCTTTAAGGTTTCAAACATCTCTGAAAAACAGCCAATATATAAATCAGTCTGAAGAAGGGTTTCGGCCCGAAACGTTGTCTATTTCCTTCGCTCCATAGATGCTGCTGCACCCGCTGAGTTTCTCCAGCTTTTTTGTGTACCTATAAATTTGTCTGTTTTTCAAGAAAAGGCAAGATTTTTGGGAACAGTTCTTTTCAGTTATTTAAGAGTTTCTGTGTCACAATTAAAGCCGTACTGAAATTTCAGGAAGTTTTAACCATTTTAATAACTTACTTGTGCAATAATTTCCCAGGACTTTGACAATGCAAGTGGGGCACAATGTTACTGATAGACCATACCAAAAGTACAAACTCGTGGAAATTCCGGGATGATCATGCAGCTTTGACAATTGTTATCAGGATTTAATGTTAATGTCTGACCTGTGGTACCTTCATTGCAGAAATCCTTTCAACCTCATTCTTATTATTTCTCTTTTTTGTTCTACTGCAGGCTTTTTTTCACCCTGGAAGAGTTCAAAGCAGGTAAGTGTTACCTTTGGTTCCGGTTTACTTACTGATGCTTCATTTCTCATTGTCAACTGAAGCTGGTTGAAGATAAGTATTGATTACTTGGAAGTTGGATGTCATCCTTTTCCATTGCTGCATTAAGCACTAATATCCCAGATAAATCCCCTGCAAAACAAAATGAAGCATACCAAAAACATTAGAAACAGTGCCATTGCGGTTAGCAACCAGAAACATACACTAAAGTGTGCAATTCTTAAGGAACCAAGCTCAATTGAATGCCGCGTCTAACAGTTTGCCACAGATCAGACAGAAGAGGATGGCAGACACCAGCAAAACTCATGTTTCTGCCTTCGAAAAGGAGAGTTGCAGAAAAAGTGAGAGCCCCTAGCTCTAATAAAAGAGTATTTTATCAGTGAGACCGATGCCAAGGCAGAGGTTTGGGATGCCTGGTCAGCCAGGAGATCTGTATGGGGCATCATTAGTACGAGGTTGTTAGTGCTCTAATCCCTAGGTATGAAAACCCTCTCTCGGTCACACAATGAAAATTTACTTGCGCCCACAAGTCATGTCAGAATGAACTGCATATAGCAGAAAATAGCTGTGGTGAGTCAGTTCAGTAAATGAATCAGGGGTTTATTTGTCGATGTGCACTAGTCAAAGTGGGCAGCGCTCCAAAGGAGGATGTGAGGGATTATTTTGTCATCTGGGCTCTCGGTTGATTATCGGTGTATTATATTGGTGTTAAGAATTTGAATGAGGAAAGGGTTACTTTGCTTGACTGGGGACAATGATTTAGAAGGCACCTTGAGAAAAGAATCTCTTTATCTGGGAGTCATCAATTATTCATGCATTCAAAGCCTTTCTGCTCAGCTCTGCTCGAAGATAAGGGGTGGTGTTCTGCAAGGAGTTTTTCCAGGTTCTTCAGCCTGCTCACCATATCTCTCCAGCTCCAGGTCTACATGTTGCTCTTCTTCCATCACTGGCTGAAGTTTTGAGATTGTGAGCTTGTGCAGCATACATGCACAAAGGATATTAAATAAATGTTTGGTATGCTTGCCTTCATAGGCCAAGGCATTGAGTATAAGAGTTGGGTTGTTATGTTGCAGTGATACAACACATTATTTAGACTACACCTAAGAGTATTGTATACTGTTCTGGTCTCCGCACTGCTGAGAGGACGGAGTAGCAATAGAGAGAGTGCAGAAGCGATTCACTAGGTGCTGCCTGGCACGAAGGGCTGTAGTTACAGAGAGACATTTGAAAGGCGGGGCTTATTCTCATTGAACATAAGAGGCTGAGAGGTGACCTTATGGAGAATTATAAAATTAAGAAGAGCATAGATAGTATAAATAATCAGGATCTTTTTCTTGCGGGTGGCTAGAACGAGAGAGCACAGGTTTAACGTCAGTGGCGAAATTTTAAGGAGGTCTGAGGGGCAGGTTTTTCACACATCTGGAATAACTATGTGAAATGAGCTACCAGAGCACAAGGTGGAGTTAGATATAACTAGTGTGTTTTAAAAGATATTCGGATAGATACTTGGCTAGAAAATGCATGTAGGGATATGTGCCTGATGTGGGCAGATGTTGCATTATCATGAATGGGCATTACACTGGGCATCGACAGGTATCCCAAAGGGTCTTTTATTGTACTGCATGCTTCAGTAGAGTCTATAACTGTACTGCATGCTTCAGTAAGTCTGTTACTGTACTGTGTGCTTCAATACAGTCTGTAACTGTACTACATGCTTCAGTACAGTCTGTTACTATACTGTATGCTTCAGTACAGTCTGTTACTATACTGTATGCTTCAATACAGTCTGTTACTGTACTGCATGCTTCAATACAGTCTGTTACTATACTGTATGCTTCAATACAGTCTAACTACTGTATGCGTCAGTACAGTCTGTTACTATACTGTATGCTTCAATACAGTCTGTAACTGTACTGTGTGCTTCAATACAGTCTGTTACTATACTGTATGCTTCAATACAGTCTGTAACTGTACTGTGAGCTTCAATACAGTCTGTAACTGTACTGCATGCTTCAATACAGTCTAACTACTGTATGCGTCAGTACAGTCTGTTACTATACTGTATGCTTCTGCGATTAATTTATTTTCAAGTTTTAGGTGTCACTGACAAGACCTTGGGATTGGTTAGATTGGCAACGTGATTGGCGCAGACATGGTGGGCCAAGAGGCCTGGTCTTAGACTAAGTAAGAATGGCAGATGTTTTTTTGTTAACGATCATAAGGTCATAAGTGATAGGAGCAGAATTAGGCCATTCAGCCCATCAAGTCTACTCTGACATTCAATCATGGCTGATCTATCTCTCCCTCCTGACCCCATTCTCATGCTTTCTCCTCATATCCCCTGACACCTGTAACAATCAAGAATCTATCTATCTCTGCCTTAAAAATATCCATAGACTTGGCCTCCTCAGCCTTCTGTGGCAACACATTTCACAGATTCACTACCCTGTGAACCCAGGATGTTAGTGAACCAAATTGGTGTTCATTACAATGAATAATTTCTTGTTCTTCATTACTGATACAAAGCTTTTTCCGATTTCATATATATTTGATACTTGAATTACCTTCTACTCTCCAGCCCTCCACACCAATGTACACACTTAGCCCAATAGCTGAACACAAAGAGAGCCAAGCACATTGCTCAAAATGCCTATCTGGTCTTCTGAAGTTGAGATTCTGTTGCCTGCATCAGTCCCAGTCACTCTGTAATATTGTGTGCTGTGCAATCCAGCCAGTCGGAGGGCAATTAATGTCAGGGGGGGTGCAGCAAGCAGACCTGAAACCCCAAGGAATACGAGGCAGAGACGGTTCAGCAACAGGAGGAAGAAAACTAACAGGGAATAATCAATTTCAGCATCCAAAGCCTTAACTGGCAACTGAGCAGGGGAATAGGCTTAGTTTGCATGGGATATATGTGGGAGAAAGAGTGATGATTCTGATCAAAAGCCTGCAAAATCACCTTCTCCAAAATCCCTGAACCTTCTCCACTGGTTTATTTTAGTTTTGTTTGTTGCACTGAGGTACAATGGAAAGCTTTTGTTGTGTGCTAACCAATCAGTGGAAAGACAATACATGATTACAATCGAGCCTTTCACAGTGTACAAATACATGATAAAGGGAAGGTACACAAAAATGCTGGAGAAACTCAGCGGGTGCAGCAGCATCTATAGAGCAAAGGAAATAGGCAACGTTTTGGGCCGAAATGTTGCCTATTTCCTTCGCTCCATAGATGCTGCTGCACCCGCTGAGTTTCTCCAGCATTTTTGTGTACCTTCGATTTTCCAGCATCTGCAGTTCCTTCTTAAACACATGATAAAGGGAATATAGTTTAGTGCAAGATAAAGTCTACACGATCAAAGAAAGTCCGAGGGTCTCCAAATGAGGTGGCTAGTAGTACAGGACTACTCTCTAGTTGTGGTAGGATGTTTCAGTTGTCTGATAACAGCTGGGAAGAAACTGTACCTGAATCTGGAGGTGTGCGTTTTCACATTTCTATACCTTTTGCCCGAGGGGAGAAGAGGGAGTACCCATGTGCGATTTGTCCTTGATTATGCTGCTGGCCCTGCCAAGGCAGCGTGAGGTATAAATTGAGTCAATGGGAGGGAAGTTGGTTTGTATGACAGTCTGGGCTGTGTATACCAAAATATCGCAGCAATAATCACATGCTGCTTAGCTATGCTGATTACTTGATTTACCTGCATCTTTCTTTTTGCAAATCATGCACTAAAACAGCCAGAATCCACAACATCGACTAGCTCCATGGTCTCTGATCATTCAGATAATGTGCTCCTTTTTCCAATTTTCCAATGTATTTCATTTGCCAGGTCTTTGCCCACTCACTTAATCAATATCCTTTTGAAGCTTTATTATAACTTCTGCACAACTTTACCTTCATCCAAGTCATTTATATAAATTGTGAAAAGTTGAGGATCCAGCACCAAACCCCAGAACTTGGCCATTTGCCTTATGGAAATCTTAGTACATCCTCTTGTACCCCTTTATCCACAGTGAACTCTGTGAAATCTTAAAAACGTAGAACCCATTTTATCTGTCTGCTGATTCTCCACACAGAAAAACACATATTTTTGCTTTTACTTTTTATTTATACCTGAAAATGGACCTCGTACTTAAGTTTTGTTAAGTCCAATAAACATATTAAACATTAGATTCAAAATAGGTTTTGTTAAAGATAGACCCAAAATGCTGGAGCAACTGAACAAGTCAGGCAACATCTCTGGAGAAAAGGAATAGGTGACGTTTCAGGTCGAGACCCTTTTTCAGGCTGAAGAAGGATCTTGACCCAAAACGTCACCTATCCCTTTACTCCATAGATGCTGCCTGATCCGCTGAGCTACTCCAACATTTTGTGTCTCTCTTCGGTGTAAACCAGCATCTGCAGTTCCTTCCTACACATAAGTTTTGTTAAGTTCAATGAACTCATTAAGCAATAAATTCAAATGCAATTAATTTAGAAAAATTGCATTTAGAATTTTTTGCTAATTTATTACGTGGTACATTGTTCAATGCCGAATATAAATGCATGTACACATCAACCTTAATCAGCCCTTGATGTTAATTCATCAAAGAATTCGACCAAGATAATCAAATGCAATAGCCGTTAACACATCTGTGCTGACATTCATTTATTGGCCCGTATTTTTCAAAATGCTAGCTAAATGTGACCTCGATATTGACTGCAAGGGATAATATTTCAAGTTTAGGCACTAACCACACATATATAATAGCATTGTAGTTCACTTCTGAAATTCAGTGCCATTGACTTCACTTTCCACCCTTACTTTCCTCAGTAACCAGGAATACATCCCAACTGGACCAGGTAATTTTTCTTCTTTGAGGACTACCAGCCTTTTTGAGAATCTCCTTTTATCCCATCCAATATTGCAAAAGGCTTCTCTTCTAGCGTCTTCCACAGTAATAAAGATTGGTGTAAAGCAGTAACTTAGTCCCACAGCCACACTGTCTGCATTCATAAGAGGGGTCACTTATTCCCATTGTCTTTAAAAATACCCTCCTCAGTTCTGCGATGTTTTTGCAAAACAAAAACAGGAAGTTTCAGTTCATATCTGTGAACATTTGTCACTGATTTGTGTCTTTCTGCAAATGTGTTAATTTCCAGTATAAATCTTCCCTCCAATGCCAAAGTGCTTCAACCTCCTGACTTTACTTCAATGTACATTGCCTTTGCCTTTCTGATTTATTTAGTAATAATGGCGCAGAGGCAACCCTACTCTTTGGAATTCAAATGGTTTACCAAAAAACTTGAAGAGCTGGAAACATCCAAGAACTGATGGATATTTGAGTTCCAGTAATAGCATTGAAAAAAAAATCAAGAAATTTAATCCAGATGTATATTATTTAACATTTTGAAAGTAGCTTAATTAATAGCAGTGAGTGACCATTTATGTTTCTTTAACTGTGTAAATAAGAAAATACTGCACCAAAAACTGGTTACCAAATCACTTCGCATGGCAATAGGCATTTCACTACACCAATTGGTGTATGTGACTAATAAAGAACCTTTGAACTTCTTTTAAGAAGAAAAAAAATGGAGAATACAGGCCCTCCCAGGTTATGGCTGGGTCCCAGTCCTTAGAATTGTTTGATGCCTGTTGCCCTGCAGCAGTCAGAAAATCCATCCTCTGGTCTCTCAAAAGCTCATCCATATGTATGGGCTGTACATAAGGCAGGCATTTGTAAGCTGGGGAAGAATCTGTAGTCACTTGAACTGGCACACACTTTCATTTCCAGACCCCTCTGCTTTCCCCTTCCCTGCCACCGAACCCTCCAAAACAGCTTCATTGTTGCAGTGACTTGAACCTGCATGATCCAATAATTTAAAAGTCATTGCTGACTAATATGGTGCATACAGATGCAAAATCTTAATCTTACCACCACATAAAAACAGCTTTTATCAGTCAGTGCACATATATCCTGTTATTACATATGAATTATTACTGAGTGTAATTTCTGGATATCCATTTCCCTTGAATTTTTAAAATATGGAAGTCGTATTGTACAACTGTGTCCTATTAAAGTAGGTGGACAGCAGATGATCAAATACGTTTTCTCTAGATTATTCACCATGATTGGTTTGGATATAGTGATCTGTTTTCTACTCTATGACATATACTTAAAAAAATATTTTTTGTGCCACTAGATATAATTTAAATTTATATCATATTTTAAAATAATTTGATATATTGAATAGTAAGGAGAACATTTGTTCAGAGTTGTTACTTCTTTAGATGGGATATGTTTATTTCCTTCTAATTGCAAGTAGTATAATGGAATGCAGGCATGCACATCAAGGTCCAGGACTATCTACAATTTTTAAAGCTCAATAAGTGTCCGGTGGACCTGGACCAAACAAAATACAATTTCATGTTTATATTAAAAAAAACAGGAAATTTTAATTGTTCAGATTGCTCAAAGGCACAATGCTGATTGATTCAATTACAGGCTTCAAAGCATTGCACCAGTAAATAGTTAGATTAAATGTTTTGATCATTTTTGCATTGTGCTACACATGGCGAAACCCTTCAAAGGTCATGCTTATTCCCACAAGAAATGAGAAGAGAAGGAAATCAGACTCAGTGCCACCCTGCTGATTACTGCAAAATCTTGAAGTAAAACTTATTTTCTGGTTTTCACATTGCTCTCTGCAGACTTTAACAACTTTAAAGAAGTCTGAAAAGCTTGTAGTTGTGGTTTCCATATGTTTGGCATGCCTAAAACTATGTACCATAAACACTAGATACTCACTGATAAATCCATTCAGTAAAATCTCTTGCCAGTTAGTTATGCATAGTTTGTTTTAACAAATCTAATTAAACTTTCTCCAAGGATAATTCTGTCCCAATTATTATTTCTATATCTTTCCTCACCGCCAAAGTTAAACTGACTGCAGTTGTTGGGTTTAACTATGCACCCTTATTTGAAAAAAAGTGTTACATATGTGATTTTCCAGACCTGAGGTATCCTCCTTGAATTAGTTTATATTGGATGATTATATCCAGCACTCATTTCCTACTTTTTTAATCAATTTTTAGCACATCCAAATTCTTAATTACCTTTTCCTTGGCTGAATCTCCAGTAGCATTATCTTCCTTGGTGAAGCTGATGCAAGATATCATTTGGTAGCTCAGCCATGACTTTTGCCTCTATGACCTCCTTTAACAGGCCATTTCCTGTTCATATGCCTATAGAATATTTTTTCAATTCTCTCTCTTTGCTGTTCTTATCTCCTATTCTCCTCCCCTATGAAATGCATGTAGGAAAATACATGTGTATTTGCGTATACATGCATGTAGGAAAATACGTTGACAAGATCAGGTGAAGTAAGGGGGGGTGTTTCTTGAATGGAGTGCAAAGGCTTGTTGGTCTTAATAGCATGTTCAATGTTGTAAAATTCTGTGTATGTTAATTTAAATGACAGCACCTAAATAAGGCGTGATTGGATTGTTGACACCATCAAACAATGTGTCAGCAAGAATTCATATCCAGTCTATGTGAAAATAGATAGAGTGTATTGAAAACATAAGTTATTATTTTTTAACACTTTTCTTGTTTGTTTATTTCAGACGTTAGACAGATGGGAAAATCAGAGCAGTCCTCGGACAAACTTCCCAACACAACCCCTTCCACAGACCCTCCCCTTTCAACAAAATATCCACAGGGCTACTTTCCCTGATTCTACCGATGGATTTGATCAAAGAAAACCTGACCCATATGAAGTATATGAGAAATCGAGAGCTATATATGAGAGTAGGCGTAAGTAAAGTCTCTGTCTTTTTTTTTCTGTGAAGAAAATAAACAGGTTAATGACTGCCCACCAGCAGTTGATAACATTTATTGTTGCCGCATCTATTATAAATGGAATAGATATACAACAACCTTTGAGTTCAATTGCTTTTCAGATTGACATTCAACACATATGTATACATGATTTTTTTAAATTTATTTATAAGATTAATTTAAAAATATCTCAGTTTATATAAATGTGCAGATATTTGCTAATATATTTTTGTAGAATTGCTAATATATACACTTTGGCCTTCGAACACAAAGAAGGTAAAAGTTTGGCATTTGCTTTAAATATATTATGTTGCCTTTGTTAAAAATATCAATAAATTCATTTTGTCAGGCTCACACGTAGATATATTGAATCAATTTCATAATTACTGGTTGGGTGGAGTGTGGAATCATTTTAATCCAATCTTAAACTTGATATATTTAGTACTTTTATTGAACAATTCCTAAATGAGCCTTTGGTTACAGAGGAATCTTGATTAACTATTGGCAACATGAAATGTCTAAATGAATACATAGTTTTATTGAATTCCACATTTTCCTGTACAGAGCAAATGCCACCAAGGACTGCATATCGGGCTGATTCTTCTGGCAAGTACTTTAGCATTCATCATTCTATGGCTTATATCTAGTTCCCCATTCGTTTAGATATTGTGTTTGTCTAATCAGTCATCTGGTTGCAGCCAACTCTTTCTGCATGATCATTTACTTTCTCCTGTTGTCCTTTATTCTAACATTGACAGGTCTGAAGCATTGTAAATAACAGCAGCTAGAAACAGAGAGGCCTTAACTAATCTTTTGGTTTACTGGCTCAGATTTCATTCCCATTTGATGAAAAGCTTGAGTTTTCCACAATGACTTAATGAGGCGGTATAAAATTGCTGCCTATGCACACAATACACTAGGATCACAAATCCAATGTCTGGCAGACACCACCTTCAAACAGTAATGAAATGTGTGGGAATTTTGCCAGTTCACAATTGGTATTTAGTGGGACAGCCAAAGGCTTTCCCCTCGGCTGAGGTCTGCCACAGCAGACAAGGTTTCACTGTTGGGAACACTGTATAACATACAGCATTTCTTGTGATATCTATATTTAGCAGATTATCACATGTGCAGTTTTGCTTGAGGTAAATGAAGATGCCAAAATCCATGATCCTGGAATTTAGAAGATTGGCTGCAATCTATATTTAATGCTATAAGGAGCACAGCATCCATAATGGAAATTTACACATCCACAAGCTTCAGGTCCCACTAGATTGCTTCACTTGGAACAGGCCCACATTTACCAGCTCAGTGAAATCTTCCAGTACCAGGTATTCCAAGTATTGTGAGAATTTGACATCAATAAAACTGGCCTATATTTACATTTATTACTCCAATTTTATGAGCCAGGTTACTTCTTACAACTAGTAGACTCAAATTAAACATCACAACAATTAAACTGCACAGCAATTTTGTAAGCAGTATTACATGTTATACATTTGGGCCTCCAAACTACAGTGGCTGTCAGTTTATAGAAGAAATTATAGCACCTTTAATTTTGGTTTGTACCGAATAGCCAGTGTATGTGTGAGGCAGTGTAGTATAAATGCATTCATCATAATAGTGCTATGGGTTCACAAGTACACAATCTACAAAGAATTAGCACTTTCTGCTGCTTGCATGATTTATTACGTCATCCCCAATTCAAATTTAACATGTTTGCACAACCAAACCTTGTGTCGGTGAACTATTTGAGTTATACCTATGCACGCCATTTGAAAACTAGTGCCATTTTTAATACCTGTACTGACTAGCACATTCACATAATTAGGGACCAGGCGATAGGTTTTCAGTGAACATCGGCAAAAGTGATTGGAAAAGGCTCTGTTGAGCAGCGGCCAAATTTGTACAAGCGGATTGGTCAATCACACGTCATCTACCTCAGTTACAAATCATCTATTTCCCAAATGGTATGCTTCTCGCTGACTCCTCTTTCCCAACAAATGGGGATTCCGAAACACCCTATTTTTAGCATGCTAGATAACTTTTATAATATAATCACTGTGCATCAGAACATAAAGAACAGACATTGGTATTAATTAAAATTTCTAGGAGAAACATGGGCAGATGTTATCCCCTGTAAACTGTTCAGATTATAAAATTGTTCTTTCTACTCTTGCTGCTGCAATTATTATCGTTATCTGCATCGTTAAAATGCTAGCTCTGATGTGCTGAAAATTGTAAGATGCCTCCGAACAAATTGAAATCAAAACCTTCTTTCCATCTGGAGAAATTGCGAACCATTTCTAAATTTAGATGAGCTGATGGTATAGAGGCACGTCATATTACTGCTTAATTTTGGATATTGAGCTTCTGTTTGTTGCCAGTTGCTGATAGTTCTGGATCACAGATCTGAATCAAGAAGTTCTATTACTATTTAATAACTCACAAGTCTTGCATAAGTAAATGCAATAGACGACAGCGAGCAGGATCCTCATTTGGCTCTTTCAGATTTTCTGGTAACTTTTCATCTTCGGAATTTACACTGTTTCACCTGTAAAATCTTTGTTGATGTATCTGTGTACTCCGTGTAGTGGAAGCTAATGAAAAGCACATTTCTTTCTATTACTTTGAAATCACTCCCAGAGAACTCGTAACTAGATTATTTTTACCATTGTATTTTCCCTATCTTGATTGTACTTGACCTTGTTCCCTTTTGAATTAGGTCCAGATTACCGTGAGTTAGATGTCTATTTACGCAGACAAGAATCTGGATTTGGTTTCAGAATCCTGGGTGGAGATGAACCTGGTCAACCAGTGAGTAAATTACAATATCCCATTAGAAGTTTCCAAAGTAAAAGCTAAAGAAAAAACTTTATTTCTACAATATTAATAAAAATCCTTAAAAAACATAGCATGTCAATCAGCAGTTTTTCAGATGTTGACTGATTACTGTGCATTCTCAACATTTCTATTTCAATTTCAAATTTCTGCATATGCATTATAATCTTTATATTACAATCTGCATAAATATTTCAATGTGTAGTTACTTTTATTTCCCCATTTTACTTCCTAATATCCTGTCACACATATTTAGAAAGAATCTGAGGGGAAAGATTTTCACAGAGGGTTCTGGGACTATGGAACAAGCTGCCAGATGAGCTGGTAGAGGCAGTTACAATCAGCATTTAAAAAGCATCAGGACAGGTACATCGGTAGGAAAGGAATGGTATGGAGATGTGTGGGCCCAATGCAGGAAATGGGATTAGCATAGAATGGCATCTTGATCAGCAAGGACGAATCGGGCTGCAGGACCCGTTTCCATGCTGTACGACTCTCTGACAATCACAATGCTTACAAGGCATTTGGACAGATACTTGCAGCAGAAGGGAGAGGAAGGATATGGGCCCCCTTGTGGGCAAATGGGATTAGCATAGATAGGCATCACAATCGGCATAGACATGGTAGATCAAAACACCCTGTTTCCGTGCTGAACGTTTCTGAGGTTATCATGATTGGGTGTTCAACCAGCTGGCTGATATTATAACTGCTGGACAGTAGGGATTTCATTCAAGTGACAACTTCCTCAAGGTTACCACTATATACCATTGCTGATATATGCACATTCTGGGCTTATATCATGATTCAAGATTTAAAAGATTATGTGTGATCTTCCATTTATACATTATTATTCTCCTCATTTATTGCTGCCATTCTCAATATTAGGGTTGAAATTATAGTAAGGCACATATTAACCTGCAGCAGAATTCCACCAAAAGGGGATGATTGAAAGTTTTGATCTACATTCTTTTCTCAAAAAAAGGAGTTATAAAGGTTAACCATATGGAAGGCTTGGTCTTGATTAATTAGAGTGCAAGTAATAGTTCTCTTTTGGGGCCACTAGTACCACTAGTTGTTTGCAGATGGTAGTCTAGGCAGCTGACACGCTTGCTGATTTCTGGCAGTGCCATTTGGATCCTGCTGTGGTTTGGATTAGACGAGTTTCATTAGCAGAATTGCAGACACAAAAATCACTCGTGACATTATATCTTGGTGATTTAGTGCACTGAATCTCCACAAATGTTGTATTTCTTTACCTAAACAAGGACTGAAACAAATACAATGTTAATTAAAACTAGCTGGTCACTAATTGGTTAACACAGGGGAAATTAGACCAGTAATGATTGAAATAAATATTACAATGTATCCCTACAAATTTTCAAAGATAAGAAACCTTTTGTGTAAAATATTATCAGTCTTCACGATGCAGTAAGTAAAGAAAAAGATTAGTTGTTATGTGAATATAGGATTTTTGGCGATATCTATCACCCTGTTCAGAAAGAACACGAAAAAGAATTGGTTATGTGAAAGTGTCCAACTTGACATTTTCACATTATTCAACTGCCTCAAGGAAGAATGCTACTTCAACAATCTCCGTTTGCAATGCTACTTTCAATTCTGGTCAGGCAAAAATAAATTTAAAAATCTTCACAGGGAAAAGAGCATTACATTATTTTCATTGCCAAGCAACAGCTTCAGAGGCAAACTGTGTTCACAGATAAATAATATATTCATGAACTCATCAACATCCAATCCGCAAGAGACAATGCTGTCTTCAGTCTGTGATTTGTCACTGGTAGAGAAGCTGTGAGGCTTAGTTGTAATACATTAAGATGCAATCAAAGCCCTCCTTCGCAATTTTTATAATAATTTGAGTTCAAAAGGGATTTTGAAGGAACAACTTTGTCAGAAAAAATGGAAAGTTGAAACCTTGCTTTATCAAAACTTCTTCATGGTCTCACTCATTTAGATTTTTTCATTCTTACTAAATTATGTCTCCTGAATATAAAAGGTTTGCAGAATTTTTATGAATTGAACACAGTCAGTTGCAGATAACCATATAACCATATAACCATATAACAATTACAGCACGGAAACAGGCCATCTCGACCCCTCTAGTCCGTGCCGAACACATAATCTCCCCTAGTCCCATATACCTGCGCTCAGACCATAACCCTCCATTCCTTTCCCATCCATATAACTATCCAATTTATTTTTAAATGATAAAAACGAACCTGCCTCCACCACCTTCACTGGAAGCTCATTCCACACAGCTACCACTCTCTGAGTAAAGAAGTTCCCCCTCATGTTACCCCTAAACTTCAGTCCCTTAATTCTCAAGTCATGTCCCCTTGTTTGAATCTTCCCTACTCTCAGTGGGAAAAGCTTTTCCACGTCAACTCTGTCTATCCCTCTCATCATTTTAAAAACCTCTATCAAGTCCCCCCTTAACCTTCTGCGCTCCAAAGAATAAAGCCCTAACTTGTTCAACCTTTCTCTGTAACTTAGTTGCTGAAACCCAGGCAACATTCTAGTAAATCTCCTCTGTACTCTCTCTATTTTGTTGACATCCTTCCTATAATTAGGCGACCAAAATTGTACACCATACTCCAGAATTGGCCTCACCAATGCCTTGTACAATTTTAACATTACATCCCAACTTCTATACTCAATGCTCTGATTTATAAAGGCCAGCACACCAAAAGCTTTCTTTACCACCCTAACGGATGTCAAAAATCACAGGGTTTGTTGTGTTTGAATATAAAATGGTTTGGTAAAATCTTTGAAATAAAATAAGTGATTACCATCAGTTGTATTTGAGCAGCACTGGCAAAAGTGAGAAGTTGTAACCGTTGCTTATCTTCAGTCACTTCCATGAATGATCGTTAGCACCTAGCTTATGATACCATGTAGCAAAATTCACTTTCTTAAAAACTAACTGCCTCTCTGTATTTTTTCCTCACTGAAGATTCTTATCGGAGCAATAATCACAATGGGTGCTGCTGACAGAGATGGTCGTCTTCGGCCAGGAGATGAATTAGTTTACGTGGATGGAATTTTAGTTACTGGAAAGTCTCACCGCTATGTAATAGATCTGATGCATAACGCAGCCCGAAATGGCCACGTCAGTCTGACTGTACGAAGGAAGGTTCTGTGTATAGGTATGTACTAGATAAACATGCTGCTGGGAAAGGTCCACATGCTTTCTCAAAGTATTCTAGTTTCAAATAACCTTAAAATTCAGTCACCATCATAGGCATATGCTTAGTCCTTGTAATCTGTGTGGGATTTCCCATAGGTATCAAAACATGAAAATTACTAATGCTCTAAACAGAGGCTGCCTGTTGATTCAAAAAGACAATTGAAATTATTTTTTATTAATTTCACATAGTTTACATTTGATCAGAAAATCCTCAGTATTGGTCTTATGAATCCATTGTTACACGGAACAAAGTTCAACAAAATAAAAGATTTCATATGTGGAAAAACACAGAATTGATTTTCTTTGTCTCTATCATGTATGGTGGAAACTTGCTGGGAAATACCACTAGTTCCACTATCGGCATTTACTCGCCACTCCTCCCTGTATAATAAGGGTCAGGACATTCAGGAATCCCATGTGAAAGTGAAAGACCAGATCTTGTTGGCCAAGTTCTGGGCAGTTTCGTGATTGTGTTCCAGGATTAAGTATCAGAGCATGATCCTGCTGGAGTTCCCCAGCATTTAGTCTGAGGAATCTGCCAGCTGTATGTGCACAAGGATATACTTGGCACAAAACATCTATTGTAATCATTTCAATGGAGAGGAATTGCTGTGAAGGAGTAAAGGGCCTGTCCCACTTGCATGCGATTGCGTGCGTTTGGCGCGACCAACCGGAAGCGGAGGTCGTGCGAAGTTTGCGCGTGACGTCATGTTTACAGCTGGGCAGGGGCTGACTGAATTTGGGCGTCTCACGGCGTCGGGCGGTGACGTCATCACGCAACGCCACGCGCTAGGCGTACGCCGTCAAGACGCTGCGTACGACTGCAATGCGCCTGCGTGCGTACGCAGGCCGTTGGCGTGTGAAGATTTCGGTCACTGCAGGAATTTCGGATCCCCGCGCGATGTCGGGACCAGCCCCGCACAACTTCATACCCCTCCGCGCTTCTAAGTGAGACCGGCCCCGCGCAGCCATACGGTGCCAGTACGCCTTAAGCGACCACGATGTCGCGTAATTTGCGAGCCAAGGTCGCGTAAGTGGGACAGGCCCTTAAGACAATTTCCATGCTTTGCATTAATTGAGTTTGATTTAAAATGTTATTGTTTGCATTTTTTAAATTGTTCAATACTTTTATATTTGGAATTGTTTACATGATTATCATTACTCTTTCAAAGATTCTGGATGTAAGGGACATTTAGAAATATTCAAAATTCTTCAAAACCTTTATTTAGCCAGTAAAGCCTCAGAAAGTAACTTTGCTGGCTTTTAAAATTACTTTCAGCAGCTTTGATAGTTAAGTTACTTCTGGCTCATTTAGGTGATGCCGTCTGAAGAAGGGTTTCGGCCCGAAACGTCGCCTATTTCCTTCGCTCCATAGATGCTGCTGCACCCGCTGAGTTCCTCCAGCAATTTTGTGTACCTCATGCTGCATTCTATCTCCAGGCCATTGTTTGATTGAGATGGCACAACAGCAGATCAGCATTGATGGATTTGAAAAAGATATCTGTGGCTGGTGTCTGATTGAGCATGGCAACTCATCGCTGCCAGCAAGCATGGGGACATGGAGTCAAAAAAACAGTTGTTACAGGAAATTATCTCCTTTTCTTGACGCCTATATTACAACATTGATTGTCATTAACAGCATTATATCTACCAATATGCCATCAGCACATTAACTATCGCAAACAGATGAAACAAAAATTTATTTGTGAAATTTAATTAAGAAATGTCTCCATGATTTCAAACAAAACTTTAGGTGTGACGGAAATTGCAGTACGGTTTGTGGTTTCCCAGCAAATTATTGTATGTGTGAAGAATTGTCATGCACATCGTCCAAGCATTAAGGCAGTTTCTATCACTAGCAACAGTGTGATACCAGTCATAAAATAAGGGGTTGGTGCAACATTTGGTGTGAACACCTTTAAGTGATGTGGCATCTGACCAACTAGTGTCTGTACTTTGCTATCAATGCTTCAGTAAATAATTGGACAGTACCAGTCCACTTATGTGAAGGTAGGCATTTTTAAGGATGTTATCCCTCATTATATGCTTTTCTTAATCAAGGACCCCCATTGTCAGTTTGAATCATCAGATATTTCTAATATTGATTGAAATCTTCTCAATTTCTGGCCTGAGTGGCGGTGCAACAATATTTGGCTTAGTGTTATAGACACTGTATCAAAAATAACTACAGCAGAGGGAACTATCTTACAGGTGATCATTGTGAAATTAATTCTTGTGCCTCAACATTACTGAGTTTGCATTTTTTTAATTTGCCTTTCCTTGTTATTAATTGAAGGTTTGAATGTACAATGTATGTATTTTGTTTTTCAGGTGGGCCATGTTCAGAGAATGGGCGAAGTCCAGGATCAGTGTCCACGCATCATAGTTCTCCTAGAAGTGATTTTGCTGGTCACCCAAACAGCACACAAGCCCCTCCCTCTGGTTCCTCACCTGCAGAGAGTGTGGTCAGTCATACTGTTCAAGCAAGTGATGTCATTATACATCGTAAAGAAAGTGAGGGCTTCGGCTTTGTGATCATCAGTTCATTAAATAGGCCGGAAACAGGTGCAACACTTGGTAAGTGCACTTTAAAGGAAACATTCTACGTGATGTTTTCTTCATTTCTTCATTAACATTTCTTTTCTTTAATATAATCAAGATCTCCACCAAGAAGTATAGCAATACAATTTAATCAGCAAATTGAGTCATCTATTCTAGTTTTAAGTTTGGATTAAAAATTAAGGCAAACAACTTAAATTTATAATGATAACTGTAGAAATAATTACTTACACTTGACAAAATTAGTTTTATTGATTACACTTTTCTCATTCATTGTTGAAACGGGAGCTTTAAGTTCTTGAACTGAGTAGCTGAGGCAACCATTTCAAAGGGCAGCTAAGAACCAACCAGATTCCATCTGGAGTCACAATCAGGCTAAGGCAGGTAAAGATGATGGATGTCCTTCCTTAAAAGACACTCAAGAGCAGTAGTTTCAGGAGTATTTACTTGTCATACTAGCAGGCTGATCCAGAAGGTTAAGATTTAGGGGATTCACGATGACTTGGTCGTATGGATTCAACACTGGCTTATTCATAGAAGACAGAGGGTTGTGGTGGAAGGTAGATATTTTGGCTGAAAGTCTGCGAACAGTGCAGTTCTGCAGGGATCTGTGCTGGGACCTGCAGTTTATGATATATATAAATGGCCTAGACATAAATGTAGATGGGTTGGGAGTAGGTTTGCAGACTACACCAAATTTGGAGGAGTTTCAGATAGTGAGGAAGGTTGTCAGAAGATACAGCGGGATATAGATCAGCCGCAGAAATGGATGGAGAAATGGGAGATGGAGTTTAATCCAAGTAAGAGCGAGGAGTTGCAGTTTGGGGGGTTGAATGTAAGGAGAGAGTATATAATTGCTTTTCCTTGGCACCGGAATGAAAGTGGCCCTGTAAAGCAGGTGGGAATCTCAGAATGAAGTAAGGAGTGTTTAAAGATGGCCTACCACCTGGTCCATGCAGGTCCCATCCGGGCCAGTTGCTTTCCGCAAGTTCACTCTCAAGAAGACCAACCTGACACCTGCAACTGTGACCATGAGTACAGGGGAACCCAAGGCTGTCAGGGCGGATTACGTCATTCCAATGACCTTCAGTTGAAAGCATAGAATGTACTGAGCCCTTTAGGGAGGGATACTGTATGTTGTTGACACAGATACTGCCGAACTCACTTTATAGCCCGTTATACCATACAGTTGGCGTGCCCTTTTGGTTATCACGGGATTCTAGCTTGGTCTTTAATTCCCCCTTGGCATCCTTAATGGCTTAGCAAAGGTCGGAAACTGTTTCCTTGTACCACTCGGGATCATTTGACTTGAACGGTGGAATAGAACCTCATGGTTTATCCATCGTTTCCAATTGAAGAACACTCATATTGTCTTCTTTGGCATGCATTCCTCGACACACATTGATGAAGTCAATGATGACAGTGGCATACTCATTTAGGTTACTCTTGGGGGGCGAGCAACCATCCCATAAGATGGAAAAAGCAACTATCCTAGACCTTTGAACATTGATGGACCAGAAACTATAAATCAAGGAATCTACCCTGGTGACACTGAAACACTTTTGGCCATCTTTTTGCGAAAAGAATGCTTAATGTAGATTTGTTTAATGAATAATGTATTGACATATAGCAGCGTGAAGCTTACTCGGCCTCTGGAGACGTACCCATATTTCACCCGTCATGACTGAATATATTCGAGCTAGTCCAGTTTCATTCAGTAAATGTTTGTGTATTCAGCCTTGGATTTTTTTTTAAATTTATTCTTTTCCTCTGTTTCATTTTTCTCTAATCTCTGACCTACACATTGCTTCTGTTGGACAGGAGAATGTGGCCCCTGTCCCTGTGATACATTACAGGCAGTATTAGTCAGTGGAAGATGCACTTATTCAATGACCACACAGTCATTATCAGTGTCTCTGCTTCAAGGTATCAAAAATTCACATTCATGAGACATTGCACTTTTGCACAACGATCCAAACTAAGTGGAGCTTGTACCTCAGAGTTTGCCATCATGTTGTCTGCTTAATTTTAATTTCAATTTTTTTAATTGTCTAACTAGGATAAGTATTGCAGTATCAATGTCAATCAATTGCATGGAATGCACTTTATAGATTAATTAAATTATACAGCACAGAAACAGACCATTTTCCCCAACATTTAAATGTCAATTAATACCATTTGCCTACATTTGGATCATTTCTCTCTAAACTTTTCTTATCCTCTTAACTAAACTTCTGTCCTCTAGTATCAGGCTCCCCTACCCAGGGAAAAAAGACTGACCATCTACCTTGTCAATGCTCCACATAATATTCTGTACATCTCTTAGATCATCGCTTGGCTCCCCTTTCTCTAGGATATACAATCCCGGCCTATCTCAAGCCCTCCGGTCAGGCAACATTCCTGTGAATCCGTTCTGCCCCCTCTCTAACTTAATCACATCCTTCCTATGATGTGGCGACAAGAACTGCACACAATACTCCAAACGCGGCCCAACCAACAATTTGTACAACTGTAACGTGATGCCACAAATCCAATGCCTTGGCTGCTGAAGATGAGCATTCCATACATCTTTCTCAACAAATCTATCTGTGTTGCCACATACATTGATATAAAATAATTGAGTCAGACCACAGAGCAGTCTGCCAGGGAGCAGCATTTGATTATTGTTGAAATCAGTGATAGGTCAATTTAGGTTTAAAATGTATTGAACATAAACCTACAAAGGTAGGCCTCCAAAGCAATCTGTGTGTTAGCTGTTTGTATTTGTAGTCACAAATTGAGGAGATTACTCACATTATTCAAACATATTTAAAAAAAAACCATAAACCAGGCTCCTCCAAGTCTTTCTCTGAGATCATTACACTTTTTGTGGGAGAAGAAATCAGTCAAGCCTCCCAGAGTAGCATTTTTAAAACCAGGTTGTTCTGAGAAAGCACATTAATGGGAACTACTTGGAACAAAATACACAATGTACCCAGCGCTTTTGAAAGATGTAATTTATGGCCAGAAGAATGATTTGGGACCAGAAGTGCCTGATTATATTTTCAGAGAGGTGCAATTTGATTCAGAAATTATTGCAATAATTTTCTACTCTGGGAGAAAAAAGTTAATTTTTAGATATTTTCAGAGTTAACACTGGGCAAAGAAAGTGCTATGCATCTGAATCGCTAAACCTAAGTTGTTTTCCACTGAAGTCCCATCACTTGCCTTATCTCCTTCAGCTATAACCCTCTACAGTACCAACCTGCCTTCGCCCTCCAATCTCATTGCCTCATCTGCCCACGTCCTGATACCTCCCCCACCAATCCTTGATCATCCTGACTCCTTGATATTGAAATTCCCAACTGTCTCAACATCTCAATTAAGATTAGAAATCTACATAATCACACCCTCAGACCCCTCACCCACCTACCCCATTCCTGACACCCAAGCACCAATCTCCTGCCGGCCACCACAGTACATCAACTCCCCTTCCCTATCCCCTCCTTCCAGGGACTCAATTGGATCTATGACCATCAGTTGTCTCTCACCAAAGACCATCCTAGCCCTTTTCCTGGGAGCCATGATTTACTTAATCTCTCCATAACACACAAAGAAAATCTATCTTGAGATGTGAACAGTTGCTCGCACAAGCACAGCATTAATTGACACACAATAGACAATAGGTGCAGGAGTAGGCCATTCTGCCCTTCGAGCCAGCACCACCATTCAATGTGATCATGGCTGATCATCCCCAATCAGTACCCCGTTCCTGCCTTCTCCCCATATCCCCTGACTCCGCTACCTTTAAGAGCCCTATCTAGCTCCGCAGGGTCTTTTAAAGCAGACCATTTCTAAACCGTATAAACCGAATACTGTATGTTGAAAACAAAAAAGAGAGAAGGTAGGAAAAAAGGCCTTGAGGCCGAGAGAACACGAGGGATTTAGAAGCAGGATTCAGAGTGTATGGCCAATGCTGGCAGAAGCAAAGGAAAGAGAACAACAGCATCAAGTTAGTAATGGGGGCAGAGTCAAAATATTAATTGGAGATGATAGGAAGGATAAACTGAGATAAAAGAAGATGGGATATAGGAGGGGGTAAAACAAGATTGGTTTATATTGAAGAATGAGAGATTACAGCCTGAAGTCGGGTAAGATGGGAAATTGGAGGTGTGAAAAGAAGATTTGTTTGCATTGAAGAAGCGAGACAGCACTTCCACGCAGACAGAGGGGGAGTAGTGCCAGGTTGAATTGTCAGCATGAACGTAAAGAATTTTACTTTAGATCCTTACCTATATTCAGGGAAATTGGTGGATAATAAAAATTGTAAATTAGCACAGAAATGTTCACCAAAGCATATGATGCAGTTTATCCTCTGAAAAAAGCATATTTCTCAACTAACATTAGCATAGAATTCATGCATCTTAATGTATACCATTGGGAATGGCCAACAGTCCTGCTCAATTCCTCTAACTTTGTGCCTCAAACTGACACATTGAAAATAGCCATAATTGGTGAAAAAATGATCTTGCAGTGTCACTCAGACAGGGACAACGAAGAGATTGCTGTTTTGTTTGTTGTTGCTGACGATTTCATGTTGAGGTACTTATAGCATGTGACAATCAGTGACACTACCCTGCCTTGAATTGACACGGTTGAATGGTAATCAAACTATCGGTCACAGCTTAAGTTCTGCGAGGTCTCTTGAGAAACAAGCAAAAACTATAATGGGGCCTGTGGGACTTCTGGAAGCATTCAAGCAGACTTTAGACTTCATGAAATGTTAATGGTGTACCCCTGCAATATTAAACAGCCAGAGTCTTTCAAAGTATTGTAGCTGCTTGCAGACTGCATAATATAACTTTGTGAAAGAGCTTGATTTTGCTTGAAAGTGAAAGGGATGAAGGGGTAATGGGGTAGGCTCTTGCACCAGATGGGTTAATCATTGTGCATAGATAGTAAAAGGTGTGGAGCTTAAAAGACAGTAGTTGGAGAATAAAAGCAATTCAACACACAGCGGCATTAAATGCGTAAACGTTGACTTGCCAAACATAGTAATCTGATACCTGGATGCTCTTACCTTCACCATTTACAGTCTTTCAATTACAAAGATTTCTGCTTGTTATCTTCATAAGATAAAACTTTACTGGCCATCATCAATGACTGTTCTTTGTGTCTATTTTCAAAATTTACTACTACTTATTTCTCTCTTCAAATTTGCAATACTTCCCTTGTGATTCATTAGTAGTTAGTTAAGTGAGAATTTATCTATCTTTAAACAAACCAATTTACAATATATTGATCAGTATGGAGTACATTTATCTTTTTGTCTTTCTGTGGGTACTCTACCTTTTACCGAAACCTGATAATCTGGAGGCCCCGTTCACGGGTGAACATCAGAGGAAGATGACTGACTTTGGTGCCTTCCCTCACAGTGGGAAACTTTTAATTCTGCTGTGTGGGGATGTTTTATGTTGAACTCTATCGAGTGTTGTGTTCTTTATTTTATTGTATGGCTGTATGGTGATTGCATTTCACTGTGCCAACTGGCGCATGTGACAAATAAATGTATCTTGTATCTTGTAATGCTAAGCATCAAAGTATACATTTAGCAGATCCAGGGATATTTCAGTAATTCCTGTGAATTTCCCAATCTGATTCCACTGGAGACTATATTGTAGTATTTGTCGTTAACAAATGAGGCTTACATTCCTAAATCTATATTAACTTGCTTTACTCCTAGAGTTGATGAGTAAGGATGTCAGAGGTTATGGGGTGAAGGCAGGAGAATGGGGTTGAGAGGGAAAGATAAATCAGCCATGATTGAATGGTGGGGTAGACTTGATAGCATGAATGGCCTAATTCTGCTCCTATAACTTATGAACAAAGTTAAGATTTAGCATTAGGTCGGATCATTTATATTTTTAAATCCCTTTGCATATTTAAGACTTTTAAAGGGGCTGTCCCACTTGGGCGACCTAATATGCGAGTTTAGAAGAGTGTTTTCGACCTTCAAATTCGCAGCATGGTCGACACGTGGTCCTAGGAGGTCCTATGAGGTCGCTGGAACTCTGCTTCATGCTCGAGGGAAGTTCCCGAATATTCGTGGCCTCAGCTAAGTCGCGGAAACATTTTCAGCATGTTGAAAATTTTTCCGTGAGTAAATTTGGTTGGCAAGGTTCTTTTTGACTCGTAGTGCAGTGGAGTGGGTTCGCTATTTAGTTACAGGCAGTCGAGGGTAGCCTTAGGCAATCTCCTTCGCTGACCGGACATTTTGATTGGCTCATTGTAGTTTTCAGGACCAAGGAAAACCTACCGATAGGTAAAATGCCCGCTAAACTTTATTATACTTCTTAAAAGTGTCTCCACTCCTTCCCCCCCTTCTCTCCCCCTTCTTCCCCCCTCTCTCCACCACTCTCCCCTTCTCTCCCCCTCCCCCCTCCGCGCTCTCTAAAGGACTTACCGTGCACTGTGGCAGCCGTTTACCTTCGTCTTCATCGCGCAGATAGCGCTCCCCCGCTTTCCCTGGCCTCCGCCTTTGCGATGTGTTTGTGTGTGTGTGCGGTCAGTAGATCCAGCTCGCGGTTTCAACGCGGGCAGTCGATCCAGCTCGAGGCTTTCCAGGCGAGTGCCCTCGAGCTTGAAGGTCGAAAACACTCTTCTTAACTCGCGGATTAGGTCGCCCAAGTGGGACAGTCCCTTTAGATATGGAGATCTTCAAGTAGCTCACCCATAAACATCATTAATCGGATCTTCAGCAAAGGACTTATTGTAAATTATTTGAGAGGAGTTGAAAGAAAGTTGCACTGTGCAATTGGTCAACATGACTGTTATTTATTTGTCTGCTTTATGAACCTGTGAAAATATACTTTTTGTGGAAGTTCACAACACGGGGCTGAAGTTTGACACACTCATTACAGAATATTTTTATGTCAAGCAATTGGTTCTGAATTTATTTAATGTGCATGGGACACCTAAACCCGCCACAAATTTGTCAGTACCTATGCAGATTGGGTAGAGTCCTTCACACCGCTAAATCATTGCGTTAAGCAACAGATTGACATCTTAAAATTATACACAATAGAGATATGTTTGTCCTTAGCTCTATATTTGGATTCTGATCTGTCACTACATAGATCTGTGTGATAAGTGAGCAAATTTCAGCATGATCCAAATCGACATGCCTGATGTTTCATGAAACATATTCTCATATTTGAGTGAGTTGCTGACATTATCTTACCTCACAAGTAGCTAACCTAAAGGAAAACATCTATTTTGATACAGCTGCCAGGCCTGAATGCAAACCATAGAGTATCACTATCTTGTTGGCATGTTCAAATTGTACATGACCTCTGTGAAATCTGCTGACCTTGTATCTTTGAAGTAAAAATCAGTAACTGTTTCTGAACATTTGTCTACATTAAACAGTTATTATAATGCTGCCCCAAATTGTCCATGATGCTTTGTGAGAGAAAGTAGATTGAAATCTCAGTTTACTACCTCCTTCATGCACAAACTATACAGGTAAGTTGTACTAAACTAAACTAAAAGCTAAAAAGCAGAACTGGATACAATCCACAAACATTTTGTTATCAATTAATATTAAACCTGAGACTAAATCAGATACATAACAGAAGATGGCCAACTAAAAAACACATTAAATATTCTATTGTTTAAAAACTGTTTGTTTTTAAAAAATCTGTATTTTTAATATCACAATAAGTTGATTTTCAGTGTGAGAAACTGTTATATTCCTGATTTTTTCCCCCTACAGCTATAAACCCAATAATTGAATCTTTCAAAAAATGTCTGCAATCCCTAGATTGTACATGGACCTGGATGGTTATTAAATCTCCACTTGTTTGATGAAACGTGACTTTTAGGCAAAGTGAAGAGGATGATATTTGGGAATAGTTTCAGCTCATAACGTACAAAATTTCCAGATAGAATTACATTACTATTAAATTCTAATTGAGACTCCATTGAATCTATTAAGAGTTTCTCATTACGCACAGTCTTTAAGATGTGATTTGTTGGCTGCTCCTGTGCAAAAATAATGAATAAATATTAATCTGCCCACAAGAATGGAACAAGTCTTTTTAATGGCTTTCTGTCCTTGATTTATTGATTTTGAAGTGTAGCATCATGTTCCTTCAGCACAAAAATCAACTGCTGTTGACAGCTCTGAGGCACAAGGGTTTATGGAAACTGCTTTTAGATGACAAATTATCTCAGTGAAAGATTAGTCATTGGAGTAATAACCTTACCAGCTGTTCTCCTGAGTACATAGTCTAGAATGAAGGACCATACTCTCGTGATAGGAGTCAACCGTTTAGGACTGAGAAGAGGAAAATACATTTTCACTCAGAGTGTCTATGGCAGTCCCAAAGGATCAAAAATGACATGTATCCATGTGTCTTCATCAAGAAAGAAATGCTTCCACCCCAATTCCTAGGTTTCTGAGGTAGCTGGTGAGGTTAATATAGAACCTACACTCAACCACAATGGCAGGGGTTGCAGTGCAGAAAGATAGCTGAGATGTGCACACCTTCCATTGTTTATACTGAGCTTTTGTGTGATTCCTAGTGCATGAACACAAAGCTATCAGAGCCATCCTAAATGTTCCTTATCCACTTTGAGTAGTAATTGGCCGAGGATTCTCAGGAGTGGGGATGCTACATAATTTCCAGGGAGTTTTGAGGACATCCTTGAATCTTTTCCTCTAATTGCCTGATAATTCCTCGCAGAACAGAACTCCAAATAAAATATTTAGAGGGCCTCATGTCAGACTTGCAAATGATTTGCCCTGTCCAGCAGTGCCACCAGAAAATAAATATGGCCTCATTGATGGCAACATTTGGTCTGGGAGACGACACTGAAATTGGTTTACTTATGCAGGTGATGTAGAGATCCTTGCCGAGGATCCATTGGCTATCTTTCCACTACCTTGAAGTGCCTGCTGTAAGTTTCTGAATTTTCACAAACATTTACTAGGCAATAGCCATGACTGCTCTTGGACCACGAGTTCTTTGCTGGCTTTGAGGTCTTGATCTTCAAAACTCCTTTTCCTCAGATGGCCCAAAGCTGCACTGACTCATTGAAGAAAATTGTGAATCCTAACTGTAGGAGCCATTTATGTTCAGGCTAGCTCCTGTTGGCATATTATAATATTTTGTCTAGATATTTCTAGCAGAATTATTTTGGACACTTGGGGGCGGTCATTTGATGCATAGAGGGGCGTAACATATGGGCTTGGGGGACAGGGAGTGATTCAAACCAGGCACAGGAGGTGGAGAGTTCTCACCAGATCGGGGAGAACAGAAAGCTACAATTTGTATGGGAATAAGGAGAACCTGGTATGTTCATCTCTTTGTTTGTACAACTACTTCAATAAATAACTAATTAAACTGGAAATTACGACTGGAAGATCTGTTCTATTTGGTCTGCATAAGATCACTTACCTGTGTAGTAATGGCAACGGGAAAGAAGACACTGGAAAAGTTAGAAACTGCCATTACACTAACATTAACGTGCTTTCCCGTAGAGATGTGGGAGGAGATATGGAAAAGATCACAATGTGGATTTTTATTATTTTTAGGTGATGTTGTACATGTTATCAGGTCGGGTCGGGGGAGTTCCCCGCGCCACGGGTACCATGTAATTCCTTGCTACCTGCTCCATGGCCGGATAGTCGGCGACTAAACCGTCTCCCCCACCTAGTTTGCCAGGTGAGGAGGGGGCTGTGGACCCCCAGCAGGACCAAAAACAAGACCAGTCAATGGGCAGATGAGCTTCTAGCTTCAATGGCCATCCACACTTCAGTAGAAGTTGCGATGACTGTCATACATAACATTGTAAGGAATGATGATGAAGCACACACACCAAAACCCTATACTTCCAGCGGCGGAAGTACGCAGGAACTGGAGGACATATGTGGGACGACAGATGGCACAATGGGCTAAGTGTTCGGCTGGCAACCGGAAGGTAGCCGGTTCGAATCCCGCTTGGAGTGCATACTGTCGTTGTGTCCTTGGGCAAGACATTTCACCCACCTTTGCCTGTGTGTGAATGTGTGTGAGTGATTGGTGGTGGTCGGAGGGGCCGTAGGCGCAGATTGGCAGCCACGCTTCCGTCAGTCTGCCCCAGGGCAGCTGTGGCTACAGAAGTAGCTTACCACCACCGAGTGTGACTGAGGAGTGAATGGATAATGCGATGTAAAGCGTCTTGAGTATTAGAAAGGCGCTATATAAATCCCATCCATTATTATTATTATTATGTGTGGTGCATCCATCACCGTTCCCTTCGGAAACCAGCACCACTGCGTCGCTAATGTTTTCAACGATGATGAATGATGAATGAATTGTAGTCATGAGTCAGTTTAGTAGAGGATCTTTGTTTTGCACATGTTAAAGCCCATTATTTCATATGCTCAAAGAAACCTTGGTTCTGAGGTGAAGGTAATGTGAGTTGAACAGTTTCCCATTAGTCCTGTAAATCAGCTCCAATCCACTGGGAAGTTTGTTGATGGTAAGTTGTAAATAAACGACAAAGATTGAAAACGCTGCAGCCTTGGCGCCAATCTGCATGGAGTTTGACCCTGTAGTGGATGCATTGGTTGAGATATCAATTTGCATGAAATCATTCAGCAAAAATTAAATGGTGATGGATTTCTTAAGACAGCCAAATTTAAGCAGGATAATTCACAATTCCTCCCAAATGCAGGAGTTAAAGGACTTTCGTAAAGTCAAAAAAGGCTATGCTTTTCCCTTTATTTCATTTTAGAATTGTGTAATGAGCACCGTCCTTTTGGTTTGCCTCCAGATTAACAAATGCACACTGATTTAGAGAGCAGGACTTTAGGTGGCAGTTGAGGAAGGTCCTGGTGATGACTTTCCCAGTGGCAGCCAGCACGAGACCCTTCTGTGGTCATCATTCAGATTCGTGTCCATTCTTAAACATGGTCATAATTGTAGTATCTCTTAGGTTCCTTGGCATATCCTCCCCATCCCAATTTGTGTCGTTTTGACTGTGACGATTAGTCCAGTGGTCATCGGTACCAGTCATGCAGTCACTCACTCAGACATTGATCTATAACCTCAGCATGGATATCATCCGCTCCTGAGGCATGCCCGGGATGTGTTCTTTTCATCTTCCTTCCTTCTCATACTTTATTGGTGTGCTTTTACAGCTGGAATGCCGGCAGTTCTCTGTCCTTGATTAGTTCACTTCCTGTCTTGACTGTCAGTGAAGTGGAGTCTTGGACTTTAGGGTTGTAGATGGTCTTTACAGCTTTGAAAACCCAGACTGCTATGGATGTAAGCAAGTTGTTGAAGTTGTAATTATTTTTCCATCGTGGTATTGCAGTATTCCAGGAGGATCAAGTTGGCTTTCTCTAGGATGTGGACCAGCAGTTTTCAAGATTGAAATTGAAATTCTCCTTGGCCTCTCGTATAGCTTCTGGGTTTGCATCCTATGTGCTGATGGCTATCGCTTGTGGATTCCTTGTTAGAGTGAGCTGGAGGATTATGAGGCAATCATTTATCCCACAAGTTCAGTTACCGGGATGCAAGGGGAGCTCATGTTTGATGGCCAAGCCCACTCCAAATGTTCCTCTTTTGGGGTGAGAAGAATACTAAAAGGTGGTAGATATTTAGAAGCTACCGAATACAAGACTGAGAGAGATTTTGCAGGAAGATGGTGAGATGCATGGTCAGGATGTTTTTGATACCTGAAGCAGATTTGTGGGGCCTTGGGGTATGCAGAACATAAACAGAGGCCACAGTGTTTGCCATAAGAACAAACTATGGCAATATGGCAGGGTTGAATCCAACACACGAGTCACATGGACTCAGCGGTGAGTTTGAATAGATGGCAGCAGAATAAATTATATTAATGAAAGGGCAAAATAGAAATGAAGGTGCTTATGAATAAATCAGTTTTAAGGAAGGTAGAGAATGGAAGAATACATTTGGCAATTAGCAAAAGGGGGAAAGAGACAGTAATAAAGAAGAGAAATGGATGGCAAACGGGGAAATTGATGTTAGATTGAATGAACAAATGTTGGGAAGCAAAGCGTGAGGTGTAACTGAGAGGGATGGAGATGTAACTGGGTCAGACGTGGGCTTGAAGAAATCAATTCTAAGAAATGAAAAAAGTACTATGTTTAACTAGGTAGCGAAAAAATACTAAATAAATTAGATTTCAAGGGGAGAAATGCCTTGGCTTGGGGAATTAATATAATCTCAATCAACTGATCTTACTCAGCAGAATGAAAGCCAAATGTGTGGAGAATGACTGGTGAATTAGCTGTTAGATAACGATTGAACAGGTTGACCAGATGGAAATCAAATTGTAATTTAATTTTTTCCTTTTACTAAGATGAATTGTCTTTTTATGTAACCAATTAATGCACGATGTTAACCAGAATGCATTATATTAGATACAACATTTTAATATGTTGTGTAAGAGATGCCTTTTAATTATAGAATCACACGGTTGCATTGCACAATAGATTTGCTGGCTTCATTAGATTTCTTCTTCTTTTGCTTTTTATTTAGTAAAGGATTTCTTGGTTATTTGTTGCTCATTCTGCAAAGCCCATGTGCCTTTGTATGTCAGCTTTTTGCAGCTGTGTCAGTATATTTTCTTGTTTGCATGCCTGCTGGTATGCGAAAAGATCCTGATTCTTGATTCTTTGCTGTTTGGAATGACTGAAGGGTGCAAAATTGAGTTTTATGTGATGTCATGGAGTTGGACTAAATGTATTTCTGTGGGTGTGTGTGCGGATGTCTTTCGGTCCTTTAACCTCTTTTTAAAGTTTAGTTTAGAGATACAGCGCGGGAACAGGCCCACCGACTCACGCCGACCAGTGATCACCGCACATTTACACTATCCTACACGAGGGACAATTTTAACACTTACATCAATTTTAACATTTACTAACCTACAAAACTGTCCGTCTATGGAGTGTAGGAGGCAACCGAAGTTCTTGGGAAAATCCACGCAGGTCATGGGAAAAACGTGCAAACTCCGTACAGCCAAGCTCCCATAGCCAGGATCGAACCCAGTATCTGGCGCTGTAAGACAGCAACTCTACCCTGTGCCACTGTGCCGACCACAAATTTTTGAATAAAAAAATAAATGTAATGGATATTATTTTGTTTTTATCAAGTCCTGGATGATTTTGATCATATACAAATGTCAAAGACTCCATAAATATTCAGTAACAGTGACAGCTTTGACAGCTGGTGAGGCCCTGCCCCCAGGCCTCATTTCAGTCCAATGAGAAATCTACACGAGTGACCGCGCTATTCTGAATCAGTGATGTATATTGAAAGATGACCAGGAGCCTGGAATTTGCCAGCTGTGACAGTTGTGCTGTCAGTGCATCGGGCTACCTGTGCTTTGAGAAGCCCTATACTGTACATCCCTGGGCCATACGGGTATGTATTGGGAGACCCTGTGATGCACCGCACTGCCTTAGGCCCAACCTGGGTGTGTTAGGAGAGGTTCTGCATTTCTTTACATTGTCCTGGGCTATGCAGGTGATGGGGAGACCTGCATTGCCTTAGGACAGACAAGCTGGTGAATTGGGAGCCAACCTATTAACAGAAGACCAAGATTAACACAATGCTGGAAGAATGGCATGGTAAAGACTTCAGATGACCAGCAATTCTGCAGCAGCAACAGATCTGCCCCATTTAAGTTAGTCTATTAAGCCCAATACGTACTGTATACCCCAAAACTAGCTTTTATGAATCTGCAATTTGTATTTAAACCCCAGCAACATCAAAGTGCCCTGAAGAAAACAGATCCAACACCAACCCCAAACACCCAAGCTCAAGCTCATCAAATTGGCCTGTAGCTTTCAGTCTTTGAATTATGCACGTGTGTTTTGGAGGACCATAAAAACTGGCCTCTATACACTATAGACATAGCAAGGTACATCTTCAATCATTTGAAGTGCAAAGGATTTTGACAAAAACAAGCTTGCCATTACCAAATGGAATAAACTACTTTGACTCTGCCTTCTGCCGCCAAGAGTTTAAGCTTGGTAACTGTAATGTCTTCTTTAAGACCCTGTTGTGACTAGCACAATGAATACACGTCCAACATCTTGTACGAAGAGTTTATTTCCAATAACAAACAGAAACTTCTAGAAGGTCACATGTTATCAGTCACGAGGAACAGTCACTGCTTCTACTCCTGGCCTCAAGGGCATTTAGATTACATTTACATCTCCCCCTTGCCTCTCCCCCTTCAACTTTAGGGTTTCATTTACGTGTACTTCCACGGCATATAAATGACAATACAGTATCATTAAAGCCATTTAGAGTTGGCTTCATTTAATTCAGCAGAACATTTGTACATTTCTCATGCATTTTCCTTCAATACTCTTTTGCATTCGATTTAAATTCTGCTTGTGAATTTTTAATATCCACATAACGTTTTAAATTAGAATCAATTAAGAGTGCTGCTGTTTTCCAGTTTAACCTCAAAACCTAGAACCTCTAGGGTTCTGTCTCGTTGCCTCTCACTGCGTCTGGGAGACTGGCTCCTGCCTCTCGCTGCGTCTCCGCGCATCGTGTCGTCTGGGGGACTGGCCCCGTCTGGGAGACGCTTTCTTACTTCAGGGAGACTGGCTCCTCCATCTAGGTTTCTCGCGTCTGGGAGACTGGCTTCTCGCCGCGTCTGGGCGTCTGGCTACAGGTGGCATATCCCTGGCTACAGGGGTCTATCATGGGCTACAGGGGTCTATCCTGGGCTGCAGGGCTCTGTCCTGGGCTGACTCTCGGAGACTTGCTCCATCGGGGAGGCGGACTCCTCCTTCAAAAAATTTTTTTTGTCGCTCTTTCGATTTCTGTTGCTGGCATGTACTTCATCTAACTTAACTTTCAAAGCAATGTTTTTACTCTTTTGTGGTGGGTGGGCTTCCTCTCGCGGAAGCCCCGATCGACTGGCCCTCCGAACGGGGGCTTTTAGAACTACTGGGTGATTGTGAGGAGCTGTGGGACGTGGTGGAGGCTCGTGAGGCTGATCGACTCTGGGTCCTCTGCTGTCTTCGAGGCGAGGCAAGACCACACCTTTGGGCTGCCACACCTGTGTTTCTTGCTTCTTTCTTCTTGCTCATTGACTTGGACTGTGACCTGCTTTTTTTTTCAAACTTTTCTTTCTTATTTTTCTCTGTCCTTTGACCGAGCATTGGGACTGGCTGACCGTCCTCGGCTCCAGCTTTCTTCTTCTTTTTCTTCTTTTTTGGCCCGCAGTCGCTCATTCTCATTCTTCTTCTTCTCGCATGGAGAGTGGTCCCCACGTCTTGAGTCCCTCCATTTTTACTCCATGTAATGTCTTCCTTAAGACCCTGTTGTGACTAGCACAATGAAGAGCAAGAAGACATTACGGTAACTCTCTCCCATAATCGCCCTGCTTCTCTTTCCATCTTTAGGGCGCTTCTGAAAACATAACATTTTGATCCTAATGTAGCTCAGTATGACATTTCATCTCATAATGCTCCCCAGTGGAGTTACTTATGACATTGGCGCATTTTAAAGATATTGAAAAGTTGTTATTGGTGCACTATCCTAGAGGGTGATTGCTTATTTGAAAGGCAGTTTCAGTATTCCTTGACCATAGATTCAGTACTCTTACTCTCCATTTTTGCATATTTTGTAAATGAAGAATCTTTTTTATATTGCACTAATATTTGTCCATTATTTTCTTTTGCATTTCCCTTGCACCTACCTCTCTGCTGCTAAATAATAACTCCAAATAGTGGCAGTGCCTCACAAAATTGGACGTATCATTGAGGGAAGCCCCGCGGATCACTGTGCAAAGCTAAAGGTGGGCGACCGCATCCTGGCAGTGAATGGACAATCCATCATTAACATGCCTCATGCAGAAATAGTGAAGCTGATCAAAGATGCAGGTCTGAGTGTCACGCTACGCATTGTTCCTCATGAAGGTATGTCACTGTCATGACAAGGAACTTTACAAAGTACATTTTGGGAAGCAAAATGAGCAAAAAAACACTGATATATTTGTCTCGTGCAGCCATCTAAACCCTTCTTTGATTGTTTGTAACTGTCACAGACATGAGCAGTCCTGCTTCTGCACCGGGCTCGGAAAAACAAAGTCCAATGGCACAGCAACACAGTCCAATGGCACAACAGAGCCCACCAGCACAGCAAAGTCCTTTAGCACACCAAAGCCCCGGAGCACAACCACCACCTCCTCTTCAATCACAAGGACATAATGGCAGGTATGGAGAACTGTCCCTTTAATTTAATGAGTCATTATGTGTCAGAGATACTTTCTTTTCATTCACCTAGTGACAGCCAGGAACAGCGTGTTGTCAAACTGAAACATTAACAGCAACAAGAGGATGGTTAGTCATAATGTAGATATACATTTTTAACCTCCACAGTAAAATTTAGCAGACTTACAAGGCTTACGGATCTTCCAATTTCCTCTGTCATTTAACCCTTTAAATACAAAATGAACTTTCATCCTCTTAATATTAATGCCTTGGCTTGCAGGTGACCTTTGCTAAGGTATTAGAGATCAAATTTTCAAAGGTGTTGTGAGTTTACAAAAAGGCAAAGGTTTAAAAAGTAATGGGATAAATATGCTTGAAAGGCCTCTCTTCCACTGGGAGTGTCTCAGCAATAAAAAGGGGGTTATAATTAACAAACTCGGGCTTATATTTAGTTAATGAACATCTTTGTAATTGAAAATTAAGGATCAAGAACAAGACTAGGCCATCTGGTCTTTGAAGCCTACTTTGTCATTCAACGAGATCACAGCTGATCTGTCTTTGCTTCTCATTCTTCTACACTCTGCAGCGTGCAAGCCCGGTCTAGTCAATCACTCCACATGCGGAAAAAACAACCATTCCAGGAATCAAGCTGGTGCTTTTTCACCACATTCCCTCAATTGCAATGTCCAATGTTAGAAAAGGAGACCAAAACTGTACACAATACTTCAAGTGACATTTCACCAAGACCTGTATAATTAAATTAATACATTTTGAATATGTGCTCAAATCCTTTTATAATGAATGTTGCCATACAATTTACCTTCCTGCCTGCTTGGTGAAAATGCATGTTAGCTTTAGGTCACAGTCTACAAAAGTGGATGACCTCATTCCATCTGCCATGTACTTACTCAGCATGCCTTCAATCCCCCTGAAGCTTCTTTATATCCTGTACCCACCCCATGCACTATCCCATCTGATCTTATGCAATCAGTAAAGTTGGAAATATTGGTGCTTTCAGCCAAAAGGTTAATGCTAGACTGTGAGTTGATGGGGTGCAAACACTGATTCCTACGATACCCCGCTACACAGGACCTGCCACTGTGAGGAAGGTAGACACAAAATGCTGGAGTAACTCAGCGGGACAGGCAGCATCTCTGGAGAGAAGGAATGGGTGACGTTTCGGGGCGAGACCCTTCAGACTGTCAGGGGTGTGGGTGGTACAGAGATGGAATGTAGTCGATCTGTTTATTTCCACTCTTTACTAGGTACCCAGTTCTCAATCCATGCCCTGATGTTACTGCCATTTCATGTGCTTCAAACACCTTTGTGGGACCTTATCAAATGCTTTCATTAGCTTTCTTCACTGCCTGCTGTACCTGCACGCCAACTTTCAGTGACTGGTGTACAAGGACACCCAGGTCTCGCTGCACCTCCCCCTTACCTAACCTAACCCCATTGAGATAATAATCTGCCCCCCTTGTTTTTGCCGCCAAAGTGGGTAACCACACATTTATCTATATTATACTGTGTCTGTCATGCATCTGCCCACTCACCTAACCTGTCCAGGTCACCCTGCAAACTCCTAACATCTTCTTCACAGTTCACACTGCCACCCAACTTTGTCTCATGCACAAACTTGCTAGTGTTGCTCCTAATTCTCTCTTCCAAATTATTAATATATATGGTAAACAGTTGCGGCCCCAACACCGAGCCTTGCGGCACTCTACTCGCTACTGCCTGCCATTCTGAAAAGGACCCGTTCACTCCTACTCTTTGCTTCCTGTCTGCCAACCAATTTTCTATCCATGTCAACACCTTATCCCCAATATCATGTGCTCTAATTTTAGTCACCAGTCTCCCGTGCGGGACCTTATCAAAGGCTTTCTGAAAGTCTAGATACACTACATCCACTGGCACCCCTTCATCCATTTTACTTGTCACATCTTCACAAAATTCCAGAGATTAGTCAAGCATGATTTCCCTTTCATAAATCCATGTTGACTTGGACTAATCCTTTTACTGCTATCCAAATGCCCCATTATTACCTCTTTAATAATTGACTCCAGCATCTTTCCCACCACCGAAGTCAGGCTAACTGGTCTGTAATTCCCCGTTTTCTCTCTCGCTCCTTTCTTGAAAAGTGGGATAACGTTAGCTATCCTCCAATCCACAGGAACTGATCCTGAATCGATCGAACATTGGAAAATAATCACCAATGCAATTTCTTGAGCCAGCTCCCTGAGGACCTTGGGATGCAGACCATCAGGCCCAGGGGATTTATCCTCCTTCAGTCCCATTAGCCTACCCAATACTATTTCTCGCCTAATGAAAATTTATTTCAGTTCCTCTACCCCGTTAGATCCTCTGTCCTTCAGTACATCTGGGAGATTGTTTGTGTCTTCTCTTAGTGAAGACAGATCCGAAGTACCAGTTCAACTCTTCTACCATTTCCTTGTTACCCATAATAATTTCACCCGTGTCTGCCTTCAAGGGACCCACATTTGACTTTGCAACTCTTTTTCCCTTAACGTATCTAAAGAAGCTTTTACAGTCCTTCTTTATATTCCTGGCCAGCTTCCCCTCATACTTCATCTTTTCAGCCCGTATTGCCCATTTTGTTTCCTTCTGTTGTCCTATGAAAGTTTCCCAATCCTCTGGCTTCCGGCTACTCTTTGCTGTGTTATACATCTTTTCCTTTAGTTTTATTCTATCCCTAACTTCTCTTGTCAGCCACGGTTGCCTCCTACTCCCCTTAGAATCTTTCTTCCTTTTTGGAATGAAATGATCCTGCGTCTTCTGGATTATGCCCAGAAATTCCTGCCATTGCTGTTCCACCGTCATTCCTGCTAGGATCCCTTTCCAGTCTACCTTGGCCAGCTCCTCTTTCATGCCTTCATAGTCCCCTTTGTTCAACTGCAACACTGCCACTTCCGATTTAATGTTCTCCTTCTCAAATTGATCAATCTTCCCTAAAGATTCCTTTATCCAAAAGAGTCTTTTTTTTGGAGCCTCAACAAATTCATGTCACTATACTGTATGCATTCCATGAATTTGTCCTCTATTACTGCTGCTAATATGACTTGTCTGGTCTATTTGCAGATTAAAGTCCCCCATTACTCTATTTAAAAAGTCCCTCATGAATACTCTAAAACCCTCTTTGCCTGTCCACCCATTACCTGCCAAGCTTTGTCCTGTTTCTCCCCTTTTCCAACTTTCTTCTCCCCCATGCAATCAGTCAAAAGAAGGGTCTCAACCCAAAATATCGCCTATGGATATGTTGCATGACCTGCTGATTTACTCCAGCACTCTGTGTCCTTTTGTGTATTAACCAGCATCTGCAGTTCCTTGTTTCTACTGAATTACTTTCATTTTGACTGGAAATGTGTTTAATCAGGACTGCTACCATACTGCCATCTAGTGGAAATGCATGTATAATATCAAAGTCACAGGAACAGAATTGTGAGGTTTATGAACTGAGTAAAGTTAAACGTTTATCTAAAGAAATTCAAAAGAAAAAATTTATATCTAAAGTTATAATTTAACGTGTACATATTATTATATTTTTGGAAGAAATGGCACCTAACAATGTACTGTAGCGCCTATTACATGTCTTGTAACTCAAAATGCATGTCTTGGCTATAGACCTATGTTAATCACGCTGTAATTCACTTTGGTTTTTAATTATGTTTTATTTCCCGACTTAAAAATATTAATGTAATTATTTGAATTTCATTTTCTATTAAAAGTCTCTTGAGATGATGATATTAAGAGTATTTGTAATCTAGTTACAGGTCAGAAGTGAAAGCAAGACAGGATGTCAAACCAGACATTAGACAACCACCATTCTCAGACTATAGACAACCTCCAACATCGGATTATCGACAGCCACCATCTCTTGATTACAGGCAGCCTCCACTATTAGACTACAGGCAGCAGCCTCCTGACAATAGACAGTTTGCAGTGTCTGAATACAGACAACCACAGGTAAGAGATTTCAAATATCCCAATTTGGTGACCATAATCTTCCATGTTATTATCTTAATGATATTCATGAACACCTTTGGTATGTGTGGACACCACAGTCCAGCACAAGGGCTGATTGATGGATGGCGAGAACTTGGTGAAGGACCTGTTTCTATGCAGAATCTCTCAATTGCTCTAAGAAATGAATATAATGCTGTTATAGAGTATGTATTCTGATCACATGGAACCATGGCATACAACCGAAGATGAAATCAGGATAGCACCAACCAAATGCAGTAATTTTCGGAAAAAACCTTTGTGTTGGAAACATTGGTTAAAGAACTCATTTCGGAAAATTATTTTCATACACATCAGCAAAATTATATATGTAGAACAAATGAATAAATGTATTTTAAAATTACATGGAATCCTTAGCTTTGCAATTGAGGATTTGATAAAAATGTCAGAAACACTGACCATTTATAAATTAATAGCTATACATTACAGTGTCTATGGTGTAAAATTCTCTGTGTTCAATAAAAATCATCCAGAAATTCTTGCTCAGTAAATCAAATACTAAGAAGGCTGCGGTTGTGTCTCAAGTTCTGGTTGCAGCAAAAAGTAATTGAAATGAAATTGAGTGCTATTTTTGGTTTCAACTGACTTCAATGAATACATTATATGTTGTTAATGAACAACTACTGCAAAGCTTTCATTTTGCACATCTCTTTAAAGTTAAAATCATTTCCCTTGTATTTGCTTGAAGGATGAAGAAAAATAGGTTTGTGATATTTATTCAATTAAATGTAAACCGAAAATGCAGCAGGTGTAGAAATAAAAATATGTATTAACTTAGCTTTTGCCCATATTGTTTTAAAGTTATGAGGCAAATCCAGTCAGTACATTATCCCATATTAACTCATTTCAGATGCTGACATTTTTGCAAGAATTCCTATTTTCATTTCACATTTGCAGATATGTAATTTTTCTACATTTCACTTAAATTTATTTGATCCTTGCACTCAACAATTCCATAATGTCAGCAAACAATCCTAGAGATGTAAAAATGAACTGATGGATTTAGGGGAATTGTACAAAATATCAATTTGATTCATAAGAAAAACATGCTCCGCTTATAAACTTGTAATTGTCTTTAAATTAATAATTTCCTGAGCCACTGGAATCACATTGGTAAATTGATCATGCGGGAATAGATCTTGGATATATTCTTTCCCTTCAAGTGACAATCCTTTAACAGGGTAGGGTAGTAGTGTTGAAAATTTAAATGAGCCAGACCAAAGATCAAACACAATGATTTGAATGTTGTGAAGCAATGATATTAGACAATAGCCAATAGGTGCAGGAGTAGGCCATTCACCACCATTCACTGTGATCACGGCTGATCATCCACAGTCAGTACCCCATTCCTGCCTTCTCCCCATATCCCTTGACTCCGCTATCTTTAAGAGCTCTATTTAACTTTTTTCTTTTTTATTATTATTATTGTTATTATTCTTTTCTTTCAAGCTTGACAATATCTTTCCTATAACATGGTGCCCAGAACTGAATACAATATTCTAAATGCGGTCTCACCAACGTCTTATACAACTGCAACATGACCTCCCAACTTCTATTCTCAATACTCTGACTGATGAAGGCCAAAGTGCCAAAAGCCTTTTTGACCACCATATCTACCTGCAACTCGACCTTCAAGGAACCATGCACTTGTATCTCCAGACCCCTCTGCTCTACAACACTACCCAGAGGCCTGCCCTTGTTCGACGTCTCAAAATGTAACACCTCACACTTCTCTGTATTAAATTCCATCAACCATTCCTCTGCCCACCTGGCCAATCGATCCAGAACCCTGCTGCAATCGCTCACAACCTACTTCACTATCTGCAAGACCACTAACTTTTGTATCATCAGATTGTAATCATCTGCTTTTGCTATTATTGCTCCATAAAATCCCAGGACTTGGTGATTTCTACATGTGCGTTTATAAATGAGGAAATTGGAAAAATGGCCATGGTAATTCAACAAGGCAGCTGGCTGCATTCTGATACTCTGCTCACGGAGTTTGACAAAGGGATGAAAATTGGGCTAATTGTCCCTCACATCAGTTACAAATTCACCAACAAACTCCGCACCAGTACACAGAGGCCAAAGTAAATGACACCAAGAACATTTTGTAAAGAATTTAATATGGCTTTAGCTAGATTAATAATTTTATAGTACTACTAGACCAAGTGGGACCCGTTGGGCCCCGTTCCTCCAACGCAATGTTCCACCACACACCCGTTCCCCCAACGCAACCCATTTCCACCACTCATCCGTCCCCCCAACGCAACCCGTTCCCCCAACGCAATATTCCACCACTCACCCATAGCCCCCAACTGCGCAGGCGCAGCTTATTTCCCCTCATCCCCCAACACTCCCTCCCCCCCTCTTCACCCTCCCTCTTCTCTCTCCCCTCCTCCACCCTCCCTCACCTCTCCTTTCCCCTACCCTCAGTCACTCCCGACCCTCAGTCACTCCCTCCCTCCATAACCCCTCCCCTCCCTACCCCCGACCCATTGGGCCCCATTCCCCAAACGCAATATTCCACCACTCACCCGTTCCCCCAACGCAACCCATTTCCACCACTTACCCATTCCCCCCAACGCAACCCATTCCACCAACGCAATATTCCACCACTCACCCATAGCCAACTGCGCAGGTGCAGCTCATTTCCCCTCATCCCCCAACACTCCCTCACCTTCCTCTTCACCCTTCCTCTTCTCTCCCTACTCCTCCTCCACTCCCTCCCTCACCTCTACCTCCCTCTCCTTTCTCCTATCGTCAGTTACTCCCTACCCTCAGTCACTCCCTCCCTACCCCCCTGGATGTCCCTTTGTGAGATGGAAGCTGCTTTTTAAAAAATGTAATTGAGATCCAATTGTGATGTCATTGTGGGGTGGAGCACTGCTGATGGGCAGTTTATGTAAATGAGATCCCATTGTGACATCATAGCTGCTAACTGCCACTGCAACTTCAAGTGATTTTTTTCAAAGTGAGGTTTTGTAAAGTTTAAAATGTGAATAAGTTGTAAAATATAACATCAATCTCAACAAAACTTGATAAAAAAACACACCACAGGACAATTGTAAGGTGGTCCAAAAATTGTAGCGTTATCGTGTACCATTTTGGCGTAGTTCCGGGAGCACTTGGGCACACACACACACACAGACAGAATCACAAACAAGATGAGAGTTTTAATAATATATAGATTTTAATCTTTACAAGCAGGTTTTAGATTTTCAATAGCCTATTAATTTGTTTCTTTAACATCTTTAAAAGTCTTTGAAAGTGCTTGCAAGTGGTTTACAGCCTTTTAAAAGCACGTTTCTGAAATATTCAAACCTGTTCAGATTTAAAAGATAAAATGCATTTCATATTCTGACCAAGTTAGCAGTGTGACCTAGATGATCATTAAATAATTTATCTTGTGATAGCATTGCTCTGAAGAACCCTGTGGAGAATGCCTCTGCAAGTTCTCCCTCAGAGGATCATTAAAAGTAAAGACTTTTAAAAAAAGAGATGTTTAAATAAATAATTGCTAACCACTGACCACATAATCGGTTCCCGTTGTCTATTTAAAATTGTGTTTAACCTATAAAGTGAGAGCAATTTGACCAGAAGTTGGATAGACTTGGATTGTTTTCCCACGAACATAGGAGGTTGCGGGGAGACTTGATAGAAGTATATAAAATTATGAGAGGCATAGATAGGATAGACAATTAGAGCCTGTTTCCCAGGGTGGAAATGCCCAACACTAGGCAGATACAATAGTGCTCTTAGAAGTGTTTCAGATAGGCACATGGAAGTGCAAGGAATTGAGGGATACAGATCATGTGCAGACAGATAAAATCGGTTCAGCTAGACATCATGTTTGGCACAAACATTGTAGGCTGAAGGGCTCATTCCTGCGCTGTACTGTTCTATGTTCTGTGATTGCAAATAGTCCACATACAATACAATACAATTCAATTTATTGTCATTTGGACCCCTTGAGGTCCAAACGAAATGCCGTTTCTGCAGCCATACATTACAAACAAATAGACCCAAGACACAACATAATTTACATAAACATCCATCACATTGCTGTGATGGAAGGCCAAAAAAACTTCTCTCCACTGCACTCTCCCCCCCCATGTCAGAGTCAAAGTCAAAATCAAAGCCCCCGGCGGGCGATGGCGATTGTCCCGTGGCCAATAAAGCCACGCCAGGTGATGCAAGGTCGCACACCGGGTACTAGATGTTAGAGCCCCCGGCGCGCGCTCGCAGTCCCGCCGCCATTCCAAGCCGCGCGGGGCGGTGCTGTAAGGCCCCGCTCCAGGAGCTCTTCAACCCCGCAACTCGGGCGGGAGAAGTCGCCGTTGCGGAAGCCCCGAAAAGCGGTCTCCCTCCAGGGACCCGCGGGCTCCCGGTGCCGCCCGCCAAACCCGCAGTTGCAGCCACCGAATCTCCGGGGGTCGGGTCGCAGCAGCGTCCACCACAGCTCCACCCGCTCTGGACTCGGCCAGCTCCGCGACGGTGAGGTGAGTAGTCGGCACCAGAGCCCCCGGTCTTCCTGTTGGAGGCCGCTCCTCGTTGCAGCCCCAACGACAACGGAGACCCGACAAAGAAAAGGTCGGGTCTCCCGTGCAGGGAGAGATTTAAAAGTTACCCCCAACCCCCCCACACCACCCCCACCCCCCCACACACATACCCCAACAAAAATAACAAAAACTACATAAAAACATAGACATAAAATAATAAAAACGCAGACGGACTGCAGAGGCCGCTGCAGACGAGAGTCGCGCCGCCTAACGCCTAACATGGAACTGAATTTCCAGTTTCTGAATGAAAATATGTCTGTCGTATCTGATATAGGATGCCCATTTACCCCAAAAACCCATAGAGGCAGCGAAATAATGCTTGGAATTCCCAATATGTCCACAACTCCTTTAAAGGGCATTATTAGTGCCATTGTTCAGTTTATCTTGATGAAATAGAGAAACGCTGTTGAGGTTGTGGCTATAGACTCTGAGTAGGCAGTTTTGGAGTCCTACTTGCTGTTGGACACATGTTCTAGGGACCAGCCTTGGACACCATAGACCAGCCCATGCTGTGGCACAGGGGACCAAGCCGAACCTTGAGCAGGTTGCCCATTAGCACTAATCGCAATGTTAGTAAACTCTTTTTAAAAAGCGTATGGTAGGCGGTAACATTCTTTGAAATGTTACTGCTCTACTGTACCCTACCCGGATTTTACGCTTTAATTAATCATTTATTAATGGCATTTAATATAAGAGCTCGTGTCTCCCCATGATGGTCATTAGACTGTATTACTTGCTTTAATAGACAGCATAAAATGTTAAATATCAAGAGCTGTTCAACGCCTACATTTCAAAGAGTCAAGGGGAAATTTGTGCTGGAATATTTTAAATTGTTCTTATGATGTGCGAAGGGCTTTAAAAATTTTATTGGCCATAAATTTACTTCATGAATTATCAATGTGCAGTGTACAGTACATCATTGGAGCACCTGCATTCACTTCATTATTCTCTCAGATAACCTTTCCTCTCTGGCAGTATGAGGAAAGGCGATATCATCTTTGTTCCCCGCACCCCGAATCCATGGATTGGAATGGCAAGATACGAACCATGTAAATTTGAAGTAAAAGTTGATTTAGGGCGATTGTTCATTTGAATTCTGCCACTAATATTACATTGCCCTAAGGTTGGTCTCTTGGAGTGAAATCCACAAGCACTGGACTTAATATGTGTGTATTTTGCCCTTCTTTACATTTACGTATAGGATTTTGATTACTTTACGGTTGATCTGGAAAAAGGTGCCAAAGGATTTGGCTTTAGTATCCGTGGAGGACGGGAGTATAAAATGGATCTGTATGTGTTACGGTTGGCAGAGGATGGACCAGCCATCAGGAATGGGAGATTGAGGGTAAGCCAAAATTTACTGTTGAATTAAATGCACCACAATCAGTAACTGCAACAGCAATCAAAAAATTTGAGTGGCTAAAACTAGTATCTGAAACAAGAGGACCTTGGTTTGTGTAAACAATAAGAGATTTAGAAGGGGTCTGAGGAAGAACCTTGTCACCTAGAGGGAATGTGCAACCTGCAATATGCTGCCTGAAAGGCTGATGGAGGCAGACACTTTAGAAGAGTCTAGACAAGCTTTTGAATCACCAATGCAGAGAAGGCCATGGACCTAGAGCTAGTAAATGGGATTAGTAAAGATGGAAATGTCATGGTCGTTGTTGACATTGTGGCCAAATGACATGATTCTTTGACCTGTGACTATATTCTAGGCTTTACTAAATACTATGCAAGAGACTTTCAGAAAATAGAAAAGCAACCAAGACACTACCATTGCAGGATGACATGTTTGGTTGTCACATCCAGTAACAGGACTGTTATGTAAATAAAAAGCACACAATTTCCCATTTTACAATGCTAGAGCCGTTAGTTTGAACACACTACCAATGATGCTGCTAAGCCAGATAGCCTTACAGTAATCGTACCTCAGCAATAGAAACCTGTGTACCACCATTTGCACTACCATAGGTGTGTTTTCTAATTGTGCTTTACACAAATGGCTTAATTTTGCACGATCATTTTCTTTTCATTTGTGGTATGCATATATCATTTTTCGTGTGGTCTGAGTCTATGTGCCTGTGATGCTGTTGCAAGCAATATTTTCACTGTAATATATACGCCATGATCACATTAAATAGCTGTGCTGGCTCGAAGGGCAGAATGGCCTACTCCTGCACCTATTGTCTATTATCATTACATGAAATTATGATAAATATGATCATTGCATTTTTGCATAATGTGCATTTAATAATCAGTGTTTAATGTGTCTTAAACTTTTTGTTTTGTTTTCAATAGGTTGGAGATCAAATCATCGAAATCAACGGAGAAAACACAAGAGAAATGACCCATGCTAGAGCAATTGAGCTGATCAAGTCTGGAGGGAGGAGAGTGCGGCTTCTGCTGAAAAGAGGAACTGGTCAAGTGCCAGAATATGGTGGGTTTCAGATTATAGAGCAGCATTATCACTGATTAAGGAATAACAGTGGCTTAACGTTACTTTAGGCACTAGTATTGTATGCAGGATTGACAACTAGCTATTCATCAACTATGGAGTCGTGCAGAACACATGCTACGTAGCTGATTGCATTTTAGCATAAAAATAGCCGCATACTCTATTAATTTATGCTTAGAAAGCACAATTGATAATGGACTTTCTGTGTCAGTCAAATCAGATTCTGCTGATAAACTGACTTTACTCTTCCACTAGCATAGATCCCCATGTTCCAAAAGACTGTCACAATAAAATTTAAAAGGACAGACGTAATTATATGGTCTTAAATGACTGCAGGACATCCCAATGCATTTTACACTATTGAAATACTTTGAGGTTTTGCTACTGTAAGAAGATAAACATGAAAAATATCAATAACATGTTAAAGGTAGTTTATAGCTTGTTGCTAATTGTGTTTAATTATGAGCACAATAAATTACAATTGTACGCCAACAAATACACGTCGTTATTATATTTAAGCAATACACATTTCAGTTTCTCACTAACTATTTTAACTTTCTGCATGCCTTCTATCTTGAAGCTCATTTTAACTTATTTCTGTCTATTTTTTAATTTTCTATACTGAACAATATTCTATATCTTTATGCTAACAGTAGTAATATCTCTATCACTGCTACTGTCAATTCTAATGATTGGTCCTAGGCTGTTCCTCCCCTTCCTTTAGGAACGGCTCCTTCCAGTCTCTCCATGTGCATGAAAAGTGACAAGCATGGGTCCCCATATTTCTTCCTATTGGGCCACCCTAAAGACACGGTTTGTAAATCTGCATGTGTATTATCATTCTTAAAACCTTAGACTGATTGCATTTAACGTGTTTTATGGCTGAGCTAATTATGTTTTATTCTGTGAAACAATTTACTAAAACAAATAATCAACCTCAATATAATAGCTGAATTTATTCAAAAGTCATAACAAAAATTTGATAGTTTGTTAATTTACATAATGTATATATTTAACATCTTAGTTTTTTTTTAAATTATTCACTTTACCTAAAACGTGGCTCTGAAATTTGCAAAATATTTAATTTCTTTGAGTGGAATAAACAATGTGAATATCAATGCAAAGTTGAAGTGGATAGATGGATGGCATAGAAATGGGGACTGATTCATTTGGGTCAAAGAATGATAGATAGTATAACAAAAAAGGAATAATTTTAAAGAGGAGGGTAAAGCAGAAAACCCTCTGTGTATTTACACACATCCTGGAAGGTGGTTGGGCAGGTTGCAAAAGTCCACAAGCTTCCTGGCTTTGTAAGTGGAGAGTATAAAAACAAGTTTGTACAACCTTTATAAATCACTGGTTATGTCTCAGTTGGAATATTATCAGCAATTTTGAGAATCTGCTCTTAGATGCATACCAGGGCTTGGAGAGATTAGAGCGAAATATTTCTCCTACAGCAGAGCCATTCAAGGTAATGCAGCTGCAGGCACTTAACCTTAAAAGGACACATAGATAAAACAAGCAACATTCTTCCTACTGGAGTGCTGCCTACTGAATTAATGGAAGAGAGGAGAGAAAATGTTTCCAGAGTTGCAGTGAGGGAGCTAGTTAGGCAGGCAGAGAGCATTATGCAGTAAATATTTTCTCTGGTCCTTGAAGACCGTCTAAATCGACAGACACTGTAACCAACAGGAGTCTGCCAGAGGTCTCTGCAAGGACTAATGTTGCAATGTTAGCAAATTCCATACACGTTTCTGTTGACTGAAGGAGAAGTAGACAAGTATGAAGCCAGGTTGCCGTCCTTAATGCAGCAGTGAGCAGCAAACTTAAAGGTGTCATAAACTAGCTGCAATAGCTTGGAGTGATCCTTGACATTGACTGTGAGAGCAGTCCATGTATATATGTGACCATGTCTTTTAGGTCACAGAGTGAGGACTGTTTTGCTGAAATATAGATCATGTAAATGTTACTCCTCTGAGAAATATAACCAGGAGCAAGTGTCCTCCCAAATAAGCATACTGGGTGATAAACCTTCTCAGCCTCTAACAAATATCCCATGGCTGCCTGTTGCCGATGATGCATCTCCAGACCACCCAACAGGAGAAGTATTAGCTGGAGACAAACACATACTGGAAGCCAGTTGTGAGAGCAGACGTCATTGAAGGTTCATTGTTAAGCCTGAGTGGCGATTGAAGTAAACAGTGATTCTTCAGGTATGCTGGGGAGCCTGTTAATTGTCAGCCCTTATGTAGCATTTTTAAGAAGAAATAGGATCCGTAAAAGCTGGTTGTTCAGGAGTGATTTTCAGATAATTGTGTATTGGTCAAAATGTAGGCATCATAATATTGTTGATGTCAATTGAAGGAGTCAACACCAGAGCCATGCTAAAAGTAAGGGTCACATTTCTCAATGGATCCTTAGAGAATCAGACATCGATCAGATTTTGTTTTAAGGTCATAAGGAATCAGAGTAGAATTTGGCCATTCGGCCCATCAAGTCTACTCCGCCATTCTATCATGGCTGATCTATCTCCCTCCTAACCCCATTCTCCTGCCTTCTCCCCATAACCTCTGACACCCGTACTAATCAAGAAGTGATTATTCTGGTTTGGTCTGACATCAATTGTACCTCATTTTTAAAACTTTTTTAGAATGTACCTCTGGCTCCCCATCTGCAACTTGATAGCGATGACATTTCGCTTGACTATCACAAAGCCATTTTGTGAAGTCTCGTGACATACTGTGTTACTAATTCAGTATTTTCAGAAATCCTGTGTGGTATTCTATTATTTTCTGGAAACTTTATAATATTGTACTAATTTAGCATTGTCATTTATAATAATAATAATAACTTTATTTATATAGCACTTTAAAAACAACCACTGTTGCAACAAAGTGCTGTACATGACTAATCATGGACAAAAAATTATTACACGACAATAAAAACATTAAAAAAGAGAGTAAAAACAGTAAAAATAAAAACATTAAAAACACTAATACAGGAGCAAAGTCTCATGCAGGGTCAAAAGCCAAGGAATATAAATGTGTTTTAATACTGGAGTTGAAGATGGACAGTGAGGGGGCCTGTCTGATGTGCAACGGCAGAGTGTTCCATAGTGCCGGAGCAGCAACAGAGAAGGCTCTATCCCCTCTGAGCTTCCGCTTAGACCTCGGTACCTCCAGGAGCAGCTGATCAGCTGACCTGAGGCACCGGGCAGGAGCGTATGGATGAAGCAGCTCAGAGAGGTAAGGCGGGGTGAGCCCATTTAAAGATTTAAAAACAAATAACAGAATCTTAAAATGAACACGAAAATACACCGGGAGCCAGTGGAGGGAGGCCAGAATTGGCGTTATGTGCTCCCTCTTTCGAGTTCCAGTTAAACCCAATGTTCTGCATGTTCATGTCATGTTCCAGCTCCAACATAATCATGTGTTGAATGATGAATGTTTTGTCAGTCACTCAATTTCCTGTTGAATCTCCATCACATTGTGCTGTTAATGCAACATTTTGCAAGTTCCTTTGTTATTTGGCTTAACTAGATAGTCAATTTCTTGCACTCAAGCAGCTCCTTCAGAAGCAGACCCTCAGCAGCCTCCTCTGAAAATCACCAACCTTCTGCTGCTCCCTGTACATCGATGTAGGGGTACAGAAGTTAAAGTACCACAGTCCACCAGCACATCACTAAAATAACAGCACATCAACACACAGATTCTCCAACCATGATTTTATTTTTAAAACTATTTTTAGGTAACCAATAATTGAATAGTCATAGCATTAACACATGATTAATCTGGGGGATGGGGAGGGGAGAAATCATCAGGAAATCACTGCACTATAATATCCCCAACCTCAACACCAAAGCTGGTTAGATAGAGGTAGCTGTATCAATATCAAAATGCAGCCAATCCTTTCTTATCCTCTCCTACTTCTGCCAAGGTGATTAAGTTGTTTTATCCACTGGCGCACTGATGCAACTTTATGTCCAATGCTATTCTCCTGCCAAATATATTTCCAGAACATACTGTAATATGGATGCCAGCCTGGGTTGACAGATTCCTGAAAATGTGATTGTCACATCTGATCATTTTGAGACAGGTGATGTGGTCACGTGACATCATTCACATCATGTGTTCATCATTTGCAAATGGTATTGGATATATCTTTGCATCGCCAAACTCCGAACATCATTCTGAATTGTTTGCAAAACATAATTATGAATGACGGAATGAAACTAACTAGAATTATTCATGACTGAAATTAAAACATTAATAGAGCTCATTTCTAACAAGAGTTAAATTAGAAGGCAATAAATGAATGGGACAAACTTGTATTTAGCAGCAAACCACCTGTGCTTTCCACTGACATCCAAAGGAAGTTGGACCTTCCCTTGCTCAGAGTCCTGTGCACTTTAATGTGCAGGTATGGAAGTTGAGTTGACGATGAGAAAGACATTGCTGGCAGTCTTCAATTGATACAATTCATACACTTTGGCCTAAAGATCAGGTCACACTGAGCTGGTTCCCAACATTCCTGCTCTACCATATGGTTCACTGAAATAAGTGAATCGTTTTCTGAGACTGTTGCTGACAACTCGCTCGTAAGTGAGGGGCCTTTGATTTCCAACCAAATCTCATCATCTGAGCTAAGATCTCTGCTATTCAAAGCAAACGGCTCCATTGAAGCTAATGGTATTGGAACCAACAAGACAAAAATATGTGGTAATGAATTCACTTGAATAACTTGTGCCACATTGTTCTAGCACAGACTCCTCCATTGATTTCCTGGAAGTGAGTGGTTGCAAAGGGGCATTTTAATTTTTAATAACTTTAATGATGTTTGAATGTTAATGATTGCTCGCTTTGGCAGCCAGCAATCGTTTGAGACATAGTCTTACCAAGACTGTTATAAATGGCTCAACTCTTCCCAATTACCAGGAAAAGTGTTGGCGACTGGTTTGTTGATTTTTCAACCTTGTTTTTAATTAATTTCTAGTAATTTAAGGTAATGTTACTTACTTTAAACTATTTGAACTGTTTTAAATGTCTCTTGACACCCAACATGTCAAAAGGCCGTCAGAGTAACCCAGGGCAGAGATCGATGGATCCAACATCAGAACCTGTTGCTCCATGTTGAGGGGAACCTGCTGCAGCAGGCATTGAGCTCGGCTGGCATCAATCACAAAGCCGCCCCAGGAGGCAGGTTCAGGCAGAGCACAATCTAGCCCTTCAAAACCATTGACGCAACAGGCAGATTCTGAAGACATTCTTGCTGTGACCGGAAAAGGCCGTGTTATAAAACATTAGAATGCAGTGGTTACTTTGGCAGCTCCACGCTTATGCTGCACATTGACTGCTGGTCTCCACCAGTAAAGATCAAAATTAATCAGTGGTTTCCTTGGTGACCATTATCTGCTTCTAGGCAATGTCAGGATAACTCATGTTGTCTGTTTTCTAGCCCTTGCCTGTGATAATAGTATGTCAAGTTGTTCCAATGGCCTATGCGGCATACCAGTCCCTACTCATTGTTCTAGTGCTCAAACCACTTGCTGGTCTAGGCAAGTGAGAGTGGGAACGAAAACACAATTTTGGCAAACGGCAAAACAAGAGGCAAAGCAGAAATTGCAGCCTTGTGGGAGGCAAAGGGAAGCATCAAACCAAAGATATTGCTGTGCCAAAGATAGCTCTGGAGCCTTGCTTTCCTAAAGGCAAATCTATCCTTTCAATAGGAACTGGCAAAAAAAATAGGAATTACGCAAAACCCCTAACCCTAATGTCATGCTTTGTGTCAGGGGCAATACATTACGGTTCAGTTCCAGACCACGTGAGGGTGCATGACATTCGGAAACAGTAGGCAGAGCATGGACACATTCCGCTGCAGCACTGTTGCTCCCACACCCACTCTTACCTCAAAATTACATGTCACAAAAGAACGATCTGCAAATCACAAACAGACAGGAACCTGATACAACCATTAGACAGCTCTAAGGAAAGTGACAGTGATGGGCACGATGCAATATGATTCTTGCTCTTTTGGAAACACCACCACCCTATTCCTCCCATGCAGACTTTAATACCACTCATTTGATATTTTAAATAGCATTTTGCATTGATAGTAAAACTAGCTTCGGTAAAATATTTTAAAACATTGTGAAAATGTCATTATCAGATTTCAATTTGCTTCTGAATACTTGCCAAAGGTATAGTGAATAATTAATTTAGCAGCACATTTAGACAGCAGTTAAATATGAGACCATGTTATCATCTTACATTATTTATTTTCCACATCTCTCGTTGCTTTTTCTTCTGTGCCTTGTTATTTATGCTATAGTATCAAGTTGGTCATGAAATATTGTTTGGCATCCATCGTTATAACTATGCCTCACAAAATATTTCTCCTGTCATTTTTATAGGGGTGACCAAAAGTCAAAATTAAATCCATGCTTATGTCCCAATTGAAATGATTCACCTATTGGCATTTAAATGATTCACTTAGAGATACACACATAGCACCTAACAGCTGTTTTTAATAGATTAATCAAAGAGATGTGGGCATCAGGGCTACACTCCATTTGTTGTTAATCCCAATTGCTGTAGAACTGAGTGGCTTGTTAAGACCCTAAGTAAGGCTGACAGATTTCTTGAAGGACAACAGAGAACCGAATGGATCCATTATTACAACTTTCTTTTCATTAAAAATCTAGATTTGTTTAATGGTGGTTATTGAAATGTCTTCAGAATAATTGTCCAAACTTTTGAAATTATAGTGGAGTAACTGAACCATCACTCTATTAATTGACATGCAACCCCAGAATTTTGGAAAGGAAGGAGAGAAAAGAAGGAACAATAGATTGTCATCAGCAGTCAGGAACATCAGCAGTCAGGAAAATCCTGGAGTCTGGAACATCAGCAGATTCCTGGAGACTGGTATTAAGGAAGTGGCAATGGAGTATCAGCATAGATTTATAAAAAGGAAACAATTTCTATACAGATCTTGATTTTTTGAGTTCTTAATCAGCAGAAAGGAAACCCCAGTTGATGTGGTATATTTGAACTTCCATGAGAGCTGCCCACAAGAGCATAAAATTAGAATGTATATTAAAGGATAAATATACTGGTGTGGATTGATGGTTGATTAATGGGCAAAAATCAGAGAAAAGAATGATGGGTTGTTTTAATTTTAGGAGATTTAGTGGGGCCCCACATGGATTTGTGCTGGGCTTCAGCTGTTCATAATCTATATCAATGGTTTGGACAAAGTATGCCAGTGGGTGCTAGAGAATAAAATATAGACAGATTACAGAAAATTGCCAAAGCAACAATATTGTGATAGTGGGCGAACTTAACTTCCCCAATGTTGACTCAGACTTATAGTGCTAAAGGCTTAGGAGGGCCAGAATTTGTTGGAAGTATCCAAGGGGGTTTCCTGAAAGTATGTGAATAGTTTAATTCAAGGAGGGACCATACTGAATCTTGTACTGGGAAATTGGCCTGGCCAGGTGAGGTTCAGAGGAAGAGCATTTGGGTAACAGTGAACTTAACTACGTAGGTTTTAACCATTAACACACATTGCGAGAGTAACTCATAGAGTGATGCAGTGTGGAAACAGGCCCTTCGGCCCAACTTGCCAACATGTCCCAGCTACGCTAGCCCTACCTGCCTGTGTTTGGTTCATATCCCTCCAAACCTGTCCTATCCATGTACCTGTCTAACTGTGTCTTAAATGTTGGGATACTCCCAGCCTCAACTACCTCCTCTGGCAGCTTGTTCCATACACCTACCACCCTTTGTGTGAAAAAGTTACCCCTCAGATTCCTATTATTCTTTTTTCCCTTCGCCTTAAACCTATGTCCTCTGGTCATCGATTCACTTACTCTAGGCAAAAGACTCTGTGCATCTACCCGATCTATTCCTCTCATGATTTTATACACATCTATAAGATCACCCCTCCCTGTGCTCCAGAGAATAGTGTCCCAGCCTACTCAACCTTGCCCTACAACTCAGACCATCTAGTCTTGGCAACATCCTCGTAAATCTTCTCTGTAACCTTTCCAGCTTGACAACATCTTTCCTATAACACGGTGCCCAGAATTGATCACAATACTCTAAATGCGGTCTCGCCAACGTCTTATACAACTGCAACATGACCTCCCAACTTCTATACTCAATACTCTGATGAAGGCCAATGTACCAAAAACCTTTTTAATCACCTTATCTACCTGTGACTCAACCTTCAAGGAACCATGCACCTGCACTACTAGATCCCTCTGCTCTACAACACATCCCAAAGCTCTACCATTCACTGTGTAGGTGCCCATGATAAATGGCTTACCCCTTATTCTTAAACTGTGGCCCCTGGTTCTGGATTCCCCCAACATCAGGAACATGTTTCCTGCCTCTAGCGTGTTCAAACCATTAATAATTTCATATGTTTCAATAAGATCACCTCTCATCCTAAATTCCAGAGTATACAAGCCCAGCTGTTCCATTCTCTCAGCATATGACAGTCCTGCCATCCCTGGAATTAACCTTGTGAACCTACATTCCACTCCCTCAATAGCAATAATGTCCTTCCTCAAATTTGGAGACCAAAACTGCACACAATACCCCAGGTGTGGTCTCACTAGGGCCCTGTACAACTGCAGAAGGACCTCTTTGTTCCTATACTGAACTCCTCTTGTTATGAAGGCCAACATGCCATTCGCTTTCTTCACTGCCTGCTGTAGCTGCATGCTTACTTTCATTGACTGATGAACAAGGACCCCCAGATCCTGTTGTACTTCCCCTTTTCCCAACTTGACACCATTTAGATAATAATCTTCCTTCCTGTTTTTGCTACCAAAGAGGATAACCTCACAAGTATCCACATTAAACTGCATCTGCCGTGCATCTGCCCACTCACCCAACCTGTCCAAGTCACCCTGCATTCTCATACCATTCTCCTGTTTGTCATCTATATCAAATCATTCATGTAGATGACAAACAGTAACGGGCCCAGAGAATTCAGATTTTCAAGTTACCCATTGTAGCTCCCAATGATTCTGTCTGAGTTCAGAAAAGTTTCATGCCCCAAACAAGGTCACTAAAAAGGAAATCGATCTGTGAGGGTGACGTGAGGGAGGGAAGTGGGAATGCACAATATTCTGGTCGTACCACAACTTCTGCCTGAGAAAAAGTGAACATTTGAATGACATTTATAAAACAGAATTTTATATTAGTCAGCAGTATGCAAGCAGTCACAAATTATACTCCGTCCTATGAACACAGGAAAGAAAATAATTACAGTTGCTGTTACAATCAGGATTTATCCATAACATACCAGCATTTTTAGTACACTTGGAAGAAACATACTGATGGCAGACAATTAAAAAGTAGATGGAATTATTTTGTTTTTAAATAGATCCTTCTTTAATATATTACCAAATTGATGCAACAGCAACTGTAGAAATACCATCAAATACTTTTGATGCATGACTGCACATATTGATGCCATTGGTGTTACTTGAGGACTGTAATTAAAAGTGTGCTTGAAAAACAAATAAGCCTACTTAAGAATAGATTGCTGTCTGAAAAAAGGTTAATAACCGTGTTTAATTCACAATGGTTCTTTGTTTCTCATTTTTTAATTCTGTTGAGTGGAACAGACCGATCCTCTGTGCTTATTCACTCTGAGACACTTGCTGCCCCTATTTCCCAGTAACTCCATTATTTTGCATTCATGTTATGATGTTAAGGGTGTTATTTGATCGAGTGGAAAAAGATGACAAGTGCAACAACAAAGCCAAAATTAAATTAAAGGAACTAAAAAATGATGATCAACTGCATTTGAATTTGAACTTTTGCCTTGTGTCCAAATATTATGCAAATATTGATGGGTTAATACTGCTAATGCAGATTTCTTTATTATTTTCTATATTCTTTGACATATATCTAAGCTAATGATACTTTAAGAAGTTAATTAACTGATGCTACCAGCACAGAAACCATAAAACATCCTCTTCAAAAAAATAAAGCACTGATCTAATTTGTGATACCCTGACAAAACTCCCCACCAGTAGAACAGTCAAAATGTTAACCCTTAATGTACAGCATAGTTCACAGGATCTGCATCTAACTTCCTTTTAAATGCTCAAGTGTAATCTGATCTCAAAATTCTCTTCACGTTACGCACCTAATGAAAAATCAGCCGTGTACCGATTAAATTGAAAGAACAAGAACAGTTTTAGGTTTCCATAGCAAATATCTGCCAGGAATATCTTCTTTCTGTCACTGTAATTTTGTCAAAAGTGCAGCACTCGCCTCTGATTAGCATGCAAGTATAATATTTCAGAAGATAGCATGATGTCAGAGTGGAAGCTGCTGTGAAGAAATTCCCAGCTTATGCATTAGAAGGTAATGCAATTTTGAGCAAAATAGCCCTCTATTATTTATGCATCCAGATATGCTTCCGTCTGGTGAACATAGATGAATATCGTCTTTTTTTTGAAAGACAAAGAACTGCAGCTGCTGGTTACAAAAAAAAGTCAAAGTACTGGAGTAACTCAGCACGTCAGGCAGCATCTCAAAACATCACCTATTCATGTTCTTCAAAGATGCTGTGCCTGACAGCCACGTTACTCCAGCAATTTGTGTCCTTATTTTATTGGGGGGGTTTTGTTTAACCATTATTTAGCCATATTGGTTGACCTTCCCAAGCTGATGATGCATGCTGGCCCATTTTTCTCTTCTTGATTTATTGTTGGCAATAAACTAGAACCAATGAAATCTACTTTTTACAGGTTCCTCCCACCTCCAAAATGGATAGTGGGAGCCAAGAAAATAAAAAGATGGTGAGGAAAATATTTTATTGAAGCAAGTCATGTTTGGAATACTGTACCCTGTCACTTTTATATATAAAATTCCTATTTTGTTTGCATTAACTAAAAATGTAGTTCTTGTCAAATATAATGTTTCAACATCACTTCTTAATATCATTATAAGAATCATCTCAGAACTCAAGACTATTCTGCACTTAATGTCAAAAGAATTAGTTCTTAATGGTCCATAATATGATTGCTTTAACTTTTATTTGATTGTCTTGTTTGTATATACGGTATTTATTTATCTTGAATTATGAAATTTTTAGTGTAAATTAAGGCAATTTAAAATTGAGTGCTACAAATGAGGGATTACAAATTAATTGTATATTGCAGGGAAAATTAGAACTTAATTAGTGATATTTAACTTGACATTTGACAAATTCTTCTCCATAGCAAGATTACTTTTTGAATACAAGCCCAAATTGATCCTTTTTAAATTATCATTTCAGCAGACAACTACAGCTCCTGGAATGCCTCCACTACAGGTTCCCCTAGCCTGTCGGAAATAAACATGATCCCCGATGATCTGATAGCACCACCATCATCATTGCATTCTGCTCCAACCTGTGATTCCATTCACCAGCTACCCCCAGAGATATTGTGGGACACCAAGAACGAATGTGGCATTGTGAGAAGAAAGCACTTTGTAGATCACAATGAGCGAAGAAATGGATCAGAAAGCCCTCAAAAAGTAGATAAGTTGAAGCAACAACAAACTTCTAAAAAGAGCCTTACAAGGTTCCCAAAGGAAAACAGTAAAAAGAAAGATGGTGGCAGGACCACCTCTGAGAACAGGGCTACTGAAACAAAATGTTTTTCAGAGACAAAACTGGGGGAGGACAAGAAAAGCAATGAGACATATAAACATGGTAGATCCATGTCGCCAGCTTCTAGGAGGGAAAGGTCTCCTGGCTTTAAAGTGGATCACAAAGTTGCCAACACTACTGAGAAAAGATTGCTGGTAACACATAAAAATAAGATGAAAGAAGCAGATTTTGGCTTACAGACTAACACTGGAGAAGTTGTTAATTTCCACGAAAATGCCTTAGAAGAGGTCAACAAAGACCTTGATGGAGAACCTCAAAAGATCTCCAGTGAGGAACATCCACGATCAAATCTTGCTATTGAAGGTAATAACACTGTATCTCGGAAATCAACTGTCTCACCTGGGCCATGGAAAATCCCTGGTTCCAATCGATATCCTAGTTCGCTAAAGTCTGGTGCTGCCACCACAGGCAGATAAACTGTTATTACATTATTCTCCCCACTGTAGAATAGATGTAAGATGTTATCTCACCTCTTCCTCTAATCAGATTATTTATCTTGTATTTTTAAACTTAATTTGAACAGTAACCCAGCCTTATAAACTGGAAGCATTTGCATTAACAATAGGGATAATGTTCAGTGGGGCAATGAAGTGTATGGGCATGAAAGATTTTTTTTTAATAAAAGCAACCAGCAGTATTTTGAGACTTCAATAAACAGAAGTTTTCATGCTGCCAAATTGCTATTTGGACCATTGGCAATAGAACCACTGGCAAATGTGAATTCTGTGGATCAGTGCAGTGTGATTATGCTGGTACTTAACCTCAGAGAGCAAGAACAATATTGGTGCTTTAGTTTAAAAAAAATAATGTATGAAGGATTTGCTTCATCTGTGTGCTGTAGTCACATATGTGGTATCAGTAATCTTTGTATAGTGGGGACATCAGGTGACATAAGAGTCTGGCCTTAAGTAAAACTGCACTGAGGAAAGAGGCACTGAAGAAAAATGGAAGTCTACATGAAGCTAAATTTTTGTAAATATTCAATTTTCAAAACAATTGCCTAGCCCAGAGGTTAAAGCTGTTCTAAATATTGCCAGGGCCTTATCACTAAGAGTAACACAAGCTAACATATTTAATTTAAATTGCATCATAGCTCAAAGCAGTCTACCCTTGCATTCATATCAGTGAACCAAGCACAAAATTAGTATAACAGTAAAACAATTATGGAATTGTTTTCCACCCAAGGCGAGCTTGAGCAAGGTTCTGCTTCTTTATCCTCTGGTCTAGCCACAATATGATTTCTGCCATTAAAGGGTACAGTATTATCAGGTTTTGGACAATGCTTCCGTATTGTAGTGCACGTACCTGTATTACTCTGATTTTAGATACATGAAAAACTGGGATTACGACTGCATAAGCAAACTTTATTTTGCACAACTCACAGCCGTTACTTGTGCAGTAATTGCTGTATGCTCTCTGTAATCAAAATGATCTGTGAACATGGCACGTCACTTATCCTTTGAATCAATATTGCTGTGTAGTGTTAGCTGTGAATTTACCTTGTACAGTATCTATAAATATGATTCCATGTATTATTAGTCACAAAGACTGTAAGTGAGCAACTATTTTTATGAAATGCACCACAATGGATAAATTAACTTTTACAGAAATCTTGTTTATGATATTCTATCTGAAACACTGTCAAATAAAATGCATACTCTAAAATGAGTGATTTCTTGGGGACTACACCTTACCAGCTCTATGTTCATAATATTAAGCCTGGTTTTACCCCCGTGTTATTTGAGCTATCTTTAATTTTCCATGTTCTCATCATCTTGTATTCTTCCAGCCTCTTTTGTTCAAGATTCTACTGTTAGTGTCTCAGATTTGTTAGAACATAGGCAGTTGACTGTCTTTATTAAGAGGAGCCATTACAAAAACGGCTCAACTGCTTTCGTAGCATCAAAGGTTTTATGAAGACAGAATCAGAGCATATGTAGCCAAAAGTTTTTTGAAAAAATTACTGAAACTTTACGTTAAAGGAGCCAACGACGGAGATGCGACACAGAGAAAAATCTCATCTCCATCAAGGTAAGTGACTGAAAAAGGGTTTCCTCCGATTTCCCCCACCCCTCACTTAAAACAAACCAAGAAACACTAAATCATACTTTTAAAACATACTTAAAATAATTTAAAAAAGAGAGGGGACTGACAGACTGTTAGCGAGGCAGCCACCTAATATGTTCATCAATTACATTATATCCCATTTACATTGTGGAAACAATCATTATAGCAGAAGTGCCTGTACATGTGAAATAACCATTATTATTTTCAGATAATATTAAAGCTACTACCATGGTTTCAGACATTTCAGATCCTGACAGCCCTCTGAATGGAAAATGCATTCCCCACTGCACCTGCGACCAAGGATGTTCGGTCTACAAGTTTTAGTTACTGATTTGGATAGCCAACTTCACTATACTACGCGTTGAACTCCATGAGCTCTGCTTTTGCCTATTTTCATCATTCTTATCTTTATACATAACCATATGCATCATTAATACTTCACAAAGTTTCATTAAAAAAAATTGTTTTGACTATGTTAATACATTTTTCATGATATGTGCCCTAATGAGCTATTATCACCATTTATTGCCCGTTTCTCATTGCCCCCCCAGATTGATGATGGTATATTGATTCTTTCTGGGGAAGGTACTCCCACATTTTTCTGATGAAGGGTCCTGACCTGAAACGTTACCTATTCCTTTTCTCCAGCGATGCTTTCTGATCCGCTGAGTTACTCAAGCATTTTGTGTCTATTTTCCCACATTGTTAGACCCAGGGATGAAGGACTGGTACTACACTTCTAAGTCAGGATGTCGTGTGACTCAGAGGGTAAGCTGCAAGTGGTGGTGGTCCCATGCACCTGCTGCTCATCCTTGGTAGTATAGTCACAGGCTTGGGATCTGGTGTTGGAGCAATGGAGTAAATAATTATACATTTTGTATATGCTATACAATGCATCCAGTGGTATAGGAAATTACTATTTAAGGTAGTTGACAACCAATCAAGCAGGCTGCTTTGTTGTAGATAATGTTGGGAACTGGTGCTGCACTCAATCTGGCATGTGGAGGGTGTTCCATCAAACCCCTGGCCTGTGCCTTTCAATGGTGAAAATGCTTTGAGGTATCAACAAGTGAATTATTTAAGTTGGAGTAGGAGAAGGCTATGCAGTTCCAGCATCCAACAGTTGCATGGCTTATTTGCTTTCTCTATCCTATTGCCTTGAGTATTCTAGAAAGGCGCTATATAAATCCCATCCATTATTATTATTATTATTTTAGTCTTATCCCTTGATTCCTTCAATATCCAGAAATGTATTGATTGTATTCAAAAATGGGATCAAGGACAAAGCCGCCAGCCTCTTTAGCAGCAGATAATTCCAAAGATCCACTACCCTGAGGAAAGGATTTTTTCCACATTTCAGTCCTAAATGACCAGCTCCTGCTATATCCCTCCCCGTCACCATCAAGCCTTAGAGAATCTTATGGTTCAACAGGGTTATTTCTCATTCTTCTAAATGCTAGAAAATAGAGTCCTAACCTTATACAATCTCTTTTATAATAGAGAAATTATAGACCCACTCTTCAACTGGTGTTGCACTCCCTCTACAGCAAGTATATTCCTTCAGAAAAGCAACCAAAACTGTGCACAATATTTCAGGTATTTCTCACTATAACTACTGTATGTAATGATTACGACATGGTCAGGAGACAAGAAACTGCACATGCTGCAATCATGAGCAAAACACAAAGTGCTGGAGGGATTCAGTGGGTCGGGCAGCATCTGTGGGACCCTTATTCTGAATAGATAGGTGACATTTCAGGTCTTCAGTCTGACGAAGGGCCCTGACCTAAAATGTTACCTCTCCATTTCCTTCACAGATGCTTCCAACGTCGACAATTCCCAGTCTCTCTACTTCACTCATGTTATTCTATAAAAGCAGATAATCTCGAATATTTCTACATCAAGATCCATCTGCTAGTCATGGAGCTAAATAGCAAACATTTCTGATGCATGCACATCCAAATATCTTCAAAAAGTTGTAATTGTTATAATCTGCCATGTTAGTTCCCCAGTCACTTGACTTGTTCATATCTTCGCTTATCATCATTCACATTTCCACATTGATTTATATCACTAGCAAACTCAAATATTTAATTTGGTCCAGTCAGCAAAATTATTGAAGTTGAATTTGAACAGTTGGCCTCCAGGCACCCATCCCTATGGTACCTCAACAGACAATGCCTACTAACCCGAGAAAGGCATGTTAATTATAATTCCTTATTCTCAATCTGTAACCTCTCCCAGTCCATGCTAGCATATTACCCCAAATCCAAGCAGTCTAACATGAACCATTCTTCAGTGAAGATCCCAAGATATATTTTATCGATGAATTCTAATTAATGTTTGTAAAAATAATTTATCTTTCACCACCATCTGGAAGTTGCCCTCCAAGCCACACTGCTGATTTGGCAATATATCACAATTTATTCACCGTTGCTTGGTCAAAATCCTGTAATACTTTTTCCAATAGCGTCGTAGGTAGACCTACACCTTAAGGACTGATGATTTGAGAAAGCAGCTCACTACCACCTCAGACAAATAAATCAAATGCTAGTTCAACCTACAAAACACACATATGCTCAGTAAAACAGCACATCCAGGTCCAACTCATCTATGCCATCCAAAGTGCCCATCTGGTCCATTTGCCTGTATTTAGCCCATATTCCTCTAAACCTTTCCAATCCATGTACATATACAAATATCTTTTAAATAAACAGTTGGAGTTTTAAAATAATTTAACCCACTGACATTTGCCCTCCCCTGCTTCACAGAGGTTGTCCAGTGTTTATTTAACAAAACCTTCTTGGACACATTCACCAAATTCTACCATATCCAAGCCATTGGCGTCGCTGGCTTAACACCTGCGGCCCACCTGCAGTCCGTCTGTTTTTTTTTTCTTTCTTTTTGTTCCTTTGTCATGTTTTAGCTAATTTTGTTTTATTAAGTTGTGTGTGGGTGGGGTGGGAGAAACATGTTTTGGTCTCTTCCTTCGGGGGATGCGACTTTTTTTCTGTCGTATTCCCCGTCCCCGTCTCTGCCGAGGCCTAATGGCGGAGCTGGCGGCCTCGGAGCTGTGGCGGCAGCAGCGGAGACCCGACGTGGTAGCGGAGACCCGACTCGGCCCCGGAGCTGTGGCAGCGGCAGCGGAGACCCGACTCGGCCTCAGAGCTGTGGCGGCGGCGGCGGCAGCAGCGGAGACCCGACTCGGCCTCGGAGCTGTGGCGGCCCGTTTGCGGAGCACGGTTGAGCCGCGGGATTTACCATCACCCGGTGGGGTCACATCTGGAGCCTGGATCGCCTCGGCGTAGAGGGAGAACAAAGAGGGAAGAGACAGAGACTTTAAGATTTTGCCTTCCACCACAGTGAGGAGGTGTTTGGTGAACTGTGGTGGATGTTAAATTTGTGTTGTGTGTTTTTGTCATTTTTTATTATATGTATGACTGCAGGGAAACAAAATTTTGTTCCGACCGAAAGGTCTGAATGACAATAAAGGAATCTAATCTAATCTAATTTAATTTCTGGGTGACCCAGTCAATACGAGGGAAGTTAAAATCTACCACTAATACTACCCCGTTACTCTTATAGCTTTCTGCAATCTCCCTGCACCCTACTCCTCTAATTCCCACTGACTGGTTAGGGGAAGGGAGGGTTATAACAATGTTCCATCAATCATACCCTTCTTGGTTTAATTTCTATCCATATAGTTTTACTGGGCAATCCCTCAGGAATATCATCTCCACGCACTGTTGTTACATCCTCCCTTATCAAAAAGGCAACTGTTTCCTCTCCCTTGCAGCATCTAGTAATAAGTAATAAGACAGTAGTCTTAGGTCTTTCACACCATCAAGTCTGCTCCACCATTCGATCTTGGCGTATCTATTTTTCCTTCTCAAGCCCATTTTCCTGCCTTATCCACATAACCCTCACTAATCAAGAACCTACCAAGCTCCACTACAAAAATACTCAATGACGTCCAACACAGCTGTTTGCAATGATGAATTCCACAGATTCATCACCCTCTGACTAAAGAATTCCCATCTCATCTCCATCTAAAAGTACGTCCTTTTATTCAGAGGCTGTGCCCTCTGGCCCTAGACTCTCCCACCACTGGAAACTAGGTTTCAATGAGATCCCTCCGCATCCTAAACTCCAGCAGTACAGACCCAGAGCTGTCAATGCTCCTCATACATTATCCCAATCATCCCCGGGATCATTCTCGTAAACCTACACTGGGCCCTCTCCAACTTCCGCACATCCTTCCCAAAACTGCTCACAATATTCCAAATGTGGTCTGACCAGCACCTTATAAAACATTACATCCTTATTTTATATTCTAGTCCTCTTGAAATGAATGCCAACGTTGCATTTGCCTTCTCTACCACCAACAACCTGCAAATTAACCGTATCGAAATCCTGCACCAGAACTCCCAAGTCCCTGGGCATCTCTGATTACTGAGTCCTCTCTCCATTCAGAAAACAGTTTACACCTTTATCCCTTCTACCAGAGTACATGACCGTACATATTGCTACACTGTATTTGATTTGCCGCTTCTTTGCCCACTCTCCCAAAATGGCCAAGTCCTTCTGTAGACTCTCTCAACACTAACTTTTCGGTCAAGTGCTACCTCACCAACATCTTTACAATGCAACGTAACTGCTATACTCAATACCCTGACTGATGAAAGCCAATGTACCAAAACCCTTCTAGACCATCCAATTTATCTGTGACACCACTTTCAGGGATCTATGTACCTCTACTCCAAGATCCATTTACTCTACAACACTCCCCAGGGCCCTACCATTCACTATGAATGCTCAGGACCATTCACTGGTCCTGCTCTCAAATTGCAACACCTCGTACTTATCTGCATTAAACTCCATAAACCATTCCTCAGCCCACTTTCTCAGCTGATTAAGAACCTCCTCTAAATATTTTCTTTCTACAACCGTATATCTCAGCTACAACAAGTACAACAGCTACTGAAAAGCAACTTGACAAGCATGAACAGTGCTTGTTGATCCAAGTCAAACAGCACACTGATTTTTATTATCATTCCTGCATCATTGCCCAAACTCTAAATACTGCCTCATACGACTTCATTTCACTACATGGACTGCAGTTTGTAGACAATAGCTCACAGCCATTTCTGGGCAATCAAGGGCAATAAGTTGGCATTAGCTGCACTCACATCTTGTACATAGTCAGACAGCACAGAGACATATCCTCTGACACAACCTGTCCGTGCCAGCCTATTCTAACTACTCCCATTTGCCCTTGTCTGGCCAATATCTTGCAAAATCTCTGTTATCCACCTAGATGTCTAAATGTCTTTTCAATGTTGTCATTGTAGCTGCCTCAATTACTCCCTCTGTGAGCTTATTCCATACCACCCTGTGTTAAGATGTTTCCCCTCTCACAAACTTATGCCCTCTAATTCTTGATTCCCCTATCCGAGGGAAAAAGACTAAGAGTTCACCCCATCTATTTCATGATTTTATACACCTTGATAAGGTCATCTCTCAGCCTCCTGTGTCCCAATGTCCTACCCTGCCCAACCTCTCGAGAGCTGGCAACCTCCTCATAAATCTCTGCATTTCTTCCAGCTTAATGGCATTTTTCTATAGCTCAGTGACCAAAACTGAACACAATACTCCATGTGCTGCTTTATACATGAATTAAAATAAATAATATTTTGCCATATCTTTTCACAAGCCCGAAATAACAGCATGCTGCAGACTGCGACATTGCCACAGTCTTGTATTGGTTATCCAGTGATTCACGTGTACAGCAGTGTGGAGATTGGACACCAATATAGACTCTTGCCAGTAGAGCTATATCACTTGAAGGTGTGAGTTGTGGCTAATCAATGACTTATAATATAAAGAATTTGAAACTGGACTTCTCATGCAATCACTCCTTACCCATTGCCGGCCTTCAGCCAATATCCAGATTCTCTCTCTTCTGCTGGGACAACCTTTTCAAAGCTTCTTATGGGCTTCAATGCCCAGAGATCATCAATCAAGGCAATTCACCATCTGACTGCACTCATTGCTTGGTTGACGAGATGCAGATGGCTTCATGGTGCTCATGAAATTCATTAATGAGGCTCCTCAAGTTTTTATTGGCCCTGTTTAATCCAGGTTTCCTTGGTCTTGTAGCTATCCTTGCTTTTTGTAATATCTTACATTTATACATTGTCTTTAATATGGTTAAATGTACTATGATACTTAACAGAAATGTTACTAAAGAAAGTGAAAAGTCAACTCACAAGCTAGAAAGATAGGCAATAGTTTAATCAAAGAGATTCATTAATTTACTGTACTTCTAATAAAAATAAAATAAAAAAAAAAAAAAAAAAAAAAGAGATTCATTAAGCAGTTCCATGTAGTGAGTAAATCCCAGAGCACAGTATTTAAGAAGTTAAAAGCAGAGGTGCAAAAGATGAAACAATTAAAAATAAGGATATGCAAGATCCTACAAGTAGAGATATTATACAGCTTTGACTGCTGCAGCATTAAAGCAGAATGGGATTGGAAAGAAATCTGGCATATCTGCAGGAGTTTAAGAGCAGAATCCTTCTTAAGATGCATTGGAACCAGCTCATACAAAAAAAACATTAGTGCAGATTCTTGGATCAAGTCAAAAAAATTATTTGGGTTGAAACTCCATGGGCATTGGTCTAAGTCCAACATCAAATTCTGCATCCAATAACATTGTGGGAGACAGTACCTTCACCACAAGGACTGCAGCAATTCAACAAGGTGGCTCACCACCATTTTTCAAAGTAAATTAGTGATAGGCAACAAATGCACACCTTGCAGGTGGCGCCCAAATCTCAAAAACAAATTTGTGAAAAACTTGTTAGACCCATGTAACAGATCGGCTTCAAATTGCTCGAACAGTAGTCTGAAGTATGCCTGGTACACGACAGTGGAGATAGGTAAGCTTAGGTTGTATTGAGTTGCAGATATAGACAATTATTGTGTTGTAGGATTTTGACCCAACAACAATTATGTACTTATTTCCAAGTGAAAACGATACGTCTTGGAGGTGACCTTGTAAGTAAATTGGTAGTATTCCTATTTTCCCAAACCCAACCTAAACATGTTATGTATTAAAATTAGCTCCATGGAATTAACTTCCATATGTCTGTTAATATACCTCCATTCTACACACTTTATTGACTTCAGATTATCCATATCTGTTGTATATTCCCTACAACCCTGTCCCCAACAAACACAGTTAGGCACTAGAGTCCCACTTATCTATAATATTTACAGCCCTACAGTATAGAAGTTGGAAGGTCATGTTGCAGTTGTATAAGACGTTGGTGAGGCTGCATTTAGAGTATTGTGTTCAGTTCTGGGCACCATGTTATAGGAAAGATGTTGTCAAACTGGAAAGGGTACAGAGAAGATTTACAAAGATGTTGCCAGGACTAGAGCCTCTGAGCTCCAGGGAAAGTTTGAGTAGGGTGGGACTCTATTCCCTGGAGTGCAGGAGGATGAGGGGTGATCTTACAGAAGTGTATACAATCATGGGAGGAATAGATTGGGTAGATGCACAGAGTCTCTTGCCCAGAGTAGGTGAATCGAGGACCAGAGGACATAGGTTTATGGTGAAAGGTTTAATAGGAATCTGAAGGGTAACTTTTTTACACAAAGGGTGGTGGGTGACTGGAACAAGCTGCCAGAGGAGGTAGGTGATGCTGGGACTATCCCAATGTTTAAGAAACAGTTAGACAGGTACATGGATAGGACAGGTTTGGAGGGATATGGTCCAAAAGTGGGCAGGTGGGACTAGAGTAGCTGGGACGTGTTGGCTGGTGTGGGCCAACACATCCCACGTTTCCACACTGTATCACTCTATGACTCTAATTCCCAGATCTCAGCTATAAAATATCTTCATGGCCTTGCCCTTTCTCCATACCTACAAATCCAATCCTATTCTCCATTCTGCCTTTACTCTTCTGTTCTACATTCTTGCAACTTACCCAATCCCTTCACTCCACCAACAGGACCCATTGGCTTCAGCAGTCTAGCTCTTCAAAGATGGAATTCCGACAGTATGTCTATTCAAGAAGTGTTTCACAATGACAGGATGCCGGTTGAGAAAAAATGTTAAAAGGCATGTTTGATACAAGGTAGAAGTCAAAGAACCATTCAGTTATGAAAGTTCTGCTATTGTACATAAAGGTGGTGCAGAATTTACTTACATTTTTTAAGCTATGAGTACATCATTAAAAAAAAACATTCCCCCAGATCTCTTCACATTACACTCCAATGGACAGGGTACTTGGTGTACAAAACAATTCCTTTACCAGGTGGTGCCAGTTAGAGAGATACCCGGATGTTCTCCAAAGACACGCCTGACCTTAATACCTCAGTATACCTGCACAGAGGAGACTATTAGAGGGATGAAGTGCTCTGGAACATCTGGTTTATTCCACAAATAGCACAAAAATATTCTTCAGTTCAGTACATCTGAATTCTTCATTTTCATAAAGATTATACAAAATGAATTTGATTGGAAAAATGCAAGTTCAGTTCCAATACATTCATTACCTTGCATCAGATATAAAATATTGACTACACAACTTGAATTAGTAACCGGTCCCTATTTCGACCGTGCCATAAAAGTATCTGCATAATATAAATAAACAACATACAGGTAAATAGAAAATGATAAATTTCAGATACAATTATGGGGAACATTTTTAATTTGTCAGTCACAGAATGCTTATTCCTTCAAAGACAGATGCCAGTTATATGTCCTGTTGGAAAGAAACCTTGATATCAATTCTAAATTCCAACCATAAATCAGTTTAACATCGTTTACCAGATAAAATGTTTGCTTTGTAACTGTTAACATTACTATGTATACATACTGCCATTACCTGACCGAATCTACTGCACTCAAACCACAAGATTTCAATGTATCCAAAAGCATACAATGAAAGTACCACCACTTTTAGTATATGTCCTTAAATCTGCAATAATATTATTTTACATATCAAAATGCACTTTAACCATTTTCAAACATACCACTCTATCTAAATTAGAATAGGCAAACATGACTACTAATCTCATAGCTAGCTAGATATCAATTCCATACTAAAACGTCCATTAGAAGTGTGGAAGCATGGTTGGCAGCTTTGATAACGGTCCATCATTTGAATAAATACATTTCTTTCTAGTTTTAAAGTTGTTTCTATCAAAACACCTTCCATGAAGGGAGGTAAAAAGCTTTATTGCTGTAAAGATAATATATCAAAACGTTTTTGTTCTACATACTTAATAAAAAATTGAATGCAGAGTAATACCTAGAAATCAAAATAATTTGATAACTAAAATAAGTGCAAAAACAATGAAACACAACATTAAAATGTGAAACACATTAAAATAAAAATATACATTGCACATTTTTTTTCCAAATGTAAGCAATTCCATATATTAGAGATGGAATAATCATCTGTGCCTGATTTCCCTGGGTTGATGCGTTTCAATGATATTCACGCCATATCAGGACTTTATCTTCCACAGCTGTTAAAAAAAAACATATATTTCAAAATTTCCTTAATGCTCAGGCACATCATCTTGGTGTGTTTAAAGTTGTAAAAGATTCCATACATTTACAGTACTTAGTTTTTATAATATTTCTTTCTCTATTGGTTTCATATTGCATTGTGGGATAGAATTCTAATATTAGCAGCAAATAAATCAGTGCACTGGTTTTCTCTTTTGATCTATTCATTAAGTTTATACTAGAGAAATTCATGTATGAGCCTTATCATGAACTAATTAGTGTGAGTAACTGGGATCTTAATAACAATATTGTGTACATTAAATTAAAAACTTAAAATTGACCGATGGCCACCGCTGAAGATTATTTTGCAACCTTTCCTCTAAAGCTATCTCATATGCCAAATATAAATTTATACTCAAAAGATGCATCTCATTACTTGAACATGAACCTCAAATCCTAATGAAAATACAAATAGGAAATTTAAAACTTATTTTGACAGAAATCTGTTTAATTGCATAATAATTACAGAAATGTATTCGATCATTCATGAAATAATAAATCTATATTTCAAAGAAAGGAAGATAAAGCGGTCTAGATATTAGATCGCATGATATGAATTGTTTTGTTTTGGAATATGTTACACTGAAATTACACTCACTGTAATTAGACCTGGGTGCAAATGCACTTAGGGAAGTCTGACAATTCACCACTAACAAATTTGCACCAAATTATGGCACGGTTTACACAAACACATTTCGTTCCTTACTGTCATAAAATCATAGCTGAAAAAATACAACGCAAGACCTTCATAGAACAGTCACAGTATAACTCGGAGCACAATGCTTTACTTTGCTGCATTTATATCTGTTTAAAGGAATATTCTACTGACATTGTACAACATGACTGAGTAATTTCAAAATGGACTGCAAGCTGCCAAATACATCCAAAGTCCACAGAGCGCCCCAACAAAGGGCAAGCATTTTCCCAGCATTTAGTCACATGCCATCGGCGAGTTGGATTAGAGAAAATCACAACTTTTTTTTTATGCACACTAAAAACAAGAGGGTAACCAAGGAAAAGAAAGGACCAATCAAGGATAAAGGAAGGAATTAATGCTTGGCGTCCCCTGCAACTTCAGGAGATGCAACACGTTCCTAATCCTCCTCCCTTGCTTCATCCAGGTACCACAGCAGTCCTTCCTGGTGAGACAGAAATTCACAGGACCTCGTCTAACCTCATTTACTGCATCTGGTGGGTCATGTACATTTGCCAAACCAAGCATAGACTCAACGACTACTTTTCCAAACACTTGCACTTAATCCGCCACGGCCTACCGGATCTCCCAGTTGTTAACCATTATAACTCCCCTTCCCATTCTGACATTTCTGTCCTTGCCTCTTCAAGCTAACTAGAGCCAGCTTACAACTCAACAGTATGAACACTGTACCTTCCATTTTCAGTACACACTGTACCTTCCATTTTCAGTATCTTAGCAACAACAGCCTGCTTCCCTTTCCTCTCCCAAGAAACTCCCCTTTCTTCCCCCCCCAGAAACCCGACTGACCTTGCACCGTTTTTCCCACCTCCCCCTCTACTTGTACTGTTTACAATGGATACATAATTTGCAACTCTTCTATCCTTACCAATTCACAATTTATCCTCTCGGACTCACACTTGTATCTCAGGCCTGTGTCCAACAATCTACCTATGAAATGACCCCCTCGCTTATGTTCACCTTTTACCGACCATGCTCTGCCTGCTCCTCTTCTCTCCCAGTTTTCTTTCCCATCCCCCTACAATCAGTCTGTAGGGGGACGGGATAGTAATTGTATTGGCATGTAATTCACAACACACCTTGCAAGATCTTGATTTTTTTCCAGGCATGAGCAGAGTTTCTCATCGTGAAGCCCATTCTAACCAGCTCCGGAAAGTCACCAAAAGGTACACGTGCTCCCTCAAGGAATATATCTCAAATTAGGTCTTCTCTGTCAATTTAACTGAACTCTTCCCCGCAGACCCTTCACCCCCCCCCCCTATTAGCCAAAGTGTGATGACGTCTGGCTGTTATGTGGATGTTCCTTTAGGTCCAACTCCATTTCTTGATTTTTATGCAACCAAGGTTGGCAGCTGCATTCAAATAAAGTCCAGTGCCCCAGGAACGTAATCAGTCTAATTTAACATTGGTTTTTAGGTGTAGAAATGTCTAATTTTGTTTCACTTTCGCAGCCAAGTTTACTTTTTTTTTTAAACGGGTACTATTTTGTTAATATTACAAGTCACAATGATTTAGCACAACAAAAATAAATTAGAAGTCATTTCTAGACTTGGCTGCCTGTCTCATTGATTGCAAAATGTTGTTTTTGCAGTTAATCCGGTTTTTTTTGCAACATGCACCATTGTGTGAACAGGCCAGGGAATCTTGGGCAACTGCTAATGAAGTCCAACCATCAACATGTGACAACACCTCAGTATTAAATTATCCAGCCTTTCTGCATTAACCTCTTCAGGGGGAAATCAAATGAAACAGGTACAGCAGCAAAAATCAGATGGGTGCACTAGATACATATCTTATATATTGATCATAATTCAGCAAATTATACTAAACTTAAATTACTGATGAATTACAAAATATTCTGCTAAATATGTAGAAAAATGTAATACAATTAGCCACATAAACAAAATTCACCACTAAGGAAGATGATATTAACAATAAAATACATTCATAGGAAATAACTACACTCTTATCTGGATCTGATACAAGAAACTCACCTTTAAGTTAAAGCCTAAAAGGTCACTAATAACACCAGACACAGCTGAAAGGATCACCACCTGGGTGATGTTGTACAGCAGTGGATTCATAGTCAGTCCATATAGTCTGAAAGGGGTGTCCAGTTCCTAAAGAGAAATTCACTTTAAGCATTACAAAATATTTTTGAAATAAACCAGCAATGCCACTAAAATGACTACTCTGTTTTAGGTATTTTCTTTCTACTGTATGTCTTAATTCTATAAACATTTCTTCTTTCTTGCTATCATTCCTTAAGGCAATATATTTAATTATTGATTAGTGTAATGGTTGGGGTGATCTGAAATTCCAATGGTAATATTAGGATAATCTCTGTATTATGCAAGTTAACCCACGTCTAAATCGTTAATATCCCATTGTATCATAGTTACAAAAGTGTATTTTTACCAAAGTTTTGAAGCAATTTCTCGTTGTCACTTGATCCTCCCAAGTACATTCAATCTTCTTTGTTGCTTTGGACAACAACACTTGCCACTATTCTGCCTTGTGCCCCCAACTCATTGACTGCCCTTACATTGTTATCTTGGGTCCCAGCTGCCCTTACTCAGCCATCAATGCTATGAACTCTGGATTCCAACATCTTGGGTTCAAAATTAATGTGCATGAAATCATTCACTTACAAAGGAAGCTTTGTCTCAACCACATCAATTACTCATTTAGGAGATTAGCCACGTTTCTCTGTGATTTGCTTCAGTTCCTTTGGAAAGGCTGCTGTGATGTCTACACTTGCTCTCCCCCCCCCCCCCCCCCAAATAAAGACATTATACAGGCCTGCACGTTGCTCAACAATTCAAACTAACCATGGCTGCTTTGAATGTGTCAGCACTTTCATAAGATTCATCACTCCCTTTCACATGGTTTTACCCCCAAGGCCAGCTGCAACAATCTCTTCTTTCACAGATCATTAAATTTGGCAACACATGGTCTTGATTCTGATCTTTTAACCACATCCTTAACCATTTTTTTTCATTCCCTTCATTATATTATCTCTGCCTGATGTAACATAGGCAACATTTTTACAGGAGTTAAATTCTATTATAACTGATAACGGTTTATTTCCATAAGAGTACTAAACAACATACATATTGCAATTTAACATTTACAACAATTTATATAGATTGCAAAGAAAAGGAAGTAGACAGCATTCAAAGAAGTCTGTGTAACCACTGCGGTTAACTACAAGGTCTGATCGTCTCAAAAGGAATCCACTAAATAGCTTACTATGGTCCATTTAAAGGCTTGTGTCAACAAAGTACACAGATCAGATATCAATCTTATTGACAAAGTCACACCTGTGATTTCATTTGCCATTTTCGACATAATATTACTACAGGAAAACTGCAGTATTTTACAACTTCTATATAGAATACTAAAGAAATAGATTTGATTGCTATTATTAAGGGAACCTATTCTTCCTGTCTCCCCCCCCCCCCCCCCCACCCAGAGGGGGGAAAAAACCTATAATTGAGCAAAATTACCGTACGGAATTAATTGCATTATTGTGAAAATTTATCAACTGAACATTCATTTATCAAGTACCAGCGGTATTGCAGCAATTACATTGTCTCATTGCTGATGATGCATTTCAGAAAATACAAATGCTCTTTACAACTCTAACTTTTCAGCTTCCTAATCTACCCAAGTACTCCCAATGATGCACTTCATTAAGTAATGTTTCCAACAATAATGTAGTGTTCAAATTTTGACCCTCAGAACAAATGAGCTTCAACAGCAGCCATTTTTCATGCAAGGCTGTAGACTATTTAAAGGCAAGTGCCCTTGAGTTGTCAACAGGGAATTTGAGTTTTTAATTTACTTAAACCCTTATAATTATCACCAAGCATTTTATGCAATTGAATTATTTTTCCAAATGGCTCCGAGTCTAAACATTATTAATGTACTTGACGCCCCAGACCAAAGAAGTTGTTCCAGCCCAGTTTTATATTTTGTCAAATCATGTACGGATTATTCTGGAGACACTGCCTCAGCAATAGTTCTCCTAATGCTTCCTCTTTGTCTGAATTTTGCTGCCTCGCATGATCGTATAGTCTGGCAAGATCAGCTGTCTACATCGACTCCAGTTTGTTTCCAGAATCATGTGTGGGTAATTTAGATTGAGAATGAGTCTGGTGAATCAATTTTTTTAATATTACATGCAATTAATTATCTACATTCAATTTATAATGTAAAAACATTTTAAACCATGCTTTTTTGTCACAAAATATAGTTTGGAATTTCTTTATACCTTCAGCAACTTTGTTGCCAGCTTCAAGACATTATTCACCAAGTTTAGCTCTTCCTTTTTGTTAGGTTTCTTTTCCATCTTCAAATATAAATTAATCTAGTGAAAGGAAGAACCATTGGTAAATAGACAGCCAATCTCTGAAAGTTGATGTTTGCATTTTGTCAACATATGCCATAACAATTTTAATACAATTTGAATACGATTTTAATACAATTTGCATTGAGAAAATCAACATGTAACTTTAGTCTGATTTTGCCACTGGTAACACCAAAGGAAACACAGAAAGCTTCACATGCACCTCCTCAGAGAGTTGTGAATCTGTGGAATTCTCTGCCACAGAAGGCAGTGGAGTCCAATTCATTGGATGTTTTCAAGAGAGTTAGATTTAGCTCTTAGGGCTGAGGAAATCAAGGGATATGGGGAAAAAGCCAGAACCGGGTACTGATTTTAGATGATCAGCCATGATCATATTGAATGGCGGTGCTGGCTCAAAGGGCCGAATAGCCGACTCCTGCACCTATTTCCAACGTTTCTATCTACTGCATCCAGTATTCCCAATGTGGACTCCGGTACATCGGTGAGACCAAGCATAGATTCGGGACCGTTTCGCCGAGTCCTTTGCATGCAAATTACGCGACCTCGTGGTCACGTTGAGGCGTACGGGCATCGTATGGCCGTGCGGGGCCGGTCCAACTTAGAAGTGTGGAGGGGTATGTAGTTATGCGCGACATCGCGCGGGACTCCAAAATTTTTGTAGTGAACGAAATCTTCACGCGCCAACGGCCTGTCGTGGAACTGACAGCCAAAGTGGGACAGGCCCAAGACCCTGGCGCGACGCAACGTCTCACCTTCAACAGCAGCAGAAGCAGGCAAACGATCGCCGAACTCGGCCTGGGGCTCACGGCCATTGCGGTCCGGATCCGCCCCCACTTCTACTCCCAGAGCAGGGCCAAGAAAATTGAAGATAGACACAAAAAGCTGGGTAACTCAGCTGGACCGGCAGCATCTCTGGAGAGAAGCAATGGGTGCCGTTTGGGGTCAAGACCCTTCTTTTCAGACTGAAGAAGTCTCGACACGAAATGTCACCCATTGCTTCTCTCCAGAGATGCTGTCGGTCCCGCTGAGATACTCCAGCTTTGTGTCCATCTTCAAATGACGTCACGCGTTCCAGACGGCTGTGCGTACGCATGTAATAACGCCCGACCTTCGCAGGACCATCACGGCTCAACGTGACCACGAGGCCGCGTAATTTGCGTGCCAAGGACACGTAAGTGGCCCTTTACTCTTGGTCCGCCAAGACCTTCTAGATCTCCCACATTCACACGCAAATTGGAGGAACAGTACTTCATATTCCGCTTTTTTACCTTACAACCACGCAGTATGAATGTTGAATTCTCTAACTTTAGGTGACTGGTACACTTCTCTCTCCCCACCCCTCGCTTTTTCAGACCCCCCCCCCCGTGACACGCACATGATGCGCGCATGGCGTGTGGTGAGGCGTGGTGGCGTAGGCAGTGACGCGCATTCGCGTCCCACGATTTTGGGATACACAAAATCTTTGCTCGCCACCTGCGTGACGCACAAATGACGCCCAAGTGGGACAGGCTCTTTACTCCTGCTGTTTGTGTCTCTCTTTAGATACGAGCCTGAAATAGCAACTGCATTTCTCTCTGCCCAATATGTGGGATACTTACAAATTGTTCTGCTTTTATTTCAAATTCATAGCATTCACAACATTTTACTTTTATGGTAAGAAATTCATGCCCATTTAAAAAAATAAAATATCAGAAAATGAATTAGTTGATTACCTGCTCTGTCAGTAATATTGAGGTATTGCTGTATTTGTTATTTGTCTCAGATCCAAGCATGACAAATCTCAATAGATACAATGTTAATGGGATACACCAGATCACCAACTCCCAATTGTAGTGAAAATCAAGGAAAGTTTCATGGATATGAAGCAGCTGCAAAATAAAGAGAAAACGGGTAAATTAAAAATAACTCTACGTTTGTTTTCTTCCAACAATTTGATAACCTCATTTTTATTCATTATATTCCATTTGCCATGTCCTTCCCCATTCAATTGCTGTACCATTTTATTATGTAGTCACTGAACATCTTTTCTGGTCCATTATTCAATAACATCACGACTGTCCTTGAAATTGATGTCATTATCCTACATGGACACAACAATCCTTAATATCTAAAAACATACTATTCTTGATCTCAAATATATTCATTGACTGAGCCTCCACAGCCTACTTCATAGTGAATTCCAAAAATTCATTATGCAGAATTTTGTTTTTCTTAATTTCATCCGTCATAAATGGACTACCCCTTATTTAGATACTCTGACCTCTGGTCCTACACACACAGCTAGGAGAAAGTATAATTCCACATGTACCCTGTCAAGCCCCTTAAGCCCCTAATTGTTTGCAGAATCTACAGATTAACTTTCAGTGAATGCATACAATGGCACATGTCCCTCTGTACACCAATGCATTTCAGTTAGAACATAATTTTATAAAGCAGGATTACAAGGGTAGGAATCTCTAGATTACTCCCAGTGCTACATGCTCGTGAGGATCGGAATAGGAAGATAGGACAGATGAATGCGTTGCGTAGGAGTTGTTGCAGGGGGAAGTGATTCAAATGTTTGTGGGACCAGGCCCTCTTCTGCAGCAGAGGTGACCTGTACAAGAGGGAGGGTTACACTTGATCTGGAGGAGGAACCATTATCCTGGCAGGCAAGTTTGCAAGTGCTACCAGGGAGAGTTTAAAGCAGATTGGCAGGGCGATGGGATCCAAAGCAGTACTTCGGTAGGTGGTAGACTAGAAATCAATGCAGGTCAATAACAGCAATGACAGGACAGGCAGGGATTGAGGAAAGAGGTTTGGATTAAATTGCATTTACTTCATTGCTAGAGGTTTGACAAGTAAGGCAGATGAACTCAGCATGTAGAAACACGTGGGACTTCATTACTATTACAGAAACGTGGTTGAGGGAGGGACAAGATTGGCAGCTTAATGTTTCAGGATATAGATGTTGCAGATGAGATACAGAATTGCGTAGAGACAGAGGAACGGTTTTATTGATTAAAGAGAACAGCACCCAGTAGCTTGAGGTGACATTACTGAGAAATTGTACAATTAGGCTATATGTAGTGGGCCCGACAAGGGAGAGGGAATAACTTGGTGTACTTTTGGGAACAATGTAAGAAATAAGGGAGATGGGTGGAAATTAATACTTAAACTTTTTTTTTAAAAACAAGAAAAAAAAAAATTGTGTCAAGTATAATCTCACCTGTGCGCAGCAAATAAATACCACAGATAGAGTCAACAAGAATGCAGATGAAACAATAACATCAACTGATCGCTGAGGACCTCGTCTCTGTTTTAAGAGATTAATAACTGAATTAATATTTTACAAGGTACAATTTTTAACTTATATATATATATATATATATGCTGGTTACTACAAACATTTAAAAATCACTAAAAATGTAAAAACATTTAATAAATGACCAGAAAGTAAGGATCAGTAGTCCTCACTGATACATAACTTCCTGTAGAAAAGCTTGATTACAGTTTAAAAATCGTAAACTTATCTATAGGTTACTTAGCGAAATGTCCTTATGTACATATTAACTGGCTAGTTGAATTTGTACCTGCATTTTTCTACAGATTTTAGTACAAGATACAGATACAATCTATGAACCAATAAAACTCTCTCTCTCTGAAACTCCTGTAACATATTTTTTTTTTTAAACACTTTTTTATTGACACACCAGTAAAATGTTTTTTTTCCCCTCAGCTGAGTTCCATAAATACTTTTAATCAAAAAAAGACACAAAGTGCTGGAGTAACTCAGCGGGTCAGGCAACATCTCAGTATGTAGGATCTCTGGATCGAACATGGATAGGTGACGTTGCCAGTCAGGACCCTTATTCAGACTAATTGTTGTGGGGGGAAGAAAGCTGGAAGAGAGGACGGGCAGAACAAGGCCTGGCAAGTAATAGGTGGATTCAAGTCGGGGGCTGGGGTGGGGTTGATAGGCAGATGGTTGGACAAAGGTAAAAGGTGAAAAGACAGAAGGTATGAGACACGGGGAGGAGGGAGAAGTAGCTATATGTCCAGGTGGGGTGCAGGGCAGAGAGGAGGGTAAATCAAGAGCAGGAAGGTTGTTGCTTAACTTCATAAATGTTGATCAGACCTCAGCTGGCGTGTTGTGTGCAATTCTGGTCGCCACACTATATGAAGGATTTGATAGTGCTGAAGGAGGTGCAGAGGAGATCACCAGGATGTTGCCTGGGATGAAACATTTGAGTTAAGAGGTGAGACTGGAGTACGTAGGTCTGTTTTCCCTGGAGCACAGGTTAAGAGGGGACATTGGGTTGAGGTATAGAAAATTTGTTAAAGATATCAATAAGGTAGATTGCAGCAATCCTTTTCCCCTTATCAGGAGTAAATCTAGACAACATAGATTTAGAGCAGGCATTGAAAGATTTGGAGGGAGTCGAAGGGTGGTGAATATTTTTACTGCACTGCCTGAGAGAATAGTGAAAGCAGAACTGCTAACATTTAAGAGATGTCTGGATGATCCCTCGGATCACCTGGACATTGAAGGCTAGAGGATGGCATTATTATGAATGGGTGTCCACTGATTTTCTGGATATGTTGGGCTGATTGGCCTGTATTTCAGTAATAGAAAGCCAAAGAGCAACAGATCACGGTTAAACTCATCAATATTTGATATCCTTACTGCCTGCTATTCTGTGGCACACCAGTGCGTCAGCAACAGCAAAAGTCTAAATTATATGCATAGGCAGAAATATTCAGGATTCTATCAGCAGCAGGATATGGTATGAAGCACACAGCACATGTACAAAGGTACCATACAAATTAAATGATTATTCTAACATCAGAGGGAAGATGTACTCTTACCATCCTAACGTGAAATTACAGTTTGGTCACTTTATTCTAAATGGTGTCAAAGTGTCTTCTTACCCCAAAGAAAAAAAACAATGTAAACTGCAGTCACAAAATTAAACACAAAATGCTGGAGTAACTCAAAGGGACAGGCATTTCTGGATAGAAGGAATGAGTGATGTTTCGGGTCAAAACCCTTCTTCTGTAGGAGTGTGCAGAAAAGCCTTGACCCACAACGTCACCCATTCCTTCTATCCAGAATGCTGCCTGTCCTGCTGAGTTACTCCAGCATTTGTGTCTATCTTCAGCCAGCATCTGCAGTTCCGTCCTACACATCACAAAATTAAATCTAGATCCTAGTCATCTGCTATATAATATCCAAGAAAATAATATCCATTTATATAAAAAAGAATCTCCATGTACATTCTTCAAGGTCGGCAGAGCAGCAGCAGGTAAAGGAGTTCGGGGATTGGCTGAGAAGGTAATCTCTTGGGGAGTTTCAGTTTTTTTCAGGAGCGAGTGATTTAAAAACCTGTCGGGGCCAGCCTGCAACACATACCTTCAAGGTCGGGAGAGGAGCGGAAGGTGAAGGAGTGCGGGGATTGGCTGAGGAATTTAATAAGCAAATCGGTAAGTTAGCGAATTAGTCGATTTATCAGCTAATATAAGCAAAGTTTGCTCTAGGGGAGCGGCCTGTCGGGGAGCGGCCTTTTCGAGGGAAGTCCCTTGTGAGAAAAGTGCAAGTCTTTGGCTCGAGAGTCTTCGGCGAGGAGGCTGAGGGAGGAGACTATGCCAAAAGTTGGAGAAGGTGAGATGCAGTGAAGAAATGACAGGTAAGCTGATTCAGTGTGATGCTTGCAGGAGGTGGGAGGTCAGGGACACTGTTGGTGCCTCTGGCTGCTACAACTGGGGAAAGTGTGTCCAGGTTCAGCTCCTGAAGGACCGTGTTGGGGCACTGGAGAGGCTACTGGATGACCTCAGGATCATCCGGGGAAAAAGCGAGTTTCCTGGACAGGACCTACAGTGAGATCGTTACACCGAAGGAACCAGAAGAGAGAAGGTGGGTGATGATGAGGAAGGGAAGGAAGCTTGGAGTACAGGCGACCCCAGGGGATGTACCTCTTGAAAACAGGTTCACCCTCTTGGAAGCTGTCAGGACAGAAGACACTGCCATTCTGAGCGGGGGACAGGTCTGCGAGTCAAAACGTGGCACTGAAGCAAAGCCAAAGAGACAGTCCCATGGTAGTCTGGGACTCTATCGTGAAAGGTAGAGACAGGGGTTTCTGTGGGAACAGGCGGGATTCAAGGATGGTGTGTTCCTCCCTGGTGCCAGGATCCAAGACGTCACGGACCGATTGCACGGCATCCTCAAGGGTGAAGGTGAGCAGCCGGAAGTAGTAGTGCATGTCGGCACAAATGACATCGGGGATAAAGTGAAAAGAGATTCTGCAGCGTGACTTTAGAGAGCTCGGAAGAAGGCTGAAAAGCAGGACCTTCAGGGTGGTTATCTCCGGTTTGCTTCCAGTTCCTCGTGCTGGTGAGGGCAGGAACAAGGAGGTAGAGGATCAGAATGTGTGGCTGAGGAGCTGGTGCAGGGGGCATGAATTTAGATTCTAGACCACTGGGATCTGTTTTGGGGTTAGGGTGAATTGTACAAAAGGGACGGATTGCACCTTAACAGGCAGGGGACCAGCATTCTGGCAGGCAGGTTTGCCACTGCTGCACAGGTGGGTTTAAACTAAATAGTGGTGGGGACGAGATAAATTGGAAATACAAGGAGCCATTAAGAGGTAATGGTAGACAAGTTGAACAGGTACTTTGGATCTGTCTTCACTAAGGAATCTCCCAGATGTACTAGTGTCCAGAGGACCCGGGGTGATGGAGGAACTGAAGGAATTCCACATTAGGCTGGAAATTGTGTTGGGTAGACTGATGGCTGATTAAAACCCCAGGGCCTGATGGTCTGCATCCCAGGGTACTTAAGGAAGTGGCTCTAGAAATCATGGATGCATTGGTGATCATTTTCTATAGATTCTATAGAATTCAGTTCTAAAGATTCCGGATCAGTTCCCGTGGATTGGAGGGTAACTAATGTTATCCCACTTTTTAAGAAAGGAGGGAGAGAGAAAACAGGGAATTATAGACCAGTTAGCCTGATATCGGTGGCTCGATTAATCTTCTGGAATTCTTTGAGGATGTAACTAGGAAAATGGACAAGGGAGAGCCAGTGGATGTAGTGTTGCTGGACTTTCAGAAAGCCTTCGATAAGGTCCTACATAGGAGATTAGTGGGCAAAATTAGAGCACATGGTATTGGGGGTAGGGTACTGACATGGATAGAAAATTGGTTGGCAGACAGGAAATAAAGAGTAGGGATTAACGGGTCCCTTTCAGAATGGCAGGTAGTGACAAGTGGGGTACCGCAAGGCTTGGTGCTGAGACCGCAGCTATTTACAATATACATTAATAATTTAGATGAAGGGATTAAAAGTAACATTAGCAAATTTGCAGATATGGGGAGAAGGCAGGAACGGGGTACTGATTGTGGATGATCAGCCATGATCACAGTGAATGGCGGTGCTGGTTCGAAGGGCCGAATGGCCTACTCCTGCGCCTATTTTCTATTGTGTCAGCCAATGTTACATTGGAATTACACTTTTTTGTCAATATTCAATATAGAAAACTATCCCCATATTTATAACAAAATGGACCTTGTCAGTCTGATAGTATCATTGAATTTAAGAAAACTTCTTTAAGTGTTTCAAACTTATTTTTTCCCATCCTAACCCAACTGTCCATTGCCCAAAACAAGAGTTATTCCCAAACAACATACATACTCCGTATTATTATTCACAGCAAATTCTATTAATGGGCATCAACATGTGTCTTTTAATGCCTTATAAACCTGGTCTGACAAAAATACCACAATTGTGTTCCGAGGACAAATGCCTATCCACATAATGTGCTATTGATCTCAAACAACATACCAGGAGAATGGAAATTTAAAGGCAATATCAACACCAAATATCAGTTTAATTTATTTCAATTATCTGGGCCTTTCATTGGGAATGATAAAGTTTATGGGACAGGTGAAAGGGCAGCACAATCGGCTCTCTGATCTGAAATCCAAAATGAACAGTTTCTCACTGTGGTTCCCTTCTTTCATTTGCCATGATAACTTCCAGCACTCATCTGACAGGGATGTGGAAATTCCGGAAGCATAGTGTCCCTGACATGGCCACTAGGCACAACCAAAAGCTTTAATCCATAAAGAAAGCCATTTCTCAAGCACTCTAGGGATCCTCGATGGAGTTATTGTGGAATGCAGATGCATTTAGATTCAAAATTTGACAATGTTCAATTTACCTTGAGATATGAACGTAATGAAAGCCAAATTTTTATATTTTGCACTTTCTTGAGACGAAAATGTGGAACTTCAGATTTTCTGGCCCGTCTTGCTGAGGTCAAATGGCCAAAAAGTTTGGCTAATAGCAATCTCTATGAAACAAAAGGCAAGTTGTTTAACTATTCCTTGAAGTTGCAACAAGGAACAGAAAATATAATTATAATCTATCATTAAATAGTAGGGTTGTTGAAAAGATTGGCTCAGATTTAATGTACATTTAAACAAAAACACATTCACCGCCAAAACATTATTGCCCAAGCCTATTACACCAATATATCCGTTGAATCTTATTAGCATGTGTTGAAACAAAAAAACATCGCCACCGCCCCTTGAACACTATTTTGTTTCAGTAAACTCTTAAAACTTTTTAAATGATTAGACAGCCAAATGAAAGCCTTGTATATGCATAGCACCATTATCTCTTTCACCTTGGCTGAAACAGTTTTATAGCCAATGGAGCACTTCTGAAATAGACAGAATTTTAACAAATTCAGCAGCAAAATTGTTTTCACTAGGTTTGCACAAAGAGCAACGATATAATTACCAAATAATGAACCTTAATGATGTGGATTAAAAGAGAAATATTGGCCAGGTCACCAGATACACACCATTTCTTTTCCCAGGCCATGGAATTTTCCATTTCTGCTCGACGCAGTAAACCAGGCCTCACATTAACACCTAACATGAAGGATGACCCTTCTGACATTACTTCCTTAGTTTATTAGCATTCTTTTTATATTTAACCCTCTTTTCAAGTACTAGAATCCTGAAACTTTGCTGCATGGGCAACCTAGGACACAGGGGTTAATAGAGAGAAATTGGGAAACTTTATTGAAGCATAGTAGTTTTAGAGGAGATTTCTAAGAATGTCCAAATTACAAGGGGCCTTCTGAAGTAAATAGGAAAAACTACCCATTTGTCAAAGAGTTGGTCAACATAAACTGAAGATTATCATTAAATATATAAAAGTTAATTTATCTTTAGGACATAATAAGTGTCCAACTACAGACAGTGCAAAATGGGAGTCCAAGAAACAACATTTTAAAAACACATGCAGTCAAGTGAGACAAAGTGAACAGCTATATTACAAGGCCTGTGCAGGGACAACTGTCTTAGTAAAGTTGCCAAACATTACTCATTTATCTCTGGGTTAATTTATCTAGTCATGTTCATACATCAAAATCAGCTTCTTTGACTTCTTGTTCCTGGCCAATCATGGTCAAATATGATTAGAGTAATTTCATAAACTTATGTTCTAGTATATTAAAGTAACTGAGAAATATAACATAAGTCAATCAAGATTCTTCATAAATCAATTTAATACTTGAAATAACCTGCTTACTTGTTTATATGTTCTCTCAGCTACACACAGCATGAAGAAAAAGATCCACATGAGGCACACACGCACCACAAAGCTTATGATGATCATAACAGTTAGATTTGCATTTGAACCAAATGCAATAAAAAAGAGTTCCGCAGCAGACAGGGATACGAGTTGCTCTACATCCTTCTGCTGAAAGAGTCTGAACAAAACTGGTGTGATGCCAAGAATCAGAGAAACCAAATTCCCAAATAGCTGGTAACCAATACCTTGTTTGTAGCTGTTAACCTGTTAGATGATTAAAGAATAGTAAAGTTACACATGTTCAAAACAAAAGAATTGGCGAATCATTATCTGTGAATCATACAAATTGCGGATAAAAAACAAAAATTAATTCACTAGAACATCAGAGCCTGTTAGACTAAATAAAATTCCAATACTTCTAAGAAATGTTCAGAGCAACTGTGTTATCAGCTAATGGAAGATAACTTTTTCCCCAAAATCTAAGCTGAATTTTGTGCTTGCATTTTCATTTCCTGCTTCCTGCTATTTCAATCCGAATCATTTACGGGTGTTCCCCAGGTTATTAACACCCAACTTATTAATAGCCCTATATATGAACAGGCTTCCATAAAATTGTTAAATTTTAAAGTTTCTATTAATATTAAATTCAAAAGTTTCCATAATATTATTAAATTCAAAGGTCAACTTTACATATTTATTTATTCCTACAAATGGCAGAAACAGTTTCCTCTCTCTTGGCTTTTAGTAATTGTTCTTTCTTAACAGTCTCGTGCTTTTTATGCCATTCATTACTAAGTTGTGGAGTGATTTTTGTACTCTTTCCGATTTACGGAGAAAAATCTACTTATGGACATCTGTAAAAACAGAACCCGTTCATTGACTGGAAACAGCCTGCATTGCATGTATTATATTCCATTGCTAATTAGTACTTAATGTGGGCAGTAAACAGGAGAGACAATCCTTTGAACTGTAGTCATGTACTCACTCTTTTCATAATCATGCCACTGATTTCCATCACAGACATATCTGCTTTCTTGCATTCGTTGCATTCCCAGACAATTGCACTTACTCTTTCGAAGCTTATACTGGAACTGTGAAGCCATGGTAAATGATTCTAGAAAAGGACAGATATTATTTAAAAAGCATACTATATAATAATTTTTTTCTCTTTAATTTGTTTTTTGTGTAAGCAATGTTTATTGCCTGAAGCTGACTCACACAAACACCATCTCACTTTTACTTTTAACACCAATTGGACATACCATTCCTAAAATCAATAAATTACAAAATTTCTTAGCAAAATACATGAACTAAGTCCACTAGATCTATTTGTAAATACGCAATCTAAATTTACCCTGGTGACATGGCTGTTTTCTTTAGTGTTTTTTCCCATCTCCCTGGTGTCTAAATTTCTGGCATGGACTTTTAGTAAAAATGTTACGTAACAGAGTTCATTTTTCCACAACTTTTCTTTTGTGTTACTGCCATGGAATTCAGATTCCTAAAAAACAATCCACAGCCAATATGTGGTGAACTAGATTTCAACTGCGAAATGCCAGGTACAATTGGGAGGTTTGTTGATACAATGGTTAATATTGCAAACTAAGCTCCAGGAAATAGTTCATTCCTGATTTCAGGCACTGTACATGCAGAATTTACCTGCACTCATGACGTATTAGGCTTCCTCTCATACATGCCAATAGATTAACTGGCTATGATAAATTACCCTTTAGGTGCAGGTTAATGGAAAAGGGAAGTAGAGAGGAATTGAGGAGTAGATGAGAGAAAGAATAACTTGCAGGAGAACAGGGAAATAAAGGGAGGTGGGATGACTGGGACAGTTTCCTTGGGAGCAGGGATGAACCAGATGTGCAGATTATCACTTCTATCACAATACAGGAGAAAATAACATGTCACAACAGTGATAATCAAATGTCATGATCAACTTAAACAGTGCAGCCATCTTAACCAATATCTTTAATAAGTTCATGGTTTCAAGGTCCCTAATGTCAACAACCTTGAGTTCACCACTGAAAAAAGACTTCAGAGTTTCTGCCATACCAACAACATAGATGTGACAGCAGGACAGGAACCAGAAATTGCACAATGAATTTCTCTATGAACCCCCAAACCCAACGAGTAGACAAATGGAATTTGCCATCTCCCCGGCATCACTTGACCCCAGGGACGCCGGGGAGATGGCAGCCCTGCCGGCAGTCTGTTCGTTTTTTTCATCTTTTGTTGTTTTTAGCATTTGATGAGAGTTTGTTTTAATGTACTTTGGTTTGTTTTGTGTGGGGGGAGGGGGGGGGGGGATCGGGGGAAACTTTTTTTCGGGTTCCTATCTTCCCAGAGATGTGATAAATTTTCAGATCACATTCTCCGGACTCTGCGGCCTATCATCGATGGAGTTGGAAGCCTCCTCGGACTGTCATGAGCACAAGCGAGGGGCGCGGACTTAACATCAGAGCGGATCCCTTGCCTGGGATCGCTCCCACTGCGGCCTGCGGACATACCCATCAAGAGATCACAGTCTCGGGTGAGGCTAGTCGGGAGCTCCAACGCCGCAGAAGGTTCGACCAGCCCCGACGTGAGGTTCGATCGTCCAGCACGGGGAAGCTGACAATCCCCCGATGCTGGAGCTTGATCGCCTCGACGCGGAGGCCCCGAACGCAGCCGGCTACGGGAGTCAAGATCGTTCCGTCAACAGAAGGCTCGAGGCCCCCAACCAAGGAAGAACAAAAGGAGGGACGAACTTTATTTCGCCTTCCATCACAGTGAGGAATGTGTAGGAATCACAGTGGTGGATGTTCATGTTAAAATGTGTTTTTGAGTTTGTTGCTTCGGATTGTATGACTGACCTGGCCAGTGAAATTCCTCGTATGTCGCAAAACATACTTGGCAAATAAAATCCGATTCTGATTGATCAGATGGATGAAGCAACAAAAGCACACAAATTAGGGTAGAACAGTTCATTTGAATGTCTTGCCTGCACTAAACTTTGTATTTGTGATGCTCCTCCTGGTCAAGGCACACTGCATATCACTTACAAAATGGTTAAAGCAAACTGCTAAAGTTCCTTACACAATACCTTAATTAATCTTCAATCCCCCTAAACCAGCACAATGGTCAAGAACAGCTATCCTGTGGGAGCACCATGATGACCTATACAATTTCTCTTCAACTTGTATACCAATGTAACATGATAATTTAAAAAGAACTGCAGGTGCTGGAAATCTAAAAACAGAAAAACACTGGACATATGCAGGTCAGGCTGCACCTATGGGATAAAAAGAGTTAACAACTTTCTTCAGAACATGGAAGGAGAAAAAAGCTTATTAGGCTAGAAGGAAATTGGGAAAGAGGATGTCTATGATAGAGTAAACCCAGGGCGAGCATGAAGATAAGCTGTGAACAAGCAACACTTGCCTAACATGAACATTTATCATTGCTCGTTCATTGTCACTAGGTCACTACCCTGGAATTTCCTGCCAAACACCAAAGAAGGCACCATCACCACAAGATTACATCAATTTTGTAAGGTGGACCAACTGCATCTACTCATGACAGCTAAACATTGATAAGTTGGTATGGTCTTGCTCAGGCCATAAAAATAATTAGAAAAACAAAAACTGATTTATAACAACTGTACATGCCTATACAATATCGCCACATCCCCCCCCCCCCCACCCTCCTCCACCCATTGGAAAATAATAAAAAAAATACAGGATGCAATTGTATAACTGCAGACTTTAAATCTTAATCTAATGAACATCAATTAAAAATATGTAAAGAATGCTGAAACAAACCAGGTGAAATGGATCATCTCGGTACTCCTTTTTTCCAGAAGAAGTCAAGTGGCTATTCTCTCCTTCTGTCTCACTAGTGCAGGAAGTACGGCATTCAGCACACTGCAGAAGGTCTTCCCACAATACATCTTCGGTTTCCGATTCCTGGCGTGTGCTTTCTGAATCTTGCCTAGAACTTCGTGAACTGCAACTAGTGGCAGATTTAGCAATCTCCTGTAAAACGGTGTGACATAAAATAGTGAGATGTCAGAATTTAATATATGTATCACTCCATTTAATATGATCATCAGAATTGTTTCATGACCTCTTAGTTTAGAAATACAGCGGGGAAACAGGCCCTTTGGCCCATCAAGTCCACGTCGACCATCTCCTACCCGTTCACGTTAGTTCTGTGCTATCCCACTTTCTAATCCACTCCCTGTAAACTTGGGACAATTTGCTGAGGCTAACTAACTTGCATGTATTTTGGATGTGGGAGGGAACCAGACTACCCAGAGGGAATCCAAGTGGTCACAATGAGACTGTGCAAACTTCACACAGACAACATCCGAGGTTAGGGTCGAACCCGGGTCTCTGGCACTGTGAGGCATCAACTCTGCCAGCTGCGCCATTGTGCTGTCCTTAATAAGGGTTTTGACATTCAAGCACATATAGAAGACCACATCAGAAATGTGTAGAAAATGTCCATTGTGTAACATAAAGAACTAGAATAATGCATCCACCATTGAAGTCAATTTAAAATATTAACACGCCCATCTGCCGCGCATTTACTTAGATAATGCAACACTGATCTTTCATGATAAAATAAATGCTAATAGGTGTTAGGTATTGGATCTATCATCAATGCCATTGTTGCTCCCTGTACTTGTACCATATTGAAATATTGTATAAACATTTCAGGGCTTAACAGGTTTGAAGACCTTTTGAGGAATAAATGGATTATAACCTCAGTAATGTAGTGTCTTTTGTATTGGTGAGATTTTCTGTTCCGTAATACACAGTCACTTGAGGTTCGGTCAACACAGCGATGTTGTGCGAATGCTTGGACTCCAGCTTCCCCATCTTCATCACTTGAAACATCATCTGATACATTTACAACTGCTCTAGCTCCTTCCTATTTAAAATATGAAAATGAGCAAAGCCATGTAAATAAAACAATTTAGCAGAATTTACTCCTCACATTAATACAAGTCTTATGCATTGACATTCAACAAGATTTGAACATTTACTCATTCGTCAAGAAATGACTGTTCAGGGAGACATCTTACAAGTGAAAAGCTGGCCACAAAAGCATTGACTTCTTACGAAATGTCCCAGCTCATTCTATCACTTCCCATCTTGTATACTCCTCCCTGCTTGCACATCACCTTGGATTGATGCAGTTTTCCCAAACTGAGATCTAACAACACTATATCCCACCGTCATTCTTGATCCTCCACTCTGCTCCCCTACTATAATATTAATTTCTATAGCCTATAACACAACCTGCCATGACTAAACAGGTGATCATCATTAATCATAACCCCACAATTCATTGTTTCAATTCCAAAAGAAAAATTATCCATACTGGAAACAACCCCAGACTACTTATCTCCATTAATAAACTCCAACACTTTCCCATGAAAATCACTCCACTATTACTGGAACAGCAAGATAAGATTCTGCTTCACTGTTCTGTTAAATTTGAGTGCAAACTAAACAATGGAAGTTGGAAGGTGAAACAAATTCTTACTGACTTTAATAATAACTTTATTTATAAAGCACTTTAAACAACTACAGTTGCCACAAAGTGCTGTACATGAGAAATCATGAACAAAAAGCTATTACAAACAATTAAAAACCATTAAAAACCGTAAAACGAAGGACTATAAAAAACACACTAAAAATTAAAAGACATTAAAAGCACTAAAAACAGGAGCAATGCCTCAGCCAGTGTCGAAAGCCAAAGAATAAAAATATGTTTTTAGGGAGGATTTGAAGATGGACAGTGAGGGGGCCTGTCTGATGTGCAACGGCAAGGTGTTCCAGAGTGCCGGAGCAGCAACAGAAAAGGCTCTATCCCCTCTGAGCTTCCGCTTAGACCTTGGTACCTCAAGGAGCAGCTGATCAGCTGACCTGAGGCACCGGGCAGGAGCATATAGGTGGAGCAGCTCAGAGAGGTAAGGCGGGGCGAGCCCATTCAACGATTTAAAAACAAATAAAAGAATTTTGAAATGAACTCGAAAGTGCACTGGGAGCCAGTGTAGGGAGGCCAAAATTGGCGTAATGTGCTCCCTCTTTCGAGTTCCAGTCAAAAGGCGAGCGGCAGCATTTTGAACAAGCTGGAGACGAGCCAATGAAGCTCGTGCGACTCCAGAGTAGAGTGCGTTACAGTAATCCAGCCTAGATGTAATAAAGGCATGGATTACTGTTTCAAAATGCTCCCGCTCGAGAATGGGCTTCACCTTTGCCAGCTTCCTTAGGTGAAAGAAGCTGGACTTAACCACCGCTCCTATTTGTTTGTCTAGTTTAAAATCACCGTCCATCCTAAAACCCAGGTTCAAGACGGTTGGCTTTACAGACAATGCCAGTGGACCCAAGTCAACAAAGGGAGGTTCACGGCAGCCATTGGGGACAAACAAAATCACCTCTGTCTTCTCTTCATTAAGTCCCAGAAAGTTTAAGGCCATCCAGGACTTAATGTCCTCAAGACAAGACAGAAGTGATTTTAAAGAATAGTCTTCCTCTTTCCTGAGTGGCATATATAACTGGCTATCATCCGCATAAAAGTGAAAGGAGATGCCATGCCTTCTTAAAATTGAGCCCAGAGGAAGTAGGTATAAGGAGAAGAGCAGGGGCCCTAAAATTGAGCCCTGTGGAACCCCATATACCAAGGGAGTGGAGGAGGATTCAAAGCCAGCAAGGCTTACCCGCATGGTTCTGTCTGCCAGATAGGACCTGAACCATCCCAGGGCACTGCCACAAATGCCCACTTGGTGCTGTAGTCTGGAACTTTGGGATTCTTCCAATCCCTAACCATAGCTGAATTTCCCCAGCTGTTGCATACAAATGTTGATCTGGGTTTCGTAAGATTTTGTTTTTAACTCTTCATTAACCACTGGATTAAAGACCATCAAGTGGAAGGGGGAAGTAGGGCTTTGGAACCATTAACGAGGATCTAGTTTCCTCAGAGACCTCTATCTGCCTCAAAGTACACCTGCAGAAGACATTATTCTTAGCACTTTCTAATCTTTCAGGTGCTGTTGGGTTCTTTGCATTGACACGATGATTTGCAAGCTCTCCATGTATACACAGTGCCCTTTCCAGGAGGCCAGGATTGGAAGGAACAGAGTGGTAGGAAGAAGTTCTAATATCATTGGAATCCCATTTGGAGAGGAAGACCTCCACATACTTGATTAATTGCTCTGCCCTAGTCTGTTGTCTTCAGATCTACTGGAGAATCACAAGTTAAATCACTGAACATAGGATACACAGCTAGGGACCTGCTGTTGTCCCCAACCTATCAGCATTTTCGTCCTGGTAGGTTTTTGGTCAGGAACACGGATCATTGATGGTCAAATGTTGAACTAAATTCATTTGTCAGAAATAAATATATGCATCACTTTATTTAATATGATCATAAAAATTGTTTGGTACCGTCTTATGGTGGCAATGTGATTTAATGACAAAAGATGAAAGATTTGACTCATTGGAAATGATCATTGCGTACATTTGTATAGCATTTTATTTGTCAATTATCAGCTGATGTCTGATCTTAAGGGCATGCCAGCCGACATAGGTCATTTCATTTTCTAAAGTGACGCAAATGGAATTGAACATTGTCTAATCATCAGCAAATATCCCCTGACTTTATAGTGGCTTCTGACTTTTAGGCTAATGTTTAGCTGATGTTTAGGCTAAGACATTACCCCAAGGAACATTTGCAGTCCTGGCACCAAGATAACTGACATAAACACAACAATCTTTCTTAAAGTGAAGGGAAACTCCAATCGTATCAGATTCACTTGGCTTTATATGGACAGGACCATATAATAACCATATAACAATTACAGCATGGAAAACAGGACATCTCGGCCCTTCAAGTCCGTGCCGAACACTTATTTCCCCCTAGTCCCATCTACCTGCACTCAGACCATAACCCTCCATTCCTTTCCCATCCATATACCTATCAAATTTATTTTTAAATGATAAAATCGAACCTGCCTCCACCACTTCCACTGGAAGCTCATTCCACACAGCTACCACTCTCTGAGTAAAGAAGTTCCCCCTCATGTTACCCCTAAACATCTGTCTCTTAATTCTCAAGTCATGTCCTTTTGTTTGAATCGTCGCTACTCTCAATGGGAAAAGCTTATTCACGTCAACTCTGTCTATCCCTCTCATCATTTTAAAGACCTCTATCAAGTCCCCCCCCCTTAACCTTCTGCGCTCGAAAGAATAAAGACCTAACTTGTTCAACCTTTCTCTGTAACTTAGTTGCTGAAACCCAGGCAACATTCTAGTAAATCTCCTCTGTACTCTCTCTATTTTGTTGACATCCTTCCTATAATTAGGCGACCAAAATTGTACACCATACTCCAGAATTGGTCTCACCAATGCCTTGTACAATTTTAACATTACATCCCAACTACTCTACGCAATGCTCTGATTTATAAAGGCGAGCACACCAAAAGCTTTCTTTACCACCCTATCTACATGAGATTCCACCTTCAGGGAACTATGCACAGTTATTCCTAGATCCCTCTGTTCAACTGCATTCCTCAATTCGCTACCATTTACCATTTACGTGCTATTTTGATATGTCCTGCCAAGATGTAGCACCTCACACTTATCAGCATTAAACTCCATCTGCCATCTTTCAGCCAACTCTTCCAAATGGCCTAAATCTCACTGTATATACTTATTGCCAGAAAGATTCCAGTGCTATAATTATGTTGCACAAGCTGGTTAGAGACACAGGCACAGGTATTGTTTCTTGATCTCACCATCTCCATCAAAGGAGACAGACTATTAACTGACATCTATTATAAACCCACTGACTCCCACAGCTATCTACGCTATATTTTGTCGTGGTTACTGATACTCAAAATTAACACAGGCGACGCAGATAATTCTTCAAGAAGCTTAAACCTTTATTTGCAAATCGAGGCTGGAACACTCAAAGAGTAAATCACTTGAGAGTTCACTCCAAAGAGCTGCTCCTTTTTATGGCATGTTTAACTCTGTATGTCCCATCCCTGGTGCATTTCCATACCCAATCACTTGCAGACATTCCTTTATCGATAACCTATCACTTGCAAACATTCCCTTAGCAATAACCAATCACTTGCATTTACTTTTCTCCTCCTTCCCAGTTATTTCCCATTCCGTAATCCACCCTTATTTAAACCACATGTCTTCCCCTTCTTGAGCCCCTTATTTCTCTTTGCTAGGGCTTGATACAGAGTTACAAAGGTCATACAACTGTCACAACTGATTTAAGCTAATGGCTGCAAGAGAATCTTGGGCCTCCCTTATCTCTTACAAAAACAATCAAACCAGAAAACAAGGGACAAAGGCCTTCACATGGAGCACAAACATGCAGAGTTTCCAAAGTTTTAAAATACAAAGTATAAAAGTCAAATATCTCAAGTATTACAAACACCAAGAAAATCTATATTACTAAAAGAAAATCTAACTTACTCAGAGTCCCCCTTCGCTGCGCAGGACAAGAGGTTTTTCCCATCGATGAAAAATAAAAGAGTTATTAGTGTTTAAATGTTTTGAGATTCTCTCTCCTGAAGCCCATGCCCCTTCCGGAGGGACTATAAAACCAGGAAGTGTTGAGTGCCTCAGTCAGTCTCTGCAAGATGGGAGAGTGAGAGGGTCACGTTTCTCAGTCTGAGCTGTGAATAACACTGAACACATGTCTACTAAACTGTGCGTGGTTTTACTGACCTATCAGTGCCCTTATTGTGGTTTGAAAATATAGTTTGGAAATGCTAAAGCTGTGTTGCCTTTGGTTTGGAAACGCTAAAGTTGCCTTGCCTAATTATAGTTGCCTTGCTTAATTAAAGTTGCCTTGCCTAATTAAAGTTGCCTTGCCTTCTATATAATTAAAAGTCTAATCTTGACCACCTCCTTTTTGGGCTTTATATTGATTTTAGAAAAAGCGCTACCACGTATGGCTGTGATTTTTGGCCATCCAAGGAGGAGGAGCCATCTTGGTGAACGGCTGCTAGCCAGCAGCCGTCCGTTTTAAATCCGTTTTTTTTATAGTTTTTAGTGAGTCCTGTTTTTTTGTTTGTAGGGGATATGGTCTTTTAATGTGGGGGGGTAGGTGTAACTTTATTTCTAGGTCCCTACCTGGTCGGTGTGGCAGCCTTTTCTCCAGGCTGCCCGTCGACCCGTCCTCGTGGCCTACCTGCGGGCTTGGAGCGCCGTTTCCTGGCGGGGACAGCCCAGCACCTCGGCCGCGGCACAGCGTTGGAGCACTGGAGCGGAGCGGAGTGGAGCGGGCGATGTCTTGCCTGGGTCGCCGCGCTGGAGCGACGCGCTGGAGCTCTGGCGAGTTGGACCGCCGAGAGCAACATCTCTGGGCTGCGGGTCTGCGGAGCGGAGAGGCGGCGTGCGGAGAGGCGGCAGTGCGGAGAGGCGGCAGTGCGGAGAGGCGGCGCCGACTTTATCATCGGGAGCCTGGGAGCTCCAAACCGGCGCGGCCTTGTCGGCTTCGGCAGCCGCGGGCTCCAACCAGGAAGCGGCCGTTCCAGGTGGCCCAGCCGCCGAAAGGACTCTCCCGACGCCGGGGCAAGACCACCCGGTGAGAACGGCCAGGGACATCGGGCCTCGAGTGACTATAAAACCCAGAAGTGTGGGCATGGACCAGTCTCTGCAAGATGGAGGAGGGAGAGGTCACAACTCACTGTCTTTAGTGGCCTTGCATCCTGCTTGAAATGGTATGAAACTGCACTTGAATTTGGTGGCCTTGCACCCTGCTTGAAATGGAATTTCAAGGAAAAGCCGTGAGTCAACTGCCAACCCATCAGCCGTGAGTGAGTGGGCTGCCAGCACAACAGGCTTGAGCGACTGAGCCACCAGCCCAAGAATCCATTCGGCCCACAATGTCCATACTAGCCCTCCGGAAACCAGTCCCTTCAGCCCACAACACCCATCCCACCCCGCCCCACTGGCCACCAATATTGGAATTGGTGGAGAGGTGGAATATTGCGTTGGGGGACCAGCCCTCCCGTGTGATGCTGGGACCCAACGGGTCCCACTTAGTCTAGTAAAATAAAAAGATTCTACACTTCTAATTTCTTCCCATCGTGCTTCCTGAAAAGAACTACTTCCCCTACTCCCAATTCCTCCATCTACACCACACCTGCGCCCAAGATGAGGTGTTCCATACCAGGTCATCGGAGTGTCCTCATTCTTCAGGGAATGGGGGTTCCCCTCTTCCATTATAGATGAGGCCCACACTATGGTCTCCTCGATATCCCACAGCTCTGCTCTTGCTCCACCTCCCCCCAGTCGTAACAGGGACAGAGTCCCCCTAGTCCTCACCTTCCACCCCATCAGCCGTCACACACAGCACATAACCCTCCGATTTTGCCACTTCCAGCAGGATCCCACCAATAGCCACATCTTCCCGTCTCCACCCCTTTCCGCTTTCTGGAGAGACCATTCCCTCTGCAACGCTCTGGTCAACTTGTCCCTTCCCACCCAAACCACTCCCTCCCCAGGTACTTTCCCCTGCAACCGCAGAAGATGCAAACCCTGTTCGCATCTTAATTTAGTTCAACAAAGAAACTGACAAGTTACTAAAGAACTTTCCTTCCCCCTCGACTCCGTCCAAGGACCCCAACAGTCTTTTCCGCCTCCTCCAACCTCATCTACTGTATCCTCTGTTCCAGGTGTGGACTCCTCTTTATCAACGAGACCAAGCACTGGCTCAGCGATCGTTTCGTTGAACATCTCTGCTCAGTCCACCTAGACCTACCTGATCTCCCAGTTGCTGAACACTTTAACTCCCCGTCCCATTCCCACATGGACCTTTCTGTCCTGTGCCTCCTCCATTGTCAAAGTGAGGCCCAGCACAAATTGGAGGAACTGCACCCCATATTTTGCTTGGGCAGCTTACACCCCAGCGGTATGAACATTGACCTCTCCAACTTCAAGTAACCCTTGCTTTCCCTCTCTCTCCATCCCTCCCCCTACCCAGTTCTCCGATCATTCTTACTGTCTGTGACTACATTTCATCTGTTTGCTTTGTTGTTACCTTCTCCCAGCTTACAATGATTTCCTTGACCTTCATTCCCTTTGTCCTGTTTTCACACCTTACACTTCTTTATCTATGTATCTCCTTCTCCACTGACATCAGTTTGAAGAAGGGTCTCGACCCGAAATGTCACCCTTTCCTTCTCTCCAGAGATGCTGCCGGTCCCGCTGAGTTACTCCAGCATTGTGTCTGTCTTTGGCTAGAGACACAATTAGTTTTAGAGCTTTTGACAAAGTTCCATATAGATAGACTACCCCTGAAGGTTAATTAGAGGAGTGTTGGCAAACTAGTTCCAATATTATCAGAGGTTAATGATGCACAGATGTTTTTTCTGACTGGCAGTTTGTAACCGGTAGTGCAGCACAGAGATCGTTGCTAGGACTTTTGTTGTTTATAATATAAAACTTGAATGAGAATGTAGGTGGTCTGATTGCTAAGTATGCAGGTCACAGAAATTGGTCGAATTGTAGATAGCAGGACATATATCAGCTGGAAAGTTGAGCAGACTACTGGCAGATGGACTTTAACCCAGACAAATATAGCAGGTACTTAAGAGTATTAAGGTACGGATGGACTTTGGGGTGCGTCCCAAAAGTAATGGTACAGGTTGATATGTTGTCTTATACAAGTCAGTGGATATGTTTAAGGCATAGTGTAGATCGGTGTCACTCATGTTATGAGTCATACTTTGGAGCTACGCCTACTAGCTTAACTGTAGCCTCCCTGCCTTGTTCCTACACTCTTACAGAAACGTGCTAGTCTTTGTCTAAACGTTAATAAAGTCTTTGGACCTTTATCACGGTGTAAGACTTCAGTTGTTTAAACTGCAGAATCACAACATGGTGTCAGAAGTAGGATACGAACCCACGCCTCCAATCGGCAGTCGTGCGATTTCAAAGATATGCGATAGCCTTATCTGTGACCGTCTTGTTCATGGCATCCGCAATGATAAATTACGCGGCGAGTTACTGCGGGATGCTGACCTTACTCCATGGTCTCTAGGTGCGATTGCTCCCGTTGCTGACCCCTCGGAATGGGTCGCCACCATGGTCGTGGCTACCAAGAAGAATAGAGACGAGATACGGATTTGCATCAATCCCAAGGATTTAAACACAACAATTAAACAACCTCACTATCCCATGCGCACTGTGGATGACGTCACTGCGCAGATGGCTGAGGCAACTTCTCTTCTTGCGTATGGCGCACACAGCCTAAAGTTGTAGGACAACTTGTTCTAATTGATCTTACTTGATTGTGCATGCCAGGTTAATTGCACTCATCGAAACAGGGCGGACCACGTGAAGGTTGCAATCTCCCATCCCACTGAGGCAACTGTATTCACGGTGCTAGATACCAAGAGTTCATTCTGGCAGATTTCGCTGGAACACAACTCCATGTTAACCACTTTCAGCACACCGTTCCGGCGTTACAGATATATTCACATGCCCTTTGGAATAAGTTCTGCTAGTGAAGTATTTCAACAAGCTATGGAGCAGTTGTTTGCAGGCTGCCCGTGCTCCATCGTAGTGGATGACATCCTCGTTGCGGGACGGATGGTCGAAGAACACGATTCCAATCTGACGAAAGTCTTGGATCGCGCCAAAGCCCTCAACCTCAAGCTGAACCCTCAAAAATGCAAATTCAGTGTAAATTAGGTGAAATACATAGGCCATGTGTTTACTAAAGACTGCCTAAACTGATCCGGCGAAAACCAGTGCTATCAACGAGCTCCCAGCACCCACAGACGTGCTAAGTTTGCAGAGATTCCTTGGCATGGTTAACTACTTGAGCAAATTCATTCCGGATTTCAGCGAAATATCAGCCCCATTACGCCAGTTTACACACAAAGTCACTGCTTGGACCTGGCACGAGCAACAGCAGAAGGCGTTCGACACTCTTAAGCAGCAGATGTCTTGTGCTGCTATTCTTGCTTTGATCCTAAAATACCGCTCACACCGACATGTGACGCCTCACAACACAGACTAGGCGCAGCATGTCTTCAAAATTATGTTAACGGCAATAAGCCTGTTGCCTATGCCTCGCGCACTATGACTGACACAGAACTACGGTATGCCCAAATTGAGAGAAAGCTGTTGGCAGTTGATTTCGCCTGCAAGAAATCTAACGACTTTATCTTTGGACACACGGTCATGATTGAAACTGACAATCAACCTCTGATCAGCATTTTTAACAAACCAATTATGCCTCTCCAGCACGCCTACAGCGGATGTTGCTGCAACTTCAAAAATATGACATTGTTCTGATCCACAAATGCGGTAAGGATATGCACCTGGCTGAATCTCTTGCGTGCACCCCGGAAGACCTGCGAGAATCCGCCCTCACCGGATGATGGCTTTATTGTAATGACTGTGTCTTTTATTCCCTCGTCCTGTATGGAGGATTTGGTTGCCCACACTGCTGCTGACAGTACTCTACGGTCGCTTACCTCCGTCACAAACCAGAGAACATTTGCACAAACTTTTTAAACACACTAAAAATAACAAAAAAGACGAAAAATCGTGAGGCGCCCCTGGTGGTTCGGAATGTGGTTAGGAAGGAGAGATAGGAGACTTCCGGTGGCGCTATGGAGTAGGAGAGACTCGCGCCAACTAGCTCCGTGAAAAAAACGAAAAAACGGGAGGAAAAGACAGATCCTACCTGCAGAAAACGGGACCGATTGTTTTGCACTAAGCCCGTGACGTCATCAGGCGCGCGACACCGGCAGTATGTCGACTCAACATACTCCCCCCCACAAGGCAAAAAACGGCAAGACTAAAGAGATAGGCCCAACTGAAGCCTCGGCCTCAGGTTTAACAGCATCCCGAGAAGACATCTCAAAGAAGAAGAAAAAGACTGAGATGGAAGAATTAAAAGGAGGAACTTAAAAATCTTAGACAGAACTTTCAAGAGGTTAAAGAGGAGCTAGCATCTTTTAAAAAAGAAATGAAAGAACAAATTAAAGAAGATGTTACAGAGATTGTACACGAAGTCCTTGAAGACTGGAAATTAGAAATGGAAAGAAATATGACTCAAAATGTTGAAGAAGTAAATGGAAAACTGAATAAGATGGAATCCAGATTTGATTCTAAACTTGAACCTATTCTCCTGACATTAAACCAACACTACAAGATTGTAAAAGAACTTGAGGAACTTGCTGATACAAGCACCGCAACTACAAAACAACTCATCACTGAGAACCAACGCCTATCAAAGTTATTGTATCAAATAACTGAAAAATGTACAGACTTGGAGGGACGACAGAGGCGTCAGAACTTAAGAATCGTGGGCATCCAGGAAGGCAGAGAGGGGACTCGTGACCCCCGTGAATTTGCTGCAGAAGTACTGAAAACAATTTTGAACCTGGATCAGGCGCCATTACTTGCCCGAGCGCACAGAGTGCCGGGACGGCCCCCAAAGGTGGGCGACCGACCAAGAATAATGATAGTAAAGGTCCAATATGACCATGTATTGGATGACATGATGAGGAAAATTGGCAAAAGCAGAAATCTCGTATATGAAGGAGACAAGATTAGCGTATTCAGAGATTACCCTGTGGAAGTTGCTAAGAAAAGAGCGTTGTTCACAGAAATAAGAAGAATACTGAAGAACATAAAGAATCTGAGATATGGACTGTTATACCCCGCAACACTGAGAGTCAGTTACGAGAAGAAGGAATACTTCTTCATCAAGCACACGGAAGCATTTGAATTTACCAAGAACGTCGAGGACAAGATCGAAGATTGAAAAATATTCAACTCTTAACACCTACCCGGCCACTGCTATCTCGCAGAGAAGATATGGAACTCTAAACTTTAAACTATTATATTTAAGAGTTGCCTAAAATTCGCAATAAGAATTAGGTATATTTCCTGCAACGGATATATAATACGAACATTCTAGTACTAACCTCTAACAACTATTAATAATCAAGAATATTAACTAACACTAACCAATGATAATAAGATTATTTAGATTATTTAAGAATTAATTAAAAGTATGAAATATAAGTAAAGTATGATTCAGGTATTTTATAATGAGAATTGTTTGATGGCTCTCTCTCTGATGTTTTCGTTTTTGATTATTCTTTGATAAATGTTTATATTATACAAAACTAACATTTCAATTTGAGACTACTAATTATACCATTAATGGAATATAATCAATATAATCAATATTTCTTTCCCCCCCACAAATTGTATGCATCGAATTGGAAACTTTCCTTTCAAGGAAAGTACGGAGCTAGTATTTTTATAAACCAAAAGCTACGGAAGTCCATAGATGCTTAGCCACATTAGGATGGCTATCACTAACTGCACTCATTGTAGTTGTAGTTGCTTTTCTTTTTTACTTTCCACACTTTACTAACCCTATTCGCTATCACCTTTTTTATCTTATATCATATTATATTTTGTATTTGGAATGGAATTGCATATTTTATTTAAGGAGATATGTTCGGATGGAAAACAGACGTGACCTAAAATTCATCTACCTGAAGTTCAAGTTTAAGGTAGGGTTGAGTGTGCTGAATCATCTGCTCTACCACTTAATCACAAGATGCAAGACATGAATATAAAAATAGGGGGTGAGGGAATTAAATTCTGTAGTTGGAATGTTAAGGGAATTAATGAACCTATCAAGAGAGGCAAAGTGTTAGCTCATTTAAAATCATTGAAAACAGATATAATATTTCTCCAGGAGACACATCTTAAAAAGGAAGCACAACACAGATTGAAAGCAAAATGGATTGCTAAAGCGTACCACTCTTCATTCTCACATAAATCAAGAGGTGTTGCAATATTAATTCGTAAAGGTATACCCTTTAAACATATATCAACGATAGAAGACATTGAAGGCAGATATATTGTAATAATAGGGGAGTTATACTTTAAAAAGGTGACTCTCCTCAATGTGTATGGACCAAATTTTGATAGCCCTCTGTTTTTTAAGAGAATTCTTAACAATATCCCGGAAGGTACACAACAAAACCTAATAATCGGTGGAGATTTAAATTGTACTTTGGATGCTTGTTTGGATAGATCATCAACTCAAAGAAAACTAAAATCTCGATCAAGTGAATTTTTAAATTCATACATTAATACTACTAATATTAAGGACGTTTGGAGAATTGAAAATCCATCGGGCCGAGAATATTCATTTTACTCACCAGTACATAAAACTTACTCAAGGATAGACTATTTTTTAGTAGATTCAAAACTTATCCCATTTACCTATAACTCACAATATCATAACATCATAATCTCAGACCACGCCCCATTAACATTTATGATCAAAGTAAACGGAATGGCAGAGACACAGTCACAATGGAGATTTAATCCCCAAATCTTAAAAGATAAGTCATGTAATGAATATCTAGTAAAACAGATTAAAATGTTTTTTGAGGCTAACGATAGCCCTGAAATCTCTGCCTCCCTTCTTTGGGAAACATTTAAAGCATTTGTACGAGGAGCATTAATTTCTTCCCAATCATTTTTTAATAAAGAGAATAGGGCCAAACAACAGAAACTGGAAAAGGAAATAAAGCAATTAGACACAGAAAATGCAGCAGCACCATCCACGATAAAACACAATAAAATTGCAGTATTGAAATATAAATTAAACAAGATTTATTCAGACCAAGTTATAAAACTTTATCAACATACAAAACAATTAAATTTTGAATTTGGTGACAAACCACAAAAACTATTAGCGCGTACAAAATTAGAACAGATATGGGAGAAACATTAACACTGCCTAAAGATATTAATGATAGATTTCTACAATACTACCAAAAATTGTATTCATCTAAAATAACAGAACAATCAACGGGAATGGAAACATTTTTACAGAATTGTAAGTTTGTGGGTCTAGATCAGAAAGAGAGAGACTTGCTAGGGGCTGAAATTACGATAAAAGACATTGAAGAATCAATAAAGTCCTTAAAAAACGGAAAGTCGGCAGGACCCGATGGTCTAAATCCGGAATTTTATAAAAAAAATTATGATTTGCTTTCCCCACGCCGACAGACAATGTACAAATACGCTTATACTCAACAGAAACTCCCAGAAACTCTAAATGAATCTACAATCATACTTATACCAAAAACGGACAAGGATCTTGAAGACCCAGGTTCATACAGAGCTATAGCCCTCTTAAATACTGATCAGAAAATATTAACTAAGATTCTATCTAATAGATTGAGCTTAGTGATCAGCAAATTAATACATCCCGACCAAACAGGGTTTATCCCCAAACGGTATTCATTTTATAATCTGAGAAGATTATTTAATATTATATACTCCAATAGAATCCCTAACGCAGAGCTAGCAATTATCTCGTTAGATGCTGAAAAAGCATTTGACCAGGTAGAATGGCCATATTTATTTTCGGTGATGGAAAAATTTCAACTAGGAGAGAAGTACTGTACATGGGTTAAATTGTTATATTCTAATCCAACAGCTAGAATATTAACAAACAAAATGTTATCAACTAAATTTAATCTCTCTAGAGGCTGTAGACAAGGATGCTCACTATCCCCACTATTATTTGCTCTTGCAATCGAACCCCTAGCAGAAAGCGTTAGAAACCATCCAGGAATATTTGGATACAATACTAGAGACACAAGGAATAAAATCTCCTTATATGCAGATGATATACTAATATATATTACAAAATTAGAAACTAGTATTCCAAACCTATTAAATCTAATAACTCAATTTGGTCAGTTTTCGGGATATAGAATCAATTGGAATAAAAGCGAAATCATGCCAATAACAAAATTCAATTTACATACAATACAACAATCCCCTTTTAAAATAGTTAAAGATAAATTTAAATACTTAGGAATCTATGTAACTAAGACATATACCTCTTTATTTAAACTAAATTTCCCACCCTTACTGAATAAACTACATAAGAATATTCAATGCTGGAAAACACTCCCCATTTCTATGCTTGGGAGAATTAATGCTATAAAAATGATTTTTTTACCGCAACTGCTGTACCTACTTCAATTAATTCCGATATATATCCCAAAAACTTTTTTCAAAAAAGTCGATTCCATTGTTACAAGTTTTGTCTGGGATTATAAGAATCATAGAATAAGTAAAAAACATTTATGTAAATCAAAGATAAATGGAGGTCTAGCTTTGCCAAATTTCTTATTTTATTTTTGGGCAGTCCATATTAAAAACATGAATTTCTGGCTGGAAGAAATGGATCAACAACCAGATTGGCTAATGATGGAAAAGGAAGACTGTCTACCTTTTGAAATTGGACCGATCATATTTGCCCCCACAAAACTGCACAAAAAAAACCTATAAAGAAAACCCCATAATACATAGTGGAATACGAATTTGGAAACAAATAAAAAAAGATTTAAAATTGAATAATATACCACTCTGCCTTCCCATTGTAAATAATCCTTTATTCAAATCATCCTTTATGGACAAAGGTTTCACACAATGGAAAAATTATGGAATCAAAAATATAGGACATCTTTATGGGAAAGGTACTTTTCTTTCATTTCAAGAGTTACAACAGAATTATGGACTGCACTCAAATAATTTCTTCAGATATCTACAAATTAGAGATTATGTTAAATCTAATACACAAGTTTACAGGAATAGGGAATCAGAAATTCTTGATGAATGTCTGAACAAGCATCCTAATACTGAAAAACTAATAGCTTATATTTATAACACCTTACTAAATAACGAGGTACCACCGACCGAACCATATAGATACAAATGGGAAAATGAAATAGGTCATCCTATTACGAAAGATATGTGGGACGAAAGTTTACAACAAATACATCAATGTTCATTAAATGCCAGACATACTTTAATACAATTCAAGGTCTTACATAGACTACACTTCTCTAAAATAAAACTAAATAGAATCTTCCCACAAATCTCTCCTATTTGTGATAAATGTCTACATTTAGAGGCTAATTTAACACATACGTTTGCAAACTGTATAAAACTTAAACATTTCTGGACTGATATTTTTGAAATAACTTCAGAAGTTATTAATACAAAACTGGACCCAGACACAAAATTAATAATACTTGGAATATCAGAACAAAGCTTAACATTCACAACAAACCAAAGAAACTTCCTCAATTACAATATAATAACCGGGAAAAAATGAATATTAAAATTTTGGAAAGGCCCTACAACCCCCACAATTAAAATGTGGATTACGGAAATGTCGGAGACCCTATACTTAGAAAGAATTAGACTTGTCTTAATGGACAAACAAGATCTTTTCCATAAAATTTGGGCTCCATTCATTAACTATCTGAAGGGATAGATTGGCTCAGCACGAGGACCCAGCTGAAACTTGAACTCAGGAATAGATGAAAAGCTATACTTTATAACCTACGAACCTATCTCCATTGATGTATTACAGGTAACCCATTCCACCTCCCTTGTTTTTCTGTTGTGTTTTTTTTTGCTTTCTTTTTTATTTGTAACTTTCTACCCTCTCTTTTTCCCTTTCTATAAAAAATAAAAACACTAGAAGCAGAAGTAATTGAGCATGGAAAATTTTAATAATGTATGACTGATGTATATGAAAAGTTTTTTTACTATAATATGTAACTACATTTTATAATATGTCTACTTCTAATAAATAAATTAAAAAAAAGAAATTTAAAAAAAGGAAGGAGAGATAGATCAGCCATGATTGAATGGCAGAGTAGACGATGGGCCGAATGGCCTAATTCTACTCCTATTCCTTATGACCTCACCAAAGCCTGCTCTAACTCAAATAGCAGAGCCTCGCACTACAATTATACAGAGCAAATTCCATCATGAAAAGCGTTGACAGCTGACTAAGAGGTGACACCTTACCTATTGACTATCAAAGAGTTTGAATCTTTCACAAACATTTAAAAATCATAAAGAATTACACCTTAAAAAAAGTGGGACAAGTACACATTTAAATAAATTCAGTTAAATTAAAACATGTAAAAGACTTTTCCCTACCAGCCATTCCCCTCCATTCAAATCCACAGGCTTGCCTCAGGACTAACCTGGTACAATTTTAGCACGTTGATTTCCAGCATCAAAGGTAGAAGTGCGAGAAAATAAACTCGCTATACGGAGTTCAGCATCGAAGCCAAATGGTCCGGTCCCCACCAACCAACTATGTGGAAATTTAGGACCTCTGCATTTGCTCATTCTTGCCCAAAGTTGTAAATAAAAATGTAACTTTTAGCAAATCCATGTAGTGCTGCCATCTGTGAACAAAAGATTTCATCAGTCTGCTTCTCAGGAACTTACTTTCTGTTTTAGAAGGGTTTGTGAATTTCGTTCTGCTCCTGTGTTCAAGTTGTACTCTTTAGATCCCACTACTTCACAATGGGTATCATGAGATAGTTTTCCATCTTCATGGCTTTTGTTACTCACTCTTCCGTCCAGAGAAACATAGCCATTGTCTGTCTCTGTTGATTTGTCAATTGATTGCTTGAATTTTTTTGACCTAAAAATTTAATGAAAAAATTATTCTTCATAACCAAACAGACTACTGCAGTCAATGCTAGGAAAATATTTTTTGGGGGTTATTAGGTTAAAGTACATTCAAAGAAAACAGGATTTATTTAGACAGCTCCATATCAAGGCAGGTATGTAAAGTCATTACAAGAATAAAATCTTGGAAAAACTTTGCAAATCAGCAGCATGTGTAGAGGCAAAAGGTGCAAACTGATATTTTGGCCAAGACACTGCATCAGGACAGAGGGAAAAGAAAAGCTAAGGTTAGAAGTAGAAGCGGGATATATCAGCAGGCAGGTGATAGGTAGTACTAGGGATGATGGGCATATGGAACCAAGTGGAGGTGGGGTGTAGGGGGTGGGAAAGTTGAACAAGTTGGAGACAACGAGGTGGACAGGTAAGTGGGTGGGTGAGAGGAAAACACTAGGAGTATGAATTATCTGAAATTTGGAAACTCAATGTTCATACCACTACCTTGGTACCGAACCAATCTAGCCAGGTGGAATACGAGATGACTACCTTCCAATTTGGATTTAGCCTCTTTGTAGCAATGGAGGGTCAAAGACAGACAAGTCCGTGTAAAACTGGGAAGAAGAGTTAAAATGGAAAGCAACCAGAACCTCAGGATCACCATTGTGGACAGAGCACAGGTGCGCCACAAAACTGTCATCTTGTATATGGTTGGTTTCAGTGAGCACTGTAAACAGTAGACAATGTTGGAAGAAGTGCAGGTATCTTCTCATTTGGAATAGCAATCAGGTTGTTGGATGACAATGAGGGAAGAAAAGGACAATGCGTTATGCCTCTTACAGTTTTGTGGGAAAGTACGAAGGAAAGGGGAGGGATTATCAAAACAGGAAATTATATAGTGGTCCCTGCAGAGAGAAAGAGACGAGAGAGGATAAGATTTGAATAGCAGTAGAATTATGTTAGAACTAGCAGAAATAGCAAAAGATGATGTGGACGCTGGTGGGCTGAGAGTGAAGACAAAGGAAACTCTATTGCTGTTCTATCTGGGGAGGATGGTGATGTGTGGGAAATTTTGCAAAGCTCATGGATTTCTCATACAAATTTCTCTCCATTTCCAGCACATCTCTCACCACCCCTTTCTCCTAAGGCAGAACAGCAATACTTTTTCCTTGGTCCTCACTTTTCATCCCAGCTATCTTTGCATTCAACTCATCATCACGCACCATTTCCATGTGCTCCAACTGGACCCAACACCAGATTACAATCATCTTCCAAGATTTTCTTCTCTTGATAGTGTATTAAAACATTTTCTATATCCACCATATTATTTATTTTCATTACTTTTAAATCTTAGGGAACCAAGACCCCCCCCCCATCTGTGATTTTTTCTATTACAAATCTCAAATTGTGGAGTACAGAGGGAAATAAATAAATGATGGGTCATTGTCTCAAACATTATGAAGGGCACTGTATATTTAATTTATGGATACTTTTGAATTTTCCAACCACCATTAGAAAACTGACCTACCCATCTGTGGAAATAGTTTCTCCTTATTCAGAAAGTGACTGCAATTTTGCACACCTCTATTACCAGTTCGACTGCAGGGACTAGATTCTCCATTTCTTCATAGAACTGGTCCCTCATCCCTGGTACAATGTCAGCAAACCTTAATTAAACACAAACTCCTTAAATTGGAGGCCCAGAAAAAAAATATCCCTAGTTGTTAAACAAGCAAGGAATCCGCAGAGGCTCGGACCACCCGTTTCAATCTCCCTGGAGCCAGGGGTGGTCTCAGAGAATCGGAGAATTTTGCATTATTGCCAGCATTGAATTATTGCTTAAAATATGGATGGATTAAACCCAGGAATGATGTGTCAGTTAGCAGACAAAGATAGTGGGCAAATGGCAGGAAACCATTCAGAGCAACAGATTAATCCTTTATTTACAAAGGCGTATGTTTACGACGGAGAGCATGGTTTTGTTACGGTAATGTCACATGTGACTCTTGTGAATTAATTATTTGAGCAGGTATTAAGGAGAGTTGATGACAGCAATGAAGTTGGTGTAGTTCACATGGATTTTCCCAGTGCCTTTGACAAGGTCCCACAGGCTTGTCAAATAAATAAACAGAAATCAAGGCAAGGGAGTGACTAACTGGATCCAAAACTGGCTCAGTGAAAGTAAGTCATGGGCAAAGGTTGACAGGTTTTTGTGATCGGTGGGGTTTTATATGGCTCAGTACACAGTAAATTGCCTTTTTTTTTGTGATACATAATAATTTAGACCCAATGTGGGGAGGCATGATAAATACATTCACAGATTAACCAGACACTGCTCAGGGACTCATCCAAATATTCCTGAACGCTCTGCTTCCACAAAATCATCAGACAGTTCAAAGTTTCATCCACCCACTTGGTGAAAAAAAACTCTCTCTCAAATCTCCTCTAAATTCCACAATCTAAGCTCTCTAGTAACAGTTCACTCAATCTACACCCCTCAACACTTTGTATACCTTAATTAGGTCACTCCTCAACTTATACAAGCTCCCTTCATGGCAAAATATTCCATCACTGTCAACCTTTTGGTGGATCTCCTTTGTACTCTCTCCTCTGTATTTACTTCCTATAATGTGGTCACCACCAGAACTGCACACACTTGCAAACAGTCCATTATCAAACACTTCCCACATGTGCACTTGAATACTGGAAACTTGATGCCACCAGTTGATCCACACCCCAGTAAGAATTGGAGCCAAATGAGGAGAGGAAGGCAACAAACAAGAAAAAACATTGTCAGAGTTCCAAGCACAAAAATGTTTTACTAAACACGTGTGCAAGAATGTAGAGCTGTAAAATGTCAATACATACCCTGGAAAAGAAAAAGTATTCCAGATGTCTCGGAGGATTTTGCCAACATTATAACTGGTCTCTGTGCCAGACTGGTGGTGCACCTCATGTGTATTATCTGTTGTACTAGAGCCCTCCCCTTCTCTGTGTACTTCTAGATGAACTGATTTCCGCAATTTCCTTTGCAAGAAAGATTAAAAGGGCAGTTTTATAGTTAAAATAGCATCATTGCTGCAGTGCCCACAAAAATATCGTCTAATAGAATTTACCTATATTTGCACGAGATTCACAATGTGTTTTTATCTCACATTTTATTTTATAACAATGAATTAGATACAATGGTACAAAATGTATTCATGTACAGAGTGCTATTGTTCAATAACTTGCTGCTGAGCACCATGCTGACTTTTGATCCCTTTAGGAAAGTGCCTACTGTTCACCAACTCTTTATTGTAACCTTGGTGTTGTTTTATTATTGTAACCTGTACTGAGATACAGTGAAATCCTTTGTTTGCATGCCATCCAGGCAAATCACACCATAAGTATATTAGAAGAGTGCAAGAGAAAAATAGAAACAGAATGTAAGTACAGAGAACATGCAGATTTTGTGATAAACTTAAGGAACATTTTAATTTTGTGTGTGTTTGACTCATAAGGTAATTTGTTTTTCAAACATGTTAATAGTAATTACCAAAGATTAGCACTCTATGATCTTTGGTAATTACTACCCAAGTACAGCATACATGTTAACACTTATTGTAAAATATGAATTCAGTGTTATTGAACAAGTGACAAATGTTTCCAAAATCAGAGACTACCTTCTTCGCTTGCCCCCACTACTTGTTGCAAGTTTGGGTGTATGCGTTGATACAATCTGGCAATGTACCGTTCCAAGCAGTAACATCAACCAGATAGGCCCAAATACTTCAGTGTGCGGTACACTATGTGTAACTTCAGCTGTGCAAAACAATATGATTGCTGTAACTGCAAACAGAAGAATTATACTGTGTATTTGTGAAATTTTAATTCTGCTTATCATCTCATTCAACCAAATGATTCAAAATTAAATTTACTGCTTATACAAACATTTTGATACATGGGATTGGTTCAGTAATAACGTCAACAATAGTTTATACAATTTATTTAAAAAAAACCTTTGGTATCTTCTATATATCTTGAAACTGGAGTAAGCTATTCAGCCCATCTGGCATATTTTGCTGCACAATTAGGGCATGCCCGATCTATGCCATAGCCTCATGTTCATGTTGATGTGCAGTTTCCAAATAACAGAAATTCAGTGGGTGTTGCACAAATGGATTTTTAAAGTGTGTTTGAACGAATGTGCAAGACTGGCTGATAATATTGCCAGTAGTGTTAAAGTAAACAAGGTACCTGGGTAGGAATTCAGTCACAAAAAATAGAAAACAGTGACTGATCAATGTGGCATCCTTTACATCGGCAAATTCAAGCGTAGAGCAGATGACCGTTTGTCCGAACACTTGCACTCGTACCTCCAATGCCTGTTGGATCTCATGGTTGCCAACCATTTGAAATCCCCTTCCCATTCTCATGCTGACCTTACTGTTCTGGGCCACCTCCATTGCCAGAGTGAAGCTACACGCAAAATGGTGGAACAGCATCCCATATACTACTATATTCCTTCCTCTGGCTTCACAATTCGTAAACACGTGTCTCTGGACCAATGGTGCAGAACACTGTCTACAAGCCCATCATCTAAATCACAATGCCACCACACCCACAACACCTCAACACATGGTTTCCATCTGTGCTGTACCATTCAATACAATTCTATTATTTGAGTCATAGAGTGATACAGTGTGGAAACAGGCCCTTCGGCCTAACTTGCCCACACCGGCCAACAATGTTCCAGCTACACGAGTCTCACTTGCCTGCACTTGGTCCATATCCCTCCAAACCTGTCCTATCAAGTACCTCTCTAACTGTTTCTTAAACAATGGGATAGTCCCAGCATCAACTACCTCCTCTGGCAGCTTGTTCCATACACCCACCACCCTTTGTGTGAAAATGTTACCCCTCGGATTCCTATTAAATCTTTTCTCCTTCACCTTGAATCTATATCCTCTGGTCCTCGATTCCCCTACTCTGGGCAAGAGACTCTGTGCATCTACCCGATCTATTCCTCTCATGATTTTGTACACCTCTATAAGATCGCCCCTCATTCTCCTGCGCTCCAAAGAAGAGACCTAGCCTACTCAAACTTTCCCTATAGCTCACACCCTCTAGTCCTTGTACCATCCTCGTAAATCTTTTCTGAACCCTTTCAAGCCTGACAATATCTTTCCTATAAAATGGTGCCCAGAACTGAACACAATATTCTAAACGCGGTCTTACCAATGTCTTACACAACTGCAACATGACCTCCCAACTTCTATACTTAATACTCTGACTGATGAAGGCCAATGTGCCAAAAGCCTTTTTGACCACCTTATCTACCTGTGACTCGACCATCAAGGAACCATGCACCTGCACTCCTAGATCCCTCTGGTCTACAACACTCCCCAGAGGCCTACCATTCACTGCGTAGGTCCTACCCTTGTTAGAATTCCCAAAATGCAACACCTCACACTTTTCCGTATTAAATTCCAACAATCATTCCTCCGCCCACCTGGCCAATCGATCCAGATCCTGCTGCAATCTTTCACAACCATCTTCACTATCTGCAAAACCACTCACTTTTATATCATCAGCAAACTTGCTAATGTTGCCCTGTACGTTCTCATCCAAAGCATTGATGTAGATGACAAACAGCAATGGGCCCAGCACCGAACACTGAGGTACACTATTAGTCACAGACGAAGCAACCTTCCACCATCACCCTCTGCTTCCTTCCAAGGAACCAATTTGCTATCCATTCAGTTATCTCTCCCTGGATCCCATGCAATCTAACCTTCCAGAGTAGCCTACCATGCGGAACCTTGTTGAATGCCTTACTGAAATCCTTGTACACAACATCTACAGCTCTGCCCTCATCTACCTTTTTGGTCACGTCTTCAAAAAAAAAAAAAATCAATCGGATTTGTGAGACACGACTCCCACATATAAAACCATGCTGACTATCCCTGATCAGCTCTTGCCCATCTAAATGCCTGTATAACCAGAATATTTTCTAGCAACTTTCCAACTACAGATGTTAAGGTCACCGGCCTATAGTTCCCAGCATTTTTCCTGCAGCCCTTCTTGAATAGAGGCACAGCATTTGCCACTCTCCAGTCTTACGGCACCTCTCCTGTATTTAAGGACGACTCGTAAATTTCAACCAGGGCTCCCGCAATTTCCTCCCCAGCTTCCCGCAATGTCCTCGGATATATCTTACAGGCCCTGGAGATTTGTCTACCTTTATACACGATAATACGTTCAGTACTTCTTCGACGTTAACACTGACTGCTCTCAAGACACTTCCATTGACTGCCCCACGTTTCTCCATCCTACTGTGTTTCTCCTCGGTAAATACAGAGGAGAAATACTCATTAAGGACCTTGCCCATCTCCTGTGGCTCCACAGAGAGGTGACCGCTTTGATTCCTGAGAGGTCCCACTTTCTCTCTAATTACCCTTTTCCCCCCTTATGTATTTATAAAATCTTTTGGGATTGTCAATGCTACCTGCCAGAGCTATCTCCTGGCCCCTTTTTGCCCTTCTGATCTCCTTTTTCAGTTTACTCCTTAGTTCCCAAAACTCCTCCAGGGATGAACTTGATCCCAGCTGCCTATACTTGTCCCATGCATCCTTCTTGTTTTTGAGCAACGCACACTTCTCATGTCACACTTCTTGTCTTTTGATTTCTGGTCATTGTCCAACCATTTGCCTATCAAATCCCCCTCCTCGCCTGTATCTGCCATGCTTTGTCTGTCTCGGATCTCCCTATGTAGAAGTCCCAATAAGGTTGAGAACGGCCGCCTCAACCGGCACAGGTGTCACATTTTTGGGTCACTTCTGGAAGGGGGAAGGGGGATTTTGTCCGGAGTAAAGGGAGGACCTCCAGTGTCCAGAAAATCGAATGTGGACCTATATTGTGGAGCAAACTGGAGTGGTTGATTCAGTGCCTACAAGACTATTAATTCAAACCCTGTTGCTGCAATACACATAACCTAGAGCAAAAATACCATGAGTGGGCTGCAATATAATCAAACTTTACTGGATTAAGGACTCCTTTTATGTTACTTTTATGTTCATTATAAAACAAAATACATTTGAAAATGTCTTCAAATGACATAACCACCACCAAATTTTTGTAGCCTTCAAAATCTGCTGTTTTAGAGAAAGTAAATGCTTTATCCTAACATGAACATAAAGTATTGTAGATGTGCTGGGAATATCAAAAACTATCACATCTCCAAAATGGCCCCTTGGTGTGCACATTAGAGAGCCACAGAGAGATACAGCACAGAAACAAACCATTGAAGTGTACACCAGTCATCAACCACCCATTTTACATCTCTTCAAATGAAGAGATTTTACACTACATCGCTCCTCACCTTGAAGGAGGTATAAAATAAGCAGCCATGAAAAGATGCATTTTGAGGTTACTTGTATCCACCATTTGAAAAAGAATGGAAAGAACACAACTCGCACAATTCCTTTTCTAGTTAATGAGGTCCACGGACTTTCTGGTTTTGCTTTAGCAAAAGCAGATCCTATGGGTCAGAAAGAGAAATCAATTAAAAAAAATAAAATTAAAGCATCTTGCATAAATTCTTCAAAATTAGTAATGCATACGTAACAATTAACTGTATAATATTGCAAACCATGCAATGGCACCTTGCAAGTATCAATGGGCTGAGACTATATATTCTTCATGCCACTGTGAGTGCTCGCCACCTCTACAAGCTCCAAAGCAATACCAATCCGGAAGTGGCGGCGCTGTGATACGGCTGCGGCTCGCCTGCAGTCTGTCTGTTTTTACTTTTTTGTGTTGTTTTTTTTGTCTAGTTTAGTAATTTTTTTGGTTATTAGGTGGTGTTATGTGTGTGGGGAGAGGGTGGAACAGGGCTTTCTGTCTCTCCCTTCGGGGGAATGCGACTTTTTTGTCGTATCCCCCTTCTCTTCCCCCGTCTGCGCTGAGGCCTAATGGCGGAGCTGGCGGCCTCCAACCTGCGACCGACCTCGAGGGTCCGGAGGTAGAGCCAGCCAGGACTCACCAACGCGAGGCTGGCCGTCTTCGAGCTGTGGCGACGTCCGGGTAGCGGCACGACTCGGCGCTCCGGTGAGGGCGGACGACGCGGGGCTGAGACACTCCCGTGCGGGCGGCACGGCTACTGGCTGGAAGGCGCTCCCGTGTGAGCAGCCCGGTGCGGGGCTGAGACGCTGCCGTGTGGGTGGCCTGGCTCCCGGCTGGAAGGTGCTCCCGTGGGGGCAGCCTGGTGCGGGGCTGAGACGCTGCCGTGTGGGCGGCCCGGTGCGGGGCGGAGACGATGCTCCGGCGGCCGAGGCGGCGTTCTGGCGGCGGCGACCTGGATCCGGGGCTCGGCCGCGGGCCAGTGGAGGACAATGTCGGGAGCTCGCAGGTCACAGGCTGGTGCCTGTTTTCCGGAGCACCCGTTGCAACAGCTGCGTCCGCTGGACTGGAGGGCGGCAGCTTCGACCACCCCTGGGCCGCGGAGCTTGAACCGCAGGACTGACTTACCATCGCCCGGTGGGGTATCGCCTCGGCGCAGAGGGAGAAGAGGAGGGAAGAGACAGTAACTCTAAGACTTTTGCCTCCATCACAGTGAGGAGGTGTTTGGTGAACTCACTGTGGTGGATGTTAATTTGTGTTTATTGTGTTTTGTTATTATTACATGTATGGCTGCAGGCAACAGCATTTCGTTCAGACCGAAAGGTCTGAATGACAAATAAAGGATTCAATTCAATTCAATGTAGGGAAAAAAATGCAAGTATGCAGCACAACATATAAAACAGAATATTCCCAAAGTGCTTCTACAACTGACTCTGTTATGCTGACACAATGATAAGGAATCATAATTGGTTTGGGTCTCACTGGACCTTGCTCATCACTTAATGTTGCTCGCTACAGTACTCATCTATCTGCACTCAGTTGGAAATAGTGTCTCACTAATTTATTTGAAGTTTTTGAAGAATTAATCAAGAAGATTGGTAGGGCAGGGCCACAGATGTAGTTATAAGGACTTCAGCAAAGACTTTGATTAGGTTCTGCACAGTAGACTGCTCTAGAATGGCAGATTGCATGGGATCCAACTATGCAGAATTGACTTACATGGTATCGAAGCAAAGGGTGGATGTGGAGAAAGACTGCTTTTCAGACTGGAAGCCTGTACCTCAGAGATAAATAGGTGGTATTGTAGCTGGTACAAAAAGGCCTAATCTGATGAAATCCTGACGCCCCATCCCCAGAGCATTTCAACATTTTCTTTTTAACAGGAGGCAACAACTGGGACCGAATTTCACCCCAGATCTGTATTTTAAAACATTTAGAGTTATGATATTCAGAGACAATATTTAAAAACTTATTATGGATGCAAGTGAAAAAAGTAAAATGGAAAAAACTTTAAAACTTTAAGGAATTAAAAAAAAAAAAAAATAGGAACTTCGCTTTCTTCTCCTGGCAGCCATAATAAATAAATGAGAACTCTAATATTTTACCTGGCCTTACCAGGGGTAGGAATGCAGAGGGGATGCCCATGCACATCCGGGGGAAGAAGCAGCAAGCCAGGACTCCACTGCTGTACTTAATGTGGAGTCCAGCTATTGAGTGAAGTAACAGATTCACCCACATCAATCAATCATTCCGTTTCAAAGTTCAGCATTTAATTACACATCAGTGGGTCACCAAGGCTTGGGCACGAGCCAACTATTCAAATTTTAAGCAGAAGGTCATCTTCATTGTCATGTGTCGCAGTTGCAGAAGATAAATTTGATTTTGAACAGAGCTACTTGGAAGTAAAAGACTAGAACCTGTGAAATACCTTGAATTATCTAGCTACTCCCAAGAAAATGGATCTTATTAACATTTTTGTTCTAGGTATTCTGGTATGAATATGTAAAGACAATTTTCACATCTCAGGTCTTATAATTCTAATTTCCAACAGGTTACTGTAGTCTGATAGTGGACAATGTATTAATGACTAAATTGTTGTGCTTACAAACAAAAAAAGTTGACCTAGAAATAAATTTTATGGAAATGTCTGGTTACTGAATATTTGTTGCCACTTTCAACTTTAGTTTTTATCCACAAACAATTGTTTTTTGCAGAAGATTCTTTAAATAAAAGGACAGTTGTCTCCACATGTTCACAAGTACCACAATAATCCAAGAACAAATTAATTGTGTCTTAAAAAGCGTAGAATTATGATGAAAGTAAACTGCATAACTAGAATACATCACCTTCTTGGTCCATCACGCAAGTTAATTGAAAATTCCATCTTAATGAATATTCACCAGAAACAAAACACAATTTCCTCAATTTTTCCACTGGAGGATTCTCGCATTCGAATTGCCTCCTGATCTTGCAACATGATTTCCAAATTCTCATGTACAACAAGATACATTGGTGACCTGTTCTCCGGAGCTCCCGCAACAACAGCTGCGTCCGCTGGACTGGAGTGCGGCAGCTTCGACCTCCCCGGGCTGCGGAGTTTGAACCGGCTCATTTGCGGAGCTCGGATTCAGCCGCTGGACTTACCATCACCCGGTGGTGTCACAACTTTGGAAGCTTGGATCGCCTCAACGCAGAGGGAGAACAAGGAGGGAAGAGACAAGGACTTAATACTTTTGCCTTCCATCACAGTGAGGAGGGCCTGGTGGACTCACTGTGGTGAATGTTAAATTTGTGCTTATTGTGTGTTTTGTTATTTTTATTCTATGTTATGACTGCAAGGCACAAAATTTCGTTCAGACTGAAAAGTCTGAATGACAATAAAGGATACTTGATAAAATGAGTAGGCATGGGGAAAAATCAGTTCACGTTATATATTCTAATGCGATTGGTAAAATAAATAAATAAAAGTAATAAAATAAAGACAACAGGGAATATTTTAAGCCAACTTCCAGATAGGATTCCAATATATTCACACATTAAAGCTATTATATTTCCTCCAACACAAAAATGTATATTTACCCCTTACAAGGTCAACATCTATGAGGTCTGGTTTTACATGGCCTGTTTTCTTTGGTTTGTTCTTCATGCCCTATTGGAAAGAAACATCTTGTGAATAATGACCAATTACAATTGTAACTTGGAATATAAGTGTAATAATGTAAGATAAGCATGATTTTGGTTTATTTCATTCAAGGAACAAAGACACTACTGACAAGACCAACCTTTATTCTTCTTCTTAGTCTTTGTGCTGATGATACTCTCTATGACCTTGGCTGCAGGGAACTAAATTTTAATCCAGTAATAACAAAGGAACAGTAATACATTGAAGAGCCTTAAACATATCGTGCTCTACGCTTGGGTATAAAACATATTTCTCAATCAGCCTGGTATGCTATTTGCAGAGAAACGTGATGTGCTAGTGATATCATGTCCTCTTGCCCCTTTTCTTCTAAATGCAGAGATCACAGATTGGGAAGGACCTGCCGATGATGCCCTTGTAAGACGGTATAATGCTTCTTATTATTGATACACTTATTTCATCCTGGAAGGTGGTAAACTACTGAAATATTGTTGGAGCTGTACTAATTCAAAGAAGTGGAGTATATATCACCATAACCAAAATATTACTGAGAAAGGAAATGTGAATTAAATACACGGGAACTCAGAAAGACAGGAATTAACACTTCACATCAATACCCGACAAAATGTCATCAACATGAAACAATAACTCTGCTTCTATCTCCTGTAGCAACAAATACTGCAAGACCTGGCAAATATTTTCATTTTATAAGACCAAGTGGGACCCGTTGGGCCCCGTTCCCCCAACACAATATTCCACCACTCACCAATAGCCCCCAACTGCACAGGCGCGGCTGACGTTTAAAGTTTAAAATGGCAATAACATAAAAAATAAGATCAATGTGAACGTATCCCACTCTCCCTCTTCAGTCCCTTATTCCCCTCCTCCATTATCCTCCCTCTCCCCAGCCACCACCAACTCCTCAGCTTCCTCCCCTCAATCCCTCCCCTCCTCTCTTCCCCCTCCCCATCTCCATTACCTCACCATCCCTCTTCCTACCCGTATCCTCCTCCATTCCCCCTCATCCCCCAGCACCCCCCTCCTCTTCACCCTCCCTCTTCTTTTTTCTCTCATCCTCCCCTCCTCCCCCAACTCCCCTCACCCTTTCCCTACCCTCAATCACTCCCTCCCTAACCACTCCCTATCTGCTCCTCTCGCTCTATCCACCTGCTCCTCACCTCCCCTATACCACTCCACCACTCTCCCTCCTCACCTCCCCCACTGCCCTTCTATCCCGTACACCCTACATCCCCCACTCTCCCTCCTCGCATTTTTAAAGCTTTAATTGTGAATAACATGTCAAATAAAGGATGAAATCTTCAGTGAGCTGATTACTGCTAGCCGAGTCATTGTGACGTCATCAGTTGAAGCTGGTCGTTTCAATTTCAAAGTCTTTTGACTGTTTTAGACTTTTAATCTAATGTCGAGAATGTCGAGAAATAAAGCATAAAATGTTCAGTGAAGGTGGACTCGGCCTAGAGGGAAAATTTGTCAATCGGAATATGTAAATATGTAATCATTACCTAGTGTTTTTGCGAAGATGTAAAGACAACCACATATACACACACACACATATACACGATCAGACTTTTAGTAAGTATATGATATATGATATAGATTCCATACGCAAACTTATGGACTTAACACTCCGGAAAATTAGGAGGTGAATCACTAAGCACAATGCCAATGATCTGACCTGTCTTGTCACCAGAGTATTTATAATGGTTGGGCAATTTAGATTTTTTATCTAAATAGAGAGAGTACAGAGGAGATTTACTAGAATGTTGCCTGGGTTTCAGCAACTAAGTTACAGAGAAAGGTTGAACAAGTTAGGGCTTTATTCTTTGGAGCGCAGAAGGTTAAGGGGGGGGACTTGATAGAGGTCTTTAAAATGATGAGAGGGATAGACAGAGTTGACGTGGATAAGCTTTTCCCACTGAGAGTATGGAAGATTCAAACAAGGGGACATGACTTGAGAATTAAGGGACAGAAGTTTAGGGGTAACATGAGGGGGAACTTCTTTACTCAGAGAGTGGTGGCTGTGTGGAATGAGCTTCCAGTGAAGGTGGTGGAGGCAGGTTCGTTTTTATCATTTAAAAATAAATTGGATAGTTATATGGACGGGAAAGAAATGGAGGGTTATGGTCTGAGCGCAGGTAGATGGGACTAGGGGAGAATACGTGTTCGGCACGGACTAGAAGGGTCGAGATGGCCTGTTTCCGTGCTGTAATTGTTATATGGTTATCAATAGTGAACCCTAAGAATGAAGATTATAATTTATTTGATAATGGCGATGCCACTGAATATCAATGGCAGATTCTATATTCCCTCGAAAAGCAGGTCATAATTCACTGGTAGGTGTGCAACATCAAAATTATTTGCTGCTTTTCATCCAGAGTGCAGTGTACATCTATAAAGACTACAAATGGAATCAAGCACAATTGTCAACAAATGTTCCCTCATCAACAAAATACATGCACTTCTGACCAAATGTTATTGGGAAGTCATCAATGAAGTAGCTGGAAAGTGTAGGAGACTGGAATATCTTCCATCCTGTTGAACTCGTACAGCAATTTCCTGAGTAAACAGACCATCCCTAGATTCAAATTTAACTAGAATTCACACTCAATCTGTTGCTGCCATAATATTAGAGGCATTCCAGTAAAGCTCACCTCGCCTCTGGAATTTAGTTATTTTGTTCATATTCAGATAAAAACTGTTCTGACATTTGGAACCGATTGATCCTGGCTGAAGGTAAACATGATCCAGTTTATTTGCAATTGCTGTTTAATACTTTTTTCCATCACTGTGCTAGATCATTATGATTAGATGGAGAGAGCAGTAAAACCAATATTTGACGTGTCTTTTGTTGTGGTTCGACATGTCTAGATAACTTTCTATTTTGACGGGCAGAATCCATTGTACTGGACGAGTTTGACCTATGGCACGGCTAGTTGTACAATATGTGTCTACAGCACACTATAGTCAAGATGCTATCAGGACCATGGCCTATGCTGTATCCGTGGCATTTGCGTACCGCCAATAACATATTCCAGTATATTCAGCAACTTCTTCATGTCACTCAGAGGAAATTAACTTGTCTAAAAATGACCAACCGATGGCAGAGACCCACAGAGATAGACCAATTGGCCCATATTCTCAGCATTTCTGGAGAAGCCTTGGCCCTCTTATCTCTGAAAACACATGTCTGCAGAGTCAGTCTCATTAGCTATTTAATTGTCCACCCATCACCTTTCGAACATGAATAGCATGACTGCAGAGCTTTAATCAATTGATGGGGCCTCATGGCTATGACAATGGTGATTACACCGAGTAAACGTGCACATGGTCCAGTTTTACAGCTTCACCGGGCTGGCAGTTTATTATTAGCTATGCCAGAAAGAAAACTAAAACAGTCAGTTGTTTAAAGTAACGGAGTTTTGATCTTGTCAAAAGCAAGACGTGCATATGCAGAATTAATTCACAGCCATGTGTTAAAGTCAATGGGTTAACTACAGCCACTTTATTTCTGAGCTACAAACTATATTTATTAGCTAATATCAATCACCTGACTGTTGCTTTAGGGAATGGTTTTGCAATTATGTGCGGATGGGTATTGTAATGGAAGTATTTGTGAATTAGCAAACGTTATAGATTTCCTTCAAAAGGCAGTGTCATGGGCAATTCCATCTCATGTTTGGCTGATAAAACCTGTCAAGATCCTCAACCTCAAAGTTGAAGTGAGAATTTGGTTAATTAACAAAATTGCTCAATGTTGTTGCACTTTACAAAAAATATTTTCTTGAAAGTGCAAAAAGAAACAATTTGTGAGAGATGTTACATTACAAACAAATCGTGGCATTTTAGTACTGAGTCAACCGGCAACAAATTATACTGTAGACCAGTGTTTCCACTTTGAAGGAAATTCGGGAAATTCTGGTTGTCTTCGGGTAATTTTACGGAAATGAAATAATTTCGGGAAATGTCCGCATCTCGCCCGCGAAGGGGTGTAAAGGTAATAAACCAGGACTGCCGGTTTGGCGCTCAAAGGTTTAAACAGAGCGCTGTCAGTTTAATGCGTGGGAATTTAAACGAAGAGCTGTCGGCTGCAGCTCTACGGGTTCTAAATATAGCACTACCGGCTGGAGCGCTATGGGCTTTAAACATCGAGCGCTATGGGCTTTACTCATCAGTCCTAGACTGTTCGGGAAAATTCTCGTATAACAATGAGTTTGGAATTCTCTTTCTCAGTGGAAGTTGAGGGAGGGAGGGAGGGAGGGAGGGAGGGAGGGAGGGAGGGAGGGAGGGAGGGAGGGAGGGAGGGAGGGAGGGAGGATAGTCATTTACTTTTTTTTTTTAATTTCAAGTCCAAACATTTCTCTGCATAAAATGGAACTGGAATCATATACTTTTGCGGCCAAAGCCAAGATTTATGTTTAGAGGGGGACTCTATGTCAAGTCAAGTCAAGTTTATTCGTCACATACACATACGAGATGTGCAGTGAAATGAAAAGTGGCAATGCTCGCGAATTGTGCAAAAAACAAACAAACAAACTACAAACAGAATGGAACAGAATCACATATTCACATATTACATATTTGTGGGAGGGAGGGAAGAAAAAGTAAAAAAACAGCAATTTTAAAAAGACACCACACAACAGTAAAATTGTACAGTAAAGTTAGTCCCTGGAGAGATAGGAGTTTACAGTCCTAATGGCCTCTGGGAAGAAACTCTGGGAATGACTGAGGTTTCAATACAAACAGATTGGGGATTTAAATTATAGACAGGCATATGCAGGGCCCCTTTTGCATTGAATTTGCTTCAAAAAAAAGTATAATAATTCTTTCCTTTCAAAATGTATTTGTTCATGCCTTTCTAGAGGATATACACAGATAAAAGCCAAACCAAAAGAGCTTCAAAACATCCCATACACTCGGTTTCTCATTAGCTCAACTGAAAAAGTGTGCAAACTTCAATCAAGTGTTTTATTAATATCACCGACATGAGTTCTGTATAACTTTGCAATTTTTCATGCAACAGTGCAAAATTAATCTTACGGTGCAATATATGTCCATGCTATATTAGTAGTAGCCATGAAAGATTTCCTACATTAGGTAGCAAAATAGAAGACATTGTTGACACCAGCAGCACACAAAGGAAATCTTTAAATCATAATTCTTGTGTAAAATAAAAGCACAGCTGACCACAGTAAATTTGAGTTACAAGCAGAAAACCATTTCCTGGATTACTTACCAATTTAATAAACTGCAAAGAGTAAAATAATATTAGAAATAATGCAAAAAAAGTATGAGGTAATTACAAAGTAATCAAGACAGTAAAGAGACAGAAGGAGGTGGAATAACAAAAAGGTAAAAATAAATGCAACATTAAGAAAAATTAAACAAAAAAGATAACAGAAAAATGTCAATAGAGCATTTAATAGAAGCACTTTAACCTAAATCCATCATTGAATTGTGCATTAGTTTAACTTCTTGGCTCATGCCTCAACAGGCAACTGAACATCCTACTGATTCACCCTTTTAATTAGCAGAAAATAAGTTCCAGAGAGAAATATCACCTAATTGATGGCAACTCTCAATGAACGAAAGTTCCAGACCAAGCCATAAATTGAACAGCAGGAAGGTAAAAATGTTTAAGCAAGTATAAGATGTACTCAAAGCAAAAACTGGAAATGCTGGAAACCTGGAAAAGAGACACTGCCAGAAACATTCAGCGGGTCAGGCAGCATCTATCAACAAAGAAACAGAATCAACGTTCTAGGCAACAGCCCTTCATCAGGACTAGTACAATGAGAACACATGTTTTAAACTGCAGAGGGTGGAGATGGAATGTGAACAAAGGAGAATGCTGGAAATACCCATCAGTTAAAGCAGCATCTATACAGAGTTGAGGGGCTGTCCCACTTGGGCGACCTAATTGGTGAGTTTAGGAGAGTTTAAAAAAAATGTCATGTTGAAGACCTCCTTCGACTAGGTTGAAGACTAGCTTCGACTAACTTCAGGAAAATTGGACACCGAACAGTGGAGAGTGAAGACGACCTCCTTTGATCTCCTTTGACTATGATGAGGTCTATCTACGACTACCTTCGATTACCTACGACTCACATGCTGACTTACTACGACTAAACCTACGAGTAAAAAAAGCATTGATTTTTTCCATGGTGACCTTTTTTTACTCGCGGGCATTTTTCAACATGTTAAAAAATACTCCGCGACCTAGCTGAGGCCTCGAGTACACGGGGACTACTCTCGAACATGAAGGAGAGTTACAAAGACCTCCTGCGACGTCGTGTCGACCATGTTGCAAGTATGAGTCGAGGGCAAACACGCCAGAACTCGCAGATTAGGTCGTCCAAGTGGGACAGCCCCTTTAAACACAAGATTGAGTTAATGAGGGATATGAATTACCCTTCTGGCCTCTTCTCACTGATAACTATATTTAAGCTGGTTCCTTCGTTCATGCAGAACCCAAAATCTGTACTACCTTTGCTGCTGATTTCCATACTGATCTCATCGTCACAAGGTGTGTATTAACTCTTTTCTTCTCTCATCTCAGCGGATACATTAGCCACCAACATCCATTACAAGCCCACAGATTTCCACATCTATCAAGATATCTGCGCCTATTCTCATTTTCCCATTTTCTCCATCTCTGTACCTTTTCTGAAGCCAGTTTTCCATAACAATGTCTTTGAGATTCCTTTTTTTTTTTTTTTTTTTAAACTGCAACTTCCCTTCCATTATAGCTGACTGAGCTCCAGACTACATCTTCTCCATTTTGAACACCTCTGCTTTTACCACCATCCAGGGACCCAGTCGATCTAATAAGGAGGCACAAAGAAGCCAACCAAAGACTCTTCTTCCTCCGCCAGCTCAAGAAGTTTAGAGTAAGGAAACACCTCCTAATCAAATTCTACGCAGCCATCATCCAAAGCATGCTCACTTCATCAATTACAGTCTGGTTCAGCAGTTTAGACACTCACTCCCGTAATAAATTACAACGCATAGTTAACAAAGCATCCAAAATCATCAGCACTCCCCTTCCATCAATAGAATCACTCCATCACAAACGGTCTGTGTCAAGGGTGAAGAAAATCATCTCTGATCCCTCCCACCCAGCTCACCACATCTTCCACCTGCTGCCATCAGGAAGGCGCTACAGCTCACTGTCCGCCAAGACATCTCGATTTTAAAAGTTTTTACCCACACGCAATCCGAATTCTGAACACACTATGATAACAGCACATATCCTCCCCATGCATGTACTGTATATTGTATGATGTTGTGTTTTATGACGGGAATCAGCCTACCTTGTAACATCCGGTACTGAACCTGAATTCCACCAGCTTGACTGTGTGGTCATTAAATAATCTAATCTCTATCTAATTCACTTGGACTTCCTCCAATTTAGTGGAGCTCAGTCAGTGCTCATGATAACACCTCCTCTACCCGCAGGAATGCAGATTTGTTGACCACTTTATGGATTAGCTCCATTTAAGGTCACAAGGGTGACCCGAGCTTCTAAATCTTTGTCACGCTGATTTAGCCATGAGGTTCCATCCCACTACTGTTTTAACCAGTCAATGGTTTCCTACAAGGTTCTAACTTTTTCAAAAATGCTAACAGAAGATCAAAGAGCGGTACCTCATGTTCTGTCTGGACCCACACTAACTCTTAGCACTTAATATGAATTACACATCAGGAAAGCAGGCTTTCCCAATGCAGTGCATTCAGAAAGTATTCCAACCTCTTCACTTTTTCCACATTTTGTTACATTACAACCTTATTCTAAAATGGATTAAATCATCTTTTTTTTTTTATCATCAATCTACACACAATACCCCATAATAAAAAAGCAAATGTTTGCAAAGTAATTAAAAAGAAATAACAGAAATATCACATTTACATAAGTATTTAGACCAGTTACTCAGTACTTTGTTGAGGCACCTTTGGCAGCGATTACAGCCTCAAGTCTTCTTGGGTATGACGCTACAAGCTTGGCACACCTGTATTTGGGTAATTTCTCCCATTCTTCTCTGCAGATCCTCTCAAGCTCTGTCAGGTTAGATGGGGAGCGTCGATGCACAGCTATTTTCAGGTTCTTTTAGAGATGTTCGATCGGGTTCCAGTCCGGACTCGGACTGGGCCACTCAAGGACATTCACAGATTTGTCACAAAACCACTCCTGCGTTGTCTTGGCTGTGTGCTTAGGGTCGTTGTGCTGTTGGAAGGTGAACCTCGGCCCCAGTCTGAGGTCCAGAATGCTCTGGAACAGGTTTTCATCAAGGATCTCTCTGTACTTTGCTCCGTTCATCTTTTACTCGATCCTGACTGGTCTCCCAGTTCCTGCCGCTGAAAAACATCCCCACAGCATGATGCAACCACCACCATGCTTCACCTTAGGTATGGTATTGGCCAGGTGATGAGGTATGGTATTGGCCTGGTTTCCTCCAGACGTGACACTTGGCATTCAGGCCAAAGAGTTCAATCTTGGTTTCATCAGACCAGCGAATCTTGTTTCTCATGTCTTTTGGCAAACTCCAAGCATGTGCCTTTTACTGAGGAGTGGCTTCCATCTGGCCACTCTACCATAAAGGCCTGATTAGTGAAGTGCTGCAGATATAGTTGTCCTTCCGGAAGATTCTCCCATCTCCACAGAGGAACTCTGGAGCTCTCTCAAAGTGACCATTCGGGTTCTTGGTCACCTCCCTCAGTTTGGCCGGGTGGTCAGCTCTATGAAGAGTCCTGTTGGTTCCAAAGTTCTTCTATTTAAGAATGACGGAGGCCACTGTGCTCTTCGGGACCTGCAATGCTGCAGAAATAGTTTTATACCCTTCCCCAGATCTGTGTCTCGACACAATCCTATCTCGGAGGTCTACGGACAATTCCTTCGTCTTCATGGCATGGTTTTTCCTCTGACATGCACTGTCAACTGTGGGACCTTATATAGACAGGTGTGTACCTTTCCAAATCATGTCCAATCAATTTAATTTACCATTGGTGGACTCCAATCAAGTTGTAGAAACATCAAGGATAATCAATGGAAACAGGATGAACCCAAGCTCAATTTTGAGCGTCATAGCAAAGGGTCTGAATACTTATGTAAATGTGATTTCAGTTATTTCTTTTTCATTACTTTGCAATTCTGGGGTATTATGTGTAGGTTGATAAAATAATGAATTTAATCCATTTTAAAATAAGGCTGTAATGTAACAAAATGAGGAAAAAGTGAAGAGGTCTGAATACTTTCTGAATGCACTGTATATACATTCATATGCTGTATAACTATATAACTGTATATGCTATACTGGACAATTCTGATGCAAGGTCATCCATCTCCAATACAAATACAGTTTCTTCCCACCTGCTTTTAGGTAACAACGATCCTCTACATCAGCTACAGTGCGTTCCTGACCTCGCATCTACCTCATTGGAGACCTTTGAACTTTCTTTAATCGGACTTAAAATACAATACAATTTATTTGTCATTTGAACCCCATTGAGGTTCAAACGAAATGTTGTTTCTGCAGTCATACACACAAAAAAAGAACCAAGACACAACACAATTTACACAAACATCCATCACAGCGCATCTCCTCCTCGCTGTGATGGAAGGCAAAGACTTATCTCTCCCCTGCACTTCCCATTCCCCTCCCGATGTCAGAATCAAAGTCAAAGCCCCCGGCGGACGATGGTAATTGCCCCGCGGCCATTAACGTCGCCCGGGTGATGCAAGGCCACGCTCCGGGTCTTGTTGTTGGAGCCCCCGGCGGGCGCTAGCAAAGTCCCACAGCCATTCCAAGCCACGCCGGGCGATGATGTAAGGCCCCGCTCCAGGTACTCTTCAACCCCGCAACTCGGGCGGGTGAAGTCGCCATTGCGGAAGCCCCGAAAAGCGGTCTCCCAGCAGGGACCCGCGGGCTCCCGGTGTCACTGTCCACCAGACCTGCGGTAAGCCTCCGAATCCCCGGGGTCGGGTCGCAGCAGCGCGCCACCACCGCTCCTCTCGCTCCGAACTCGGCCAGCTCCGCGATGGTGAGTAGCTCCGCTGCTCCGGGACCGGAGCCCCAGGTCGTTCCTGCTGGAGGCCGCTCCACGGTGCTAGGCCCCAACGACAACGGAGACCCGACAGAGAAAAGGTCGGTTTCTCCGTGCAGGGGATAGATTTTAAAAGTTTCCCCCACCCCCCCGCCCCCCACACACATACCCACACATACACAAAAAAAAAAAAAATGAAAACTACATTCAACGAGACAAAAAATAATAAAAAGACGGACGGACTGGAGAGGCCGCTGCGACGTGAGTCGCGCCACCCACCGATTCACTTGATACAGATGACTTTATCTTGCACTAAATTTTTCACACTTTATCCTTTATCAGTGCACTGTGGACAGCTTGATTGTAATCATGTATAGTATTTTCCTTGACTGGATAGCACGCAAACAAAAGCTTTTCACTATATATCACTGCACGTGACAATAATAAACTGAATTAAACGAAATAAAGTCTGTCTTCTCTCCCCACAGATGCTGCCTGGTCTCCTGGTTATTTCCAATGTTATCTTTTGTTTCAAATTTCCAGGCAAGATACAGATGTTCTTACATTATTTGACATGCTTTATCAAATATGGAAATGTTCTTGATTGAGAGCTTGTGAAAGTAAGAAACTAAGAAATATTAAAAATATAGGGATCGATTCCCACACCAATAACATAGGCCAAATTCTTATTCAGCTCAGGTATCTAAACATCTCAGACATTAAGTGTTACAGGATTTCCAACCCATCTCAGAGGCCTCAATCAACTTTAAATTTAGTCCATCTGTCTTGATTAGGCAAGCCATTCTGACAAACCCTACACACTAAAATTAAAAACAATGTCCAAAATTGCTGCCTTATGATGCTTTATTTTGTTTCCGATTTATCAAAAGCATAACTAATTAAAAGAAAATATGCATTCAGAGGAAACTTCATCATTACATCATCTTTAAATACTAGATGAGCCGCTTACTTATTGCATTAGTGAAAAATACATTACCTTGATCTCTCGTTGTTCCACGGATTTTTCCCATATCTGTTGATCGTACGCACCGATCTGCAAAAGATTTAACAAGTTTCTCAAGAATAATCAAATAGAACCAAAGACATTAAAGATCTATATCCTCCAGTATTTTTGTAGCACAAATACTCGTACTTGTGTTACAAAAATACTGGTGGATATAGAATTTGTAACACCAACTATAAATACAAATATTGTTCTACTTGATGATCATCTTCTTCGTCTTGTGTATGGCGTGCACAACCTAAAGTTTTAGCACAACTTGTTCTATTTGATCTTACTTGATTGTGCAAGCCAGGTTGATTGCATTCGTCGAAACAGGGTGGACCACGTGAAGGTCGCAATCTCCCATCCCCTTGATGATCATAATTAAATGTTACTTTGGCTTCTAAAGCAGGAAATGTCACATATAGGGTTCAGAGATCTTAATAAAACATGAGGAATATGGTTAAGTGACACTTCATTAATTATACGCAATGTAGATATCTATAATCTAGTGATATATGCAAGACAGTACAGTGTCTGCATATACAGATATTTTCCCAACAGCTAAATTATAGACTGCAGCTAATTACAAAGGTGATAAGTACTTTCCATTATATCAGTTTTTTTTAAATGGGAACATTTTCCTCTTACGATCCTAACCCGACTGCACCAACACGAGAAACAGAAGCAAGAGAAGGCCAAATATATGCCCATATTGCCTGATCCGTCATTCATTTACATCACAACAGATCTTTCACCACACTAATACTTTCCTGTACTAGCATATCTGTTAATCCCTTAATATACAAAATCTGTCAACCCATGTAATGAATATACCCATAATTGAATTTTTAAAGCCTTGTATTGCAGCGAATTCCAAATATTTGATTTGAGTCAGGTTGAGTTTATTGTCATATGTACAGTAACGGTTTAGTACATGTGGTGAAAATCTTGATTCACTATCCTCTGATTGAGGACATTTCTTATGATCTCAGTCCTTACTTGGACTGTGACACCTGGTTCTAAACACCCCAGCCAGGGGTTACATTATCCATGTCATGTCCCATAAGAATTTTGTATGTATCAATTACATCATCTCGCATTTTTCCAAACCCAGTGCTCAGGCCCAAAAAAGTGTTGAAGGATCTCTGCAGGTCAGGCAGTATTTGTGGAGGGATATGGTCAGATAAAGTTTGAGGAAGGGTCGCAATCCACAAATTTGTCTTACTAATTCCTTTCACAGATACTGCCAATCCGAGGGGTTTCTTCAGCAATATAATTTTTGCTCAAGATTCCAGCACCTGCAGTCTCTTGTGACTCTAGCGTATAAACCCGGTCTGCTTCATCTCTCCTTCGCAAGAATCATTCTGGTGAGATTCTGCTGTATTTCTCCTGTCACAGGTATATCTTTCCTTCAGTAAGAACACTAGATCTGTAAAGGCAAGTTCTCATCAGTGGCTGACATAATTGCTGTTACAAACACTATTGCAACAATGCAGAACCTTCTACTTGCCTTCCCAGTTGCTTGCGGCCCCTGCACTTTAACTTTCAGCAAATAACATAGATACATGCCCGTCCTATGGTTTACGGTTTAACCAAAATTACTTGGATGCACCATGGATTTAAAATTATTGTTACAATAATAGGATTGATAATTGAAGGCGTCACAGAAAGCTCATCTCCAAATTCCTGGACCTAGGAATTAGCACCCTCTTCTGCTAATGGATCTCGACTTTGAAGCACAGACCACAATCAGTGAGGTTTGGCGATAACACCTTCTCCACAATAATTCTCAACACCAGTGCCCTGCAAAGATGCGTTCTCAGTCCTCTACTATACGCCCAATACATTCACGATTGTGCGGTCAATTTAGCTCTAACTCCATCTACAAGTTTGCAAATGACACCACTGTGGCCAGCCGGATCGTGAACAATAACGAGATGCAGAACAAGGAGATAGCAAACTTCTTAACATGGTGCTAGAATAATTTCTCCCTCAGTGTCAGCAAGATAAAGGAGCTAGTAATCAACCTCAGGATGCATGGTGGAGTACATGTCCCTATCAACATCGCTGGTGCCGAAGTGGAAATGGTTGAGAGCTTTATGGGCTTGTCCCACTTAGGCGACTCTTTAGGCGCCAGCCAGGGACTCATTTTAATAAAATTCACCTACGACACCTGGTAACAACCTTTGACAACACCTACATCAACCTAAGACAACAAAAATTGTCACCACGGTCGCCAACATATTTTCAACATGATGAAAATTTTGTGGCAGTCTCCTGTAGTCACCCAAAAAAAATTGCCTCAGTGGGACAGGCCCATTAAGTTATTTGGCATTAATATTACCAGTGATCTGTCTTGGACCAACCACATTGATGCAACAGCCAAGATGCACACCAATGCCTGTACTTCCCGAGGAGACGGAGGAGATTTTGTATGTCCAATAAATTTAACAAACTCCAAAGATTTACACAGAAAAGCATACTCTCAGGCTGCATCACAACCCGATTTGGAAACAGCTCTGCCCAAACCGCAAGAAATTGCAGATGTAGCGCAGTCCATCACAAACCAGACTTCCCACCATTGACCCCATCTGCACTTCACACTGCCTCAGAAAAGCAGCCAACATAGTCAAAGACTAGTCCTGCCCCAGTCATTCCTTCTTTTCCTGGCTCCCGTCTGGAAAAAGGTAAAGAAGCTTGAAAGCACACACACCATCAGACTCAGGAACAGCTTCTTCCCTTCCACTATCAGGTTTCTGACAAGTCCTTCCAAAAGCCAGGGCACTGCCCAATTTTCCTCTACCTTTGTGGACATTGGACTTTGTCTATGAAACTGATGTGCTGCAATGCTGAGGTATATTCCCCGCTCTGTATGTTCCCTATTTGCTCTATTGTACTTACAATACAATAATACTTTATTTGCAACATACGTGGAGTTTCATTTGCCAAGTAATCATACAAATAAAAATCAACGGAACACACAAAATACATTTTAACATAAACATCCACCACGGTGACTCCTCCACATTCCTCACTGTGATGGAAGGCGAAATAAAGTTCACTCTTCCCTTCTTTGTTCTCCCATGGTCGGGGGCCTCGAGCCTTCCTTTGATGGGACGTTCTTGACTCCCGTAGCCGGTGGCGTTTGGGCCCTCTGCGTCGGGACGACCAAGCACCCACACCGGGGGGATGTCAGCTCCCCGCGCCGAGCGATCGGACCCCGGTTTGGGGCTGGTCAAACCTTCTGCATCGTTTGAGCTCTCGACATGATCTACGGTCTCTACGCGAGACTGCGAGCACTCAATGGTAAAGTCCGTAGGCCGCAGTTGGAGCGATCCCAGTCAAGGCATCAGCACCGATGTTAGCAGTGGGGCTCAAAGTCAGTCCGAGGAGGCCTCCAGTTCAGGCCGCAGAGCGATCGGAGATACGATCCGGAAAACAATCTCCGGCATAGTAAGTTTGACTTGACTGTATTTAGGTATAGTATTATCTAATCTGTTTGGATAGCATGCAAAACAAAGATTTTCAGTGCATCACGGTACATATGTCAATAACAAACATACACCTAAACCGCATAAGAATGTTTTTTCACACATTTAATGTAGCCTATCTAGACAAATCCCACTTTCCATTGGATTAACCACCAAGCGTCATTCAACAATATTTCACAACTTAAAATTTGTTAATATGGATTATCAACTTAAAAATATTAAAACTAACATTTGAGACGGTTGTTTCATATGTGCATTGTAACAAATGTAATATTTATTCCCAAAATGATTGTGGCAGGAACAGGTCTGCATATAACTTTTAGTCACCATTTTATAAGCCGTATGCAAAAGCAGGAGAGCAGAGCAATGTGCAGTGGCAAGTTTATTTGTATAGCACCTTTCAACAACAAGGTGATTCAAAGTGCTTTACATAAAACATTAAAAGCATTGGAAAGAAACACATATAAAATGACATTTAGATGTAAAACGATTATTAGATTATTCAGATAAAAGAATTACAAAATTAAAAGCAATCAAATAAAATATTTAAAATAGAATAAAACCAGGAATAGAAGTTACAGTGCAGTATAGGTAAATAATAAATTGTATTGTTTACTGAAAGGCAGCGGCAAACTGAAAAGTCTTCAGTCTAGATTTAAAAGAGCTGAGAGTTGCAGCAGATCTGCAGTTTTCTGGGAGTTTGTTCCAGATATGTGGTGCATAAAAACTAAATGCTGCCTCTCCATGTTTAGTTCTGACTCAGGGGACACAGAGCAGACCTGTCCCAGACGATCTGAGAGGTCTGGGTGGTTCGTAGCTAAGCAGAAGATCAGAAATGTATTTTGGCCCTAAACCATTCAGTGCTTTGTAAACCAACAGTAGTATTTTGAAATCAATTCTTTGACAGACAGGAAGCCAGTGTAAAGACCTCAGAACTGGAGTAATGTGATCTACTTTTTGGTCTTAGTGAGGACTCGAGCAGCAGCGTTCTGAATTAACTGCAGCTGTCTGATCACCTTTTTAGGGAGACCTGTAAAGACACTGTTACAGAAGTCGAGCCTGCTGAAGATAAATGCATGGACAAGTTTTTCCAAATCCTGCTGAGACACAAGTCCTTTAATCCTTGATATATTCTTTAGGTGATAGTAGGCTGACTTTATGACTGTTTTTATGTGGCTGTTGAAGTTCAGGTCTGAGTCCATGACTACTCCTAAGTTTCTGGCTTGGTTTGTTGTTTTTAGCATTACCATTTGAAGCTGGGTACTAACTTTTAATCGTTCTTCCTTGGCTCCAAAAACAATTATTTCAGTTTTTTCTTTGTTTAATTGGAGAAAATTCTGGTTCATCCAATCGTTGATTTGCTCAATGCATCTACTCAGTGCTTGTATTGGACTATAGTCTCCTGGTGATATTGTTATGTAGATTTGTGTGTCGTCTGCGTAACTATGGTAGCTACCAGTTCTGTGGGGCTACCAGAACCACATAATATTATTACGCATTATAAGAATGGGCAGATGTGTCTTTAATACCTCAGTGTTACACATGCACCTCTCAGAAAGAATGGAAGAAGAAAGGACAAGGGTACAGCCAGAGCTTAAACACTTGTCATAGTTGGGATAGTCTCGGTTGATTTTGTTTTCTATCAGAGAAAGTGACAAGAGGTGATTTATTGGAGAGGGAGAGATTTATTGGAACGTATAGAGAAAAGAAAAACAGGAAAAGTGAACAGGAAAAATCATTGCCTTTACCAGAGCTCAGGGCATAATTTTAAGAACACTAAGAATTAGAGGCAACTTTAAGGAACCACCTTTAGAATTCAGAATGGCAGTTCTGGAAGTAACAAGCAGAGTAAGAAACCCTAATTACAATAAACAGGTCACCTGATGGGCAGAAACTTACAAGGCCTACCGATTGAGAACTTGGATTGTTACGAATACTCTTTCTCAACCAGCAGATCCAATGCTACAAATGACCTCCTTCTGTGATCCCGTACTTTCACATGCATAGGACTTTTAAAGTTAAAAGAGATAAGTGCATCCACATCCTGTATGGCAGGTTAGCAGAATACACATTCAAGCCAATAATTTTGTACTCGATGAATGTGTGGGTATTAACAAAAAGTTGTTCTCTGGAACCACATGTTAGCTGAAAAGTTAGCACATGTCAATAATCTACTTCAAGAGTGGAATACATCATATATTCTTTATTTATTGAGCCGATTAATAGTGAACAATTTGTGTAACTCGAGCGCAAGATATACTACGCACTTAAATATTCTAATGACTAAACCATTTTCTAAGCACGGACAGGTGAGAGAAATATAATGTTGTCATCACAGAAGAATATTGTGAATCCACATTGCCACATTTGCCAATATTGTTTGACGAAAGTTTCAAGATAAGGTATGAAATTAATTTGTTTAGGCCTGAGGGAATAAAAAGGCCTATTGCAGATGATCCATTATTAAAATGTAGGGTAACTTGCAGCGATTATTTAGTCAGTTAGTAGCCCCAAATGATTTATTTTACTTTGAATGACTGATTTACTATGTGATGTACTACCAAGTCAATCACAAAAAACAAAACTCAGTTAAAATTCCCTGATCAATGCCAGGTTAGCTGAAACAGCATTTGCGGACACCATAATTGGACTGCCTATCTGGGTTCATAAAACTGGCAACGTGCCCACACCTATGTTAGCCAGTGACGGGAGTGGAAAATGACTGGATTGGGCATCACCATAACATGTTGTACAGTTGGATTACCTGCTGTTATGTACAGTTGGATTACCAGCTGCAATGTACAGTTAAAGTTGAGACATGAATAATCATTTGAATAAGGTGGGACAGAGTTTCCTGCAAGTTGATGCAAGCTGTAAATATTTCCTATTTTTCCAAAGTAATTACTTTAAGTAATACAAAGCCATCAGATTTGGCTCACTGTTTTAGAAGTTCATAAAACAATATCACTTTGAAAACTGGTTGCCTCAAAAGTACTGACTGGTTATAATAGAACTGTTGACTTATATTTGAAGCTGGATATCCAATATTCCAATATTTCAGTATTACAAGATATCCTTGGGAAAACATATATTTCTAACCAAAATAGTGAGCAAACGCCTCCAATCAAATTCTAATGCAATAAATTTAATTGATGCCATCATTACAAGTAAACATGCTCCAAGTGTATCCTGATATTCATCCTGGTTAGTACAACAATAAAAAATGCAATTTGATCATTTCTTCAATATGGTAAAACATCCCAGTACTCAAAGCTGTGCTTTAAAAAATGGAATCACACTTAGTACTACACATGCATTCATTTAGGGCAGGGGTCGGCAACCTTGTTCTGCATCGGGGCCAGAACGCATGTCAGTGATTGGTTTGCGGGGCACATCTATCACGTGTACATACAGATCCCTCCCGGATGGCAGGCAACAAATCTCAGGGCGCCCGGCGGGCCGGATGATTACGGGGGAAAAAATCCGCCTGCGGGCCGGATGATTTCGGGTTACAGGCCGCATTCGGCCCGGGGGTCGTAGGTTGCGGACCCCTGATTTAGGGTCTATGATTTCAATCTATTGTACGTGTAGGCATTTAAAATTTAGTTTGGTTAAGTGGCATTGAAAGTTCATGAAAGTTATCAATCTAGGAACTGGAGTGCTGAGATTAAAAAATGCAAATTAATAACTTAATCAAGCAGAAGTGCTATGGGGTGGTTACAAAAAATCAAAACACAAATAGCCAAAAGAAAAGAAACGCCAAAATGTGAAAATAAAGAATGTCCCCCCCCCCCCCCATATACCTTTGCGTGCATAAGTGTAATTGAGACATGAAAATCTTTAAAATTTCGATCAGTTATATTAAACAATTAGAGATTTCATACAACAAATAAAAATAATGTGAAACACAGCCTTATCCTTGTATCACCCCTTTCTACTTAGTGATACAATTAATGTCTCACAGAGGTCAAACTTTAAGTTAACTCATGAAACTCACCTTTTTTTGATACCACACTATAGCATCTGTCACTTTAGACGTCATTTATCCCCCTCTGTCACAAAGTGGGTATTTTAGGCTGGAAAGGGAGAGAACAATACATCAATGCCACTGGTAAGTTACTTAAATAGTTGCAAAATGAAACGCAGAGGCGTTGCGCTCGCATTCCGTCCAACCTCATCACTAATTTAAGGAGGTGTTATTATCTTGGCTGGTCGCTATAACAACCAAAATTGGTGTACTGAAACTATTCCAACTACAGATTTATTTTACACGCTTCAGAAATTCCACCCATCTCTTGTCTGAAATGACTCAACCACATTGAGGCAGAATTTAAAGACCTTTTGGCTGACTGAGAACATTATATTTGTATATCCCTTATTGTGTAAAAATGTTCCACCGCTCAAAACAATGGTTTTAAACCTTCCTTTGGGATTATCCCGAAAATCATAACAAACCCATGGTAAAAGAATTTCACAGTACCTAGGTACATTTGACAATAAAGTACCATTGATCGAGTAGGAAAGGGCTTCCATAAATGCAACATTTTCTCAGCACAAAAACATTACAGACAAAAATATAAATAATGGAAAAGTCCAGCCACTAAAGATCCACCCAAGACCTCATATATACAAGGTACACAAAAATTCTATAGATGCTGCTGCACCCGCTGAGTTTCTCCAGCATTTGTGTGTACCTTCGATTTTCCAGCATCTGCAGTTCCTTCTTGAACACCTCATATATACAGTTGGGATTCACTTTCACGGCAACAGTTTGAAAACTCACTTTAAAAGTAATAAAAACATTTGACCCGAAAAGCTTTGAAACTCCATAAAACACTCATTTTCAGTGTTGGACACTGGCACTGAAATTTTCCAAATTTCCAATTCTTAAAAATACCATTAAAATACCTAACAGTTTCCTCATATCTCTGATTATGACATGAAAATGTTCCAGTCAAAATGTTGCACATCTAAAGGTACTAGATTTAGAAACTTTCAATATATTAGAGCCAGGTGTTGATTTAGCTCCATCCTATCACTTACATGAACGTCATATAATAATCTCCTTCACGTCTAGGTTTTTAATGTTTGAATTCAAGCTATAATAATTTTAAATTATAGAGAACATTTGAAAGTTTAAATCATTTAGGCCTTGCAATTGCACCTACATTTGCGATAGGGAGTGTAGCAGAGAGTCACCGGATTAATTCTTGGGATCGTAAACAGATTACCCATTTGGATTAAGAAGAATAAAAGGTGAATTCATGGTAGTGTAAAAAAATTCGTACAAGACTTGGCAGGGTAGATGCAAGGCTTGACGTTTTCCCTGATGAAATGTCTAGAACCAAAGGTCAAGTATTTTGTGAAGGAGCTAGATTTTAAGGCATGCCTTCATGGAGAAAAAAGGTGACAGGCATTAAAAATCCAATCCTTAATGCCACAATCGCTGAAGGTGTAGTCACTAAAGGTTGTGTAACAACAATCAAAAAAGAATGAACATGCTGGCTCTCTCTCCTCTTGAAAAGGAAAGGATTACAAGTGGTTTAATAAAACTATTAAATTAAAAAATAAAATTACAGACAGATTAAATGGTGAGTGCTTTTATTTTGGGGGAGAAAGGAAGAGACCATTAATAGATTAATAAATGCGGAATTAGAAAGAAACTCCTGAACCCATAGTGGAAGTCCCTACAGTTGGAGTGACTGATGTAAATGGGATAGAAAAATGCGTCAGACAAAAAGAAAGAGGCTTTCGCAGATAAACAAGGCAGAATAAAGGTTATATTTGTGCAGCATAATACACCTGGCTGAACTAGTTGAACCAAATTTATGTTCTGGATACTTAACAAAATTCTCTAACAGAGTTGCATGCCAGTAGGAACTTACAAAAGTAATTTGTTCACCAGTATCTGAAGATCTAGAAGCTGTGCTAGATCCTTTGTAATTCCATATATAGCAATTACTAAAGTCTGCGAGAAATGTGAAATGTGGCAGAAGGTTTAGAAAGGGAGAAGAATCTAACATCAGGCAATATGGGGCCCAATTTGAGAAGGACCAATTTGTGAATACAAAACTAAAGGTGTTATAATTGAGTGCATGGAACATATAAAACAAGGTGGATGAACTTATAGTGTAGTTAAAAATTGGCAGATACGGCATTGTGGGCATCATGGAGTCATGGCTGAAAGGATCAGAGCTGAACATACTAGAATACTAATCCTGTCAAAACGATATGTGGGTGGGCAGATAGGGTGCGGTAGCTCTGTTAGTAAAGAATTAAATCTAATCCCTAGCAAGAAATGATCAGAAATGTAGAATCCTTGAGGGTAGAGTTAAGAAAATGCAAGGGTAAAAAGACCCTGATGGGTGTTATATGCAGGCCTCCGAATAGTAGACAGGATGTAGGATACAAATCACATCACAAGATAGAAGACGTAAGAAAGGCAATGTTACAGTGGACATGGGGGATTCCAATATGTAAGTAGACTGTGAAAATCCAGTTGGTATTGGATCCCAAGAGAAGGAAAATGTAGAATGCCTACGAGATGGCTTTTTAGAGCAGCTTATGGTCAAGCCCACGAGAGAAAAGGCAATCTGGATTTGGTGTTGTGTAATGAACCAGATTTGATTATGGAGATTAAGGTGAAAAAAACCCTAGTGGGTAGTGACAATATGTTATTTTTCAACTTGCAGATTGAGAAGGAGAAGCTGAAATTGGATTTTTAGTTTAGTTTAGAATACAGTGTGGAAACAGGCTCTTTGGCCTCAGAGTCCATGACGATCAGCGATCACCCATACACTAGTTCTATTCAACACACAAAGTCAATTTACAGAAGCCAATTAACCTACAAATCTGCACTTCTCTGGATTGTGAGGGGGAACCGGAGAACACGAAGAAAACCCATGTGGTCACAGGGGGAATGTACAAACTCCGTACAGAGAGCACCCACAGTTAGGGTCAAATCCAGATCTCCAGTACTGTAAGGCAGCAACTCTACTTCTGTGCCACTGTGCCATCCCAAATCGGTATTACTGTTGAGTAGTGATAACTACAGAGGCATGAGGGAGGAGCTGGAAGGGGACAGTGGAGCAGTTTCTGGGATTCATTTGGAAGATGCAGGATCATTTCATCCCAAAGAGGAAAAAACATAGTACAAAGAGAATGAGGTGACCGTGGCTGTCAAAGGAAGTCAAAGACAAGCATAAAAGCAAAAGAGAAGGCATATAATATGGCAACGATTACCAGAAAGCAAGAAGACTGGGAAGCTTTTACAAATGAACAGAAGGCAACTAAAAAAGGAAAAAGGGGAGAAAAGATTGAATATGAAGGTAAGCTAGCCATTTATATAAAAAAGGATACCAAACATTTTTTAAATATATAAAATAATGAACATTGGACCACTGGAAAATGATACGTAGTAATGGAGACAAAACAAATGGAAGGACTAATGGGGCGAGTTGTAGAGCTGATAGGACGAGGAGTGCATGTATACAGTGCCTTGAAAATGGCATCACAGGTAAATAAGCTGGTCAAGATGGCTTTCGGCACATTGGCCTTCATCGGTCTGGGTATTGAGTATAGAAGTTGGGATGTTATGTTACAGTTGTACAAGGCGCTGGTGAGACCATGAATTATGGTGTTCAATTTTGATCTTCCTGCCATAGGAAAGATGTTGTTAAGCTGGAAAGAGTGCAGAAAAGATTTACGAGCATGTTGCCAAGACTTAAGGGTCTGAGTTATTTGAATGTTAGGCACGATAGGACTGTATTTCTAGGAGAATTAAAGACCCAAAGGACATAGGTTTGAAGTGAAGGGGAAAGATTTAATAGGAATCTGAAGGGCAAGTTTTTCACACAGAGGATGGTGGGTACATAGAATGAGCTGTTAGAGGATGTTGTTGAGGCAGAAACAATAACAACATTTAAAAGACATTTGGACAGGGAGATGGATAGGAAAGGTTTAGAACGATATGTGCCTAACACAGACATGTGGGACTAGTGTAAATGGAGCACCTTTGTCGGCATGGTCAAGTGAGGTCGAAGGGCTTGTTTCCGTGCCGTATGACTCTTTGAAGTTGGTAACTTAAGTAACTAACGTTTAGTTTTTAGATGCAGCGTGGAAACAGGCCCTTCAGCCCATGACGTACAGCAATCCCCGCACATTAACACGATCCGACACACACAAAATTGTATTACATTGAGTGTTCAGTTTGTTGAAAAAGTAAAAATTGGTCAGCAACAGCATTATGCAATCTGGCACGGGTAGATAGCTTACTAACACATCACCTACCAGCTGATGATGAAATCTTTGGCCCATTTTTTGCTGACAGTAAATTTAAAACGAGCATACAATGCAAATGTTCACGCTAAAAAACAGGTGTACTTGCAAAATAAGCTCAGGGAAAAACACACAGAATGCACGAGAAAAGAAAACAACACAAGAGCCAGCATGCATCATAAATGCCTGCAACACTGCCAAAATGAGAAAAAAAGCATAAACATGTCTGAATAATATAATCAGGACATTACCAAAAATAAGTGCTCCAGAAAATCAAGAGGCAAAGAGGAAGGAAAGGAGTCCCAAAAGAATGAAGAAACTGTCTTGTATTTATATAAACTAATTAAACTTGACATTATACAATCTGAGACACTCACTCATAAGCAAAAAGACCGGCTATAAAATATGAATCTCGAAGCGATTAGTTACTTTAAAGAGCTAGCCAAGTAAAATGCATTGCTTTAGTGTTAGTCATGCAATTCCACAGCACAAACATAGATTATTCCATTACCAGAAAGATTGCCAAATTGTGTTTTGCAGCCAACCAATAACAAAAAAACTGAAAATTGATTCTTTTTTTTTTTAAACCGGCATGCATATGTCCTCAAAGCATGGCCTTGGTGAATTGTTTCAATATTCAATAAACACATTTTAACACATCCCAAAAATTCAGAATCCTGTACACATGAGTGAGAATGTTGATATATCCTGTAGCACCATCCTAAATTGCAGAAGAAAAAAACTTAAGGAGATTATACTTTCTATTTTTAGAAGTCATTAACAATTTTCTTGCAAAGTAATCCTACTAATTATAGTCTGTGCCAATTTTTTTTTAATGCAAGGATTAATGGGTTATAATCTATTGAATATATTTTTGAAATAAATTAATATAACGATGAATTATTATTGTTGACAGAAAAGCTTTGTATTCCCACAATAATCCTAAAAGATATAATCCTCAGGGATTATGGACAAACTGGAACGATCCTACCTCTCAAAAATAGTTAATTAAAACAAAACAAGCAGCACATTTTAAGATTTTAAGCTCTTACATGCAATTGTTGTCTGGCTGGCAGTACTTGTGAAACTACTGACAACTGCAAAGGGAAAAGGCAGCAAAAGAACATTGAAGAAACAATGAACTGCAGATGCTGGTTTACAAAAAAAGACAAAAAGTGCTTGAGTAACTCAGCAGTTAGACAGCATCCCTGGAAAACATGAATATGTGATATTTCAGATCAGGACCCTTCTTCAGATTGGACCAAAAAATCACCATCAGTCTGGGCACTTAACAGCCTGTAGAACTCAATATCAATTTTTCAAACTTTAAATAATTCACTCTTTCTTTCTGTTTGTATCAGGACTGGCCATTTTTGTCTGTCAACCCTCTATTTTTTCTTTCATATACAGTGCCCTCCATGTTTATGACAGACCCATCATTTATTATTTGCCTCTGTACTCCATAATTTGAGATTTGTAATTGAAAAAAAAATCACATGCGGTTAAAGTGCACATTGCCAGATTTTAATAAAGGCCATTTTTATACATTTTGGTTTCACCATGTAGACATTACAGCACTGTTTATACATAGTCCCCCACCCCCTCCCCCTCCATTTCAGGATACCATCATGTTTGGGACACAGCAATGTCATGTAAATGAAAGTAGTCATGTTTTGTATTTTGTTGCATATCCTTTGCATGCAATGACTGCTTGAAGTCTGCGATTCATGGACATCACCAGCTGCTAGTCGTCTTATCTGGTGATGCTCTGCCTGGCCTGTATTGCAGCCATCTTTATCTTATGTTTGTTTTGGGGGCTAGTTCCCTTCAGTTTTCTTTTCAGCATATAAAAGGCATGCTCAATTGGGTTCCGATCGGATGATTGACTTGGCCACTCAAGAATTTACAATTTTTAAGCTTTGAAAAACTCCTTTGTTGCTTCAGCAGTATGTTTGGGATCATTGTCTGTAGAATGAACCGCAAGCCAATGAGTTTTGGGCATTTATTTGAACTCTATACACTTCAGAATTCATTATGCTACTACCATCAGCAGTTGTATCATCAATGAAGATAAGTGAGCCAGTACCTTCAGCAGCCGTACATGCCTAGGCCATAACACCCCCACAGATGAGGTGGTATGCTTTGGATCTTGGGCAGTTTCAAGTTCAAGTGAGTTTATTGTCATGTGTCCCTGTATAGGACAATGAAATTCTTGCTTTGCTTAAGCACACAGAAAATAGTAGGCATTTACTACAAAACAGATAAATGTGTCCATATACCATGATATAAATATATACACACATGAATAAATAAACTGATAGTGCAAATAACAGAAAGTGGTTGGTAATAATCAGAGTTTTGTCCGAGCCAGGTTTAATAGCCTGATGGCTGAGGGGAAGTAACTATTCCTGAACCTGGTTGTTGCAGTCTTCAGGCTCCTGTACCTTCTACCTGAAGGTAGCAGGGAGATGAGTGTGTGGCCAGGATGGTGTGGGTCTTTGATGATACTGCCAGCCTTTTTGAGGCAGCGACTGCGATAAATCCCCTCGATGGAAGGAAGGTCAGAGCCGATGATGGACTGGGCAGTGTTTACTACTTTTTGTAGTCTTTTCCTTTCCAGGGCGCTCAAATTGCCGAACCAAGCCACGATGCAACCGGTCAGCATGCTCTCGACTGTGCACCTGTAGAAGTTAGAGAGAGTCTTCCTTGACAATCCGACTCTCCGTAATCTTCTCAGGAAGTAGAGGCGCTGATGTGCTTTTTTGATGATTGCATTAGTGTTCTCGGACCAGGAAAGATCTTCAGAGATGTGCACGCCCAGGAATTTGAAGATCTTGACCCTTTCAACCATCGACCCGTTGATATAAATGGGGCTGTGGGTCCCCCTCCTACTCCTTCCAAAGTCCACAATCAGTTCCTTGGTTTTGCTGGTGTTGAGGGCCAGGTTATTGCGCTGGCACCATATGGACAGTTGCTCGATCTCTCTTCTGTACTCTGACTCATCCCCATCAGTGATACGCCCCACAATAGTGGTGTCGTCAGCGAACTTGATGATGGAGTTCGCACTGTGGTTCGCTACGCAGTCATGGGTATAGAGTGAGTACAGCAGGGGGCTGAGCACGCAGCCTTGAGGTGCTCCCGTGCTGATTGTTATTGAGGCTGACACATTTCCACCAATACGAACAGACTGTGGTCTGTGGACGAGGAAGTCAAGGATCCAGTTGCAGAGGGATGCGCAGAGACCCAGTTCTGCGAGTTTGGTAACCAGTTTGGAGGGGATGATTGTGTTAAATGCCGAGCTGTAATCAATGAATAACAGCCTGACATATGAGTTTTTGTTGTCCAAGTGGTCCAGTGCGGAGTGGAGGGCCAGCGAGATCGCATCCACCGTTGATCTGTTGTGGCGGTACACGAACTGCAGTGGGTCCAGGTTTTTGTCGATGTAGGAGTTGATTTGCTCCATGATCAACCTCTCAAAGCACTTCATCACCACCGGCGTTAGTGCCACTGGTCGATAGTCATTGAGGCATGTCACCTTACTCTTCTTGGGCACCGGTATAATTGATGCCCTTTTAAAGCAGGTGGGGACCTCAGACCTCAGAAGTGAGAGGTTGAAAATGTCCGTAAAAACTCCCGCCAGTTGGTCCGCACAGGTTTTTAGAACACGACCGTGTATACCATCAGGACCAGGTGCTTTTCGGGGGTTCACCCCTCTGAAGGATTTCCTGACATCGGCCTCTGTGACTGAGACTGAAATGCCATCGCAGCGAATGGGGGATCGGGAAGGCACATCAGTATTCTCCCTGTCAAAGCGTGCGTAAAACGCATTGAGCTCGTCAGGGAGTGATGTTACACCGGCATTCGAGCTGCCTCCTGGTTTTGCCTTGTAGGAGGTGATTGCATTCAGTCCCTGCCACAGCTGCCGAACATCTGTCTCGTCCTCCAGTTTGGAGCAGAAGTCCCTTTTGGCCTTTTTGATGGCCTTATCAAGGTCGTATCTGGTCTTCATGTAGGCCACTGTATCATCGGAGGTGAATGCCCTGTGTCTGGACTTCAGGAGAGTGCAGATCTCAAAGTTCCCTCCTCCATACTTTGTTCTTGCTATCACTTTATATGTCAACATACAAGTTAATCTTCATCTCATCTGTCCACAAGACCTATTTCCAGAACCGTGGTAAGCTCACCAGTGCTCTCTTTCTTCTTAATGATGTTCCAAGGAGTTGATTTTGGTGAGCCTAAGGTTTGGCTGATGTCTCTAACAGTTTTATTCTTGTTTCTCAGTCCCATTGCAGCTTGTGTGTCTCAGTAATCCCTAGAGCTATGCCAGCGGGAGATTTGTCTCTTGTTAGGGTCTCCCATGCTGGACAGTTCGAAGGGTAGAGGCGAGACGAAGAGCGATCCACTGGTCCTCCAGGTTGGGGGTTGAGCACAGGGCTAACAACCCAGTCTCGTAAAACAAATATGTTACGGAAACAACAACTGAAGGAATCAACAAGGAGTTGTTGCTGCCCTACATGCCAGGAGGATAATAGGCAGTAAGTAAGTCAGTCTCAATATGGTTTCTTTGACTTTCAATGGCACAACTTTGGTTATAAATGTTGATAAACAGCAATAAAAGTTTCCAAAGGTGATGGAAAGACGAGAGGAAAGACTAGGTGCTGAGAGCTCTTATATCAGCACGAAGGAGCCAATTGAACGCACCAGAGCAATTGCAAACACCTGTGAAGCCATGTGGCCCAAACATGATGGTGCCCTGAAATGGGGGGACTATGTATAAACACAGCTGTAATTTCTACATGGTGAAACCAAAATGTATAAAAATACCCTTTAATAAAATCTGACAATGTGCACTTTAACCACATGTGATTTTTTCTATTACATATATCAGATTGTGGAGTACAGAGTACAGGGTCTTTGATGTGCCTTTGTCCCAAACATTATGGAGGGCACTGTATAGTGCCACAGTGGGGCAGATTATAACATTTACAACATATTACACAAATAACTTTAACTGCCCCTTAATGGCCACATTCTTTCAAACTTGATGCCCTCCTCACCTTCTCTGCTACCTAGACTAATTTCCTCTCTCCCAATTCAGATGAAGGGTCTTCAACCTAACATATCAATACATTCTTTTTTTGTGACATCTGACTTGTTGGTTCTTTCCAGCATTTCCTGTTTTGATGAAGACATTGTACTAGGAAGAGAAAGCTACTAAAAGTATTAAATACATATCAAACGTGTTTGGTGATAAATGCATTCAAAAGATTTTTCCATAACATACTTTCTAGCAAAATAATTGGAACTATTGGCATGAAACAATGATTTGGGCAATAATTCTGGTCCAGAAATAAACACATTTAATTTAAATTAAGATGTGTTTTGTTGCTAGAACCGTCACTATGATCTTCTGCAAAAAAACTATCATTGTTCTACATAACAAGCTAGTCTGTAAGTGAAATGTTGAAAACAATAATATCCCCACAGGGGGGAAAAAATGAACATGAGTGACACAGCATTTCTAAGAAGATTATTACTACACAAGTGACAATCCAATTCCCTTTGGATGAAACAATTCACACTTGAGTTAATAAATCACTGTTGTTAGAACTGGATATTTTTTTTTTAAATCTGTGGTCCATTTCAAAAGCCAACCTAATATTTAGCTTTTAAACTGCAACCATGGAGTTAACATCACACCGATATTCTAATGCTGATCAACATTTTTTTTTAAATTTGGAATGGACTGGAACAAACCTTGTTTATAAAACATCAAAATGCATTCTATAAGCAGTTATCTAGAAGAAATGTGGGATTCTTGTGGGAATATAATTTCAATGGGAGCAGACTTTCTTTGGCTGTCCCACAGGACTGAGTAAGACTTGCTTACACTCCACTTTGTGGGGTCCAGGTTACCTCATCAACCACATGTGGGAACCACAGATTTTCACTAATGAGACAGGTGGTGGCTAATGGGGCAGCTGGGTACGTAGTTTGTTAGGCAATGTTCTTCAGCTGCTTCTTATGCAGATATACTGTGTGCTCCTCATGGACAGCCCCAATGATGGCAAAACTATCCTGAATGTT